>NC_134705.1:152186253-152786253 GCF_043290135.1 Rhipicephalus microplus
ACGCCAGACACGCACCACGTCACGTCGAAACGTATTGGCACCTTCACTGTGGCATGCTGTCGAGTTCTAACATGACACGTATCTCATGATTATCATGTTTGCACCAGTCGCATACCTTCGTCCTCCATTGGCGTCACGTGATGCTCAATTTGGCATATGTGAAGCTAGTGAAAGAGCCCCGAGCGCGTCATGAGCGTGGCATGTAGTTATGTTGATATATGAGACGCATCTCATGATTATCATGTTTGCACCAGTCACAGAACTTCGTCACCCATTTTCATACTGTAGTACCAAATTTGGTGTATATGGCGATAGCGAAACTGCCGTGAACGATCATGACCGTGGTATGTAGTCATGCTGTTAAATGACACGCATGTCATGAATTTCATGTTAGGATCTGTTGCTTGTGTTAGCCATGCAATTATGCCATACCATACCAATTTTGCAACATGTCATAAGAACGAAACCACCGCTAGAACTGCAGGACCATGAAATGTAATTCATGACATTCATGACATATATATCATGTTTTTAATGTTATGACTAGTCAAATATGTTCTTCATACAGTCATGTTATGCCATACCAAGTTTGGTATCGATACCATTATCGAAACGGCGAGGAGAGCTAAAAGAGGTAGGCGGATAGATAGATAGATAGATAGATAGACAGATAGATAGATAGATAGATAGATAGATAGATAGATAGATAGATAGATAGATAGATAGATAGATAGATAGATAGATAGATAGATACCCTCAAAGTCACCGAAGTTTGCTAAGAAACGCTTCGCATTTAAAAATTATGTCAAGCTTGTACACAGGTGTACCATGCGGTAATGTCGACGAGTAATCTGAGTTTGATAATAAAAGAACTAGAAAGATTCACTTTCTTGTGCAGTAAACAATGTGCGGAAGTAACAAGGTAGAAAGGTTACTACTATGTATTTCTGGGATAAAATATGCACGTGCAAATAGTTTTCGCAAGCGTTCCAGAAATACAATCCGTGCATAAAATGTTTGTCGAGAAGATGCTGCAGGTTAACAGCCATGCGATCGCATGCGTGTCGTTTGCGTCACAGTGGTGCCCATTTTATGTCGATTAAAACTTTCTGCATTAAAAAGTGCTACATTTTGTATCTTAACACGACAGGTTTGAGGAAGCTAAGTCCTTCGCCAGTTTTTAAATACTAAACTTTTTTCCTGATATGAGCCCAGTTTTGCTTGAGCAGGACAGGAGGAACTCTCTATGTTGGCGTCTGTGCGAAAATGTGCCTTTATTCAATACCGTGTTAATCAATGCTAATTTGAAGCGGCAATACATAATTACTCAATACAATATCTTTTCAAATTGAGAATTCGCACACGATCACAGTATTCACACAATCTACAGACACACATCTTGTGCTGTCTTGCACAAAGGGCTCATTCGACGGGTCTTCTTCACACCTGAACATAAAAAGTGCGCGCTTGCTTGCTGGGTAATTCCGAGCTCTTGCTGCTTCCGTTAGCAAACCGTTCCAAAATTGGTGTCCTCAGTGCAGTCGACAGCTATTTCAGTGCTGCTTGCATTTCATGAAACTGAAGTTAATCATCACAGTTACGCCACAGTAAAGAGCACCCGCAGTTGGACCCGCCTATTACATATAGACAGCGGCACTTTTTACTCTGTACCCGTCTATAGGTGAAGTTATTGTTCCTTTTATAGGTGTGTTTATTATCACTAGCCTATAGCTGTTAGAGATGTTTTTTTACTTCTGTTGACGTTACGTTTGCATTTGCCATCGGCTTAGATAAAATTAGTCCACAAGTGATGGTTCATTGGGATTGGGATCGAAGCTGTAGGGATCCCAACAGCTTCGGTGCCCTCTTAGTCGCCTTATTATAATCTCAGGCCGTGTGGCGTGGCTCTGCCGCAGTTAATATAGAAGCCAAATACAGAAAGTGGGCAGAGGTCTTGCAGAGGCCACCAATCACAGAGGCTGTGTATAAATACCCATAGTCGGCCCATATACTACGCCAGGTACTGAAGCACTTGAACCAGTGCACAAGCAAACCGTCAGTTTTTTTAAGCCCACTGATACATCATTTTTTTTAAATACTGGCAGATCATCCACCATTGTTTTCATTAAACTAACTCTCGAATTTCATACTCATTCATTGCGAGGCCTAATCTGAACAATTGTGTTATTTGCTAAAGTGCTAAAAACGTTACCTTCTTGCGTACGGGACTTTCTCGCTTCTGGCCCCTAAATAGGTGAAGTAATTTTATTGAGATATTCGACATGTATGTTCAGGCTCTCAAAGCACATTCCGGGTAATAATTTCGCACAGGCTTACGCTGATTCTGCACCCAGCACAATCCTGACTCTCATAGTCGAAAGTATCAGAACATTTGACTAAGCAGTTGTTTCTCATGGCACTTGAAATCTCTCCAAATAATTTTGCTCCATACTATAGTAAAATTCCTAATGCTAGGTCTTTGTTTTCTTTCTGTTTGCAAACTTTCTCACTTTTTCGCTTGAATAAGATGAGCGAGGAACTCCATCAAATATACGTATTGTCATTTGCCACGTTTTTCTTGCACACGTAAATGTCTCTTTTACGTTTCACAAATTCTTGATATTCTTTGACGGTCATTCTCAATTTTGTATGCCTGAACGACGTGACGTCAGATGCACGCACCGAAAAGATGGTAACATTAAATTTTACTTTATTTAGCTTCTAGTTACACCTGATATTGAAGCCTCTTTCAGCATGGTCTTAGACGGTTTTTAAAGATGAGTGGACTTTGACGTAGCGCGAGCATGATTTTATTACAAGATTTTACGTTGAACACGACCCATCTCCGTGCTTTATGCTTTGCCAGACTGGAGAATCAATATCTTGTTTTTTCTTATTATTAGTTAAGTCGCCATGGTAGAAAAAAAAACGCGAATCAGTGCCTTACGAATTGGTCCATCATTAAAAAATAGCATGATTTTTAAAAATGTTCAAGTAGTCTCAAGTTTCTTCAGTTTTGAATGATTTTTTTTCGCAAGTAACTTCAGGCGTTCCTAACTTTCAGCCACTGGTTGTGTTCAGTTAACTAACACGTTGAGAAGCTCTACTATTCAGAAGTTGTACATACTTAGTTCCCTCAGGTGGCGTGCCTTTTTTGTTTTTATTGCTTTACTTCAATGAGTAGCCTTTGCAATTATGTTACCAGCATACTTCTTTACTTATAATTGTTTCATTCCTTATTATGGAGAAGCTTTGATAGACAAGTAAAAATAATTAAAGGCGCTTCCAGCCTGACTATGTTGCTATTCTTACGCGTACATGTATAACTAAAAAGACAAATTTTAAAAAGAAGTTGTGCTCTTGTAAGTTATGCAGACCGGAAAGGCACATGCTGTAAATGTGCCTACATTTTTGAAATACCTTTTTAATTTTTATCATGCTCAGGCAGGTATTCAGTTCTTCTTTTGTAACGAGTAGAACCACAGCTGATGCAAAACTTTAAATTGAAGTTATCTCCCAAGTTAGTTTTGCTACAGCACTTTCGCTACAGTTATGATGATTGTACATCATTTCTCACCAACTTGCTTTGATATTAGGGGATAAAAAGTGAATGGATTTTCCACACATTCTTCACTACCCTTCATCAATTATTTGTTTTTACTGTCGCGCAGATAGTAGCAAAATCACCTGGTTTTAAAAAGTTTGTCTTTTACGGTACAAATATCTCCACCTAAGCAGAAAAAAAATCGACGTCGTGTGTGCCACAAGAACGCTCGGATCAATGCCACTTCCGTAGAGAGACGCAATCTATTGTGAGTCTCAATGCAAATATAAGCTAGAAACTTTCGAGAACACATCTCACACAAGTAAATAATTGTGCACTGCGCAGAGCTAAGGAAAGTACAGCACAAAAAACCAAAACAAATTGAACGTAAACTATTCGTTGATTCATTTCAAATAGTGCATTGCAACCTAAAGAATCACAACATCCAGGTATGTGCCTGATTGATAGGTGCGTGAAATTAGACTGTTGGAAGTTTGCGTTTTGTCTGTATTTTGCATCTAGTAACTTGTGAGATCAGCAGGATGACTAAAGAAAATGTCTTAGAGAAGGTTTTGGCTGAAGTTTGCATACGAGAACTTATATTTGCCTTTCAGGGTCCTTCGCCTTGGACAATTAGAGGTCCTGTTATCAAAACGTCAGTCAAAGCCTTGTGTGAGGCACTTATCGTGTTCATTCTGCTTTTCCCACAACGTGTTACCATTTTGCTGCTTCCGCTTTAATATTTCCGTCTTTCATGCGTGTGTTTCGTGTGCATTATATGAACTGTGTCTGTTTGTATATCTACATGCACACACACTGGCACGCGTGCCCAAGCAAAGTCGCCCACGTACACACACACGAAAGTTTCTTGGCTCATAAGTTTTAAGCCGGTGCTGAAGCTGCACGAATCGCCAGCAATTTGTAACAGCAACTGATAAAAAATTAAAAATACTTCCTCAGTCTTATGCGGAGACTAAATTCGTCTATAAAGATAGTGGTTATACCCGGGTAGGTCTTGCAATGACAAAATGAGCAAGATTTTGACGTTCTTCCAAAGAAATGCTCCTTCTGCGAAATGGCGGTCGAACGGGACTAAAAAAACAAAAACTACGCACATATTCTTATCTCGTGAAAATATAGCTGACGGCTGAAAAGTAACATCGTTCCGGCTCCATTAAGGAAACATTCGCTCGCGCGCTTCTTAAAAAATGCTGACGTCTTGCCGTCGTTCAACTCCCGTTTCGGCGTGAGGATCAGTGGAACGTCGACGAGGCACTTTTGTGTGACTATGCGTCGAAATCCTAATGAAGCAGTGTGAAACAGCATGCTGTGCTTAACCGCAATTGTGAAAGAGACTGAAAGTGTTTGGAATGTGGTTGTGAGTGCTCGCATTCAAAGGAACAGGGGCTGTTGGAACGGGGTTGTTGTGAGCCAAATGGTAGAGATCAAGAATGTTTTGCCTTGACTTGTAAGATGCCTGCGTATAAGATGCAGCTGGGCTGGTTCCTCGGAGAAAATATTGGAGAAACACACGTCTTTTGGTGGAAACCAAAGGGCGTTGTGATTTCGTGCATTTTTAGGTAACAGTTGTTTTTGTTTGCGTTGTGGTGTACTTGATCCACTTGATTAATTGCGACTGTCCTCTCAAACTTGTAGGTTATTCGCAAGAAATTTGCTGCCCTAGAAGAAACCCTTGGGGAATATAGCGTCACTCACTTGACTAAAAACTAATGTAGCTTTTGCTTCACAGAGGATATTTTTTAATCTATCATGGAAGGACAGCGCAACAGTACAGCTACCGCAGCTGTCATACTCGCCACGCAAAAAAGAAAAAAAAAGGAGAGACAGTGAAGAAGGCACTACAAGTTTCATACAACATGCAGCTGTGCCATACAGTGCATGTGAGTTAAAAATCAAACGCATTGTTGACGTTGCTTCAAGAAGGAGAAAGATCGTATGTTTGAGGCCAGGTAACAGAAATCCTTGCAAGTTTTCACGAAACAGGTAATCGTGTACCATGTTGCGGAGGCCAGTATCAAAAGACTGAGCTTGGGCACAAACACAACTTCAAGATTTGAACTCAGTTGATCCTAGCAACTGTCTGTTACTTTAGGTGCAGCTCATAAGCTGCGGTATCAACAGAAAAAACCAGGCTGGCGTGGAAGGCCAGCAGAGGCTCAGCAAAAATTAGAACAGCAGCCTTTCAGAGCCTTTCTAAACACTCACATGGCAACTGCTGCTAGCACACTTGCTTGATGCCTACTACGGCCTCAAGAATAAAATTTTGGGGTAGTAGGCGGGAAATCGCTACGCTTATTTTTGTCATTCTTCTGAGAATCGTGGTATCCGCAAAACTATTGCGAGGAATTTTGTGCCAATTGTTTATGCAGTGGCGGACAACAATGAGGAATTATGCCTGAAGTCGGTATGCGCCGCAGATAATAGCTGAATAAAAACAAGCTTTTATATAGGATTGGAGCATTGGACAACACAATAATTACGCTATTTGCATTAAGCGACGATTGGTTGTTCTTTCACTGTTTTAAAACGCTTTATAAATTGTATTAATGCGATTGCTGTCCCGACATCAAGGCTGCCTAAGGCAAGTTTGCCAACAAGTCCCAAGCACCGGCAGAGAGTTAATGGACATACGCCAATATTGTTGTGTATTGTTGACAACACAACAGTAATCTCTGAATGTGTAGGTAACCACCAAACATGTTCAGTTCGAGGTCACTCTATGCAGACAAATATACATATAGCACGTTCAGTCCTTAAGTGTATTGATGTTAGCATGGACCTAGTAGCCCTCCTACAGGTAGACCTTGCTAAAGCATTTGATAAGGTACAGCATGCTTTTTTTGTTCTGGCTACTAAGACACCTGCAGTTGGGTGATGTAGTGTATAATAGTATTTCACTCTGTTATAAGATGTGCACAACAAATGTAATTGTACAACTGACTCTTTCCAATACAATAGAGTTGAATTTATCTGTACGTCAGGGATGTCCGCCCTCGCCTTTGCTCTTTGCATTTTGTCTAGAAGCATTATGTTTGAGTGTGCTTCTAAATTTTAGCATAAGAGGATACCGATATGACTCCGAGGAAGTTAGAGTTCCCGCTTATGCAGATGACATTGCCTTCTTTTACGTTCATAAACCAAGTGTTCAAGAAGCAGTCAACAACACTTTACGTTTCTGTGAAGTCGCATGTGCCAGCGTTAATTTCAATAAAATTAGAGGATTCTGGCTAGGCATGTGGGCCTAAACTCCTTCCGTCTTCTCACATATCCATTGAAATGCGACTCCTATGAGGTACCATGGTGCGACTCTCGATAACTATTATAACAGCGGACCACACTGGACCGGTGCAATTACTACGATCCGCCGAAAGGTGGCAACATCGAACGTACGAGAGCTTTCAATTTTTTTTGTGAGAGCTAAAGCATGCAACATATTTTTTGCATTGCTGCTTATTTATGTCCGGAAGGTTTAGCACTGTTCTCGTGTGTACATTCAAGCCCCTCATGGGATATTTGCCTGCTCTATTTGGAGCTCTTTTAGGGAGACCATGAAAAGAGACAACCTTTTTCTTCCGCTTAAAAAGAGTTGCATCGGCCAGGTGGATTGCGACAGTTGATGTCGCAATATTTTCTACCTCGACGATGTGTACCACCCGTTTATTTTAGTGGTCTTTCTAAACCGTCTGTGTTAAGAATTTCTTTATGTCGCAACAGGCCAAGGAATCGCCATTGTGGGGACTTGTAAAATAAATTCTTGATATTGTGATTTTTTTGAAAGCTAGATTTAGTTTGGATTATTTCTCTAGTATTGACAGAACAAAGTTACCGATGCGCTTGTCAATAACCTTTTTCCTGACCCCGTTTATTGAAAACCGTCTTCACTTTTGTCTGGTCACGGTTTATTATTTCTTGTGCGTAGAACGTGCATATCGCCCTCCGCGAAAACATTTTTTTCTTAAACTGCACATTTCCACTTTGCCAGTGAAAACGTGGCTGAATGAAAAATCAATAAACGTACCCTGGACAGTGAATTGTCGACTCTGCAATTAACCCGAGATGATAGAGCATTGTTTTATTCATTGTCGTGATGCATTTTATTTTTGATACATTCTAAAAAGAACCATACACTCTTAAAAAAAGTTAGTAAAAAGGTAGCAACTGCAGGCAAATAGGTAGTAACTTCAGTGGTTACTACCTTTATTCGACCGTTACTACTCTTTTGCTACCTGTTTACTACCTACGTTAGTAAACGGTTACTACCTGCAACCGTTACTAACTTTTTGCGACCTCTTTACTACCTACGTTAGAAAACAGTAGTAACTGAAATGAAAGCGGTAGTAACTGCAGACTTTACTACCTTTATTGCCTCGTTACCATCTCTTTACCCGGCTTTTGAGTATCTATTCTAATATAGTGTGTGAATGCGATTCTGATAATTTATGAGAGGAATCGTCTCGACGTATAATTATTACACAGAAAAATGACGCAGAAGGTATTCATAGATAAAGAAAATACATTGTTTTTAAATTACGCAACCGAGATATGTAAATTTAATTCTGATATTGTCGCAACGAAGAAGTACAAGTTAACGAACCATAAGCAAGTGCTACACGTATCGTAATAGACAATCACAAGAAACTTAGTAAATTACAGCACATATTAACAAGACCAGCAGATCAAAATAACCAGATGGTTACAATTAGCCTCGAGGACAGTCACAGTTATTCCAGTGCGGCGTGTCTCCAAATATTATCATTGTTTTGGCGCGCAGAACCCCTAAAACGGTTATTATCTTTTAAAAGCAATTATATTACTCGTGTAAAGCATGCGAATGCACTGAGAATGAGTTCAATACATTGCTCCAGCCACTGTACATAATACCTTTTTGTGCCCATTTTATAATGAATAAATATGATATATAATTTTTATAAGCATGTCTGATTTAAAGTCTTGTGCTACGTCACCAAGCACACGTAACCAGGTAGTATAATATAGTGCTATAGGTTTATATTTGTAAAAATTTATCCTGAACCGCAAGTACTCCCTTGGGCCAGACATGCCCCCGCAAAGTAGGGGCTATATATATCCCCCGCTTAGTTCTTACAACATGTATATGTAAAATAACAGTGAACTTCGCTCGCTCTCCGGCGCGCTGATGCTGGTCACAGTGTAGCAGGGCCCCGAAGATTGAACAATGTGAAATTCCGGATTGAATCTGCACGTGTTTCAATAAAGTTTATCGGCCAGCCGTTCAGAGCCTTCCCAATAGATATGACTCCTGACGTGTGGCCACTCACAATTACATCCCCTGATGTCTTGAGGCACGTCACTTGTTGTTCTTTAAAAAGTCTCAGGTTGCGAATGTGATAGGAAAGCTTTGAAACAGCTCTTGTGCTGTACCAACACTTATATACACTGAACCAGTCAACTTGCACAGGTCGAGATTCATCCTTTGGACATGAATCAACGAGCAGTTCATACATAACGTCATGGTGGATTTCTAACTTCCATATCATTCTCTAATTGGCAAGGCCGCATTGCAGTATCGTTTCTACCAGAGCCAGCCACCGCTGGCACCTGATGAGGCTCGCGCCATCCTCTATTGCCAAGATGGGCAGCAGAACCTCGTTTGGCACAACATCCATGGATGCTTGTACCGTCATCACGTTTCGGCGTGATCGCTTGCTGGCGTGCAAAATAACATACCAGTAATGAACAGATGTGGAGTCTACAAGCGAAAATTAAAAGTTGAGCTCGTTTGCGCCTAAGTTGTGCAAGTGTTCAAATCGTCAGCATCGGCTCGCCAGAGAGCGAGCGAGCGTGACAAATAGTGAACTTCTTTGGTCTATGCATTCTTCGCATTCCTTGCACACCCCGATTTTCAAACGAATTTGTCTAGTTGTAAGACATTGATTAGCCAACATTAACAGTAGAGAAATATTATGCCAAAATGCATGATCTGCGAAGTATCGGTTACTATTTTTTTTCTTTTAACCTTTAAAAGTTACTACCAATGGGTGGTAATGGCTAGGGTAGTAGCAGTTACTAACTGCTGGTAGTAACAGCAGAGGTAGTAACTGTTACCACCCTCGCCGTTACTAACTGCGCTTACTACCAGGGTTGCAACATATGTGACAAACCATTACTACCCCAAAGCTAGCAAGTATGACCACCTTTTTTCTAAGAGTGTAAGAAAAGAACTTCCAATGACACTTCATGGTACTAGGTTCCTGCCTTTCAAAAAGAGCCTGACCGAGAATACTCCATATGACTTGTTTATGTTGTTGGGACTGTATTCACTATGGAAAAGTCACATGATCGATCGACACGCCGAGCCACCACGGTCGACGAGATCGGTTTTCCGAGAAGCAGCTGCTCAAGTGCGCAGTGTTGTGGAGACTTTTGAACCCGTTGCGCAGTGGCTTCCCATTCTGGATGCTTGTACGTGTTTACCTGACTTCTGATGAAGTATTCTGTGCATATCCCACAATTACTAATGAAGATTTTGTGCATTAAAGAAACAAAAAACCGGTTGGCTCAGTGGTCGATTACCGGGCAGGCACCCAGCGGACCCGGGTTCGTGCCTTGCTGCGTTATTGGTTTTAGGTGTTTTTTGCTAATTTCGCACGATGTGGTTACGGACACTGGGGGTGGCGGACAATTAAATACTGTGCTGCATGAAACTCGAGTTGTAATCTCATAAAAACATTCGCTGTAAAATTACATTACTTAGGCATGCAATAGCTCCGCATGTGAACACTACTGCGTTAGGAGAAGTTTTTAGCAGAAAAAAAAAAGTTGTGACAAAATAACCTAAAAAATGAAACTATTAAACAGGGGTGTTTTCTCTATTGTTTAGTCATTGAATCTATGAATATCGCCTGATATGCTGTGACGTTCCGAATTTCGGACACCTACGCAAAGTAAACTGACGCACTTCCAGAAATGGTTTATCGGTGTCACATTCTGAGTGTTCTTTTCCTTTATATATACGTTTCATTGAGTCTTTCATCGCATACCTCAAATCCCAGATGTTTAACTGTGGAGTAAAGAACTTTTCACTCCAGCAGGCCATGCATGAGAAATCAGCGTTCCTTTATGCTTCGCAAACAACCTTATTCTTCACGCAGTGACTCAGAGTACATTGTCTTGGTTAGCAAGTCGCTGCAGGCAAAAACATTTTTATTAACGCTGTACAATAGCTCCCATTCACATCATCTGCTATTATTTTTTCAGCGCTACTTTTCTCCTTGACGAATAGCCTTGCTTAGTTTTTTTTATGTTCGACAAGCACATTTACATACATACTTGAGGCACGTGGACGACACTAGAAAGAAGCTTCATAAGGCTATAATGTTCGTTGCATGCATGTCTGGAAACTCTGGGAAAAAAGACTGAGTACACTCGTTAGAGAGTAGTTATATACGGTAAAATCTTAAAAAGCAGTGAAAGCAGCCCTCTATGGTGGCAAGTATGTTGTACAGCCACAATATGAAGCAGCGATTGGTGCACTCTTAGCTGTTATATAAGCAGAACAATACTTCTTGAGTGAGTGTTACAATAAACAAAAAAACTTTATTGAGTCATGTTTATGATATAAAGAGAACAGATTGCTGTATTTTTTTTAGTGATTTGAAAGTTATGAAAGGATCACTGTAACCTATGACTAGAGCGCCGTGTTTTAGGGTGAATGCTAGATCATCCGATACACACTTATCATTAAAAACGTTGACTATTAGGAGTTATATACTTACCTTCAATTTTAAAAGGCCGTTAAAGCCGAGAGTCATCAATCGAATGGACCGAACCTCCGTCAGCGATTGAAACCTCATAATGTATGTTTTTGTATATTAAAACAAGCTTTAGGTTGTAATATGAACAAACACATACGTGTTTTCTATTGTAGTATTTGTGCTTATAACTATAGGCGTTTGTGGGTTAAAACCTTCGAGATACATAAAATACAATAAGTGTCTTCGCATATTTCGCATTGAGATATGCTATTTTACCTCAGATTTAGGAGTATTAGAAATAATAATCAATCCGTTATTTTTCGTCGGGAAATGAGAGAAGCTGGGCGAAAAAGCTGAGATGCAGATTGACTAGATCCTAACCTTCCCCCCCTCCCCTCAATAAAGCACGAGTTCAAGCATTGCACAGCAATAGTTTCATTAACAAGGTAAATAAAAATGAAGTGAGTGGATATAAAAAAATGGAGATAAAGTATTATTAGAGACAACGCAAAGCATGTTCAATGAAAAAAAAGCAGTAAAAACACATCGCAACAACTTGTTTTGCAAAATTAAACATCGAATTCAGGACATTCAGAGCATTCCAAGAAATGAACCTCAATAAACTCCGCGCACCTCCCCAACCCCTAAAAAATACTATCGAAAACATTATTCAAATGACAAGAAAATTAAGTTCAGAAAACATGGAGCCCTGCATATAATCTTGGGTGTCAAATGCATAACTAATGAGATAGGTGTGTAACACACCGCCGTTCATATTGTACCTTAACAACTGGACTTTATACACACATACTGTAAGTAATCCATGGAGGATCCGCAGCCAGCACAGCTCTCCATAAGGAAAACGACAGAAACGCAAATAAAAAAGGGTGTAAAACAGAGAGAAATGATCTTTCTACTGCTATTCACTTACCTTTACAGAAGGCTGTCAAGGCAGTGAAGTTGGAAAAGTTAGGGATAACAGTTAATGAAGAGTACCTTAGAACCAGCAATTCGCTGGTGACATCGCACTGATGAGTAACTCTAAGGCTGAATCGCAGGTCATGATTACAGAAGCGGACATGGAAAGAAAAAACAGGTCTAAAAATTATTGTGCATAAACTTATGTATTGTGCAACAATTTTGGCAGAGAACAGTGCTTTGCGATAGGTAGCGAGACACTAGAAGTTGTAATGGAATGCCTACTTGGAACACGTAGTATCCGTGCAGCCGGACCATGAGAGTGACATAGCTAGAATAATAAGGGTGAGGTGGAGCACATTCGGCAAGCATTCTCGTATAATTAATGGTAATCTACCACTAAATCTCAAGAGGAAGATACATAACAGCTGCACCTTGCTGGTACTTATCTAGGGTGCAGAAAAATGAAGGCATACAAAGAGAGTTCAGCTTAAACTGAGGACGTTGCAGCGAGTGATAGAAAAAAAATGATAGGGGTAACCTTAAGAGACAGAAAGAGGGCGTAGTGGCTAGAAGAATGGACGGAAGTTAAGGATATCATAGATGTTAATGATATCATAGATTGAGTTGCAAGTTTTCAGATGCTCGCTGTTATTCATGTGACAACAAAAGTCGTCGTTATAGCATTAATTAATTTGCTCTTGTGAGCAAATAAAACAATCCGCCAAAAACACTTAACAACATCTGTGAAGACACACTTCACTTCCGTCCTTTAACTATCTCTATGTCAAAAGAATCAGCCATATATATCTTTGCAAGTGTTAACATGGCTGTATTTTTCTACCAAACCAAGGCGCTTGAGTACGCTTTGTCTGAGAGCCCAAAACAAGTTCAAGCAATAAGACAGCTCATACTTTGCCGAACATGTCAGTGTGAGTGATTAAGAAAACGTTAATTTCTCTTCCAGCATTATGACGCAGAGAGAACGTATATTTATTCTTATCAGTTTGAAAACAAAGTACTTAATGTTTTTGTTTGAGGAGAGGGTTGTTATGATAATTTGTCTTGCAGTTTTCTGCATCGTCATTCAGGCATTAACAATTTCTTAAACGCACCTGGCGCGCCTAAAGCATGTCACATGTCTGTGCTTTGAGGCCTATGTTTTGTAAATCTCCTGTGGTATAATGCGACACCTGAAATGTTGGTCGCGGGTTTGATTCCCGGCTGCGGCGGCTGCATTTCCGATGGAGGCGGAAATGTTGTAGGCCCGTGTGCTCAGATTTGGGCGCACGTTAAAGAACCCCAGGTGGTCGAAATTTCCGGAGCCCTCCACTACGGCGTCTCTCATAATCATATGGTGGTTTTGGGACGTTAAACCCCACAAATCAAATCAACCTGAAATGTTGATGCATACGTACTAACTCGCGCGCATACAAAAAGTCACGCTCTATACAAACTTGAAGATACACAAACTCATTCTCTCCGTCAAAAACTTGGCCCTGTCTTCATCAAAACTTCCGCGTTCCACCTCCCACGCATTCATATTCACTTCCGGCTCGCAATCGATTCAGACTCCTCATAAGACTCTCTCTAATGAACACGTACTTTAAGCGTATGCCGTGAGGGTGCGTAGGAGGAGTCAAATCCTGCTCCGGACTTCGACTTCAACGCGATGCGATTTCTCAAGAGTCTCGCTGTCAGGTTATGTGTACAGGTATTCTCAAACAACACAGACTTCCTCGCTATATTCTTATGAAACCTCTCCTAATTTACACAACGTACTTCGACTTATCAAGCACTTACGTTGAATGAGCACGCATGTACGTTTCATAGCTTGGTGGCTAATCTGCCTTGGTGGATTATTAGCCTAGCTGCCCGTCCATGCAGGCACTCATTCAGCTAATTAAGTTCATGGTAGAGGGAAGGAGTAAGAGGAAATGCTAAAAATTCTAATTAATGTGCTGAAGGGGACGTTATGAAAGGCACGAAAATAACATATTGAGTGAAAACACGAATGAAAGGGTGTGGTACTTGCCAGCTTAGTTGCAGTAATAGACTGATGCAATATGCATAGTCAAATGTATACTATTAGGTTGGTCTTAACTGCGACTTATCCGCCGTGTTCACCAATTTTTTCTTTCGATGGATAAATTTTCTTATTGTATAGTGCTTTTCTTACTTATAAATGTTAGCCGAAATGTAGCCATGCGTACACCACTCGGTTTACCACTTCGCTGGCAGCCTCCGTAGTATGCTTACGCAGCAGCAGGAAGTGGTACCGATGTGTGCAACAAAGCACCACCTTTAGGCTAACACGTCACTTTCATCATAAATAAGGGCCGAGTTGCTGCTTGTTCCATTGAGAGCTTTCAACTGCTCTACAACTATGAATACGAAACCCTCACTTCAACATGCCCTATAATCATGCCGTGGTCAAGGCAGTTGCTACTTCGCAACTTTATTTAATCCCCCTATTGGCCTATACTGCTGTACCACGTAAATCGTCAACTCGGCATACGATGACAGTTTTCGCTAGGTAGATTTCGCAGCTTGATATAATAGCCAGGTAGCACGATAAGGCGTCCCACTGCACTGCGATCAAGGCGTGAAATATTGGTGTGGCGGCATGAACTAAAAGGGGATCTGAGGCGTACGGTCCCTGGGCGTGAACTTGCGGGGCTGATAATGACTGGCTTCAGTAGGAGATGCCTCTATTCCATCGATCCGAACGGCAGCGAGGAAGTGACGCTACCGGTGTGCCGGTGCAAAGGTTCTATTGTTCCTTCGGCAAGGCACAACCATGGAGAAACAGTAATGACCTGGGCAACACACTTGCCTGTCCCATTCAATATGGCGCGTGGTATAAACGCATGCACTGACCCTCCAATTTTTTTAGCCTTAAATGTTAGTATATTTCAGGAGCCCTCAACTACGGTGTCTCTCATAATTATGTAGCGGTTTTGGGATGTTAAACAGCACCTGTCAATCAATTCATAAAATCTGTCGCAAAGACCCCCCTTTTTTTCTTAAATAGGATTGAACAAATGCATATGTTTATAATCCAAAACTTTTCTGTCAATTCTTTTTGTCTAATTAACTGTCTTTCTCTCCAACAGTTTAGCTTGTGTCATCATTGATTGGCTTTAAAGACGCTTCGCTCCTCAAAAACTTCCCAGTTAGCTCTCTCTCTTTTTTTGTGTGCTTTGTTCGCTTTTGTATGTGTGCTCTTCTTTTTGATGAAGTGTTCATTAACCTGAAAGCAGCCTTGTAAATTTGTGGAACCGTTCGCGCTACCGACCACCCATATCTAGAAAACCACGCTCTCTTATCATACTCAGTAACAAAAAGGGTGTCTTGAAGGGCCAGTTACTACATGATACTGAGCACAAAACAACGCGAAGAAAGAAAACCACAAAAGTAACTGAACACAAGCGCTGTTGTTGTGCGGTCTTCTTTCTTCATACCGTTTTCGCGCTTTTTCCTCTTCAGTATCAGCAATGAAATGTAGCCTAACTACATAGTTTACATGTGTGGGGCCTTCTTCAATGAGAAATAATGCATTTTCACCATGTTGCGCTTTTCAATATAAAGAATAGTCAGGACAGTGTTAATGCAAGACTAGAGATTCCAATCCCAACTTATAGGCCACAGGATATCAGCCCCCTGCGTAAGCATAACTTCACTAGCGAAGCTTCACTAAGGTCTTTGTTTTGCGAAGATTATTAGAAAGCTTCAAAAATGAGGTGCATGCAAATTTCTCTATCGAGAAAGAGGAAACTGCCCGAGAAAATACATGCTAACGCAGTCGAGAGATCATTTATTCGGGCTCCAAACAAATCACGGCTGCCGATTGTGCAAAATAATTATGTTCTGCCTTTGCCCTTCAGAACGAGTAAATGATTCCATTTACCGCGAATTGTTAGCGAAGTGAACCATGCATTTTTCAGCTGAAAGTATGCGCTGCTATTTTCGTTTATAAAACTTCACAGCGCATCATTTCTAATAAAAGGTAGTTCATTATTCAGCCACCTTCAAGGTCCATCTTTCATTCTCACTTAGAGATGTCGTAAAATACTCTGTAATAGTCAGCAGCTGCTCATATTTCGAAAATGCTTTTGGCGTAATACAACACTTTACTTCCTGAAATATTTTCTTGCGAAAATTTGTTAGTGACTGTAGCAGATGAAGATAGCAATCCACGTTGCTTGTTTCGTATAAGTAAGCAAACATGTTAAAACTACAAGGCCTCTGTCTTTTTTGAGAATGGTGCATGCTCACTTTCTTCAGCATTGCCTACTGAAAGTTCAGAACTTAAATTCAGCTCGTTGTTCGTAATGTCAGTAAAATTTACCTTTTTCTGCTAATTTTAATAGGTGCGAAGCAACTCATCGACAAATCTTGTCAATGTGTCATGGTCCTGATGTGTCATGTAATCACGTTCTTTCATGGAACATGCATGTGCCACGTAACTTCGGTGAGTCCCTGTACTCGTCTCTGCTACACTAGAAATTAGCACCGCAAGAGTAAGCCAACGACGTCAGTGGAGCTCAATCCCTCTTCCTTACATGCAATAGAGAACTGAAACCGGGCCTGTAGGGAGGAAGAGTAATGAGAATCACCACCTTACGGTAAAATGCACTTTGCCGTGGTTTCCAGACAACGATGGTAGAGCGGAAACACGCTTCCTTATGTGTCCTATTTCAAGTTGACAGCACTAGTGCCTCGTCAAAGATATCTCCGAAGCACTGCATGGTTTGCTCTTCCCCAGGAATAATGTTGGTGGCACTGAGAAACCCCCTTCCCCATCTGCACCTTCACTTCCACTTTCTCTTTTATGGAAACAGCATTATTGAACATGGCACTTTCTTTGCTCAAGGACCTGTGTTCAGGTAAGAGCAGATTTACGACGTATTATATTCTACAACGCTGTCGGTTAGTTAGCAAAATTTTGCATCGATATACACTAGCTGAAAAAGAAATATTACCATTTGTAAGGTATTACAAAAATGCACAGACTTCTCCTGCTTGTATACAGTTAATCTTTCTCTTTTTATATCTTGACGGGAAAAAATATTTCATATTCTTGTATATTTGACTAAGCAGTGAAATGGCTAAGGTGAAGGTGTAATAAATTTTATTGAAAAGAATCCTGGCCTACTGAACTCATTTCTTTAGGTTTAGGATGTACGGTAATAATTACAATAAGCCTGAATATTACCACTATTATTAAGAAGTTGGGGGGCTCTACTTCCCAAAAGAGTGCTATCACTTAGAAACAGGCGTACTTCTGCTAGCGCAGACAGGAAGAAGTGACCGATTGATACCTTTGCTTTTAGATCCACATATATATCTACTACTTGCCACTAAGCCGCTACAATTTTTTTCTTACGAACAAATGCTGACTTTTTATTGCTTATCTGTTTTTTTTTCTATGCGACCACTTGACTGCAATGCGTTCTCGATTTCTTCTTGGTAGATAAGAGCTTCTATACATACACGAATTATGCATAAACGCAGCGACTGAGCTTGAAGATACTTAGCTTCTGCTTCGTTAGCCCAGAAGATGCTTCTGCATCGTTAGCCCAGTCTAACTAGTCGTTCTGTGGTGTTTAGTTCGTTTTCTTATACGGCTAGAATATAGGTGTCATAATTTTCAAGGTACCTTCACGCAGGTGTATATTCAGGTGTATTAATGCATTCGCTATCGCTTCAAGTAACTCTTTCAACAGAAGTCGTTGATTATTGTTTTCGTTTCATTTTTCAAGTGAAACGCCAAAGTATCATAAAAAGATACCTTTAGTCATTGAATGTCAATCCCTAGTTAGTGATTACAATATGCTCGTGTTTCTGGTGATGATACCATCACTAAGGTAAAAAATGAACAAATGGCACGTTTCAGGCTTTAATGCATCGCCACTGCAGCCTTAGTTGTCATAGCAATAACCTTTCAGACCTTACCGATTTAGTATATTCGCTACATAACACTGCGTGATTACAACAAAAACGGCAACAACACCGAGAATATGAAGAGATATTTTGATATCTTAACCATTCATTCGCGATTTCAGTATCTCTGCCTGTGTGCATATGTCGTGTTTTCTTGCCTTTTAAATGGGCGTATAAAGGTATGCAGGTCATGATGATCTGCCACACGGACGGCTCCTCCTTGTGGCGTTTTGAATACAGTGATTACAGGTAACTCTTCTCATTGTAACACGTTTACTACAAATTCAAAAGTCGTGAGGCTGAATAGAGCACAAAAATTTAGATGTGACAACGCGCTTCGGCTTGTGCACTAGCGCATTTTTCGATCAGCATGTAAAATAGAAAGCACCTAGAGATTTCCCCCTTTCTAACCGCCGAGTTGGCTTTCTTTAACATATACGAGAAATACGCGACTGAAGCACGGAACACCGTTAAAACTTTTCAAGATACGGTCATTCCCAAAAAAGGTTGCCATCGGTTTTCTAAAGCGGCTCCACAACAATAAAAACCAGTCGTGCAATTCAAAGTCAACAAGGGAAAAAAAACTGCTGGCGCTCTTTCCGGTGATGTTCAAGTGAAGCGATGGCGGAAATAAAAATAACTGCGATGACATTTTCGCCTGGATATCTGCCAGTTTCCTGTCAACTGAGGAACCGTTCGCTGAATTTTGCAGAATACATAGAACGCCAAGTGTGACTACAGCTGCACTGTGCCACTGTCACACGTGCTTCAAAATGCGAATTCTACTCGTTCTTGTTCCACGTTCTGTCGTGGCAGCTGTCACAGGAAGAAAACGGAAGGTTGTCACTTTAAGCAGAAAAGCAATGGGTTTAGTGACAGCGTACAAACTATGCCACACATCAGGTGGACATTTACGATTGGTGTAAGAAGCAAAAAAAAAGCAAGAAAAAGATTTTCATAAAAAGTATGTGCTTTTCTGTCTGGGTTTCAAATGAAAGTAGCAAATGAACAGGGTTACCATTGCGTATGTGAGACAGTCGTTTTCTAAAAAAAAAACTTGATGGCAATGTGAGCAAGCAAGGACACAACATTGTTGCTCGTACCCACCTGGAAATTCAAAGAAAGATACTAAAACACTACAACAGCATGGTACCTAGATTTCACCTGAAAAAGGACAGAAAGATAGCAGCATGAGGAAGCGATGGGTACTTCTTGTGTGCCTTCTGTGTCTTTTGCGCCTTATGTGCCTGTTATTTACTAATGTTATGTTTTTTTTAAGCAGCCTCCTTAGGATATAACGCACCTTCACTTTTGACAATTTAGATACAGGGATCCGGTGTATATTTGCAGGAGGTATGTATTTCTTGTACGAAGTGATATCGAAAATAACAAAAATGAATATCTTGCAGTGTACCACTAAAACCACTGTTTCGAATAGTAAACAATGGTGAAAGGTGAAATATTTAGAAGAGAAGCGTACCTTTTTTTCTAGTTTAGTTACGTGTGCACACCTAAATCAACAAATAAAGCATCTTTGAAAAAACTGTCATCAATAAAAAGACTCAAGGTAGCGTCACTTTTGAGTAACATGATGCTCTTTGTGTTTGGTTTTTACTTGCTAGCAAGAACTATACACATACTTTGAAAATACGTTCACTTGTGCTGGAAAAGAGACAATGGGTCAATAAAATAGTAAGTTTAAGGCTGGACAAAAATATCTTGTTATTTATGCTCTGCATTACTGAATGTCTATTTTGTTTTCTTATTGTTTATTTATTAAGACCAAACTAGCACTTTTATGGGTGTCCATGTTGAAAATCAAGCATTAGCTTTCTTGCTTACACGAAATTGAAAACAGCAATTATTGCAAATTACTTCTGTTTACTCTGCATTGTGAATGAACAGAAAATTTCATACATGTGTGGGGGTATTTGTTTTTTTTTCTCTGTGACCTGGTTACTGCGGGTAGTGATGTTACACTTGTTCTCACTTGTCGTAAGTTGCGTTTTTGGATCCGCCGCAAGTCCCCTGAATGCTTACGGTCGTTGTAATGTAAGTTGTTACATGGTTGCACACTCGAGCACAAGGACCCTACATACCTCACCATACACTTGATACACTATCACGTTTCCATGACTTGTGTATGCATACAAAAATCATTGCAAGAAGCCTGTGGATTAAGAGATACGAGAAAAAGCTGCACGTTTGGGATGATTTGGCAGATAGCCGTCAATTATCATCTCTGGGCTACTCTGCAAAGTACTTACATTATATGCTGTGCAGTAAGATCAAATATATTTCCGATTTACTCGGAACTTCAAAGTTATCGCACGCCTATTGGTACCTAGGTTTGTATGCCGCCAGCACAACAGTGTTTTGACGTGAGGCATGTATGACACATGTAGTGCATGTAGTTGTCACAAAATGTACAGAGTTAGGCATAGTGCCGAAAGTTCTTTCTTATACGTGGCTCATACGGCTTTGTTGTTTTCAAGAAAAGCAACTTTCATTCGTGTGTTCAATTCGGGATTCGACAAGAAGCATGAGGCTAAATTAATTGGCACATATGTGCTGACATTTTTTTCAAGTAAAACGTTATATGAGCCCACGATTGTTATTAACTATTCGTTCGCCTTATTGTGATGAATTAAGCAAGTTTGGGTTGATTCACAGAGAAGCAGACGCTCAAAATCAGATTTTAGAATATCGCTCCTAAGCTTGAGCACCTCTTCTTCACAATAGAGATTGGGAAAGATTAGTTAACTTTTTTGAGGCACTTCGACCCTGCATTATGAATCTTACTATGTTAAGTACCTGATTTCACTAATTTAAGTTTTTTATCAAAAGAAGGGCGGCAAATAGTTGCGAAATCAGTCACAATGAAAATATATGATGTCTTATGCTGCTTGTTTTCCAGAAACATCAAAGTATTGTTCTCAACTGAAGTTACCTTTGGGGCGTTTTTTTTTTTACTTTCCATGCTTTTATTCTCCACAGGAGCACAATGAAAGGACAATTTATTATTACAAAATGATTATTCTTGAATGCACTAAAATTATGCCTCTATTGCAGACGAATAATTCTCAAACAATATATTTACTACTGGAAGATTAAAGATTACCCCACACTCTTCCTATCAAGAGCAAAAGTGGCCACATATTGGAGATGTAAAATCCATTCTTCTCAACCAAAATAACCTCGTGTAGCAAGCTTGACAACGTTGCAACTTCTCGCTCAGATCGCGAAAATTTGACGAAGGCTTGAGCTTCGCCTTTAAGAGTATGTCGCGATCGCATAAACTCGTCTCGTGTGCACCGCTTTATTAACTGTTGTCTTCTTTCGGTTATCGGTGCATGCCTGAACCGTGCATCCTGTAAGGAACCAAAGGACTGTGCGGGTAACGTTCGCCGTTTCAAAGTGCCATTGAATGGGTAGCTTTCAAGTGCCCACCACGCCATAATATTCCTTTTGCGAATCAGTGAAGGGCCTACCCCTCGTCTGTAGTGCTACACGCTAACCTGCGCAGCTGTTGGCCTTGCTTACGGCGCTGCTGCTTATGACGATTACTGAGTGCTTTGTAATGGGTGGGTGTTTAAAGCACCTATTTGTTCAACAAAGCACGTCTTTTATTCTTGCCTGGCGCAAGCGTATGCTTGCGCTTCGCAATAAATGATAAGTTGTGGAGGCTACTTGCACTACATGACATCGATATATGGATGTCATGTAAAAATTTTTACATTGAGGTTTTTTTTTTTCAAATAATTTCAATAAAGCTCCACCATCTATGGAGAACACCAGCTCTTCCCACGGGCGGCCGGGATAAGATATAATTCTTAAGATAAACTGTCTATCATATGAGTTTTTTAAACAATATCTTCAGTCGAACCCGGAAACTTCATTATTTCTTTATTAGCAATTGTCCAGATTTTTCCATCGATGACAAGATGAGGATTTTTCACTCAGAACTAATGACTCTAGTGGCGACGCCGTAATTTCAGGGAAATGACCTTCCTAAGGCTATCGCTTTATACTTTGTGAGCATTTATCTCGCCCTTTTCACTTCGACCATATAAAGCCACTGTAATGTATTGTGTTCACATTTTTTCGAACTACGACATGAAAATTTTGTTTGTTCAATTTATTTTGTTTAATATGGAACCATATCCTCTTTATCGCATTGTTTTGAATCTCTGTGTATGCTTCCCCCCCCCCCCCCCCCCTTTATGTAACGGCTTCGGGCCTTTTATGACTAATAAACTAAATGAATTTTGATAAAACCACAGACCCATTAGGTAGGCCTCCGAGCTCTTCACGAGCAATGAAACTACTCGTAATGTGGATAAGCACATCGAGATACATCAATGGAAGAGCTGTAAGTATGTCTGGAACGAGCTGTCTCCATGTATACGAAAGAAATCGAAATGGGAAGCGCGATTTGCCATGTGTAAGTGTATTAGCTTTAGCGTGCTCACCGTAAGTGATCTATACATGCCGCACGCGCCCAGAAGTTTATCGCGGCGAGGCTGCGTTGCGAAAGTGCTCCTCAAAATCTAGGAAAATATTACTTCAGGTATGCGCAAAAGATAGCTTATCGCGCGTATGAAAAGTAAAGGCTCGTTTTCGGCAAACCTTCTCAAAAGATTTGAAGTGGCTGTCTAGCCAGTGCAACCAAAATTCGATCCGCGCAATCTACACACGCTGTTCATTAACATGCATATTCGTTATTTGGTATGTTATATTATACTTTTATTTGTGTTATCACAAGGAGAACGGGTAAGCGGCAAAGAAAATTAGGTGTATCTGGAGAAATAACGCTGGAGAAGTTGGAAATATTAGTTCAATGGAAGAGCCGTAAGTATATTTGGAACAAGGTGTCTCCGTGTATATAGGGATGAATTGAAATGGAAAGAAAATTAGTGTATCTGGAGGAATAATGCCGGGAAAGTAGGAAATGATAATTCCGCCTCTACATGATTGAGGAAGCAATCATGAGTTCTAGGAATGCCTTATAAGTTTTTAGGAATGTCTTATAAGCTAAGTTTTCCTAGAAAATGTTGTTTCGTTTTATGGTTTCTCACTGACGCAAACAACACCAGTCTCTTCCTTCTTCGTTGGAATAAGACCATTAATACGCGCCAATAAATTTCACAACTGTACAAAGGACAGGCATGTACTGATACTGATAACCGACTCTGGATTCTCAGCAAGTGCTATCGTATTGTTATTGTGGTTACAAACAACACAAAAGTGTATACAGGTTGTACGAACATATTGTTTTGTGAGAAACCTATGGCAGCATGTCTTTTTTTTTTGCGGACCTTTAATTTGATTGCATTGGGAGGAAATGCAAGACGCGCAGGGAATAATAAGTCCTCCGTTGCGGGAAGGAGCATTCATGCGGCTCTAACAATGAGATTTTATATTTGCTTATCCTTTTATTATACATCTCCAGTTGTCATGGTTAATTACGTGATTGTTTCAGCCTCATTTCGTTCGCCGAGAAAGACACAGGGGATAATAATAATTAGATTTGAACAACCAAATGACTGTTTTCCTCCAAGAACAAACTCTGAACATGAAATTTGGCGGTGACGATTTTACTATGGTTGATTTCGTAGAAGAATGCACAAAACTCAAGCATAATACTACTATACCGAAAAAATTTTCAATAATTTTCTTAAAGCTACGAGCCTCTGATTAAGTGACCATAGTTTAGGTCTCTACATGAACGTTTACTATGTACTAGAAAGTTTATTATGACTGCAATACAGAAAAACCAAACCATCAGAGTTTTGTGATAAACGAACTAGAATATAAACATTTTATTAGTTGCTTGAGAGTTACTGCAGCGTTTTGTAAAACAATATAGCTCTCATTACCATCTGTATTGTTTTCACCGCAAAAAAGAGCTTTGCGAATTCAAGAGCATCATTTACCCATACAAGTTGCGTGGAAGTACCAACAAAATTATTAGAGTGGCATGCGAGTCATTTGCTACATGTGCATAGTGAGAAACAATGATATACTATAAACATGGTAACGTAAAGACACACGACTACCTCTAAGTGTGTCCTTAACTGCGTGAGTTCAGTTTTCGGTTGTTTGAATGATGAACATATTCTGGTAGACACAATGTTGAGTGCAGTAAATGAAAGACCAAGATATATTGAAGTGTTTAAGAAAACTTAAATTCGAAACTCTCTAAACAGCCTCGCATGTCTACCTTACATTTCACAGTTTTGATTGCGTTAGCTTTCTTTCTTGTCAAGGGACAAAACCGTCGCATCATGCAGCCAATCAAGACTATGAAGTCATTGATGGCATTTTTGTTGTTTACTTCAATTTTGGCGTTAAACTGGCTAAATTTCATTCGCGTTTGCATTGCATTGGCTAAAATATCCCATTTTTATTAAGGGTTTCTTATTAATCTCACACTTTCAACGCGTATGCAAATAGAAGCCAAATTTATTCATTGTTTATTGTAGTCTGTCATAGTTGCGTTAACTGCTGGTCATTGCATAACATATCTTCCACATGTGCTCTACTTATCAATTTCTAAACTTAGGCAGCGTCTCAATGAAGAATCGCTGGTCCAGCAGTTATTTATTGACTGAAACAGAAACATAGTAGCTTTATATCACCAACCGAAAGACAACTGAACATACTGGTTAGTTTCACTAGTCTTTTCCATTTCTGGTATTAGTTCACTACTTGTGTTCAGCATTTTGTTAGTTCCCTGTCACAATCACTGGTAATTGGCAAGTATAGTATGTATTTCTTCTTCAGTTGGTCTATTACGGTTTTCCGATACCCTTCAGCTGCTCATCTTTCCCCCAAACATATATAGCTGCGGCCTGCAAGTTGCCCTGACCATAAAAATAGACTTTGTACGGGACCGGCAGATAGAACCTCCCACTGTTTATGATTTTGTTTCTTCTGCATTTATTCTCTTCGTCCTGTGCCTCTTGAGTCCATCACGAACAATGGCTGTCGAGCAATACAGCTAATGTATTTCTGCCAGCACACATACCGACCATCGCGTGAAGTGGACAACTGCTGCACATGAGAGTTATGTTCCAAGATTTCTGCTCAAAATGTTTGTTCTACCAGGGCTGTGACTGACAGCTTGAAAAGCACGGAGAAAAAGTGTGGACGATGAGAGTGGTGCTGATGGTATCTTTATTTCTCGCAGTCTTTGAGCATTATATAGGTTATACGTTTCGCTACTGACAAGTGTTCGTGCTGCTGCAAATAAAATACCTCTGGGGCTACGTTCGAACGGTATCGAAAATCCAGACTTATTGGTCACAAAACAAGGCACTCAAGCCTGAAAGAGCCCGCCGCCAGCAACTGACAGTGCTTACACAGCGAATCAGCACACAGCGCAAACACACAGCAAGTCTTTCCTTTTACGGTGAAAGCTGTTTGAATATCAGAACAGCGAATTTCGATGGTGTAGCTATGCTTGAGCTCATCGCTGCAGTCACACAAAACGAGCAAACTGAATTCTGGTAAATCATACGCATTGTAAGAAATGATTCAACGAGCCAGTAGCTTGCTAAGCTACATTTTTTTTTCTCGCAAAAGCCAAGTGTTATCAAAAGACAAAGTTGAAAGCTTTTGTAATGTAGTAGGTATGTGCATTGCAGAGGCTTTACAGGGCTCGTCAGTTAAACTGGTGCTTAAAGGGCAGCGGATTGCCCGTGTAACGTCGCCACTTACATAACACACTCACATGTTCTTTTAACGAGCCTGTATAACGACCCATTCAGTGTCCACAAGGAAGACGTAAAATGGGGCAAAATGCATTGGACATAACACATGCTTCACCAAACACAGGCGTCCTGTGTACATGCTCCGCAATACAACATAAAATATTACAGTATTATTGCGTGATACAAGCTCCCATTTCCATCGGGTGTCAGAAAATAAGATCATCATAATGACTTCCTGGTTTAAAGCCAGCAACCAACTACAAAGGCCACACACGCTACTGCACCTGTTTCCTTAAGGCCACGTAATGGGTGCACAGAAAGTTCGAAAATGTTTCATGCACTGAATCTCTGAAGGACACACTAAGAACAGAATATCGCTATCGCTTTCAACTATTAAAGGAGAAGCTTTAAGGTTCCCTTATTTTTCAGAAGCTACATGCCCTTTTTGCACTCGGTTTGATGCAGAATACTTTCGACTTTTTGGACAACACCAGAATCAGCACCGTTTCGTTAGCGCACCATCATTACCTCATCAACGTGCCTAATCACGACTTACGTCCTGTGATTATAATCGGTGACAGCATCCGAAGAGAAAAGGCTGCAATTTTCCCCGGCGCAATGACCGTGACTGCGGTTTTCCTTAGAGGGATGCAAAGCTTAAAGTGTTTGTTGCGAGTTAAGTAATGAACAATCTACAGATGTTACATTGTCTTATGTAGTGGGATTTCGTAGGATTGCGTGAGGTCGTCTCTCTGCAATGATTGGCTTTGCCTAAGTAGGAACTTCACACTCATGTGGTGTCGCAACTGCCGCAGTTAACGGAAATGAACTACATTTACCGCATTATAGTGTGGGAACCCTGCCAAGAATATATACATATATTAGTAGTTGTATCTATAAAAATTTAAGTACTAACATTTCATTCCCGTTTTTTCATTGTAAATTATTGTTCATTGTTAGTTGTATTTCTTTTGGCAGTGATGAAGAAATAAATAAATATTTTTGTTTATTAGAGCGATATTTTCAAATAAATACAATGGTGGTTAACATATTTGTAATGATCCCGAACATGGGGCCTAGAGTATCATCTCTATGAGTAAAGAGACCACAATCAATCAACTCTGCCGGTTTCTACATATCTCCAACCTAGAGCACCAGGACTAAAACATTCGAATGTTTTGACCATTTCGGCTTTCATAGGAATGCATTACATCACTTGATAGATTATTCAATTCTTGTCACCGAATGCAAGCCGCAACGATAGTGTCCGTGAGGGAGGATCACAACCGTTTATTGGACTGTCACGAAAGTAGCAGGTCAGCACAACTGACCACACGCACTGAAAATTGCCTCGAACGACAATCGTAAGAGATGTGCGGATATTGTTCCATTAGCACACCGTTATGATTGCTTCGGCCACCAGCAGAAGGTAGCGGAATGTGATGCCGCAGACACGTCGCGATATTGAGGCAGGTGCCGTCTGCGTCTCGTCAACGCGAAAGAAGCTAATGAACTCTGGGTGCAGCTTTTGTGTGCAATTCATGCCTTTTGAAACTGCTTACTTTCGAGTGCCGCCTAGAATTCCTTGTCTTGTCACCTGTGTAGTGGACATTCCGTCACCACGGCGCTATGCCTGTCTGTTGAAGAATCATTGGCTACAACTGATGGTCGTTGAAACATTTGTCAGTAACTCGTTAGTATTTTGTCAGTAGTTTGTTGTCTTTCCTTTCCTCCTTGTTAGTAGAGCAAGTCAAGCATTATGATCAATCGCAAGAATGAGAAACAGTTAGTCCACAACTAAAGGAGGGATGGGCATTGACGTTACACTCAGTGTGATGCGTACACACATTTTTTTTGTAAATCCCGAGGATACGTCTTATAGGGATGAAAACTAGGCTCGCTGTATATTTTCGTGCAATAGTTTCTGACTCATTTTTCTTATAGTGGTCTCTTGTTGCTTTCAACGCAGTGAAGATCACTGTGCGCATAAGACAGATGAATAGCTCTAACCCTTTCAGCCCTGGCGTCCTCTAAAAAAGACGTGAAGGCATTTTGGTGCCAAATGGGACACAATGAAGTCATATATTGAAAAAGGTGTCCGAGCTATCCTCAATACACCTACGCAAGCATAGAGAGAGATAAATAAACGTTTATTTAGAAAACACTGTTCCGAGCGAGGCCCGGTGTCACCCTAAGGCGGGAGTGTCCCCTAGTCCAGGAACCCTTAGGCCTCGACTGCCCTCTTGGCCCTGGCAACGAGTTGTCGCTGGTCTTTCAGGTCCTCGAGGACGAGCTTGGCCTCACACGTTTCCATTAGGTGGTCGTAGTTTATTCTTGGGGCTTGGTCCCACTCCAGTTGCACGTCGTGGTTTCCATGGCACTGGCATTCCAGGAGCACGTGTGCCAGGGTATTTTTTTTTGAACTCTGCAAAGTAGAAAATTATGGCGGATTACGATAACGATGACACTCGCCATAACCAAATAATGAATGACACCTTACTGGTTAATTATTATATCGGTAGCTAAAGTGTTTTTTCATCTTGTTTTTAAGAAGTCACACTTGCTGTTTACAAAGTGGGTGTTTCCTAACACTAACACATCGGCCGCAGCAGTGGACAATCTTCATGTCCTAAATATAGGACATCAGGGCTCAGTGCATGCGTGTCAGACCTCTGAATGCGTTCAGGCTAATTCAGATGTGTAGCTCTTGCAAAAGCTCCCGATTTCTTTTTTGTTTCTTGTCGAGAAAGCTGCCCACATCCTTCACTTAATATGAAAAGGATGTCTTATCGCGAGGTAATATGTAATGAATTTTAATTTGTTTTATGAAATATTATATTGGTGCGTGTTGGAGCTAAAAGAAGACGACGATAAAGTATAATTCAATCAGCTTGCCCTTGAAAACATGGGCAGAATTATTACTGGCGCCGCAAAGAAGGATACGGCAATTTTTTTTATGAGTTTGGATCTTCCAAAGTGTTCATTATGTAGACGGTGGCCATTCAAGTGCTATAAGGAGCAGTGTAGCACGAGCGCAAAGACTTGCTGTTGGAAAGTTAAGGTGCTGTAACTAATACGTGATTGATGTATGTTAGTTTCACAACGATAACTTACGTTAACAGTGTTAAATAAATAAATATATAAAATGCAACATATTTCAGTTTACAACCCTTATAGGCCCTGGTGTCCTATATTTAGAACATACGCCATTTTTTTTTGCACATTGACGGCATTCTAAGAAAAAATTATTTTCTTGTTCTTCAAGTTGTAGTGACTCCAAATCAACGAGAAACAAAAAAGATATATGCCGGTTTAAAAAATTCAGGATGGAAAGGGTCAATATTTTTAAGCAGTCTCCTTTCTAACCATGCGTTGTTATTACCGCAAACATTTGTTGTGTTCAGTGCTGTTTACGTTACTCTGTGCATTGCACTTGAAATGTGTTGAAAATTTAACTTAAAAGTGATGATTTCGGCGCTGGCACTAGTTCGGAGATAAGCTAGTGTGTAGGTCGGGACACGAGACGTTTATTCACTTTTACGGGTAATGCCACTGTAACGTTTAAATGCAATGCTCGCAAGTATGAAGTCTAAATTAGCAGCAGATAAGCTGAAAGAAAAGTTATTCAATGCGGTACAGCATACATGTAAAAAAAGATCGTAATTTACATCCTAAAAAACACACGCGGCCTTGAGAAACCAATTAGGATTGGCTAAAGGAAGACATTCTTGTATGAAGTTCAGCCCACAAGTCACGTCCACCACAGGGACAGCCAAAATTTCACTCATATTCAACGAACGTTGATATAGTTCAAATTATCAATAAGGCTTCTTACGCTTGAATGTTCAGGAAAGCCCCATAAGCTCTATGAGGGCATTATGATTGCCAGTGACCGTATACAAAGAGAAAATTGTGGAGATAATAAAAAGAGCGCGCTATAAAGTAACGAAAATAAACATTAGTTTGTGGAGCTTCGTCAAAAACAATGCATGCAGAAACCTGTTTATTTTTCCTACCCATAATTATTTGTAACCAATTTTTTTTTAATAAATCTCTTTTTTCAGGTAACCTTACGCTTTTTTCTGAATCTGGGATGTGGCTCTACTTTTAATCATTCCACACTTTACAATGTCACTGTCAGCATTTGCACGATAAAAGACATTTAAATAGGAGTGGAAGAAGGAAAGAAGAAACACTATTTAGTCAGATATAAGTGGTTTGCGAATCGCTAAGCTGTTAAGCCCGCCTGTCGCGACAAAGTCGTTTGAGGATTTCCAAGAAGCTCGTCTCAAGATTGCTGTCAAGATTACCGTGTTCTCGGTGTGCTGGCTACATACCTTACTGCAGTCGTTCCATTTGTTTGCTTTCTGTACTTGATACACAGATACAGCTTCCTGATGGGACAGTTGTAGCAAATCTACATTCTGCGGACTCCATATAATTGCCATGTGTGGATTCAGAGAAATCTGTGAGGCATACCTAATGAAATATACACACCACGATTTAGTTTCTAGGAACAATTCTGGCACGGGATTCAATGCGACCTTCAGAGGATTTCTTTTGATTGTTTCTTTTCATCTGATTGTATCTCAGCGGTTTTTCGGTTTGTCGCTTGCGCATTGTTGGCGGTTTTCCTCTCGTAAGTGTTCGTTTCATGCGCTCTTGTAGGCTTTCTTCTATGAGAAAATGGGGACTTCACGAAACATAGCTGAGGCCTTGCGCTTACGTTTGAAAGCGTAGTGCACTTCCTAAATTTACAAAATCAGATTAGATAATTTCTTATATTAGAGTACGAGGATAAATAGACTACACAAACTAATGACAACAATTCAGTGTTTGTATAGTTCATTTTAGCGCCACCAAATGGCACCACCTGTCCACTCTAAAGTTTGCGGCTATACAATGACGAGGTGCACTAAACCAAGGAATTTTGTCAATAAACAAAACTTCTCTCAAGTCGCCACTTTAGGTTCGCGTGACGATGCGAAGAACTTTGCGAAATGTGAGCTTGTTTGGGCAGTTCTGCCACAAGCTGGAAAGAAAGAAAGTCGAGAAGCTTCACAATAGAGGCGCCAAGCCTAACGAAATGGGACAGGTTTGTGTGTTTGCTTGCTTGTTTTTATTCATATTATGGCACCTAACCACTCCGGGGCAGTGGCCGAAAATGCCGCGTTGACACTTTAAAACGTTGGTTTAGGAAATTGAGGTCAAGCAAGAAAGAAATAAAATTTTAATAATACTTAAATAATAAGTTTAAACTACAAGTATTATGGTATTGAGCTTGTATTCTAGACCGCCGTGTGAACAGGATGGAAAAAATTTCGGCGGGATTAGTTAATTTTTATCCCATTGAAATCACAAAAAATTTCACACACCAGCATTTTTCTTCGTCGTTTCTTTTCAATTTCTTTTTTCTGTCATCATTTATTTTCTTGTTTTTCATATCATACCTTTTTTTTCTGCCTTTAAATTGTTTCTGTGTCTATTTATTTGTTCCTATCATTTTTTTTCAATTCTTTCAATTCTTTTTTTCAATTCTTTTTCAATTCTTTCAATTGCTCTTTTAGCATTTAGGCACACTTTGGAAACTAATTAAGATATACTGTAAACGTTTGATGTACGTGTCCAACACTTCGTTCCGAGTGCCGTATTAAGTGCGCAGCACTTCGGTCATCTAAGCTATTATATGCTGTGATCGTATTACCTTGTTGCCGTTTGGGCAACATAGCGAAACCCACAAATACCGTATACATATTTAGCGCATGTTCTCGTCAAGTAGGCTGCTTCATCTTCTTCTTCGAATGCCTTGTTGACGATAAGTGCGGAGCAGTGAAGCTGCCCTATGGTGTCGTCACTGGGCGTAATGCGTAACGCACGCGAAACCACGTATATATATATACAGTATTAAATTAGTCAGCTCAGAACGGAAAGAAAAAGAAAGTAAACAGGAAGAATATTGCAATGAGCAAGAAATAAATAAAGGGAGAGGAACAGATAAATACCAATAAGAGGGTCAAAATATTTAGAAAAGGATAGGGAAAACGGGAAAAGGGGTGAAATAAAGAGAAAAGCACAGAAATAACAAGCGAAGAGAGTAAAGGTTGGCCAGCACCACACTTCTTTCAGGTTCGGCGACTTCAGTGTGAAGATCTCTTAAATTTTTATGCAGAGGAATCCTACCACAGTTCCTTTATGACCTTGAATTTTCTCTCGCTCTATCAGGAAGGCGTCCTTATATAGTTTTTAGGTGTAGCTGATACAATACCAGAATATAATTTCGTCATGGTAGCCTGCAAAATATTTCAGAAACGACAACCCTCCCTTTTTTTACATTCTGTATTGTGGGGTAAAAAAAAAAAATCCTCGGCCCGCATAGCAGGCAGTGCCAATTAGAAAAGAAAAGTTAACAGGACAGAGTTAAGTGAAAGTTTGAGGGTAAGATCTGAAGGAGAAGCGATCTCACCCCTCCCCCCCCCCCCACCCACCCAATTGAAAAGGACAAAATAAAGCTCTTAGTTTGATGTACAAAGTTGACCTTGCAGCTAACATACTTAGTTAAACTTCAGTGACTAACCTTGAGATGCGCGTCCTAACGGGGCTGTCTTGGAGGTCTTGCTTTCTTGCCGGTTGATACAGGTTATCTATGTAGTAGCGGGTTTTTACAGCGAAAGATGTTATGAAATTACAACTAGGGTCACGTGCGCCGTATAGTATAGTCCACTGCCACCGCCGCCAGAGTTTGTAAATATTCTCCCTCAAAATACGGGTTCGAATCCCGGCTGCGGCGGCTTCATTTCTGATGGAGGCGGAAATGTTGTAGGCCCCTGTGCTCAGATTTGGGTGCACGTTAAAGAACCCCAGGTGGTCGAAATTTCCGGAGCCCTCCACTACGGCGTCTCTCATAATCATATGGTGGTTCTGGGACGTTAAACCTCACATATAAATCAATCAATCTCCCTCAAAATAAGAGAAGAACTGAGTAAATAAAACCGACAAGACCAGAATTGGATTCGTACCCAGATCCCCTGCATGCCAGCCTCGTATTCTACCGCTGAGTCACGCTGGTGCTTAGAACTCCGTTGGAAACTGGCCTTGGGGGGGAGCGCTCGATGGCGGGAAAGGAGTCACGTTAAGATGAATAATGAACTGTCTCATCACAGCCAAAGAACAAACAGGCGCCACACGATGCGAATTGCGTAAGCAGTGGGTCATCAAACGCTCCACGAAAAGCTTCATGCATTATAATTCATCATCGTCAGACACAGCCTTAAAGGAACTGCGAAAATGTTTTTACAAGTGAGTAGCCGGTACCAAGCTTCCCCGAAGAGTGACGAAAAATGACAACGATAATGCCACCCTACTACACAAAATTGATGATCGTTACTGGCGTACTGGGTACCCGGCAAGTTTGCTCGTATAGCAGTCATCCAAATCATGTTTAGAAAATGCTCTGAAAGGCCGCTCTTACTAATCTGGTGCGCGTTACGCAGGCCTGGTGGTTCTTATGAGCCCCTTGCGCTTACTTATGTGGGCCCTAATATGCGGCGGCTCAGTTTCAGTTCTGACGGCGTCCCGCACATTTTCTTCGTTGCCTGGAATCTTATATTTTGAAGGTCAGTGATGACATGTCATACCAGCGAGTATACACTAGCACTATTTCTCAGAACGTCGTAAATCTGCCTGGGATTGTGGAATGTTGAGTACACGTGACATTTCTGGCGCTGTCTTCTTGTTTTGTTTTAGACTAGAAGACTGAGCCATGTGTTCACTGCATGTTTACGTCACTGAACTAACTGTTCAGCGTCGCGAGTACTCTGTTTGCGATCGATCTCGACGTTCACTAAAGCTTCTTTCGCTTGTTTTTATAGGGCACAAAGCATCGCGACATCCTGTAGCTTATATACCTTCGTCTTTCAAGTAAAGCACAATTATTATGAAGGCACGGCCCTGTCACGGTTACTGCAATGTCACTGTCACAGACATAACTCAAATGAAGTCACACAGCATTGTGCTCCCGATCAACAGAAGTTCATTAGAAGTGCTACACTTATCTGTGGTTCCTCCCATGCCACCGTTCTATCGAGGGTGCTGCAAACATCACGCCTACCAACTAGTGCGCTTCAGTGAAGATATAGTCTGGAGTGCTCATGACAGCTCTTGGCTGGAAGATACGAGAGTTGTAATTCTCGCAGTGGCCTTTCAAGTTGCCTAATCAGGGGAACCAGAAGGAGAAACTAATCATGTGAAGAATGGCGCGTGGATTTATTGCCCCTATGTAAAGCCACGCACCATCACACCACTGATATTACAAAACTACAGCAATGTAAGATGTCCAGGCTTCACCTTTCTAACCACACTGCCGCTAAAATATCGATCTTACAAAAGAGAAGCGAAATAAATCAGCAAAGAAGGAAAAGAAGGAGATTCAGCTCCAAAGCAAGCATTCTTATTTGCTTTTCCGTCATGATTATGTGGGCGTATTGACCGCTCGTTCCGTACTTAGCTGAGTTCTGTTATGTACGTGGGACATTCTTAGAAAACAGCGCGGAAAAGGCACAGCGCACACAGAAAGAAGACGCTTACAGGGGAGCTCTGAAAACTTCTGGTACGTGGGACGTCTTGTCGTGGTAAACATAGAGAGCGAATATAAGGCAAGTACAACGTATCTTTCTCCACGCAAACTGCAATAAGACAGGAGTATTTACGACTCATTCATCTACCTCGTGTGCGAAGAACTTGACACTATTTGCACCACTTTCACCCGAAAGTGCTTCTATTTATTGCTGTCACGCGTTCCTGGCTACTCCCGTCGCCTCTGAGTAAACAAACATACTGTAGCGAAGAGATAATTATGACAAGGCACACCAGCGGGGAAATGAGCCTCAGTGTCAATAGTAAGCATGGAAAACGAACTCGTGTTTGCCAGGATTCATGCTGCTTCACGCCCTCAGACTTCGACGCCCCCCGTCTTGGCGTTTCTCGTCTTCCGTTGAAGCCCATGCGTCCTGAAACCACGTAGTAACATAAATGTTATTTTTTAATGCGATTATCCACACCTGACGCAATGACATCTAAGCATCGAGCTAAAGACGGAAAACCCCTCACGTCGCCTTGGAAGACTGTCTGTTTATTTTAGTGTCAAATAGTTTTTAATGAGCACACTATCTAGTAAATTCATCCAGCATTCAGTTTTCAATTGAGAATAGCTTGCATTTGTCAGATTATAAGTACTGTAGTTGTTATATACATTGCGTGTGCCTCATCATGACCATGCATGCACGATTGGCGAACTATTTTTTTACATGAACAATAGAGGGGGATTCCTGTGTACACGATTTCAGGAGTACACAAGAAAAAAACTGACTTGTTTCCATTGTGTGTCTAGAAAAAAGTGTTTAACGATTTCGAGTACATTGTGGTCATCTATAGTACATCAGGTTATTTCCGATGTGCGCAGTACTGGTAGTTTAGCATTAGGCAGCTGTGCAGTTGTCATAGCTTGAATCAAATACCGACAGCGTCTACCACTTTGTCGATTTCCTGTTTATTGACTAAATCAGAGCAGTATTAGCGTTTCTAATAGGGATGCACGAACATTTTATTTGAAACATACTTTTTGTCGCCATGGTGAGAGAGTATACAATTTTTGATCATATTGGCGCTTAGAGTGGGCATCACTGCATTGCACTTTTCGTGCTTCACATGTTTGTATTGATCTGGCTATGTTACTCTGAAGTACATAGAAACATTACTGCATAATATGGATCTCGGTACTATTCTGGCAATATATTATAGGGGATTGATGCTGGTCCTATACTGTTTCTCCGCTTTGGATAAATCTTGCGAACAGTACGTGAGAAAATTTTCTTGTGATAAAAAGGGACGGACGAACACTATCGGGATCTCCAAACCATTTAGTATAATATTCTCAATAAGTTTCAGCCGCCCTTCCATGACATGATCCATGATGAGCTCGTAGAACATGCCGTAGGTGCGCATAATAGTCAACTCGTTATCTTCGCACTATTGAAACGTTGTAGTCTGGGGTTCGACTTCCTCTCCGTTTCGTTTTTGCAGGGAGCCGCTATCTTAGTAATAATTTCGAACAATGAACGTCTCTGCAGAAATGAAAATGACGTTTGTTTCGTGGCAGCGCAGGACGCAGCAGGTTTACAGCACGACAGCTAAGCGACTACAACTACTGTGTTCTTCACAGATGCAATGATGTAAGCGTTAACTACAACCAAGCCGCTGTAGTGTCTTTGTTCGTACACTATGCGTTTTTGATATGCGAGTGTATACGGCAAAGTGCATCGTTAACACGAGAAGGAAATCCTTCGATCATTGAGGAATTCGGCCATGAACAAAACTAAAAAGAACTGAACATCACAATTTATTTAATACATGTGCCAGACAATGTTGTGTATGCAAAACAAGCAAACAGAATTACTAGGTTAAACTATGTTTCTTCAATAAAGCACGCAATCAAACTGAGTAATTTTTCTGTGGTGCGCTTAACTTGATTGATCAGACCCTCGTAAAAAGGAATAAAGCAGTGCTTCAGGCAAGACAAGCTAACGACAACAGATCAGGTACTGACTAACATTGACTGTTTGTCACTAATAAGCTGTAATATAGAGGAAGCAGTAACATGACACTAAAGCACTGCCTAGAGTGATGTTCATTGCCTTTTGCAGTAATTGATTTATATGTGAGGTTTAATGTCCCAAAATCGCCATATGACTATGAGAGACGCCGTAGTGAAGGGCTCCGGAAATTTTGACCACCTGGGGTTCTTTAAAGAGCACCCAAATCTGACCATACGGGCCTACAACATTTTCGCCTCCATCGGAAACGCAGCCGCCGCCGCCAGGATTCGATCCCCCTTTTGCAATAATCACATAGGGTTAGTTACAGGAGGCAGTGACGGAGAGCAGCGAGAAATGGCAGAAAGATCAATGAGACGCGCGTCCGATTTGCTACCCTGCGATGAAGAAGAAGAATAAAACAGTGATAAGAGAGCGAGGGAGAAGAAAATAGCGGGATGGACAGAATTAAAACAACACTCGTCGGAGAATATCAAGTTTACGGGTGGTTCCACGAATATTCAGATGGGCCCCCCAACACTTCTTGATCATACAAAGCGCCGCAGATCGGTGGTAGAGGATCCTGGGAAAACACGAACCAAAGCCTATAGCACAGCGTGCGGTCTGATATTCCCTCTGATTTCTCAAATACAGACAAAGAATGCTTTCTCTTCTCTTTGCTAATGATGGTGCAAGCTCAAGGATGACTCATCAGAGCCATTGTAGCAGCCATTGGTTGATTTGAGCATTGCGCAGCTGGTCGTTTCTTGCGCCACCGCGAGAGTCTGCGGCTTGTCCACACACACGTGCACGTGCCATCGCACTTGGAAGCCTTGTATTCGAAGAAACAAAAAGGAACAGAAAAAGTGCTTAAGGTCACAAATCAGGCATGATGTGTTTTCTTTCCCCTTGTCATCTCCCTTGCTTAGCTTCTAGCGTTTTCGTCGAGACGAGAGAAGAGAGAATGCAATTGCAGCGTGCGACAAATATTTGCTATTCCGCTCGTGCTGGAGGGATTATAAATACATCTGAGGTGGTGAACTCATGAGGCATATAAGCTCCTTTACTAAATGCATTACATGGCTACATCACAACGTATTGCAGGGCCACTTTAAGGTAATGAATTTCAAGGTGGTGCTAGACTTTTCTGGGCTTTACCTGTTCAAGTTGTTTTGTTTCATGAGTCTTCGATTATTTCTCGGGGACCAACACCAAGGCAGGTGTATTGAAAGATAACATACGTGAATAACTGTTGCCGTATCCGTTAAAATAAATATAAACCTCCAGCATCGACGATCAGAAGATGATCACACAAACAGAAAAGCGCCACCATGCGCGTGAATGACCAGTCGCTCTAAATGCTTCGAGGAGATCAAAGGCACCGGTATGTAAAAACCAATCCCCCTGACGTGATATGAATATAGAAGAACGCATGGCACCGTAAGAAAGCAGAATAGAGACTGCAATACTCAAGCCATAAAAAAAATGTAGAGGACAAACTCATTGGGAAGTTTACTCCCGCCACACTAATAAAAGCTACGAGGCACACTGAGGCCATCGCTATTTAGAGAATTGAGAACAAAAAAAATACGACTACATTGCTCCTTACTGTGTTAGTAGTCTCTGACAAATTAGCAAAAAAATTTTTCTGAATGCATTCATAATAAAAAGTCCAGTGGAAATATGCGCGGGCAGCTAGCTAAAACACCGTTATCTCGTTTACCATAATCTCACAGCTGCTAGTCTATGAGCCATTTAGGTTCCAAAAAACTGCGCCCAGGTGGCATAAGTGCGGGGCGGAACGTTACGCTAAAGTGTTTTCGGCAACACAAAACGTATCGGCAAAAAATCGTGGAAGGTAATGAAGCAAAAACTCAGTGCAATCTAGAATAGGGAGACGTGGGGGATCAAGCAGTCGTTTTTATGAAACATTTTTTTTACTGCGCGCCTATCTACATGGGCATGAGTGGTTAGTGTTTCTCTTCGTTCTAAAGGCAACTGCCACGACCCAGACCTTGACTCACGAACTTCTGCTTAGCACTAAAATACCAGCATCTAGCCTTATGGAAATGATAATGTAGATGTAGTATTTGGGGCTTCAAAAAGCTCAGTAAATGGACCATATGCCATACGCAGTGTGAAGATCAGTGATAAAGAGTGTAGAGGTTCAAAGAAGAACAGACGAGATGAAACTGGTACAAATCAAGCGTCTACCTTTTTTTTTTGTATAGGCAGTTGCACGCTTATACATTCTTTGATCAGAACCCCATACTCACAAGCTCACTGCTTCAGTCTTCTGAGACTCGGAATACCATAAAAGAATTAAATGACATACACACAAGAAGGATTTTACTCGGAGATGGTGCAAGCGTACGTGTACGGTACATTGCCTATGCGTTTGCGAAATAGAACGGATTTCATCAGCCGACATCGCAAGCGATACCAGAGGTAGATGGCCAACCTATATAAAAGTGAAAATCTGATTAATGTAAGAGGTTCTATAAAACAGCTCTTATGTAAAAATTGAGCGAGTGCACAACAAAAAGAGTAAATAAAAAAAGAAAGAACAGCTATGTAAACTTACGGAATATCAAAAACTTAGTCACTGAGGGGCCGTGAATGTTGCGAACATAAAAAAGCGTCATCATTTTCTTATTTTCGCCATATTTCTAATATGCTTTTGTCACGATCTTTGTAGTTGGTAACATCAAGTGACGCATTAAAATTTTTTTACTAACGCCTATTGAAATTTGTCTATCGGTAGACCATGTCCATAGTCGTCTGTGGTATTGCCGTCATTTCTTTTTTTTGGGGGGGGTTGAATAGTTTACTGTTCAGCGCCAGCATTAGGAGTTCCAAATGCATTGTTTATTTATTGTTTCTGGCTGTTTCGCAAAAATTGAGCACCGGTGTGGGCGGTGGCATCATGGGTTGTGTGCAAAATATCGGCGTTGTCGGTTGGTGCAAATTTTCGATTGGTACAAATAAATAATAAAAATGTATTCTGCTGACCGTTCTACATGAGACCTGGTCTCAAGTGCATGAGCTATGGACGCCATTAGCCAGCGGTGTCAGGAAACATGGTTTTATGCAGAAGCCAGGACCACTGCCAGGTACCAAATTGTCTGCAGAGGACTTTCTCGTGGATAGCGTCGTATTTTCAATGTGCAAAGAAGCGCATTTTCAGCGCAACATAAGAAAGCTTAGAGTCTTTAGAATTGTGTACGTAAATGTTTTCTGGTAAAGGAACACACCACCAAATATTTATATATGGATGTTGCGCCAAAGATATGCGAAATATTGGCTTGTTGATTGACAATGTCCACAAGTATGAACGCAGCTACCAGTTCAATATGGCTGGCCGTTAAGCAAGTGTTTAAACAGTGATCAACTACATAGCTAAGAAAGACGCAAAAGAAAATAAACAAGACACAAAACTAAGGGGAACACAAGAATGGGCGCCGGTTTTCACTTCATTTTGTGCCTCGTCTTCTTGCATTTTTCTTAACAATGAACCCAAACCAACTTGCCCAACTGCCAGTGCTATTGAATATGGCCGGGTAACTGAATCGTGGGACAGACAGACTTTTTTAGATGCCCTTCGAAAACTAAACCACTAACTACAGAATGTCAGTACATGCTGCTGTTCATGCTAATTTTATGTTTGAATGACCTAAGATATGTAATTTGAATATTTGGTTGGCAGAGCCATATAAAATAAGAGAATCGTTGCAGTTTAACGCTGGTAGACAGAGTTTGTCCGATATTTCTTGGTTATCACAATAGCATAAATTCACAACTTTTGGTGTGTGACCTACGTATTTGTCTGCACGCTGAAGTTCGAGTACGTCCCACCATGGTAATTTGTATATTCTACGAACCTATTGAACAGATTTCTGGTTTACGGCGTGACACGTGGCTTACCGCGTACTCGCGAATCGCTCTTTGGTTTTGATTTTTTCGCAAGATTGCAAATTGTATTCACAAGTGCCAGCTTCACAATCACGCATGGCTAGAGTGACCTCGATCGAAAACACTGGACAAAAACGGATAAGAAGCAGCATCGGTAGAGGTTTTTTTTCATTCTCTTGGCATCGGATACGCAGTGAACAAAAGAGCAATTCCGCCACACATTTATTGATAACTTTGCGTGTGATTACTTCTTTTTGCATGCGCCATGGTACACCAGTGGTTCAGGTAATAGTGTGCAGTCACGTACGTCGTGGGATTGAATGCCAGCTGTGGTGGCCACATCTTTAATAGAGGTGTTTGAGTGTTTGAGGCCTGTGTACTTAGATTTATATTTAGGTTGAAGAATCCTATGTGGTAGAAATTCCTGGACCCCTCCACATTGGCGTACCTCAGAAGGATATCGTTCTTCTGGGTTGAAAAACACAACAATTCATAATGTCGACCGCATTTTTCATTATCTGTGTTGTTTGCGCACTTACCTGTTGACATCTGTTTCCTCTTTTTTCATTACGAAAGAGTCAGCGGTTGTTGCCCACACCTAGGTAGCAGTTGCGCCTGATCCATCCTTGTTTCTTCTTTCTTATCGTGCGTCTGCGCACAGATATCAAATAGATATGTTTTCACAATGAGACGCCAAGGTACTCTTGAATCCACACCGTGAATACAATAGATAATGCAGAGTAATATGGAATGAATCACGAGCTTAGCAACTTATAATCCACAATTCGATGTGATGATTTTGAGTGACGTCAGTTTTTTGCAAGGACATAAATAGTTATGTGAAGGCAGTGACACAAAAATGCAAAGCAAATTGCACACGCTTTCCATATATTTGCAAATAGGAAGAATACGATATGAGACAGCCCAGTGGGATCGCGCAACACACAATATAGGTCTACATTTTAAGCTCGTACATGAATTTTCTCTGCTTGCTTGCATGTTGCCATAAAAAAATTACGTCGTTGAACCTGTTGTTACTCTAAAAAAAACAAGGCCCAAGCCACTATCTTTTTCTTGAAGTGTACTTTTTTCTTCAATAAAATTCATACTGCTGAGGTGTTTTGCTAGGTATTTTCATTTTGAAAGAACGATTAGGCAACAGCTCAGTCAGCTTCCAATATTAATCTGTACTTCGATGCAGTAACATCATGGTTCGCCTGACAACGAAGAATAAAGTTGGGCGAAAGCTACTGACAACTCCATGGAATCAATTCGAAGACTCCGAGCTGCGCATAAAAAAAACAACCACAGGAAACTTCGCCTGAGCAGGTCAACAGGTCAGACGTCCGAGCAGCGAGCTCAAGAGGCAATGGCTTGAGGCATGTTCGGTTAATGCATATTGGCGTACGACCATGTCCGTACCAAGCAAATTGCGTTCCTCGTCTACCAACTGAGGCGTGCACTGACCTGCCTAGAGATCGTGTACACTGCATCCCCGTTTCGGTGCTCTCTATAGACAAGAATAGAAGGAACAAGTATATGCCTGCCTACGGCAAGTACCACACTGGGCTTGAAAACTACCGATTATAGCTTCACAGCCGAGGTATGCACCACTTTTCCTTCTACTGCGCCTTTTCGAAGCCAGCAAGTCCCTCCGGCGGTGCACGCGATGGCCCATGGCCCTTAGGTTTTCGCTTTCTTCCACTCGCCTTTCGCTACGCATTTCAGGGTTCATCTTTAATGGCAGAGCTGTTTTAGCTGACTGCTAGTCTACAAAGAGTGAACAGAATGCTATTATCTTCATAACCGGCGTGTGCCTTTGTCGTCGTCTCTTTTTCTCGTTCTTTATTGTTGCTCTGTCTTCTGCTTCGGTATCAGGACAGGTGGGCCGATTTGCCCGGCGCGAGATTCAATAAGTTTTATAGACGACAACAGAACAACTACAAAAAGAACTTGAAATGAAGAGAAATAAAGGCAAAAACGAACATAAAAAAAATGGAAAGAAGAAAAAGAAGAATATATACTTATGTATAAAAGAGGCAAAGAAAAAACAAAGAACACATAGAAAAGAGAGAAAAAAAGACAGAAAGAAAAGGTAGAAACAGATAGAAGAGAGGAAGCTACAAAGAGAGTGAAAGAAAGAAAGAAAGAAAGAAAGAAAGAAAGACGAAAACAAGAAAAGGTAAAGAAGCGTGTGAAAGACAAAAATGTAGATAAATAAGGAATGATGTAGAGGCAAAAAACGAACAAGAAAGAGAGAGAGAAAAAAGGCAAGACGTTAAATAGAACCAAGAAAGACAGAAAAAAGTGTCGCTAAAAGTCTATAGCCTTCTCCCGTGATCTTTTTGTGCATATCATTACATTTTCGGCGCAGAATCAGGCACACCAGGGTCTTTACAATTACGCATTTGTGTATGTTTTAGTGAAAGACCACACCACCTAAACTGAAGTATTGGTTTCTCGCTTAAAATATGCCTAATATTTGCTTTTTGATCGACATTATTCAGAAGTATGAACGCAGCCCTCAGTTCAAGGTGGCTGGGCGTTTGGCAAGTGCCTAACCTATTGCCTTATTTCACGATGTCTTAGAGACATAGTGTTGTTGCAAACTTAGCTCCACGCACGCAGCCTAACCAAGGTGTCGTCTTAGTACCTTGTCTCAGCGATACTCTGGATTTCGGATGGCTTCCTGTTTTGCCGTAGTCGAGTAGAAAGTACTCTAAATCGTTAAACACTTATTCTGAACACACAGTTTTTAGCATTTCTTGATTCTGAGGGCGTCGTCTAAGCAGGAAACTAAGCTTGGTAAAGCTGGTAAGTTTTTACAAATAGTGCTCCCAGCTAATAAACTTGTGAAAATGAAAAAAAAAATATATTGCTTACATCGAGAAGTTTTGCACTTAAACGTCAACCATCGTTGTTTACAGCAACCAGGAAGTCTCCTCGACATGGCTCAGTTACTTTCAGCTTCCCAGCAGAGTGTGCGTGTGTTCATTTTCATATAAGTTTCCCCCGTGTATCTAGCGCTGCCCTCTTTGTGAACCCTATCTCTCTATTTCATCAAACTATGTTCTGCAGCGTCAGGTTGAAATCCCGGCCTTTAACTTTTACATTTCTTCTCTTTCAAAGTTTACTTATACGAAGCTAGACATAAAGCAACAACGAAAACTATTAGACATGGCTGTTTAAACGCAGTAATGTTCTCAACAATTTCATTTTGCTTTGGATATATTTTAACATCAACCTTTTAATTGTCGACACGTTTAAAAGACTGGTACATTGCGTCTCTGTGTAATGTGATACTCAGATGCCTCCTCAAACACATAACTCGACTGGTGGTGCTATTGTTATTTGGTGGTGTGCCATGATGTCAGCACCAAAACGATTGATACAAGGAATATCATAACCGGATGACGTCACCAGATGACCTCATCGTAATGTTACTGCGTGCCATAATTACAAGCGTCATTATGAGCCGTTGCAAACATCAGCAAGTGACAACACGACATCGCCACTTTGTCAAACTTGAGTTCATCATAGATACAGTTCAAAGCCTAATATAGTGCAAGAATATCTCGAGGGGGGGGGGCACCGCGGACAGAATTGATAGATTGACTAAGAAGGAAATGATAGCTTTGCCTATAAGTTATTTGTTTCAAGCGATTGCACGAGCAGCCCTATAAGGTTATTTTTTTGCTTTATTACCATGAAGTAACTTTCATAACATAAAGTGTTCGCAAGATTAGAAAAGCTTTTAGAGCAAATGCTGTCATGAGATTACAAGGGCAAACTTCGGCGCAGCAGCTTTCCGCCACCGCCAACGCCAGTGTCCGCAACCACTGTAGCGCGAAATAAAAACAAAATGCGAAACGAAAAACGTGTCAGATACTCTGGCATTCAAACCAGAATCCGCTGCGTACGAACCCTGTAATCTACTGCGGAGCCAAACCTATGCTAGAAACTCTGTCGCAAGAAGGCCCTCCGCAGGCTTCATGTAAGGAAAGGAATCGGGTTGTGTAATAAAGCATTTTAAACAGGTTACGTAAAAACTGGTTTAAAAATGAGAAACGAACCATCAGCGGGTACTAGGATACGTCCAAATAATTACAGAAGACTTAGCAATAATTCGTAATTATCGTCAGCCATTGTCTCAACCTCACAGTATCAAGTTTGCGTCACCCTTACAGATGTGGAGCGGGAATCACGCTATCTATGTTTAGGAACAACATGCATATTGCGTATTCCAATGGAGGCTGAAATGTTGTAGGCCTGTGTGCTCAAATTTGGGTGCACGTTAAAGAACTCCAGGTGGTAGAAATTTCCGGAGCCCTCCACTACAACGTCTTTCATATTCATATGGTGGTTTTGGGACGTTAAGCTCCACATATCAGTCAATGCATGTTGCGTATTTTCGCACTTCACAGAAGTTATGATAATTTATAGCCCTCTGAGTGCCAAGCAAGTTTACTTGCAGCAGTTGCCCGGAGAGAGTTTAAAAAAGGCTGTTGTAATGCCCCTCATCTAGCTTTCTCAGCAACAGTGGTGCGCGTTCCTCTCAGGCCTGTCAGTATTTTTTCTCACTCCTGCGTTCAAGATAGTTTTACGAAATGTTGACAATTCATCCTCTGTCAGTTCTCTTCGTTTTTCAACTATTAAATATGTTGCTATGACCACAAGCTAGAATGGACATGTGAGAAATTTTTATGCGGTATTTTTCTGAAATGACTCTTTGCTGCCGCATGACAGCGAATGGATCGTTACGTTCACCTTATTTGAATTCTTGCTCGCTTAAAAATTGCACCCAGAGACCAATCCAACAAAACTTTCCTGAACATTACCCACAAAATTTGTACTGTGAACCGATTTTCCATGACATCCCCCAACAAAAACACGGCCGAAGCTGTGACGTAGCCAACTGTCACCCTTGGCAACAACAAAGAGCTGTGTTTTTTTTTTCAGCTGGAAAAACAGACGTCTCATCAAAACGTCACTCTTCTCCCGACCCTATAAATGTCGATACGTCAGATATCCTACTGATCTTTTGCTAAGGTGCTGAGTGGGTGGTAGCAGATAGGTAGGAAAATCAAAAACGAGCGCCTATGTTCGACCACTAAATGTCAGTGGCAGCTCACTTCCGTTTGACAGCGTGCGTCGCAGGCAGTCGATAACATCTGTTACAGAATGGCTTTTTCAAGGCGTTCGCGTGCAGATAACACGTGGTGACGTGCTACATGCAAAGGCGCATCATTGACAAAATTTGTCGGTATCGTTCAAACCAGAATGAGTGGAATCGATTGATGTTGTAACAAATGCGCCATCTGCGTGATGCATCACTTGGATGTATTGTATGCGGAAATACTGAGGTTGGAATACATCCGACGCAATGGGTATGAAAATACGGTGAAATAAAAACAAAGATTTAGCACAAAATGGTGTGCACTACTGCTGAGCAGTCCCTGCATCGTTTATATGGGTGTAGCCCAGCACAACAAGGACACAAAAAGTTAGACACATACACAGTGCTAATTGACAAGTAATGTTTTTTTCGCGACCACAAATGCTAACTATACAATAACAGCAGACTGATAAATCCTGGAAAAGATCTTTTTAAGTTACAGCACTGCTCCTGCACACGTCATCACCGATTGCGACAATCTGCACTCGCCAACGTCAAAGTGAAGATTCGAGGTCCTTCTTTAACTTACAAAGCTACGGCAGCCACACTCGCACAATTTTTTTTCATTTTGTCAATTTCGTAGGCTTCAATGATTTACCGCATAGTTCTGTCACAGACCTTATAGAGAATACGGGTGATTTAAAGCACAGGGACGCCAACACACTTCTAACAGTTAAAACCAAATGACCAGATATAGCTTTTTTCTACGTTTTACTTGTGTTCCCTAAGTCTTTCGTTCACACACATTCCGGATTGGCCTATATATATACACGCAATCACAAGTAAAAGGAGTGCAATAAACAACACCACAACAACAACTCACGAGTTTTTCCCGGTGCTTGATCTTACAATCCCGTTTCCTGCTACTGTCTGCACTAACTTTTTTGCACATTCCTTGTAACCATTCGGGAGCAGGAAACACTACATCCGCATCAGCGTTTCTTGCTGTCCTTCGCAAGTTATGCGAAATAATATGTATGTAGGCCACTGCAGCAACCTTTGCTGCCTTATGCCTAGTTCACACTGAAACATCCACTTTCTACAGTGACCGAAATTCCCCTGCCGCCGAAACGCAGCGTCGTTCGCACTGGACGCACCATGCACCGCCGATTGGATTGGATTGGATAAACTTTTATTTGGTCCTCCAAAACACAGATCACTGTGTTGCGGGCAGCTCCCACGTGGGGACTGAGATGCCAAGCTCCTCAGCCGCCTCGCGGGCTTGGTGCACAGCCCAGGGCTGATCTGCCAAGGACGAGCTGCGGATTGCCGCCTCCCATCTGGCAGAGGTGATGTGCGATAAATGAGCGAATTTGGTGCACTGCCAGAGCATGTGTTCTAATGAAGCTATTTCCGCACAATGTGGACAAAGATTACTTGGGTATAGGTCAGGGTACATGATGTGTAACATTTTCAAAGTAGGGTACATCCGCGTTTGCAAAAGCCTTAATGTAAGTGCTTGGGGCCGGGTTAGATTTTTGTGAGGTGGAGGGAAAATCCTTCTAGACAGGTAGAAATATTTAGTGAGCTCGTTATATGTTGTAAGAATTTCCCGGTTATCCCCTTCATCGGTAAAACGCATCCCCGGGGAGGCGCGGTTGGAGAGTTCTCGCGCCGCCTCGTGTGCTGCTTCGTTGAGATTGGGAGGGGAATCGTTGATTTGTCGAAAGTGAGCTGGGAACCAACTCAGAAGATGATGTGTTATGTTCTTGCCTTGCAGTATTTTCAGCGTTTGTTCACAGACCGTCACCTTGGCGAACGCCCGTAGTGCTGCCATGGAATCACTGTAGACCACTTCAATGTTATTCATCTTGAGTGCTAAGGCGATGGCCACTTGTTCCGCAATGATTGGGTCTTTCGTCCTGACCGTCGCTGAGTTGACGACATGGCCAGCCCCATCGACTACCACTGCCACAAACGCTTTCCCATTGGCGTAAGAAGCCGCGTCAACAAATACGACCCCTCGTTCTTCGTTTGAGACTTGACGAAGTATAGTCCTGGTCCTCGCTACTCTTCTTCCGACGTTGTGTTCTGGATGCATGTTTCTCGGTATAGGAGATACCGTGATAGTCTCCCTGATGTTGTCAGGGATATCATTGTAATTGCGTCTGATTGCTATTGGGTGTTGGCCCAGCTCCTGCAGGATCATTCTCCCCGACCTTGTAGTAGATAACCTTGCAAACTGTGCTCTCTCTTGGGCTTCTGCTATTTCGTCGAGCGTGTTGTGTATGCCAAGCTCAAGCAGACGCTCGGTGCTGGTATGTATGGGTAGGCCCAGGACCTTCTTGATAACTTTCCTGAGGAGCACATTCAGTGTCTCGGACTCTGCTCTTGACCAGTTGTGCAATGCTGCCTCGTATGTGAAGTGACTTAGAACAAACGCTTGCATCAACCTTATCAGGTTGTCTTCCTTGATCCCATTTCTTTTGTTGGCCACACTGCGTATGAGGTGCACCGCACTGTCTGTTTTCCGAGTTAACTTGGCTATAGATTTGCTGTTGGCGCCGGTAGACTCTATCAGCATTCCCAGGACTTTGATGGAGTCGACCCTCTGGATGGCATCCCCTTGATTTGTACGGAGATGGATGTCTATCTGGTTTAATGGCTTCCATCCCCTGGGCTTCGGTCCCCGGCGTGCAGTCCGATAAAGCAAAAGTTCTGACTTACTCGAGGAGCACTTGAGCCCGGATGGGCAAAGGTAGTCTTCTACGGTGTCAATCGCCTCTTGCAAAGCGCTCTCAATCTGCCCCTCGCTTCCACCTGTGCACCAGATGGTAATGTCATCTGCGTAGATGCTGTGCTTCAATCCTTCAATGCTGGATAATTTTTTTGACAGTCCAATCATGGCAATGTTGAACAGCATTGGTGAAATCACTGCCCCTTGTGGCGTGCCCCTTGCTTCTAGTTCGATTGCTGCGGTCTCGATATCTGCAATCTTCATCATGGCTTTCCGATCTGTAAAAAAGGACCATACGTAGTCATAGAAGGCTTTCCCTAGACCAAGCTTGGAAATTGCTTCGAGTATGAATGAGTGGTGGATGTTGTCAAATGCTTTTTCTAGATCTAGGCACAGAATGGCTCTCACGTCTCTGGTTTCATTGTCAATGACCTGGTGTTTGATAAGCTTCAACGCACCTTGTGTGGATAGCCCTGCCCTGAATCCAACCATATTGTGTGTATATATGTTGTTATCTTCCAAGTACTTGTTTATCCTGTGCAGTATGGCATGTTCTGCGACCTTGCCGATACATGATGTCAAGGATATTGGCCTCATGTTGTCCAAGTTAGGGGGCTTTCCTGGCTTAGGAATAAGGATCGTGCTGGCCAGCTTCCACTGCTCTGGCACCCTGCCTTCTTTCCATGCTGAATTGATCATATCCCTCAGGGTTTCAATTGAATCGTCATCAAGGTTACGCAGGGCCTTGTTTGATATACCGTCCGGGCCAGGGGCCGACCTGCCGTTGAGATCATGCAAGGCTCTTCTGATCTCCTCGATGTTAAAGTCGCCCTCAAGACCTGGATTTGGCGTGCCCTGGTACTGTCTACTTGGTGGTGCCAGTCCTCTTTTGATTGGGAGGTACTTAAGCACGAGCTGCTGGACAACTTGCTGTTCTGTAGTGCGCCCTATCTCTTTATGCAAAATTCGAGTGATAACATGCTTTTGATTTGTTTTGGTGGTGTTTTCGTTGAGGAGATGCTTTAACACATTCCATATCTTGCCATTGCGCATCTAACCATCGACGGAGTTGCAGATTTCGTCCCATTGCTGCCTCGATAGTGCTCGACAATGTTCCTCGACTGATCTGTTTACCTCAGCTATCTTCTTCCTCAGTCTTCGGTTCAGGCGCTGACCCTTCCAACGGTTCAGTAGTGCTTGCTTTGCCTCAAGAAGATGAGCAAGCCGGCTATCCATTCTTTCAACCGGAAGATCTGTGGTAATGGTGGAGGAGACGGATTTGATGTCATCTTTAGTCTGTTAGACCCACTGCTCCAAGCCTTGTCTGTGGCCATCTTGTTCCCTTTCCATCCTTATCTTCCTGAACTTATCCCACTCTGTGAAGTGGAATTCTCTCTGCTTTTTACGCTCCACGGAGAAGGTAGTGGCAAGAATGCAGTGGTCACTCCCTAGGTCTACAGCAAGGTTCATCCACTGAGCCTTCTTGATGTTCCTTACAAATGTAAGGTCCGGGGTGGAATCCCTGCAGCAAGATGTACCAAGCCTTGTTGGTAGGCTGGGGCCTGTGATTAGGGTGAGATCAAGTTCACTGGCACTTTGCCAAAGTCGATTTCCTTTCCCAGTGTTGTACTTGTAACCCCATGTATGATGAGGGGCGTTGAAATCACCTGCTATGACGAGTGGACATTCCCCGGCGATATTAACAGCTTTCTTTAGAACCATCTTGAACCCTTGCTTTTGTTCCTTTGGACTGCTGTATATATTAAGAATGAAAATGCTCTGACGGTTGCTGGTACCCGGCATGATCTCTACCAAGACGTGTTCCAATCGGCCTGCTTCTATCTTGAGGTCATGGGTTACGTGTGTTAGTTTGTTGCATACGAAGGTGCAGACTCCCCTCCCTTCAGTATCCCCTATTACAGGCCGGAATCCAGGCAACGTTGCTTGCGGTGAAAGGGTATCTTGTAATAATATAATATGAGGCTCTTCTTGGCTGCTCCTGATATACTGCTGCAGGGTTGCCTTCTTTTTAAGGTAACCTCTACAGTTCCATTGCCAGATACGAAATGCTTCACGTAGCGCTGCCATCATGGTTATTACATGGGCGGCCGAGCCTGATGCTGCACCTGTCGACAGGTTTGGTACCACTATAGTATTGGTGGCCGAAGGGGTAAGCTTGGTGCATGAGGAGGCCTTGCTGTGTTGTGCAGATATGCTTCGACCTTTGTAATGCGCAAAGTCATATGCTCTTCCAGTGCCGCCACGCTTGATTGTAGCCTACCCATCTGCTCGCTAAGATTGGCTACTACTTTGCTGAGCGTGTCAAACACCTCTTTCATATCTGACATGGTCGTTTGGTTGGCTTCCACGTGTTCTGCCATGACTGCCCTCTTTTTCGCGGTTCTCGAGTTCCCCACGTTTTCAGCCACAGGGACATCAACTGGTTGAGGCATTGGCTGTGAAGATTGCGCGCTGGTTAGCTTAGTGAGAAGAATTTTTATTTCCTTTAACTCAGCTGATAGCCTCTCATTCGATTTTGTAAGTCTCGCGTTTTCTTGCTCTAGCTGTGCAATTATATCATGCTCTGGCAGATTACCTGTCATCACCTCTGCCCCGCCGTTGTGCACTCGCTCAGCCCAGGTGCCTTTCGAAGTAACTGCAGGCGTCCTCCCCGGGTGTGAAGCCATGATCTCGAACTGAACGCCAGGTAGCTGGCCATTCTGGTGCCGCCCAGGCTGATCCCGACCCTGATGATGACCTTGAGAACTCGAGCGCCCCCGTGATTGGGAGCGGGCCTTGAATCTAGAACCTCTTCTGGAACGCGACCTCCCCCTGGAGTGGGGCTGCCTTTCCTGTTCTTGTGTAGTCTGGATGCTCTAGGTCCCGTAGGCTGGAATAAGCTGCTTGTCATTGATGTCTGGACTCGATGTGATTGATGCGTCTCGGGCTTCTGCGGCTGCTCGCGATCTTTCCCAATGTCTGCGTCTGACGACGTATGGCACTAAGAACCTGTTCTTGCACTCCTTGTCTGCCGTGGGATGGTGACCATCGCACAGCCTGCATCTTGGATTGCACTGGTGCAGGCTATCTGGGTTCTTGATTTCGCAGCCTCTGCAGATTGTTTCAGCTGGGTTCGGACAGACGTCAGACCGATGTCCCAGCTTTCCGCAGACATAACAAATATCGATGTTCTTGCGGTAAAGGGAGCACTGCAAAAGTGAAGGTCCATATTTCACGAATCTGGGCACCTTGTGTCCTTCGAACGCTATGATGATTGTCCCGGTGTCCTTGATTCTCTTGGCCTGAAGCGCGAGCGGGTTGTTCGCGTTCACAATCGTTCGGGTCAAAATGTCCTGAGTATCGCTTACGGGGATCCCGCGAATCACTCCTTTACAAGTGTCGTGGGGTGCCGCGGCGTACGCGCTAACCTCGAAAACTTTGCCTCCAATGTCAATTTGCTTGACCTTGAGGTATCTTGAAGCTCTGTCTTGGTCCGGAGTGCTTGCCACCATAATGTTCTGTTGCAAGTTGGAACAGATGATGTCCTGCATGGCCTCTTCCTCTTTGACGCCGGCCGCCAGTACTATCGCGGCTGCCACGGCTCCAGTGCCAATTCTCGCGATATTTAATCCTCCACGTGGTCGTAGCGCAATTTTGCTGAAGTCCTTAGGTAGTGGCGGCATGCGTCCAGCTCGCACGATTGTATGCTTGGTGTCATACCTACTACGACTGGCTCGAGCGTCTCCCGCAACGCCGGCCTCGGTCGAACCCTTGGCAGCAGGAACGCTAACCGCGGCTTGCTTATTCCTTGAGCGTCTCGTTTCGGCTTCCTTCCAACCCATTTCTTCCGTGCAATCCTCTGGAGAGATGTCCTCTCCATCTACTTGGTATTCAATTCTCAGTTGCAGATACTGGAACGCGCAGAGCGTTGAGTCGCGTTGGCGCCGGGCCGGCGCATCGGCGACAATCGCCTCCTTGGTTAGGCCTAAATCTTCTAGTGGCGTTGCCGTGTAAAAATGTCCCAAAAAACGGTTTAAAAGTCCACTCACCGGCACAAAGGTGGTATCTGCTGATTTCTTGAGAACTTGATTGATTGATTGATTGATTGATTGATTGATTGATTGATTGATTGATTGATTGATTGATAGGTGGGGTTTAACGTCCCAAAACCACTATATGATTATGAGAGACGCCGCAGCGAAGGGCTCCGGAAATTTCGACCACCTGGGGTCCTTTAACGTGCACCCAAATCTGAGCACACGGGCCTACAACATTTCCGCCTCCATCGGAAATGCAGCCGCCGCAGCCGGGACTCAAACCCGCGCCCTGCGGGTCAGCAGCCGAGTACCTTAGCCACTAGACCACTGCGGCAGGGCTTCTTGAGAACTTAGGCACACGATGAGAGTAAAAACTCGGCGACAAATTCGTGAATACCACAGGAAAGCATTCTTGAAAGCAGGAGCCGATCTTCGCGCGTCCGCACTCCCGCGCCGCCGAATATGCCATCTATAACGTGGCGAACGCGGGATGGATGCGCTGTCACCCGGTTGTTGTCACGGCTCGCAAACACTACTACGCTATTCAGTGGTGTATACTTCGACGATTCTCGTACGCAAGAAGCAAGAAAAGACAGTACTGCTTACGTTGCTGGCAAGTGGCTGTCTTGCAGAAAAAGAGCAGAAAAACCACCGACGCCGGCGGCGTTGGTGGGTTCGTTTTGCTCTGCAAGACCGCAACGAGCTCGGTCACGCCAACAGCAAGCTCGGTCACCTCTTTCACGAAATACGGAGGCGAAGTAGACACAGAGTAAGTTAAACTTACGTTGGTTTCAACATTCAGTTACGTGCACTGCTGCATAACAAGTGAGTAGGGCTTGGCCGCCATTTTTCGAAATTTCTTGACTAGCGCTCCTATTGGTCCGCGGTGACCGATTCGGCGGCAGACGCCGCAAAAATCGGTCCGAGAGCGATCGGCGTGGAGAGGGCCCTTTCGGCGGATCTCGCCGCCGCCGAACCGCATTCGGAGCACTTTCGGCGGCCGGCTCAGTGTGAACGCGGCCTTAGTGCCGACTGCATAGTCTCTGACGTTTGCCCTTCTATTCCTGCTTATATTTTCGGCGACGCTCGTTAACCCACGCATGGGATCACCAGAGTTCAACAGACGTTTAGCTTGAGCCCACAAACTTGCATCAAGCTTTTGGTGCCTTGACTTAATCAGTGAATTTTGAAAACATGAACTTATCACCAGGTTGTTTGCCAATTTTGAGAAGCGGATTATTTCTTCGCGGTTCATAGCTCCACTATACCTCTGCTGGTGAAACATACAGCCCGGGGTCAAGGAATTTTACGAATTTGTCATTTGGTACTTCATGCGTCAGCACCAGGGCAGATAACACTGTCATGAACATGATTAGAGTTGTTGTAACAACCACGTCAAAATTGTGATGAACATTATTGGCAACGATCAGAAAGTCGTCTAAAAATCTGAAAACAGTAATCACATAAGTGAGCTTTACACGCTCGTCAAGAACTTTATTACGTTTTGCTAAAAACAGGATAGCTCAAGTACGGGGCTATGCAGGAACCTATACACATCCCGTTGTTTTGTTTGAGTGTTCACATTCCATAGTGTTTCAATTCATTCATTATAAAGGAACAACAAATATTGGTTGCAACAATATTAGGTAATTCAACTTGAATAATGGGACGTTACATTTTCGTCGTGAATGTCTCTTTATTATGACATTGTTTTGCAGATAGCCCCATTTCCTTGGCATAAACAACATCCCTGGTACAGGTCGCGGTCAGTAAAGTAATTCTGGATTAATGCTTCGAGGCACAAGTTAAAGTTCATGTTGCAGTTAGCGCTAGCGAAGTACTACTGGTGAAAGCACAAGAAGAATGTCGCTTTTAGCAACGGTTGACGCACTTCCACCCTGCACTTTCGTAACTGACTTTTATGGTGACTTTTTTTTTTTTGCTTGGGGCCAAGCTAAAGAAAGCGCCAAGGCGAGGCAACTTGTCTTCGATCCCATTTCAGTTGTTGCAATCGCAACTCCTCGCTGAAAGGAGATTAAAGAGATATAAGTGTGGAGTGTCTAAAGAAAACTTGCTTAAAATAACGAGGCACTTTACCGCTTAGTCACAATCAGATGACTTAAGGCTAGAGCCTCAGACGTCGTCAAAGCCCATGACCATCGTAACTCAATTTGCTGCTTCTTGTCCGAGCAAGTTCTTGCTTATAAGCTATCAAATATTATCTTGGTGCTTTTTTATTTCATGTAGCCGTTGATAAGCGCACCGAATGCCACTGCAGTAGCCTAAAAAGAAACCTGCTGAGTGTCGAAAGGCTTAGGGAAACTGTTAGGGAATGTAGAATAATGCTCTTTCTTTCAAAAATTGTACGTCAAAGTTATGGCCCGTCCTGCGACCCATGACCACGATGGAACACAGAGGGACTCCTATGGCGATGCTTGCAACGAGAAAAGTGTAAAATCCCCAGAAATATGTTTACGAAAGGAATATACAATGTGTGGACGGAGAGTAGACGCCTCGCGCTACCCTTGAACACTCCGGGTCACGATCGTAACACGCGCTCTTTATATGAAACGCAGGCTTAATCTGGGCTGGTCCCGAAAATGGGAGCTGTAAACACGAGTTATGGCCATTAGACTCGAGGCGCACTCGAGTGCCTAGATACGTACCGTATGTTCACGCGTTTAGGGTGTGTGGTGCTCCCAAGTTTTTTGGTCAGAACATAAAGGATATCTATATTACGTATGGCATATGAAACAGCATGCAAGTCACGTCAAAACTAAAGACATACCCCACTTTGCAGAAAACTTGTTCCTTGAACGGCCGTACATTTGAATGAATAATTCTTTTTTTATCGTGAAAGAACCCTTTCATAACTTTTTGATTTTGTCGTGATCACAATCACTGTGGTTCAAAATATATATTTTTATTTCAAAACATATATATGTCCATTATGTCAGATTATACTGGACACTTCCGATGATGCATAGTATTGTAGAGCGACGTTAAATGATCGTTGAATTGTTACGTTTTATTAACCGCCATCCTCCTTGAAGGCAGATCCTTTGAGCAGTCTCAACTTCATTTTTTCCTTACAAAATTTCTAGAATACAACAATAAGCCAATAAACTTTTCTTAGGCATGAATGTACTTTTGAATGACGATTGTTAGCCTCTACATGGCAACAATGTAGAAAAACAAAGAGGACAAGACTGATTAGGTTTAAGTTTGATATTAAGCTGGCTAAACTCTTTAGCACCCCTGAACTATCGTAAGATGTTTCAGAGCCTCTTATAATACAGTTACGTAAAGTGAAATGTGTGACAATTCGCGAGTGCACTCGTGCCGATCGAGCAAGATGAAGCACAGCACCCACAACTTTCAGGCCAGTCCTCTTAGTGGTATCACACAAAATGTTTGACCATGGATGTGCTAGCTACGTGGAATATATGCATTCCATAAGTATTTCATGCAACTCGGCGTTCATCTGACGTCCACGCACATGTTGCAAGTGCACGCCAGCATCCGCCTGTCCCGTATCGCAAGCGTGTAAGTTCATGCGGTTGCAATTTGCTGACGTCATTGGCTTTGCGGCCTCTTTTTGAAGGAGAACATTTGCGCGCCTTCACTGCAGGGTGACCCATGCAGAATTCCGGCGTCAAAGAGCGGCCAGAAACTTCCCCGTTGCCGTGAAACCACGCGAAAGCGAACGGCCAGCACGCTTTCGTGATGGGTCGTTCATCTTGGTTACGAGCACTGCGAACGGTTTTCACCGCCAAGCGACAGCTTGCGCAAATAGCCATTGTGAACACGCCTGTGTACTGCAGGGGGAAAAATGCTAGCGTAAGGAAAATGGCATACGGGTTGCATACAGGACGTGAGTATGAGGCGCCATTTTAGCGCAGCTGCTAGGAAACGAGTTGCCGTTAGCGCAGTTATTGGATAAATATGCCAGGCAAGTCTCGACTGCTTTTTCCACAGTTGTTTTTTGAATAGCGTCTGCCTTGTTTCAAGGGCGTAGAATTCTCTCCTTTTGTCAAATTGCTTGCGGTAGTCTCGTTCTTCGAATGCTCATTCATATACTAGGCTGCTTAAACAAAAACACATGGAATGGCATCTATTACACGCTGCTGTTATGCATTGCTCGGAGCGACAAGAAAATAGACCAATAACTATCAGTACAGATCTCTGATTTGTCTTTTACTTTGTCAGGAATTAAAGAGAGATAAAATGCAGGAGAAAGACTAAGAGTACGAGACACCCATAAACATTCATTATTGACCATTATACATTGTTAAATTATTACAGAAAAAGTGAAAGGAACTTAGGAAATGAGTGGTGAATGTGCTGAGACGTATACGTGCGGATTCGCGTCACTTGTCAGAGGTCTTAGCACGGAACGTACTGCAGCTTTCGTAATAAATTGCAACGCCCGTATACTGCGGTCAAATTTGTTTTTCACGTCATCATTATTTCATTCAATTTATTCACTTTTAGACCAAGGTATCGCCTGAAACAGCCGCGACATTTTAGACGCTGCGAAACGCGGACTCTTTTGCGGCCAACAGTTGTTTAAAAGGTGTTGATTAACGCTACAAGATCTACAATGTACAAGAGAATATCTAAAATTCGCCATGTGTGTTAATACCGCTGGAGCGTCCTCTTGAAGAAAAGAACGCACCTGTGTATTCGGGCTTGATCGCATCGCCTTAAGAAATTGAAGAATCATTTGTGCTTGAACAAAGGCGCTTTCCAACTAACTACCCTAAATTTCCTCACAAATTACTGTCTTCTGCTCTCTAATTATTCTTTTTGAAATTTGCGAACTACCCTCTACGGCTTTTTAAAGTACCATGCACCCAAGTACACTTACGTCATTTTTAAACCGTTTTTACGAAAAAGTTTGAGCACTGATGTGGCTTCGTGACCGAACACTTGCTTGCCACAGAGAACGCCTACGGGCGATTGTCACTTCTACGGACATTTTTTGCGGAATCTGTTTATTTGCATCTTCGTCACTTCCTTGCTGATAGACAAGCCTATATTTTCATTCACGGCCAATGAATCACGCAAACGCTGACACCGAAATAATTGCGAAACAAGCTCTATGATTGATTGATTGATTGATTGATTTGTGGGGTTTAACGTCCCAAAACCACCATATGATTATGAGAGACGCCGTAGTGGAGGGCTCCGGAAATTTTGACCGCCTGGGGTTCTTTAACGTGCACCCAAATCTGAGCACACGGGCCTCGACATTTCCGCCTCCATCGGAAATGCAGCCGCCGCAGCCGGGATTTGAACCCGCGACCTGCGGGTCAGCAGCCGAGTACCTTAGCCACTAGACCACCGCGGCGGGGCGAAACAAGCTCTATAAAGCGGTCACGTTTGAATACTTGATATTTACAGGAAATGCTCACATCTCTACTAACCAAGCTGCCTTATCTATGCGTCAGGTTAGAGTTGCACTGCCAACAAGTTCTTGTAAATTTCGGTACTAATGAAACGGCGGTCACAATGCGAACTTCCAATATTGCTGAGCGACGGAATATCAAGCATCAAAAAAAAATCTTTAGTTCGCTTTACATTAACAAAGCACTTTCGGTGGCTTTACCTGGACTGGGTGTGTGTGTTTTTTTTTGCAAGCATGCTTACTCATTGGTCTTAACCTAATCTTCATTTGAAATGACTTCGGTTTTCCAAAACGCAAGTGCACAGTTCTTTCTGGATGACCTAACGCAATTCTGCACACGTCTAAGGTTACCTACTCCTATGAAAAAGTTAGATATTGGAATTGATAGGCAGGATTTACGAGTTTTGTGACAGTACAAGTGAACGCGAGTTCAGAGTATACGATGTAGAAAGCATGTTGTCGCAATTAGTTCGACCGAATTCACCCTGAATCATCTCACAGTATTGCGCCTTGGCCTTTTGTTGAACGCCAGCGCGGCCTAAACTACGTTCCTCGTTTAGTATCCGAAAGTGCATCGTCGCGTATTTCCTAACTTGTACAGAGAGCAGCGGCAGGCATCATCTCGTTAACCCAAGCAGCAAACCTAACTGTCACCTGTAAACCATGGCATAATCTTGCTATACCATGCACAAGAACTCGTCGTTAGCTAACCACTAGCTTGTAGTCGGTGCTTTTCTAATTTAGTGTTTTCCCACTTTTCTTTTTTTGTTCCAGATTTCTATTTTGTAATATTCATGAAGCCATGTTACTGAAAGCACGTTCATATACAAATCAATTTCCTCTTTTCTTTGTCACTTACCGTGTTCTATTTTGTGTGGTCTTGCATAATACTAAGGCTCATTAGGTTAACTGTACGCAGTATGTTTGGGGTCACTACATTGTCGCAATAATGTGGTGATGAATTAGAGACAAGCACGCTGTGGTAACTGCATTCAACAATAAGCGTTCGGAGGTTTAGTGCAGCGTGATACACAGAAAACTACATGTATGCGCTTGCGAGTTATCAGTGGTATTTTTGCTGATCGTTTCTGAAACGGATGGAGATATTTTCATTGTTTTTGCTTCCTTTTGGTATTATTTGTCACTGACATGTGGTATATTTATTATTTTACGATCGTAGTATGCTACTGTTGCTGCTGTCATCGCAGTGTGATATATTGATCGCCAACTTCTGCATTGACTCTTCCAGTGTTAACTCACGGAGTTACACAGAGTAATTGGCTTAGTATATTGCTTCACTAAGACAAGTTTAATAATTGACAGAATCTTTCTGGGAACCTGCTCCAGACATACTTTGAAAGTCACTTTTTTCTAATTGTCTAGACTTCGTAACTAACAGAAAAATTGTGATTAACCTCGCTAATGACTTCCGGGAGGATCGCAATACAAGGGCGAAAACATTAAATGTTATTAGGTACGGAAAGGGCGCACACATTTTGTTATCTTATCGCTCAGTTTGTACGGAATCGCGTACGCCTTTTTTCTGACATGGATTCAGAAGTTGATTTCCTGTGATGGGCCTACTTGAAACATCAAATATCATGCATTAGTTCACTGTAATACATGTGCGCGAGTGATTCCACAGTCTTCAAGTGTAATTTTTGCCTTGATAAAGAATATTGCAGGTGATTAAATATTTGTGGGCACCAAACACATTTGAACACGTTGTTATATCATCGTCTGGATTATTGTAATGTTACTTAAAAAATGCGTTATATGCTAAAAAGCTGGCACGTTGTATTGTAATAATTTTTTGCCTTCACTGTTGTTTACCCTCTACACTATTATTTGGTGGCACTTAATGTTTGTTCGAAAAGCAACGACAAAACAGTCTCATAGCTCTGTGACGACACGGGACAGAACTATGATAAGATTAAAAGGCACGCCATAGAGGGAGATGCTGGATAATGTCCATAGTCTATTTGAGAGAAAGGAAGGTAAAAGAAAGACACAGTGCAGTCTCTTTCTTTAACCTTGTGAGTCATATTGCACTGTTGCGTCCCCCATGCGCCGGTGCAATGTTCTCGTTGCGCATAGCATCTGATTGTGTTGCACTGCGTCTTTGTATACCTCCAGCTACCTATAAATAGTGCGTATAACTTATGCATCAATTCTGACAAAGGCAGGACCACCAGTGGAAACGTTAATAAAACCATTCTTCGTACGTGCATCCATCCATACGGTAATATATATGTACAAATGGTATCTTTTTTTCTTCTTTACCAGTGATGCAATAGATATGATGTGGGCTCTCTCAGTTGTTTTTTGCCTTCACCATCACCATCGGCGTTTTCTCCCGGATATGTATCAGTGTCTATGTACACTGATTCAGTGTATATAGACACTGTATCAGTGCATATATATATACTGTTACATATCGGGGAGATGACGCTGACAAAAACAGCGCAGAGTGTCCATATCATTGTTATCTAAATACTGTTATAAAACACATTACTTCACTGTTTTTTTAATAAACATTTGGGGAAAATATTTTATATGTGAAATGGTGAAATGTCTTTCATTACATGTGTCCAGGGTAATATTCTTGACCAAAAACTTACGTGTAGGTATTACCATTGTTTAGATGAAAATAAAAATGCTTTATTACTCAGATTTCAGGGCCTTTGTAAAGAAAAAAAACTTTTTAAAGTGCAGTTCTGATTGCAACAACATGTTCTTGCTTCAGAAAGAGCTCATGATATTCAGAAATAGTTCACAAAAGTTTTCTTTGAAAGCTTCAGCGGTTACAGGGAAATTATTCCTTTACTGACGAAAAGTAGTCTTCAGAGAAAACATCATTTCAAATTCCGAGAGCGGTCACGGTATCAGGCGCGTTTATGGCCATTCAGAAATGCTTTCCACTGCGCGTAAAACGCCACCACTTCGTGGTTCCACTTGTCAGTAGCGCTGAAATATTGTGCTATGAAAATTGAAAAATTGCATTTTTGTCGTATCTGCCCTCCATCCCCCCTAAAAAGATATCCACACCTAAATTCCACATCTAGATGTATTTTTCAACAAGCTACACATGCTGCACAAAAAACAAGCACAAGAATTCGCGAGCTGCATATTTGTTTTCAGTGCCCGCTTCATCAGTACTACACATGCTGTCAAAATATCCTGAATTTGGAAAAAAATAGAGCCGCATTGGTATTACTCAAAAATCTTCACTCTATTTCCAAGTGTTGCTAAGTTTGGAAGAATTTCTTTTGTCTAGCGATGTTGTTTGAACTCCAGAGTTCGTTTAAAACAGCCGCAGGTCTTTGTCGCCAACATTTCGATTTTCGTACAATGTTACGGTCAACACCTTTACATTTGTAGAATCCTGGAACTGTATCTCTTGTTTCACATTATTTTTTGTGCGCTTGAAACACCTTTAGAGTTCTTTTCTTTTCCTATCAGGTATTTTGTACATCAAGGTGTCCGGGATTATTGCGCTTGTATTCATGTTTTTCGCATCTTCCTCGTGTACGGTCCTTTGTAATGACGAAATAATTCAGTTATGCTGCAATCTAGTTGTTGTAGCTTGATTATCGGCATTCCGTTTCCATCTTAAAACCAATTTATTCTTTGCTTTAGGAGTGGCACCTCATGGTATAGTGCCAAAGGACGAAAAACTTGGCAGATCCCACGTAGCTGGGAACCAACGTTATGCAAAGCATGCGGAGGAAATGTGAGAGACTGTTGTAATTATTTGATTGAGCAACATGTCACGAAATAATGCTAAATATATGTGCAAAAGTTGCACGCACAGACATATGTTGAAGAGTTTCATATGCTCATATATCCAGTTGTTTGCACTTGCGCAACGATATCAACTCGAACATGCGTATTAGCAATAACAGAAGCTCATATGAAGCGCTGATGCACGTGAAGATGCTGTCCCTGGACACTACTACATAAATCAACTTCAGCGCATGGAACCTAACCGCAATTTACGTTAACCCGACATGACAGCTGTATCAAAGCAAAATGATATGTGAAGTTTAACGCCCAAAATCACCATATGATTATGAGAGACGCCGTAGTGGAGGACTCCGGAAATTTCGACCACCTGGGGTTCTTTAACATGCACCCAAATCTGAGCACACGGGCCTACAGCATTTCTGGCTCCATCGGAAATGCAGCCGCCGCATCCGGGACTCGATCCCGCAACCTGCGAGTCAGCAGCCGAGTACCTTAACCACTAGACCACCGCGGCGGGGCAGCTGTATCAAAGGAGTACGTGTGTAATGTTTATAAAGTTGGGTTGGCAGCGCTGCAACCACTATTGACGCTTCACTAATCTTAGCGTCTGTTAGAAAAGTAGTTCCGAGACGTGGCATTGCTCTGTGGTATTAATAGAATGCTTGACTTCCACGCCGAATGCTTGGGTTCGATTCGTGCTGGGACCTTAAAATTTGCTATTTGCATTCGTCGGTGGGTCAGCGCTTCCTATGTAAGGTGTTTCTTAACATTGACATTTATTCTATGTTGGGTCGACGCTACCAATGTCGGGTATTGCTTAACGTTCACGCGTTGAAATAGCCGATATGTTCTCGTCGTTCCTGGGTAGGTACAAAGTGTGAATTACCTGTAACACATACCCGCCCACCTGCGGCACATACCCGCCCGTGGGTATTCGCCACTGTCTGGCTGGAAGTGTTCGACAAAGCAGGCGAGGATATTGTGACATAATCCATGTCTTTACCAGCGGGTCCTATTCGTCATACCATCTTAACCTTCCATGCTAATTTTGGTTCACGCCAAGTTAAGCGGGTGATCACGAGAGCACCCGAACGTACGCGGCTAGATAGATACGCTCAAAGTCACCGAAGTTCACTAAGAAATGCTTCGCATTTAGAAGCCACTGGTTAGGAGCTATTGAAGTGTGTTGATGTGTATTCGATTATCATTCATTTAAAAATTGATAACTCTTGCTCTCTAAAAAAACTTATGGTCAATCATCCAAGGACAGATAGCTTTGTAATTTAGTTTTCCGCAATGTCATAGTGCGGGCAGCATGAACTTTTCGAAATCTGCTTGGAATACATATTAAAATTACACCATTTCCTCCAAGGAGATCAAGGGGTGATGTTGAGCATCGCTGGGAGTTTCAACGGTGTTTTTTGCAGTGCGGTTTATCAGTTAGCATGTATTCACACCACGCACTTCTGCGCGGAAATCTCTTCCGGGGACGATCGTTCAGCCGCCCGTCCAGCTGCCAAGCGCATCCGCACGATGGACGAAGCGAGTAGACGAATGCGCTGGAGAAAAACAAACATGGCCGCAGTGTCTGAAGTGAGAGCTGCCCGCTTGAATTTTTTAAGCTCTTCGTCCCGCATCGCGTGGGCTGTTAGTCCAAAAGTGATGGCTGTGTTGGCTTTAGGTTTCTGTCCACAAGCTTCGTTGGCAACGTATTCATGACAATCCGGTATTTTTCCGAGTGCCGTATTCGTTTTCTGAGAGCTGTAGACTTAGTGAGTGCCTCTATTTGCAGAACAAGCTCGGTGATCTGCGCTAGAGCAAGTGCTACCAAACTTCAGAAGTCATACTACTGTGTCAATTTTTGTTTGTTCCTTCTTTCTCTAGAAAGTGCGGGAAGTCTGAGAGTCTAAAACACATTTATCGCTAGAAAATATATTGTACGTTTTTATTTTTCTGCCTTTGTGGTAGAGTTTACGCTGAAGACAGTTCCAAAGAAAGAGACGATTAGCTGTAATGGCTGTTGCGATGTCAGAATTAGGTGAAGAAGCGCTCTTCTTTCCTGCAAAAAGATATTCTTGCCAAAAGGACTACATCGCTAACAACACCTGGGTAGTTACACCAACTGTACCGTGAGCGTTTGGCTATAACCCCGAAGAATACAGGAGGTTGCTGCGAGTGTCAAGAGAAGGGTTAGTTCAATTGCTGTCGCTCATGAGCTCTCGCATAGAACAAAAGGATACCATGTTGTGGCAAGCCATATCAGCGTAAACAAGGATGCAGGTCACGTGACGGTACCTTGCTTCAGGCAAGCGTTGCACGTCTGCGCATTCTTTACCAGAAACATTGCTCCTTGTGTGTTGCATCTGAGACAGTCAAGTTTAACCTACGTGTAAAGGTGGAGAGCTTCGCTTGTAGAGGCAATATTATGTTCAATGTTGGAAAACGCCTGCACAGTTTTGAAGCATTTTAGGCTAAATATACGAAACCAAATGAGAGAAAAAAATTGCGATTGTTGCTAGATTTATGATGGCACCCTCGGCTAAACTTTCTGTGTTATTCGGCGCCAATCCGAGTGCTAAAAAGAGCTTGGCATTTTCCGACGGCGTGGCCCATGGCCAGCTTTATTCCGTGATGTAGGCCCACATAATGCGCCATCCGCCGCGATAAAGACGAATTTGGTTGGTTGTGTGGATGGTCGAAGTGATCATTCGCTAAATGGTTCATAAAAATGGTAAATGATTGTCGGCATAGATATGCGTTGTACTTATGCCCAACTTTCATTTTGTTTTCGCTCATTTTTCTCTTTCTACATTGTGAAAACGTGCCGTCATTTCGACAACTATCTCTTCATCTATTCTGTCGAGTCGTCGGCGTCAAACGCAAAAGACGGGGGCTCCACTGTCCTTTAGCGAGCGTAGAGAAGCAGCGACGAGAGACAGAAAGAAAGAGAAGCTTGCAGTGCGCTTCGGTTTCAATAAAGAAGCGAGCCTATAGCAGTACGAAACCTTACGAAGCTTCCATTCACCGACTATCTACCCGCCGCTCCTGTGTGGAAAGTGCACATTCTAATATCTTTGTAAGTATGGCTCGTAACCGCGAATATTTCGCCGAAGGAGGAGTACCATAATGAAACACTCATAGTTGCTATAACGACGCACCAAACATCATCTGTGGCCAGTAATTAATGGGCACAGATTTTTGTATCCCGATTATAAAATCATCGGATCACATCGTCCTCTTTGGGACTGCATTATATCATGTATTTCATGTAAGTCAGGTTCACGAAGGGAAGTCTAATGGGTGGGTAGTGTCAAGGGCATATGGGCCATATTTCTCGCGGAAAAGCTACGTTGAAAGAAGATGAGACACAAAACCCACGGCTGTTTGAGAGAAACGCGTATATATAATGATTCCAAAAATAAAGAAATAGTCAAATGGGTCCAAGGGCGACATTATTCTTTCGGGAAATAAGTGCGTCGTACATCACGTATGATAAATGATCGGAAAAACGGCTGAATAGCCAGGGCCCCTCATCATAGCCCTGATCATCCACCGTTTTCCGGTGCTCTGTTTTTCTTTGGCGTAACTTATTTTTTTCTGCTTGTCGTTTATCTCTGCTTCGCTCCCGTGTGTGGTTACTGGCCTCCGTTCTGACGTACTGCGTAAAAAGCATCGGCTGCTGAATGCTCAGCCTCATTCCGTCATGCGCAGGAAAAGGAGCTGTGTTCTTTCTGGCCATCACGTTTTCGTTTTTACGAATGCAAAGATCGAATGCCGTGTTTGCACTCTCTTTTGTCTGTGTTTTGTACTTTAGAGTAGGGATTCGTGTGCGTGTGCGTTTGTCTTCGTGATGGTGATCACGTGTATTACTCCTTTGATCTCTCATGAATGCTGGGAGTATCGTAGGCGTACATGTGATGTCGCCCTCAGTAATGATGCGGTTTCGTAATAGCAAATAACAATGCAATACAAATAATATCGCAACATTACATCTGTAAACAAAACGCTAGAAGATTTTGAATTAATTTGATGTCCAATGTAAACTGCGTCCGGCTACTTAACACTGCAAAATTTATTGCCCTGTAGCTTTTATTACCACTGCTGTGCAGCGGAATATCTAAATTCGGTTCAAACGACTCACCCCACTTTATGACATAGAGTAGGCCTTACACGTCTGAGTATTTTGAGGTATTTTGACGCCCCCATTTTCTCGTAAACAGCAACATTTGAAGTGTACAGGTTCGTTTTATTTTGTTCGTTGGTATCTCGTCTCGCATTGGAACTGAACCAGTACTGCTATTTCATGTGCTGACAGTTCGTTCATTTTTTTGAGTAATGGAAGTAAAGTTAGTCAACATTTTCATAAAAACTAGCAATATAATCAAACTCTTCATTAATAGCAAAGTAATTGTTAGGCTTAATATAAAAGTATTTGCGTGAATTTCAGCCTACTTACCTAATCGCTTCTAGTATGTAACTTTAAACAACGTAGACTCTGACTGCCACATTCTTTTTCGCGGTGTACCCCAAGCTCTGTTTTGGGGCCAACATTATTTCTTGTTTACGTTAATGACATCTCTTCTTCTGCGGAACCAGGTGTAACATTGCGACTTTTCGCAGATGACAGCGTCATTTACACTACAATACGCTGTATTGATGACCAATTAAAACTCAATTCTTCTTTACAAAACATTTCCCAGTGGTGTGAGATGTGGGAAATGGAAATAAATGTGTCTAAAACTGTGTTCATAAGTCTAACCAAGAAAAAACAACCTTTGTCATTTGTGTACAATATTAATGGTTCCAATATTGACAAACTTGACAAAGTCAAATATCTGGGCGCACATTCTCGCAAGATTTAAAATGGGAACAGCACATTACCAATACATGTGCCAAGGCATTTAAACAACTCAGATTTCTGCGTAGAAAATTGAGCAAAGCACCTTCAGCAGTTAAACTAACCGCCTAAAAAACCCTGGTCAGGCCCAGTATAGAATACGGAAGTATAGTGTGGGACCCTCATCAAAACTATCTTCGCGAAAATTTTGAAAAATTGCAGAACAAGGCCCTGAGGTTTACATACTCAGAATACTCCTGGCGCGAGAGTGCAACGGACATGCGTCATCAAGCGCACTTAGCAACTCTGTCTAGCCGGCTTCAAGTTGCTTCCATGAAGTTTTTTTATCTACTTTTTCACGGTTACCTTAAAATCTGTAAAGATGACTATATTCATCCGTCTGGCCGCCGTTCTAGTAAAACGAACCATGATAACTGTATACGTCCCTTCAGTGCCGACAGCAATGTGTTTAAATATTCCTTTTTCCCTCGCGCTGTCACCACTTGGAACGCGCTACGAGGTGAAGCTGTTAATATTACAAATATTGATGAATTGCGTTCTTTTGTGGAGGAGTTAACAGAGCCAGTGTAGTTACATTTTGCTGTTTTTGTTGTTGCGATAACGAAAAACGTGTTTTGCAGTGGTGCATTGTACTCATTGGTACATATATGTTGTTTTTAATGCGTAGTACGTGGTTTTTATTATCTTTTTTCGACTTCTCGTGTATTTGTAGAGCACCAATGTAGTATTGTTGTACCCGCTATTGTAAGTGTTTCGCTGTTGTGCGTATCGTCCCTCAAAATATTGTGCTTCCTTAACTTTGTATCTAATTGGTTACCTGTGATGATGTATGCCCGCTTCCTGTATGGGTCTGCAGAAGGCCTACAGTATTGTTGAAAAAAATAATTAAAGCAGCAGCCTAGTTCACAAGCTTTGTACTGATGGTTAATTTATTCTTGCAGGAAATCAGTCTTCCGTGTTTCAAGTTGTTTGTTACAGGTCCCGTTAATTAGAAAGGCGATCGCCGGGCTAATTCCAAGGGCCGAAGTATCGGCTCCCCGCACTGTACCACGAAAGTGCGGACAAGTAAAAGTGGTCCTATTTCGCGCGCCAGCGGACGCCGGCTGTTGCCCAAAGAATGAGTCAGATCCGAGAGCTGAAAAAGCACAACAAAATTATATTCCAAAATATGGCAGATACAACGATACACAAATATGCACGCTCGACAATAGTTGAATACGATATGTCAACAATCAAACAACGTACTACACAGTCCAATCAGCCACACTCGAAACAGCGGACACAAACCACAATACGCGCTACAATGCAATCTTATGCATCGAACAACCAAGACACTTAAAGACTAAAGAGTTTGAAAAATGATTCAGTCCAAAGTCTTTGGAACAAAGTCTGAAAGATAGTCTTCTGAGAATCACTCACCCAAAGTCCAGCGCTGATGTCGTTCTGCTGCCCCAAAAATTTCTTTTCCAGCAAACCTCGCGTCTTCAATTGCCCGCTCTCCAAGCACCAAACTTCTTCGCCGGTAACACGTCGGCTTCCCATGCGCAGCTGCTGCAACACGTCTTCGCTCGCTGGAGGTAGACTCACCTTTTTGCTTGTAGCATGAGTCTTTACCCCTCAGGTGGAAACTCTCTTCATCACCTGCGTTGCCACTGAGGACAGAAGCCTTCGCCGACACGGCGGAATGACCCTACGCACACTCGCGCAAAACTTTCTTCATCTCCTGCCTACGCACACGGGCTTAAACTGTCTTCATCTCTTGATCTCCCTTTCCCGCTGCTCGCTTAAATACCTTTCGCGCTATATTTCAGAAAATGCTACCTGTTTCGTCGGCGCAATGCACAGCCAAGGCTGGGGAAAGAGCGAGACGTTTAGAGGACCGTGCGCGACTCGTGACGCAACTCTACATCACCACGCCCCGTTCCTTCCAGAACTTTCCATGGCTGGCTCGGCGGGCGGTGTGACGAGGTTGGTCGGTGAAACGAGGCTTCCGAGGGGGAGAAGGAGTGCACCCGGGAAGTCTTTGGATGCCTGTTTTCTTCGTTATTGTTGACCCGGCACCGTCACCACCGCCAGAACTCGGCGGCGCACTCCCTTTCTGAGCGCTCGTTTGTGACATTGTTTGATTAAGGGCAATGCAACAAAAAAGTCGTTTTGGTATATTGAGCCTTAGAAAGTAAATGTTCTTAAGCATTTTTTTTTCAAAAAAGAAAATGCACTGGACATTTTTGGTAATAACAAGCGACCTTAAGGTCATCACACGAATCAGGTTTTTGCTTCTTTCTTTATGTTTTCTTAGTTCCTTTGCTTGTTTTCTCAAAGACACAATCCTATCAATGACTGTCCATCCCGCCTACTATAAAATAAAATCGAACCCCAATGATATGCTAAACGGCAAGAAAAATGTTTACCCGAGCCAATCAGGCATCATGAAACTGAAAATACTCCGAAAGGTGGCAGTCCTGAGGATTTCCACTTCAATGGAACCTGCCCTCTGTGGAGACGCAGTTACTCCTAATCACAATCTGTAGAAGCTACACATCAGTCCACACACAGCCATCATCATTAGAGGTAACATTATGACCTTGGAGTGACGCGGAATGAGGACGTAGCTTACCTTATGAAGTCATCGTTCTAGTGCTCCTTGTCTCATTTCTGTAAGTAGCTGAAGCGTGTTTATCTTCACTTATACTGCAATTTCTGAGAAGTGGCTTTGATTCTTCAGTTCCACAATCTCTCTTGCGGTCTTTACCAAATAAACAAAGAGCGCTACTAAAAACAATACAATTGTTCAGAACGACGTATCCATGCACATCGCATGCTCACAAGTTAAATGGACATGGCAAATGGCACGTCTATTAGGAAACGCTGCACCACATGTGTTTAGATAGCCAGAATACTTTCTTAATACATTCTCAGCTCAGGTACACTACCATTTTTTTATTAAAAGAAATAGACACCAAGTTTCCAAATAGACAAAGTCTAGGCACAAAGTTTAGGTCAGATACCATCTGAAAAAAAATTAAGCTTGGCTTCTTGTGAGTTCATTTAAGAAACGTGGTCTTTTTGGCTCAGTCAAAGTGCGCAAGAAAACTTAGGGCACACGATATTGTTCAAAAACGCCTCATCATTTCAAAGAATCATAGAAAAGTTTAAAACAACTTCTTTTCACCTTATGCTCCTAAACGACTCAGTCTCAGAAAAAGCCTGTGTAAAATGCACGACCAAGATATATGAAAGCAGCAAGAACCATGCAGTAGCATTTGCAAGCAATTCAACAGTAACCACGGCAATACGTCTAAAGAATGGGAACATACCGTTTCAATTTATTTCTGTCTGCATTACTAGCAGACTTTCCGGCAGAATTTTGTTTTGGAATGCAGTTTTTCTAATATACATCACGCACAGAGTACTAGTGGTTATGCAGTACCCATAAAATCTTAGAAGTTTCGTAAAAATACAAATAGGTTGATAATGCACAAGATAAATAACAAAAAATTAAAGTAAAAAAACGACAAAAACCTTTACCCACACAAAATGAAGAAGAAAGCAAATAGCATAAACCTGTTTCATGCTCAGCTCTGCAGGGCTCAAGTGCGATTTGTTTTATTATAATATGCTTTCTACACGAAGATGTGTGGCCTTCTTTCCTTTGCAGGCGCAAAGGTTTCTTGTGGAATGTGCGCTGATGTAATCAAGATCAGACTGCGCCGGCGATGATGACTTCCCAGAAAAACGGTTCGCGCAGTGCGAATGCGTTCCAGTGGTTAGCCTTTTAATGCTATATATTTTTCTTCCTCGAGCACGGTTTGATTCTTGCTCCTCGACAAACTCTTTCAACTCCATTTACACCCGCCTAGTCCTGGGTTCGGTATGTATCTCCATAAACCAGTAAGAAGTAAACGTCACATGGCAAGAACAAAAATAGACGAAAAGTAGGGAGGTCAACCTGTGCTGATACCAGTATAGGCTACCCTGCACTGGGGAAGCAAATGCCAATATGAATTATGCATAGATGGGGTGAGCATACCCGGGGACGTGAAGCTAAAACAGAAAAAGCCGTTACCTTTCTCTATTTCCTTGCTTGAATGCATGTATCGTATAGAAATGCGTCAATTGGTCCGGTATCTTCCCCAAAGAAGCGTGCGGTGCCGCTCTCGACAACGCTCAGTTCAGGGCAGTTTGCGGCAAAGTTAAATAAAACACAATGTCCTATGAAGGCTGGTTTTCCTGGAAGAACCTATAGTTGCAATGTCGTTTTAACGCCCCGCAGCGGTGGTCTGGTGGCTATGGTACTCGTCTGTTCACCCGCAGGTCGCAGGACGGAATCCCGGCTGCTGCGGCTGCATTTCCGAAGGAGGCCTAAATGCTGTAGGCCCGTGTGCTCATATTTGGGTGCACGTGAATGAACTCCGGGTTGCCTAAATTTCCGGAGGGCTCGAATACGGCGTCTCTCATGATCATATGGTGGTTTCGGGAACGTTAAGCCCCGCACATCAATCCGTGTTCTTTAAAGCATATTTGTAAGCTTGAAATGTGCCCAAAAGTCACAATGGTACCAAGCTTGCATGGAGAACCAAAACAAGATAGCATGCGTGATCACAGCTCGTTCAATTGCGCATGATGGCACACATAAAAAGGGACTCGATAGACATAACAAATAAAAATAATTAACACACACACGCTCACACACACAAAAACGCGATAAGACAAGAAACAAAGAAACCGAAGCATGCCCCAGCGATTAGACCGGAAGAATTAACGTTATCAGTGTCTTTGTAAATAACAGCAATTCAAGGTTTGTTTGCGATAGGTAAAGTTTCAATTATGATGCGCGCACTATCGTCACGTACGATGCCCAGCTAAACTCTGTCTGCTAACGAATGCTAGAGCACGCCCACATTGTGGACAGAGAATTGCAAGCAAAGTTTTTGTCTGTGTGCGTACCTTTTCTGTCCTTTTGCGTCTGTTGAAAATAACGCGTATAGAGGCGAAGGCGTCGTATTGCCACAGAGACTAACTACATGGTGCGGCATTATGAATTAAGGATCAGCGTCCACGGTCTTGCGCGTGCTCATGCTTCTGGCAGCGCCACTCATTCCTATAGTGCACGGGCACGAGTCAGTGTGGGCTTGACCTGCAAGAATGAAGACGACGTGCTCGATGATGAACAGTTCTGTTTTTGAAACGCTCTAGCAGACTCATTCATTTTTTGCACCTAGTTTTTAGGGCACAAGTTCACCCATGATAAACTAGTTTTTGGTTTATCTCTTTTTTAATCTGTTAAAACATCTCTAAATGTTACCACCCGTGAACAACACAATCTGCGGTGTCTTACGTGTCAAAACCGGTACTTGGTTATGGGGCACAACGTAGAATATTTTTACTGCCTGGCAATTTTTAGCGTGTTGCGGTATCTATGCGCAAACATGTTTACGCTTTTCGCACTCGTCGTAATGCGGTTGCCGTCACTGAGAATCAAACCGTTCCACGAGTTTAGCAGTGCGATACACCAACAAACCTGATTATATTTCGTAAGACGGAGCGAGAAAACCATTGAAAATTCCCCTTTTCGATTTTCCTGTGCTTTCCTGTAGCATGTTTGTAGAGTTTTGTTGGGGCCGTGAGAACTGACATTGTAAAAACGACAAACTTCCCGACAAGGCTTTTCCGCTTGCGAAAGGCGCATGTACCGGTGGAATGTACCGGGCAACCACTTCCCGCCATTTCATTAGAAGCACTACCGATGCTCTTTTCGTCATTCATCTTAAGCTTGCTACAAGCGAAAAGCGATCGCAAACTGCACAAGCCGCGTAGCGAGCGCGTGTTTCGTAGGCGATCCACGGCGGGCGTCCAATTATCGCTGCCGTGACGTACCCGATGCATCCCACAAGGCGGCGCCACCCCATTTTCTAAAGGTCACACACACACACGCACACACACACACACACACACACACACACACACACACACACACACACACACACACACACGCGCGCGCGCGCGCGCACGTGTGTGTGTTTGTGTGTGTGTTTGTATGTGTGTGTGTGTTTGTGTGTGTTTGTGTGTGTGTTTGTGTGTGTGTGTGTTTGTGCGTATTTGTGTGTGTGTGTTGTGCGCGTGTGTGTGTACGTCTCTTGGCTCTCTATCCAAGTCTGCCGTCATGCGCAGTTGAATGAGTGGCGCTCACGTATGTGCTAGTTTTTTGTGTGTGCTCGAGTGAATGAAATTCAACTGGAATTCAGTGCTAGGCCTCGTTGGATCCTTGTCCTTGTGTGTTGCAAAGATAGAAGGGCTTTAGGTCGCACCGCTTCGCCAACCACTCTCAGTTCGTTCTGAACGCTCCAGTCGCAGCATACAAATATTGGCTTCGATGGTAAGCAGCTGTTCCTTGCTGTTTATGTCGCATTAAGTACTCCACAGCGGCAACGCTCTACATGCATACTAGACATTCTTATTCAACTGGCCTCGACGCATTCGCAACATGAGTGCTCGCATGTTAAGTGGAGTAGCATGACCATATTCTTTGGGATACCACAAAGAGACCGTTCCAATGTCAACTCAGCCAATGCGCAACCGCAGATGTTATGGTCACCTCCCATGGAACTGGTGGCAAGTAATGAACAATAAACCACCGTCTCGCCACATCGCTGCCTTTTAAGCATTGACGAATGTCGTGCAGCCTCCCCATGGACTCGGTTGCGCAGCAGCCAGAAGCGTGAACGCCTGCTTTCAACAGCTGTTAGTTTCAAGTAAACTACGTATATTCGGTATTTACTAGACACACTTAATATGTTGGTTTTTATAAGGATTACCGAGCCCACGTTGTTTTATTGCGGTTGCCAGAGATTTTGCGCGCGTTACTTTGAAATTGCTCGCATTTTAAGACGTCCAACTAAGACCTGGTTCAAACACTCGCGGACACGAAAGTACCGGTATCATAGAGGCACTATTAAATGATTTAGAGTCAATTCAGCAAAATCGCAGAGTATCAAATTTCGGACAATATCATGTAGCAATGCATTGAACAAAACGTTTAAAGATGGGGTGCTGGACGTGTCGCCATGGTCATGATGCACCGACAGGCCCAACAGCTAGTGCTTATGAAGAAATTGAAGACTGCTGTTTCATCGGTGCTTTGCGAATGGAAGTCGAGATACTTATGCAGTAGCCAAAAAACTGCAGATAGCATCGCATTCGTTGAATCTTGAATGGATTAGTCAGGAGACCAGCACGGAGGCGAAAGTTTCTGTGTTTAAGCCTTAGAGATAATGAAAGTTAAACGTTCGCAAACTCCTCGGCCTTTAGAACCTGGTCACATATAAATAAAGGTAATCATAAAATGAAAAGATAGATAATAAAAACAGAGAGAGACAGGAATTACCAAAGTGGAAAGAAAACAAAAATGAATATAGATAGAAAGATAGAAAAAACAAGCAGCAAGGTAGGAAGAAAAGAAACAGGAGAAATTGACAGATTGAAACAAGAAGAAAGCACCAGGCATGTCAGAAAGATATAAAATGTCAGTATTAATAAAATTGAAAAACATAAACAGACAGAAACAAAAAGGAGAGATGAAGCAGACAGACGAGTAAAACCAAGACATAGATACACATGTAAAGAGCAACCAAAACAAATGCAAAAAGAGGAATAAATAAAAAAGTTACAACAAACAGAGAAAAAAACAGAAGAGCAAACAAAGTAAGACACAGAGACCAGGGAGGCCGCAAAGCTGTGCCCTTAAGGATTTATTGATTGGTTTGTGGGGCTTAACGTCCCAAAACCACCATATGATTATGAGAGACGCGCCCTTAAGGATTGTACGAAAATTTTTCGTTTCGCCTATATTTTGTCTTTCTTCGTTAGGCTGTAACCGGGAAACGGGAACAAAACTTTTACGCACTATCAAAAAATATTTATGATCATCGTAACTGGGCTTGAAATGGAACGGCCTTTCTCGGAATACTTTCTTTAGCGTGTCGACAACAAATCCGGTGGACCTCGTTGTGCTTCCAAATTACGTTAGGCAACTACTTTCAACCTTTTCGACTGTGCTGGATACTTTTTTTGTAATTTTTATTTTCACAAGCATTATTGCCCCGCGCGTATTATTTTGTTGTGCTCAGCTTAAATACACAGAGGCTGTCCGCAATGTTCGGCGCAGTTCGCGCCTCAGTGATTGAAAGGCTTCGCGGTGGGAGTAGATTGTTTTGCCAAGATCGCGCACAGGATGCGAATTGTCGTGCTTGCGCGACCGCCAGTAATAAAGCTATAAAGTTTGATGTCTGATGTGTGGAAAACAGCATGACCCAGCGATGGCTAGTTTCAGGACAACCGACGCTCGGTGTGCCGAAGTGCGCAACGTGCGTTGCTTGCTGTAATTTGAGCTTTCGATTTACGCCCACATGATTGACAATATAAACTTTCACTGCTTCCTTCGTCCATGTCCCTATACCACGTGAATATGTGAATAATTAACTAAACTTTAATGCGTTTTCTGGCACTATGCTGATGGGCCATATTTTTTTTTCGACCATGGGGCTATTATGACTGAAAAAAAGGCTGAAAATCCATAAAGTTGATACTGATGATGTAGCAAATCTAGGCCCTTGATTGATGTGTGGGGTTTAACGTCTCAAAACCACCATATGATGAAGCTATAGGTCCTATGGTCCATAACGTTTACGTTGAAGTTGCTGACTAGTATAAAGGACGAACGCATGAATGGACAGATGAACGAGCGGATTGACGCACGTACGCATGGTTGAATCGACGAAAGCACCGACGGACGGGCACAAGGTGGCAAGGATGGACAAACAGTTAACTGACAGATGCACGGATTGTCAGAAAGCTGGGGGGTTGGACCATGCAGATGTATGGTCGGACAGACTGATGGACAGACGCACACAAAAATAGATGGACCGACAAATACGAGGGCGGACGCATGAGCACATAGAAAGAGAGTATGGTCTATTTCTCAACACTTTAATATTTCTTTCGAGCGTTGCTCCTATCTCAATACATTTCAACTGATCTCGACCCCTAGGAGTCATCTGAGGCGTTTCTATAACTTGACAGAGCCATTTTTTTCTCCATGCCTTCAAATAAAAGTGCAGCCAAAAAAAAATATTGAACGACAGCAAACTGTTTGTTTCCCTGTGGCGTCTGAAGGCTTCATATATGATTGGGGGCAATGTGCGTCTGTCCGTATATTAATTCTTTAAGATGCTTCTCTTTGTGTGTAAATTTTTTGACAACGTGGTTCTTCAGGAGTGTCATGATGTGCCTAAGTGCCCGGCACGTTTTCTTGGAGACCGCAGAATGAACTCAAGATGACGACATGGTGTGACACAAACACAACCTTTACGCACAAACAACCTACAGAAAGACAGAAATTGAGCCTTAACAACAGAAGTTATGAACCATCTCCTCGAAGGGCACCCTGATAGGAGGCGTATCAGCAGTGGTGCCGACGGTGTTGATCCAGTTAAAACGGGTGTCAACGCAGGCCCTGGAAGAACGGTTCGAGCCGGCACTCGGTGTAGCGTTTACTTTACTAAACGTTTTTTTTGAAACGCAAAGACACGGGAGGTGATTTGGGTTTTGTTTAAGCTTCATCGCAGATAAACAAGCCGGAAGATTGTCTCCACTCCACGTGCGGTCGAGCTTTGCGGGTGTTGGCGAGGGTGAAGCAAGAGAGAAGTGTTTTCGGGTCGAGGAGCTGGCAGCTGAGGGCGCTGCAGCGAGCGTACTGCGAGAGAAGCAGAGAGTAACCTCAGCGTGCACCAGTGAGGGAAGTGTGAGAGAGAAGCGTGACGTCAACGTGGAGCTGCAGTATTACCTGCCTGGCATCGCTCCAACACCTGCAGTGAGGGGAACGTGCCGTGGCGCGTTGGTACGGACGCACGTATGTATGGCGTTAAATACGTCATTCAAAGAGCTGCTTCGCATCTAAAAATAAACAAGTGCTACAACTGTCGGGTCCTACCATGTCCCTGATGAAAACGCGCCCGGCTCCATCTGCATGAAACGTGCCAGAAAAAAATGTTCACCATATTCACGGAATGAGTGAAGATGAATGGAGCGAACCGTCCATCCGTCCATTCGACCGTCTATCTCTCTGTCCGTCCGTCCATCCATCCATCCGTCCGTCTGTCTGTCTGTCCATTCATTCGTTAAATATACGAAATTAAGTATTCGATGACCACCAACGCCATCTAAAGATGTTGTTTCCAGGACACATACGCACAACGCCATGTATTGAGCAAATCATAAACTTGATGTGGCTACTACTCCTCCTCCTCCTCCTCCTACTACTACTACTACTACTAGTACTACTACTACTACGACAGAAATGGGAACGACCCACACACTAAGGAGCCTCACCCTTAAATGAGGCGGTGGCGTACAGTACCATCGAACACGCCTACACACGACCGTCGTTCATCACGTCCGTCATTCTGGCCTCTTCGCGGGTACTTACTCGGCCAAGATGGCTGTATTGGACCGTCACTGCCATTGCCATTCCGTTTGGCGCACACGTGAATTTGATATGCACGTATACCTCCTTCGGAATAAGCACTTTCTTAGGACGCCGCAAGAATATGTGCACACGATCGAACGGACCAGAGTTGGACTGAAAAGTGCGACCAGAGTTGGACTTTTGCGTGCGATCTCTCGATGAGTGGGTGAAGCTTGACCAGGTGGTGTGGTAACTGCTCACTGGGTGACTGGGTTTGTGACGTGGCTACCACTGTAAACGCAATGAGGCAGCGGAGCTGATGGGCAGCTTCTAACTAGTGGTGCAAACCTTAAAAGAAGTGTGAAGCTTGGCGATCTTGCGTGTCTCCCTTTAATTGTCTTTTTATTGCCATTTAAAACTTCTTTTCTCTTTCAGTCCTTTCTCTATCTCACTATCTCTCTATTTAGTGCCCCCTTCATCCCACTTGCTGTATTTTTTTCTCCAGGCATTCCTTTCTGTTTGACACTCTCTCTTTCTGTGCTTTATTTTCGGTACTTCACTTCTGCTAATTTGTTTCACCTGTACGCTTTCCTTTTTTTTTCTCTCCTTTTCATCCTTATTTCCCTCTCCTGTCCTCTCGTCTGCCGCGGTGGATAAGTGGTGGCGGTGATTAGCAGCTGACAAGGAGGTGACAGAGTTTAATCTTTGCTGCAGCGGTCACACTCAGTAAAATGGTAGGCGCCTGTGTATGAAGCGATGTGAGTGCACGTTAAAGAGCACCTGTTCAAACTACCGTTATCCTGCGCTGCGGCAGCCCTCGTAGTCATATCGCGGTATCGGCAAGTAATCTGCCAAACATTTCTTTGCTGCCTTTGATCCGATAATATTGCGCTATGTTGTTTGAATGTGCCTAGATAGCTCAGTGGTTAAGAACCTCGCAATCAGATTGTGAGTACAGCTGTTCGAATCCTGCCGTCTTATGAAGAATTCCTTTTCGCCAAGATTTCAACTGGTTCTCGTTAGTTGGAAGTTTTTATTTATTTATCTCTTTCTTTTACTCCCTTGCCCATCAGCCTTCACATTGCTGCTCGTGTCCTAGTAGCCAAGCAAAAGAGAGTGCAGTTATGTTCATCAATATTACAAGTTTGTGTCAGGAGAGACATTTTACGCTAGTCTTTAACAGCTTCGATCTTAAAAGTAGAAAAGTGATGAAACAAACAAAACATGTTCAAAGCTCACAGATCCTCTTAGAATCTCGACTCATCAATTATAGGGATAACAATGGGCCCGTACTCTCACTGTCTTGCGTGTCGAATTGCTCAAGAGGAGTCTCTATACCGTCGGTGATTGAATGATTGCTCTGACGGAAGCGTGATGGAAGAGTGTGCAGATGAGGTCTCATCGATTTTTAGTTGCTTTTTCTTGTCCTTACACTGCCAGCATCTTTCAGTTTTGAAAGGCTCTTCGTGCGCTGCTGCACTGTGTGACTACACATCACGTGCCTTTGTATGAAGAACACTGCACAACTATTAGGGTATTAGCCCCACCACGGTGGTATAGTGGCTTAGGTACTGGTCTGCTGACCCGCAGGTCACGGGATCTAATCCCGGCTGTGGCGGCTGCATTTCCGATGGAGGCGGAAGTGTTGTAAGCCCGTGTACTCAAATTTAGGTGCACGTTAAAGAACCCCAGGTGTTCGAAGCTTCCGGAGCCCTGCACTATGGCGTCTCTCATAATCATATGGTGGTTTTGGGACGTTAAATTCCACTTGAATGAATCAATCAACTCTATGACTGGGTCGCGTGAGCCGCCACCCGATTTAAAGGGCGCAGCCGGGTACAACCATTTATCTATCTATACATCCATCCATTCATACATCCATCCATACATTCATCCATACATCCAAAAAGAGACCTTCACCTGTGCTTTTTGAGACGAAGGTGCAAGCTTTCGATGATTGTTTGCGCACAATGGCTTTGGTTGACACTGGTGCTATACTGTTGCAATTATGAGTGCTGCTTTCAAACACCATTTAGTTTGCAAAGTGTTGTTTTTGTGAAAGAAAACGACAACATTCTTTGGCGTTGGTGGCAACCCGCTCTATCTCATGGATGTTTGTACCGCGGAAGTTTTCTTGAGTGATAAATTGTTCAGGACAGAGTTTATCACACATGAAATAATCCTCGGCATTGATTCGCTTCGAATGTCTGGCACCACTGTCGATTGTAGAATTGGAGAAGTGTACATATGTGATGCTGCCCCTGAACTGTTGGAGAATTCGCACAGAGAGCACAGTGCGCTCCTGGTCAGTGAAGATAGCGCTGTTCCGGCGTTATCTACAGTGTCGTTCCCGATATTGACCCCGTGTTTTATGCATTGGTGTAGCCTTTTTAATTTAGTTCCGTCAAAAAGAAAACAATTGTGCCCTATTCAACAGTGTCAGTCGTTCAAGGGTGCATATGACTATGGACAATAAACTCTTCGGCTGAGTTTGTGGTTCTGCAAGGGGGTCTCAAGCATGTCTTGTTCAAAGCATCGTACCAAAGACATCGGCAGCATTTAACCAGGTGAGGCCAGAATAAATACTTGTTCATCCAATTCAAAAGTTTTGCCTATGATCGACAGGGAACTTACTACTGAGCAGCACCGAATGCCTCTAGACGTGCTTTTAAAATATGTTCCGGTTTTCTATTTTTAGATGAAAAGCAGCTATTGCTTGGGGCCGGGTGCGTCCCCTGGCGACAATCTGCTCTACTACTGTGCATGCGCATCCACTCCCTCTTTCCCGAGTCACCGGCGAAGGCAACAAAATTATTCCTCATCAGTGCGGTTTCCACACCTCTAATATGCACGCGCATCCCCCTCTCCCTCTGCTCTTCTACGCTCCCCCTTCTATGTTTTCCGTGAAGACGCGTTTCGCGTTTCCGTGAGACAGAGTGCATTCGCTTTGGCTATCACGCGATAACGTTTGATATCTATGGCATGTGCGTTGAGGCCCCAGCTACTTAGCGAAGCTACAGTCGTGGTCACCGGCAGTTTTCACGGCATCGGTCTCCGGCATCAAGCGATTGTCACCAGCAGGGTTAATCTGATTGGTGGTGCAAACGTAGACGAAGTTCTGCGGATTCTATTCGCAAATTCTCCGCTCCTTCACATCCATACAAAGATTCCCTTAACAGCAAAAAGTGCAATTTTTTAGAGTGCCCATACGTCTTCGATTCCCGCGTCTCGTACTCTCCGCCGGATGAATACAGGAAGTGCACAGCCCATCCATCAAAATCCCTACCGCATGTCTTAATCAGAGCGCAAGATCAAAGACGAACAAATGCGTGACCTGCTGCAGAAGGGCGTCATTCAAAGATCATTTAGTCTTTGCGCAGCTCCAATTATTCTTGTCAAAAAGAGAAGTGGTAACTGGAGATTCTGTATGGACTATCATCGCCTAAACACCGTCACAAAGATTCAACTAATCGATAGCGTTTAATGCTGCTGTGGAGAATAGTGACGTAAAGCATAGCCACGGGACGGCTTTAAGCTCTCCATAGTATAGTAACTATAGTACTCTAAATCGTTATACGCTTTTTCTAAACACACAAACACACCTCAGGTTGCGTTCTTTTCTGACTGAGAAGCCTCTTGGTCTCTCACATACTCGGCGACAACTTTTATCGGCATCGGAGTGAAGGCTGTAGAGCCAGATTGCGAACATCCTACCACCATTGAATGTAGTTCCACAACATCACCCACATTTTTACGGTGATATATAGAAGTTCCCCCTTTATGTTGTACGTGGAGCTATTTGAGACAGGACGCAGCTCCCACCATTAAGATAGCCGTATTTACTTTAATTTATTCGTTCTGACTTCGCGTTTTTGAACACGCGAGAAAGTGCCGCCTTTTGACGTGAACCTCAAACGCTAAGCGACGTCTGCGTCTACATGAAACGCTGAGGGTGTGCTGCCGTCATGTTTCATAGCGTTATGAGCCATGAGCCAAAACGAACTACTTCACGTTGTGCTACATTTCCAGAAGCTCCACCTCTGTAGCTTTCCCTTCAGTGCAAAGAAAAGTTGTCGCCGAGTATAGTAGAGTAACAGGTATTCTAAAAAATTAAATTTAATTGTAAACACACTCATTCAGCATCCCACTTTTCGTTTAAAGATTTCCTCTCAAGCTACTGTGCATCCGATGGACAAAGAAAAGGCGGTTTTCGTTACCCAGGACTAGCTATATGAATTCAACATGGTACCCTTCAGCCTGTATAAGGCGTTTGCTACATTTTGAAAGTTCTTGGACACCACTCTGCGAGGCCTAAAGTGTAAAGTCTGTATGCAATATCTTAACGATGTTGTGATCTTCAAACATACATTCAGCGGGCATAAGGAAGTGGTCGACATTGTTATGAAACATATTAGAAATGCTGGCATGGTTCGTAATGTGAAAAAGTATTGTTTTGGCGAGCGGCAAACATCGGTGCTGGGACAGACACCTCGTACAAAGATAGGGAATCAGGCCCGACTCATATGAGGCAGCGGCTGTTGGCACCTTTAAACCGCCTCGATAAACCAGTTTCGGAGCTTTTGGGTCACTACTCTTCACTCGGCTGAATTCCCGCATTTCATGAAGTTGCTTTCCCCCTGACCTGTCTTCTCCACCAAGGTGCTAGTTTTGAATAGACTACAGATAGTGCGACTTCTTTGAAACAATGAAGTTCTTACTCACGTCACAGCCTACCCTGCGGCACTCAACCCTTCCGCGGTGCCTTAGGTTGACACCGACTCAAGTGGTATTGGTCTAGGTGCTGTCCCAGTACAGTGATGTGATCAAAAACAACACCCGGTCACGTGTGCCAGTCGCACATTAAGCCGGAAGCATATACACTACGACAGAGCAAGAATGTCGGACACTCACCTGGACTGTGCTCATACGTATTGTACAAGAGCGGCAGGAAAAACGATGATGCAGATTGCCTTCCGAGAATGCTACTAAATACGAGTACTTGCGACCCGGACAGTTTTGATTATCTTATTGCGCCCGTTGCACGAATATTTCCGAATAAGGCCACCTTCTAGTTTGAGCAGCAAATGGACGTAATCTTCAATCCACTATGCATCCTCGCACAAGAATCCCCACCGAGAGGCTGCTTTTGCGTTCTGGATGAATCTGTACAAGAATATCTCCGACATAGGTGCCTGCTTAATGCTGATGGTTCAAGAATTACAATGTTCATACGTTTCGAGTGCCATGCAAGATTACGCTATTTCAGGTCAGTTGGACATTCCCAGTCGCTAGAAGGCGCTCTCTTCATTTTACACAGCAACGCTTTTACTGTGCGTGCATGTGCCTGTTGTTTGAGTTGTACTTGGCCAGTCGTACCCAATGTCAGGCACCAAAATTTCTCACCTTCTCAGGCCGGATATCTACACACTGGGATGACCCCCGTTCACCATTTGGCATTGAACTGATTTGCTTTTTTTTCGCTCCCATGAAAAGGCAAGTGATGGATTGTCGTGGGCGCTGACTATCTTACTCGGTATTGCGAGACGACCGCCCAGTCATCAGCGAATACTGGTGAAGTGCCGTCCTTCCTCTTTCCTACATTGTATCAAATTGCGTAGTGGACGTCCTCACGTCATCATAAGTGACCGTTGACGTAAGTTTACGCCAGACGTTGCCGAGGAACTATTCCCAATGTGTGGCTCTGAACTCGGATACTGTATGCCTTACCAGCCGCAGATGAATGACTTCACCGAGCAAACGTTTCGAACTCTGATTTGATGATTGATTTCTGGGGTTTAACGTCCCAAAACCACCATATGATTATGAGAGACGCCGTAGTGGAGGGCTCCGGAAATTTCGACCACCTGGGGTTCTTTAACGTGCACCCAAATCTGAGCACACGGGCCTACGACTTTTCCGCCTCCATCGGAAATGCAGCTGCCGCAGCCGCGATTTGAACCCGCGACCTGCGGGTCCGCAGCCGCGTTTCGAACTCTAGTGAACACGCTTTCAATGTACGTTGCTTCAAATCATCTGAACTGGGACCATTTCTTACTGTTCGCTACGTACGCAGTTAACACTGCCCAATACGAGACCACCGACTACAGCCCGTTATTTCTACTCTACGTTTAGCCCTCATGTGATATATTGGATCTTGTTGTGATGCTACTCCTCACGCAAAACTCTATGCGGTGGACGTAGGTCACCGCCTTGCCCATTTACGCACGATTGCCCACAAGACAGTTCGAAAGTCTACTATACAGTCGTTACGATGGTAAGCACCGGCAAGTCCCGTATGATTCGAGAGACCTCGTGTTGGTTTGGCCAAAAACTGCTCACCCACTGGACCGTTCGTTGTCCTTGAACGCCTGAGCACAGTCGACTACTGCATCGTACGCCTCTGAACTAGTGGGAGAGGCTTCAGCAAGACAGAGGTCACGCATCTAGTTTCCCTGAAACCTTTCAGTTTTTAGGCGATGATGATGAAAAGATTTTATTATGAAAATTCTAAGGAAACGGGGAGGGTCCCGTTTACAGGTGGTAACAATGGTAACTTCTGCAACAGCCCAGATCCTGAGAATGAGGGCCCGGAAGACCTCGGGGGCGCCGTCACAAAGGGTGCCTTCGAACTGCTCTGGAGTACAGGTGTACTGAAGGGTTGGAGGTAGGGGAGGGAAGTAAGCTGCGGAGCACTCTACGGTAACGTGAAAAGTTGTGCAATAGCGCCACAACCTGGACAGGCAAGCGTATAACAAGTCGGTGTCACAGAACGAGCGCTAAAAATGGGCGCGCTGCCAAATTCTTGCGATAACGGGCGGGAGAAACGCCACGAGGCCAAAAGAAAAAAAAAGAAAACAAACATCCAAGGCTCCGCGGGCGCGCGCTCTCCCCGCGGAAGTGTGGCTTCGCCGACGAACCTCCTCACCCCACAACGGCGGCCCAGCAAGCACTCGATTTTTCTAGAAGGAACGGGGCGTGGTCATACCGAGTTGAGTCATCCTCCGGGGAGGGCATTCCAACCGTCTCGCCCTCTTCCCAGCCTTCGCTGCGTATCGTGCCGACGAAATGACGAGAACTTTCTAGAATGTGGCGCGGAAGGTATTTAATCGAGCGGCCGAGACGAGAGAGCAGGAGAAGACGGAAGTAGCGCCAGAGTGCGTAGGGATTCCGCCGTGTAGTCGGCGAAGGTTTGTCCGTAGGGACGAAGCAGGAGATGAAGAGGATTTCCACCTGAGGGGTGAAGGCCCGAGCTACCGGCAAGAGAGTGTGTTTACCGCTATCGAGCGAAGACGCGAGGCGACAGCTGCGTGTGTGAAGCCGACGTGTTCGGGCGAAGAAGTTTGAAGCTTGGAGAGTGGCCAATTGAAGGCGCGAGGTTTCCTGGAAGAGAAACTTCGAGGGCGCGGAACGACAACAACGCTGGACTTTGAGTGAGTGATTCTCGGAAGAGTATCATCCAGACTTTTGTTCCAAGAACTTTGGAATGGATAGGTTTCTATCTCTCTAGTCTTTAAGTGTCTTGGTTGTCCAATGCATGCGACTGCATTGTAGAGCGTATCGTTCGTTGTCTATGTCCGTTGTTTTGAGTGTGGCTGATTGTACTGTGTAGTACGTTGTTTGATTGGTGACGTATTGTATGTAACTATTGTGGAGTGTGCATACGTGTGTATTGTTTTTGATCTGCCGTGAATGAGAATTTAATTTTGTTTGTTTATCAACTCTCGGCTCTGACTTGTTCTTTGGACCACAGCCGGCGTCCGCTGGCGCGCCAAAAAGGACCACTTTTAAATTGTCCACGCTTTCGTGGTGCGGTTTGGGGGGCCGATACTTCGACCCTTGGAATTAGCCCGGCGATTGCCTCTCTAATAAACGGGACATGTGTAACAGTCGGGTATATTTTATTCATTAAATTGAGGTTCGGGAAAGTTCGCGTCTGCAGTTGGCGAAGTGCGACAGCCTCCTCGCGTGTGAAAGAGTCTTGTTGCATTTGGTATTGCTGTCGTTGGCCTATGTAATGTTGTGTGAATTCGCATATGTGAGAAGGGGGGAACCTCCTACATATAATTGAGACACTGAATGAAACGCGTGGCGTGCTTCGTCTGCGAGTGTGGGAAATGTTACGCGGCGTCTGTGGCGGACTAGGAAGAAGACATAGATGCTAGCAGATGGAGAGATCTCATACCAGCATGGGTCTGTACGGGCTCATCATCCTAGCCTACTACCAATAACCTCCGAATAGCTACTGTGGAAGTAACCATTTAAATTGAGACCCACTTTGTTATATTATTATGCTTACTATGAAAATCACTGAAGCTTGCCGGGTCGCTTCAAAGCTATCGCTGTAGCAGAGTATGGAAGCTTTTGCGTTCATTGGCTAGGAAATCACCACTTTCTGCTAGTTGTGTCATTTGTTTAGAAAAAGTTTTTAAAGATTCAAAGTACTTGGTACTCAACTATGGGAGAGAGTGAGATTTTCCTGAAAAGACTGTTTAGCAGAAATGGTTAACAATTTAGAGTACTTGGTACTGTACTATGAAAAAGCACGAAGCCGTCCAGTGGGCCTCACGCTTGATGAGGCCGTGTTGACAAAAAAAAATGGTGCCCGCATCTTTCCACGGGGAGAACTTGAATAACTGCATCACAGAGGGGGGAGGGGGTATCGCGTGATTTTTGCGTAATTGTGTATGGTTTGGGAATGCTCAATTGTTATTTCGTGCTTTGTTATTCCCATGTATGGAATTAAGGTGAAGGGTCGCCTTCAACGAGTGGTGGGATGCTTATGTGCCATCTAGTGTCTACATATAGACGGTTTCGAAATAGTAAGTGCTGTACCCCAAAAAACTTCTGGCCACCTCAGTTTATAGCTCCTAACTTTGAAACTGGAAGTACGTTGTGAAGTTTTTTCAAGGGTAAAGAAAGTGGTGTCCCTTTAGTTTTTCATATGAAAGGAACGTACCATTTTTATGTAGCTCAAAAGAACATTTATTTGAATATATTTTGCCAAATGAGGAAAGGGAAGTGTGGAAAATGAGCGGGCTATTTTCTAAAGTTCTTCTCGTCCACCGATGCTATTAAGGCACATCGGCAGACGAAACCGGATGTCATTAAGGGTCTGTACAGGCTGGCCAGTGAACGGTTGTGCAGCTCGAGCAGTCGGTTTTCACTAGCAGACGCTGCCTACGTCAGCCTAGTGAAGTGAGAGAAGGGGGTGGGGAAGGGAGCAACAGTTGGCACGAGACGCAATCATGCGGAACGATACGCGAGGCACGAGCATGCGCAGTGGGAAGGTGAACATCGCCGCTGACACACGACACGTGGCATTCTGCGACTGAGAAATTCTTCGCATTCAAAATGACGCCGTGAACGACGAGGCACTCACTCAAATTATCCGCAGACAATAATAGCTTCCGGCCCCGCCGTGGTGTGCTAGTGGCTGAGGTACTCGGCTGCTGAGCCACAGGCCGCGGGAGTGAATCCCGGCTGCGGTGGTTGCATTTTCAATGGAGGCGAAGATAGTGTAGGCCCGGGTGCTCCTATTTGGGCGCACGGTAAAGAGCCCCAGGTGGTCGAAATTTCCGCAACCCTCCACCACGGTGTCTCTCATAATCATATGGTGGTTTTGGGACGTTAAACCCCACATATAAATCTTTGAATCAATAGCTTAGGGGCGTGTGGACCAAAACTTCAAGAGATAGCGTCATACGAGTGAAACGTCGCACCTGCAAGCATGCGAATAAATGCGACTCTAGAAGCTGTGTTGCTCAGAAGCGTCTGTGTATGCACCGTTTTTTCAAAAATTCGTTTGTCTCGATGGTGAGCTCGTTGGCTGCCAGCCATATCTCGTACGTCAGTTTGGTCTTCTATCGAGGTGAGTGGTCATTTCTTGTGGCCGAATTTCCTTGTCGCCTAGATGTGAACGCTTTACAGTCGTTGCAGTCAGCATCAACTGAATTGTTGTGTTGGGAAACACGTAGATGGAAAAAGGCAAACGGCAGCAGGTCATTCCATGATGCGATATACAGGAAAAAAAAATAGAAAAAAGGAAGAGAAAGAAAGAAGGAAAAAGAAAGAGCAACAAAAAAAAAGATGTAGAAGCAAGAAAGAAAGTAAGAAAGAAAGAAGTACATCAGGCACGCATACACCAGGCGCCGCTTGCCTCCATTTTTCCGATAAGGTAAACGCACCTGAGCCCTTTATCTTAATGCTCAGCGACCCATCATCCTTCAATAGGCGCAATTTTAGAGCAACTGCATTCCTCTTCACTTCAAAAAGAGCGCCTAGCGGGAACGCTTCTGAAGCAACGCAAGGCCGTAAAGTTTGCTCCACTCATCCGTGAACCACCTTGTACGAGAACACGGCCCGTTATCAAAGAGGGCCCGGCTTCATAGTCAGCATTTTTGCTACGGCGTTTTCTAATTTCGCCTGATGCATGGTGAACAGGTTATCGACGTACGTCACGTAGCTTCAAGTGGAGCCCGAGAAGAGGCACAACAAGGAGGTCGACGCCAGCAATGGCTAGAGTCAGTTTTCTTCTGAACCGCGACCAGTGTCTCTACAAGCCACCTGCTGACCATGGACCATTCGGAAAGCACACTGAGAGATTGTGTGAGAACCTCGAATTGAGGTTAGGAGGACGACGTCAGAGTGTCCTTTGATGAAAAGGAGGTAAAAAAATGAGAACTTGTTTCCAACTTACGTCGAATGGATTCAACGTTCGACCATATTGGTTTGTGAAGTGCAAAAGTCACACTTTCATGAAGCAAGCGGAAAGAAATTCAGTTTTTTTAATACGACTATGTAACGACGGACAAGGCGCATGGGAAAAATCAAGACACCATGAATTCAAACGCGTGATGTTGTTCAAATTAGGAGCCACTGTCTTCATGGTACAGTTCGGCTGTTACGTGCAGTGTATTCTACTAGTGATCAATAAAGGTCAAATTTCGGGAAAATGACTATTCTTTCCTTGCGTTTTTTTCGAGCCATTTTTATATATGAGCAGAATTGAGAGGTTAAGAAGGGCTTTAAAATAGTTCACAGTACCTATGAATGCCTGTTTTTGGTGTTCATACCTAAATGCCTACAAACAATTTCAATTTGGCGTCTATATGAACACTATTTAAGGATCAAATTTGTTTTCGAGGGGGGGGGGTTCGACTTCATTAGTCTTGTCACAGGTCAACATAAACCACTTCAAACTCTATGAGGTTCTACCAAGTCTTCTATAGTCTCACCAACATTTGAAAAACCGTGATATGGAATGAGGTGGCCACACGCCACAACGCTGACATGGCACGAGTGAATGGAGGAGGAGCAGAGGAGAGGATACGTTATTTCTGCAGCTCTAAATTGAAGCATGTATGAGTGCCTGTGGGGAATTGGGGAAAAAACCAGAAGTAAATATAAGACAGGAGGGTGGTGGCCATGGTCGAAGATTCGGCGAGTGGCATCTACAGATGATTCTCTATTGTCCCGATGGAATAGAATACCGTTCCTGAAGACCTACGTAGAAAGGCAAAGGAAGGTCCCTCTGTGTAGCCGCGGGAAGGTGAAGAACGAATGTGAAACCGTGGAGTGGTGTTATTGGAAAGAAGAGTGTGCATCAAAAGGGAAAAAAATGTGAAGTGCACGCTGCTTCTGTTTTGATTGTAACCAGGTTACGTTAGAAATTGCAGTCAGACTACATACAGTGAACTAGAACAAACATCCTAGTGATACGAACGGTAGAGTTCGGGCGTGGCATTTGGCGCAGAAAAATCTAGGGGGCACTACTGCACCCTTCCCTATAGTGACGTCGACGCTCCTAACACGGTTGCTGCATGTTGGTTTCAGTTTACTATCAGTCAGACACTCGAAGTGGTTGTGTGCTGAATGAACAGCGTTCTTACGCGATGTATTGTGTCGTACTGGCTGGTTACGGTAACCATGATGCAAGGAGGCAAGTTTGAAACCCTTGCTACTCGCCCCGCGCAGCCATCACAGGTCCGATTCGCTTCCCTGCCCTCTTCGATGTCGTAGCCGGAGAATCATATGATGCATACGCAATACACGTCATGCGTATGCAAGGTCAAGAGTGCATATAACATGCCCGAGCCTGCTCCTCCACGTTCGCCATCAGTGTTGTATACAACTGGCGTTCTCACTAGTGTGTTGCTGTTTTTGTTAGGTGAATACCTCAATGCGGGCACGTTTCGAGAGGCTAGCACGGATTTCCCATCCTCACCGCAATACACCACGACCCACCGTGACGCACAGCTGTAACGGCTATGAGAGAAAATGCACCAGAAACACGTCAAGCGCTGCCATTGAGCTCCAGTATGACGCCGGAACGTCGACAAGGCAAACCCATGCAAAACAAAGGCTGAAAGAGAGAGATACAGATAGATGAAAGGCAGGGAGACGGAGGCCGGTCAGTGCATACCATCTCACTGCGATTTGAAAGAAAAAGATCGATAAACATCAACTCCATTCCGCTTGTGTGTTTTATTATTTCTATCAGCTTTCATTCATCTGCTCAACAGGTTACATAAATTAGAATTGTCGCCTCCAATAACTCTCGTGATACCACGTGCTACGTCCTCAACGAAGTCCCGCTTAAGGTGCTGAATACAGCCAGCAAACGAGACACTTTTCGTATATAGTTTTCCGGATGCAGTCAGCATTTAACGAATATCTGGCTAAGTACGGTGAGCGACGTTATAGCACCAATATTTACGTAAAGGAGCGAGGTAAGGTCAGGAACATTTTCTGCTGTACGTCACCCATCCTAATTCGGGCCGCACGCTCGCTCAAAGATCAGCAGCGGCGTTAAGTTTGAACTTTGACGTTTTTTCGAGAAGCGTAGGTAGCAAATCTTAATACTCGTGATCATGAGCGCCCAGTGCATGCATTGCACTTGTCAGCTAAAAACTTGTTGAACCTGGTGAGGAGGATTGATTGGCACAGACAAGAGAAAAATTGCTCCTACGATAAAAGACCCGGCTTATAAGAAGAATTCTTTCCTTCTGGTTTTTTAGTGGTCTGGCTATTTGCTCCTGAGCTGCCCCTCTGAGCCACGGCGAAAAGAAAGAGTTCAAGAGTGTATTGATTTACCGATAGACACTTCAATCACCATGCTGGACCATGAAAAGATGTTCATCAGGCCTTGCGAGAAAATTATTGCTCTGTTAAACCATTGACCCCTTTGTGCTATTCTAAACAGAAACATTTTTTGCTTTCCGTCACAGATACAGGTCACGCACACATTTGTTGGATATTACTTGAATTATTGTAAATATTTATCGTGCCCTTATATTTGATTTTGGATGCTGAAAACAGTTTGGATGCCTATAACTTCCTATTTTTGGCGCCGAAAACGCGCCTTATAGTGCCTAGAAATGCGGCCTCTAGCATGTTTGAACACATATTGTATCCACACATTGTAGCCACTTAGTGTCGCCGCACGTGTTAATCGCATACTTGTAGCATGTTCCACCACATATTGTATTGTAGTCGAAGGGTTAGACCACCCTCGTATGCCACACCAAGCACACAAAGGAAAACATTAAGTCTACTTAACACTAGTGGGGCCGAGCCTGAATAAAGTGTGGTGCTGGCTGGCGTCATGTAATTACGTAATAGCGTTAAAGAGCTCGTGTCACGAAAAACCCACCGGCGGCGTCGGCACCGTTGGTTGAGAGCGAAAAATCGTCTGTGCATCTGTGACTGAAAAATTAAGCTTGCGAGATAGCCGCGGGAGGCCACTACTTGTCCACACGTGTGCGCGGGATCACACTGAAAAATCTGCTCATTCGAAGAAAAAAAAAGTGCTCAAGGTCACGAGGCGCGGTAGTTTCCTTGTCTTGCCAGCCCTCCCTGCTTAGATTCCAGCGCTTTCGTCGGGACGAGAGAGGAGATAATGCAATTGCAGCATGCGAAAAACTTATGTAACTCCACTCGCACTGGAAGGATTGTTAAAAATTTTGCGGCGTTCAAGTCGTGAGGCAATAAGCTCTTCTAGTGAAATCATTTCATGGTTACTTGAAAAGTGTTTCAGGGCCCCTTTAAGGCATTTTGTTCGACAGGTGTAACGACGAAAACGAACCAATTCAGCGATAATAGCGTGCGCTGGTCCAATCTACTGTGTGCGTGTTTGTGTGCGTGCGTGTGTATGTAACAAAATACCTGAATAAATATGCACTTAGCGGTTAAAGCGTGCACTAGGGGCCGGATTTCGCTATCGCGTTACACTCTTAAAAGCGAAGCCTAAGGGTCCCCAATTTTTTATATTTTATTTTTTCTATTCTGACACTGACCTTCTTTCCTCGTCACTCTTTCCTCGGTTTTTTTCCTATTTTTGTCCCTAATTATTTTTATTTATTTCTTCCCGCATTTTTTTCTCCGTCTCCCTCTTTCTACATTTCTTTACGTCTCTCGATATAGGACAGTAGGTCTCGTGCTTTCGTGCTACAATGGTGCACTAAGAAGGTGAGTCCGCTTACTCAAACAGATTAGCCCTGTTTTAAAAATGTAGACAAGCTAAAATTAAAAAAAAATCAATGACCGAAAGATTAACAGGGAAATCTACAAGGTCAATTAGACTTCTTGGTGAAGGTAATCAAACTTTGGCCATGTATCTGCGTGCATCCCAAGCAATGGTCACCGAAAAACGATAGTCTTCTGTATGGTGAGAGAGAATAAAACATGGGGAGAATAAAACGTTGATTTGAAGCTCAAGGCGACAAAATTGGTGAATTAGCACTGTTCGAGATATGCACGCCATCTGGCAGCAATTTAAAGAAGAGAAACTGTATGGTAGGTGCCAGCACCATGTCGTTTTAGTGAAGTTCAGAAAAGGCCCACTTTTTCCCATCGGCAGCGCAGTGTAATAGGCACTTCAGTCTTTATAATTACGTATGTATGCACTTTAAAAATGAATGTACTACAAAATATTTACGTCTTTATATTTACCTAAAATATGCGTAATACTTGCTTTTTCATTGGCTTTTTAGGTTCACTAGTGTGAACACATCAAGTAGATCAAGATGGCTGGGCATTGGGAAGGTGCCTAAATTTTCACCTGGTGGCTGAATCACGCTAGTGAATGGCCAACAAAAAGCCAGAGAAACGAAACTTCTTTTCCTGAAGTATCCCTAGAAAGGCTATCATTTTTAAATTGAGTAAAATAATTTCCTTCCTACAACAATGACTTGAGTTTTTACAGAGTGCACTAGCCATTGTAATGGACGTGCGCAAGAACTATATTATGCTTTGCCGCAGTAGTAATACAGCTATGTTATGTAGGTGCATTTTTTGAATGATTATGAGCTCACCCCCCTTATTCCACCTGAATACTCATATTTCCTTCTTTACAGAAAATATCCTGATAGGCATCAATATACTTGTAGCATGCATCTACAAAGAGCAACATAAACAAGTAACACTCGGTGCATTTGCCAGGCTATTTAGGTGTGGTCAAAGCAACCTGGCATGAAGACGTGCAAGTACAGAGGCCGTAAACATAGGCAAGTGTAGCAATTGAAGAAAAGGCAGCGAGCTTGCTCTTCCACGTTCGCCATCAGTGTTGTATAGAGCTGGAGTTCTCACTAGCGTGTTGCTGTTTTTGAAAGGTGAATTCCTCAATGCGTGCACAATTACAGAGGCTGGCACGGATCTTGTATCCTCACCGCGATACACCACGACACACCGTGACGCACAGCTGTAACGGCTATGAGAGAAAGTGCACCAGAAACCCGTCAAGCGCTGCCGTTGACCTCCAGCATAATGCGGGAACGTCGAGAAGGCAAACCCATGCAAAACGAAGGCCGAAAGAGAGAGATAGAGATAGAAGAAAGGCAGGGGAGACGGAGGCCGGTCAATTATATTATCTCATTGCGAATTGTAAAAAAAATATCAATAAACACAAACTCACATTCCGCTTGTGTGTTTCAATATTTCTATTAGGTTTCATTCACAACAGGTCACATATTCTAAACATGTCTTCTCGAATAATTCTCCCGATGCCACGCACTCCGTCCTAAATAAAGTCCCGCAAAAAATGCTGGATATAGCCAGCAAACGAGACACTTTTCGTCTATAGTTTTCCGGACGCACTTAGTGTTGAACGAAAACCTGACTAAGTACGGTGAGTGGCGTCACAGCACCGATATTTACGTAAAAGATTGACGTAAGGTCCGGAACATTCTCTGCTGTACGTCAGTCATCCTAATTTTGGGCGCACGCTGCCTCAAAGATCAGCAGCGGTGTTCAGTTTGAACTACGACATTTTCCTGCAAAGCGTAGCGTAGAAAACCTAATAGTCGTGATCATGAGCATTGCACCTATCAGCTCCAAATTCCTAAACCTGCTAAGGGGCATTTATTGGCACAGACAAGAGAAAAATTGATCCTACAACATTAGACTCGGCTAATTTAGCGGTCTGGCTATCTGCTACCGTGCTGCCCCACTGAGCCACGACGAAAAGAAAGACTCCAAGAGTGTATCGATTTAATGGTGGACACTTCATCATACTGGACACCATGCTGGACAATAAAAAGATGTTCAGCAAGCCTTGCCAGACACTTATGACTCGGTTAAACCATTGACCCCTTTAATCAAACTTACACTGTAACATTTATTGCTTTCCGTCGCAGATACAGGTCGCACACGCATTTGTTGGATAGTAGTTGAAATAATGTAAAAATTCATCGGGCCCATATATTTCATTTTGGATGCCTAAAACAGTTTTTAACTTCCTATTTTCGGCGCCTGAAACGCGTCTTTGAGTGCCTAAAAATGCGACCTCTAGCATGTTTGGATACATATTGTAGCCACATATTGTAGGCACTTACTGTTTGCGCACGTGGTAACCGCATACTTGTAGCAAGTTCCGCCACATCCTGTATTGTAGTCTAAGGATTAGACCACCCTTAAACGCCATCACCAAGCACACAAAAGAAAACATTCCGTCTGCTTAGCAGTAATGGGGCCGAGCCTGATGAAAGTGTGTTGCTGGCTGGCTTCATTTATTTGTCTTTATTTTATTCTTTCGGACCTTACACTCACTTTCTTTTCTCTACACTGTTCCATCGGTTTTTTCTATTTGTTCTTTGCCCCTAATAACTTTATTTATTTTTCCCCCATTTTTTTTTCTCTGTCTCCCTCTTTCTACATTTCTTTACGTCTTTCTGCATAGGAAAGTGGGTCTGGTGCTTTCGTGCAACAATGGTGCACTAAAAAGGTGAGTCCACCTACTGAAACAGATAAGACCTCTTTTACAAATATAGACAAGCTAAAATTTAAAAACATCAATCACTGAAAGAATAACAGGGAAATCCACAAGGTCAATTAGACTTCTCGGTGAGTAAAATTAAAATTTGGCTACGTATCGACGTGCATTACAGGCAATGGCCACCGAAAAACGATAGTCTACTGTCTGGTGAGAGAGAATAAAACATGGGAAGAATTAAACGTTAATTTTAGGTTCAAGGAGATAAAATTGGTGAATTGGCGATGCTCAAGATATGGACGCCTCTGGCAGCAATTTAAAAATAAGAAACTGTTTCTACAGTGCAGAGCCAACGGCAGCTGGCAGCACCCTGTCGTTTTAGGGAAGTTTAGAAAATACCGACTTTTTCACATCAGCAGCCCAGTGAAAAAGGCACTTCGGTCTTTATAATTAAATATTTATGCAATTTAGCAATGAATATACTACAAAATAGTTACGTATTTATACTTACTGAAAATATGCGAAACACTTGCTTTTTTATTGGCTATTTAGGTTCACAGAGAGAGAGAGAGAGAGAGAGAGATTTTATTAGAAGGCAGAGAGGTCGGCCTGAGCTAGTTCGCTCTAGCCTGCTACTCTACACAGGGGATAAGGCAAAGGGGAAAAAAGAGGGATGAAGGGTGATGATGGGGACAAGAAGAGGTGGTGCGTATGTACAGTAGCCACTTAATATAGTACCCTACAGTCTAGTTTCTAGTCCAGTGCTTTTTATAAAGTCTAGAACAGCCTTTGTAGCAGTTTTTGACACTGTTTGGTCGTTCATTGCTGACAATATGTGGCTTTCACTTAATGGTGTTCGTCCAATGCTTGCCAATGTTGCAGTTAGCATTTCTCTTTATGCCACGTATAATGCACAGTCACAAAATATGTGAGCTATCGTTTCGCGCCCTTGGCAGTGTTCACAATTTGGGTTGTCCGCACGGCCGATTAGGTGGGTGTAGTGACGAGTGAAGGCGACGCCCAGGCGAATTCGGTGCAGTATATTAGCATGTCTTCGGCTGATTTTATCTGGAAGACGAAAAGTCATACCGGGGTCTGTTTCCCGCAGGCGCTTGTTCCGGTGATCTGGAAGCGACCAGTAAGTGGCAGCGCATTCGCGCATGAGTGATTTCAACAATGTGTTGACGTCACCTCGCGAGTAGGGTACTTTGACGTACATAGGAGCGTTGTATATTGCCGCTCTTGCTTCGCTATCAGCTGTTTCGTTGCCAACCAGGCCGCAGTGTCCAGGAATCCATTGGAGGGTAATCAAGTGACCGCTCCTGTGTGTTAGTTTAAATGCTTGGACAATTCCTAACGTTAACTCGTAAAATTGGCCTCTTCTTGAGCAAGAATGGATAGCTTGAAGCGCTGATTTTGAATCAGACAGAATCGTCCATTTACTCGGTGCTTAGTCGTTCACAAATTTTTTGGCTTCTTGTATAGCAACAAGTTCTGCAGCTGCCGAAGATGACCTATGATCTAATTTGTACTGTCGGAAAATACCGAGTTGAGGGATCACGAAGGCTGCAGCTGAGGCGGATGAAGTTACGGATCCATCGGTGTAAATGAGCACAGAGTCGCTGTATCGGTCATCTAAATGTGCCAAGGTTAGTTGCTTGAGGGTAATATAAGAAACATGTGACTTATACGAAATTCCGCGTATGTGAAGGCACACCAGTGGTTTATTCAATGTCCATGGAGGCACTGCAGGGATTACGGCAGGTGCAAAGCCTGACGGGATCATGTGCCTATGCGTATCGAGGCATCGCGAATAGGTACAGCCTGGTCGGCCCACTTGTAGCGAAGACAAAGTGTGCTGTGCATGTCGGGTCAGCAGACGAAGGTGCACTCGAAGAGGCCCACAGGACGTGTAAACCTGTATAGGGTAGGTGCGTGACTCCTCTATAGTGCCAGAGGTAGATGTGCACCGTGGCAGCCCGAAACATATTCTCAGCGCTCTTGCCTGAAAGCTCTCTAAAGTACGAAGGCACGTTGCCCGCATGCTGGAAAGCACAGGTGAGCTGTACCTTATATAGCCTACAAACAATGCCATGTATAACTGCACAAGAATTTTCTCCGAAGGGCCCCATCTCAGTCCTGCTATAACACGAAGGACATACACAAAACTGATTAGTTTGTTTCGCAGCACAGTCACATGCTTTGACCAGGACAGGTTGCGATGAATGACGACCCCTAAATAGCGGTGGTGCTTAACCATGGGAATCACTGCTTCGTGAGCGAAGATTGGGTACCGCGACATTGATTTCTTCGTAAATGCCAATGCAGCACATTTTGCTATTGAAAGTTCTAGGCCTTGACGACGTAAGTACTCAGATGTTATTGATTTGCCTTGTTGTAGCCTTGCTCGCAGTTGTGGTCGCGTTGCTCCAGATGCCCATATGCATATGTCGTCCGCATACGCACTGATTCTGACAACGTCGGGAAGCTCAGCTTCAAGGCCAATGAGTGTTATGTTAAAAAGCATGGGGCTCAGGACGGCGCCTTGTGGAACTCCACAGCTTACGAGGTGCCTGGCCGTGTCACCGTCGGATGTCGACATAAAAATGGTACGTCCTCTGAGATAGCTCCCTATCCATGCGTGTAGTCGGCCACCTACGCCGATGTCTTCAAGTGCGTCAAGAATGGCCTCATGGTAGACGCTATCGTACGCGCCCTTTATATCTATGAAAATGGCCCCTACCAATCTCCGACATTGTTTTTCCTTTTCAACAGAAGAAACTAGATCTACAGCACCATCTATAGATGATCGACCCCTACGGAAGCCATTTATAAAATCTGGTAAGCCGACATTATTCTCCAGCAGCCATTCCAATCTTGCCAGCACCATGCGTTCCATCACCTTACCGATGCAACTGGCTAGGGCAATGGGTCTATAAGAAGACAACTCGTGTGAACACTTGCCTGGTTTCAGTAAGGCCACTATGCGGCTGCACTTCCAACTCTCTGGGACTGTCGCTGTTTCCCACGTAGAGTTGTAGAAGGACAAGAGAGCCTGCCTTGCTTCCTGGCTGAGGAGATATAGAGCCGAATAAGTAATTCCGTCAGGCCCTGGTGCGGACGACCGTCGGGACGTAGAAATCGCAGTGTCGAGTTCGTGCATTGTGAATGGTAAGTCGAGGCGATCGTCGCTGGATGGCGGTGAGGCTAAATACGAAGGTGATATCGATGAGGAGGACATACCTACGAGTAAGTGGCAGTAATCTTCTGCCACCTCTACTTCAGGTCGACCTTGCTTTAGAGCCAAAGATGGGAAAGGGAACAACTGTTAGGTTCACAAGTATGAACACATCAAGTAGATCAAGATGGCTGGGCATTGGGAAGGTGCCTAAATTTTCACCTGGTGGCTGAATCACGCTAGTGAATGGCCAACAAAAAGCCAGAGAAACGAAACTTCTTTTCCTGAAGTATCCCTAGAAAGGCTATCATTTTTAAATTGAGTAAAATAATTTCCTTCCTACAACAATGACTTGAGTTTTTACAGAGTGCACTAGCCATTGTAATGGACGTGCGCAAGAACTATATTATGCTTTGCCGCAGTAGTAATACAGCTATGTTATGTAGGTGCATTTTTTGAATGATTATGAGCTCACCCCCCTTATTCCACCTGAATACTCATATTTCCTTCTTTACAGAAAATATCCTGATAGGCATCAATATACTTGTAGCATGCATCTACAAAGAGCAACATAAACAAGTAACACTCGGTGCATTTGCCAGGCTATTTAGGTGTGGTCAAAGCAACCTGGCATGAAGACGTGCAAGTACAGAGGCCGTAAACATAGGCAAGTGTAGCAATTGAAGAAAAGGCAGCGAGCTCTATCTTATCCCTGCTTCAAAATCGAAGGAGCTGTAAAGGGTGTATAGGAGAAAAGAAGTTAGCGTATTGGAGAAATAGCAAAACTTCGGCAGACGCCACATGAAACTTCACAATTGTGAAACTCCATTACAGACCCCTTCTAGTGTGACTTGGTTTGTGGACAAGAAGTTGGCCTAAACTACATACGGCGAAATGACGAAAAAAACGCTGCAGACATAACAAAGTTGCCTAGAAATTTTTGCATTAAAGCACGCACCGATGACGTAGATGTGGACGTTGCTGATAGACTATACAGAGCAGAATTAATAAAGAAGGAAATAAAATCTAACCTAGCACAGAAAGTCAGTGATGGCATCATCGTTGCATCACGAACCAATGTAACGTAGGAATAAGTTGTCGAATACGTGTCAAAGAAAGGATAAGTGGGCCCGACAACATAGCCAAAAAAATAAATTCACAGTAGAGATCTTTTGGAAAACGACATTGACAGACATGTTGCGGCTAGCGTGCATTTCTATAAAAAGTGGCGAGCAAGTCATGAAAAAAAAAAGTTGGTTTTTCTTTTTTTCTCAATTTTTTAATGAAGCCTTGGAAAGTTTATGTTCAAACCACTCTCCCGCCTGCTGTGAATACAGTTTGCGCATGAAATGTGCTTTCGATCTAACAATTCACTCGAAGTAAAGGCGTCCGTTTGTTACGTGACCGCCTTCTTAACTGACCTAAGCTGAAGCCATATTCTCATACTTTAATATAATTTTGATCACAATGGTCATTATAGGAGAATAAATGTAACCTAAAAGACACACGAGTATGTACATATCAGTGCAAACAAGAATGAAGTAATACACATTAAATGAATCCTAACAATAGAAGAGACGCAGGCATATGCAAGTATAGGTTTCTTAGGTGTGACCTTTAAGAATACACATGCAACCTATTAATATAACCTAATAGAAGGAGTAACATATTGGTTATTCACAACTTCCAGGTACCGTGGCACCGCTGAGCGGTGGCGGCCGGAAGCTCTGTTGAGTTGGTTGAAGTTTTGAACCTACTTCAAACAGCAGACGCTGCTGCTTGTGTTCACATGTCTGTGGTCGTTTTTCAACGTCGTGAATGGTCTCGATATTACCGTAATTCTTTCAGTTTTTCAAGTTAAAAGAAAAGTAGAAAAAAAAGCCGGTTGATTTCACTGCGAGCCTTGATGCTGACAGTTTATATACACGGGGAAGAAAATTAAGCATCACGTTAAAATTAGCGCCCCGAAAATCCATCAGGGGTTGAGAGGGTTAACTAAGGCCCGTGTATGTATGCAGCACACACTTTCTGCACGAGTACAGCAACTCGCAGGTTTGCATGCAGTTCTCGCGCTTAGTTCGTCTGCTCGATGCGATACAAATTAGCGCAAAGTTGATCGTCCCAATATGCTACCCGGCATTTATTTACGTAATATAGTATGTAAACGTTGCCCTACTTTCTCAAAAACGTAAATCCAAGGGCCACCGAAGCACGATTAATTGCAGTATTCGTCAGAAGTGTATTTTCCCGTATCGCCTTTTACGGAGCAATCAGCTAAACTACCGCCCATGTTGGATGTCTAGTAGCGCCACTGATAGGTCGTGAAATTTGCGAATATTGGTAGAATGTTAGAAGTGGGTGTCACGACAAGTTCACATCGGAACCTTTTAGATTGGGAGCACCATAATTGCACTTTTCAGTTGCGAAGCAGCTTATCTCAAAGCTCAAGTTGGTGGGCGTTACCACCTTTATGGTGCGTGTGCAACAGTTGGCACAAGCACTTCCAGAACATGCCCATGCGCTAGCCTGTTGTGGCCTATGTGAGGGTGTGGGTAAGATGCTGCGGCTTTTGCCCTTTAGACGCTCTCAGAAATGATCTGATGGCGTCGGAGAACTAGATTCTACAGACGCGCGATGAACCACCACGTCGTATTCTGGTCGGAACGCGCTGGCACGTGCTAACGCGCTCGAGCCTGCGTAAGTGGCTCTGTAGAGCACATATCCAGCGGCCGTGGTAACAGGCATTGGAGTCCCCATCTTACACTCTTTTAGCAATCACGTGAGCGTGTCGGGGAACAAGATTCTGCAGACGCGTGATAAAACTACAGTGAATCTATGGTGTGTTCAACTTGCAAGGGCGTGCTAACACCAGGGGAGATGCCCGTGATTGACGGAACTTAATATCGACCATTGCGCTGTATCACGTGCCACTCATGGTTTGGGAAGTGGTCAAATATTTTTGAATTTCTTTAAAAAAACGTTGTGTGTTGAGTATACATGCAGACACTGGCAATATATGACATGTTTATTCATGTCACCTATAAATGCATTGCGCTCAATGTGGTACAACCCCATATATAGTATTTTATGAATTTTCGGCACATCCCAAATACCTTGGGAATCGCCCTTATGCGAAGCATGCGGAATAAAGGTGACTGTGTTTTTAACTTTTATGCAATAAACGATACAAAATCACGCTAACGATATGTACAAATGTTGTACGCACAGAGATATATGGAACAGTCGCATATGTTTTGTAGTATAAGTTACACTGGCCGTGGTTGATCGGTTTCGTGTGGCTTACGGTGAGCAAGCGCAAGCATCAGTGACGTCACAGGGCTCTAAGGTGGTTCGCCCAAGGCCGGGGAGGTCTTTGAGTGAGGTGTCACAAGTAGGCCGGCGCTTGATTCGTGGCAGACCAATCCCTCGTTAGCCCATCCGTACATTCATTCGTCTGTGGTTCGTTTTCCATTTGTCCGCCTGTGGTGCGTCCATTCATTCGTGCAAGGTTCGTTCATACGCGCCAGTTCATGCTTTGTCCATCCGTCCGTGGTATGTTACGTTCGTCATCTCTCCATACGTGGTCATTCCCACATCAACCCGTTAATACGTTGCTCGATCGTGCTGCATATATTCTGTCATAGCCAAGCTAAGCCACTACTAATTTCTATTTAACCACTTGTTTACTCTTGCGTAACAATTTCAACGGCAACATGAGTATTAGGGACACCAAAAGCGGTAAGTCAATATATAACACTTGTGTTCACAGGGACACTGCTACATGAATCACATTCAATCGATATCACTCAACTAGATGATGGTATCATAAGAGTACATGTGTATTGTTCATAAAATGGATAATCAACATTGCAGCTAATTGACATTCCACCAGCGTTACGCCTGAATAGCACATTTTTCTAAAGCATCATCGAGACCTAGCTTAGCTCTGTGGTAGAATACTTGACGCACGCAGAATGCTTGTGTTCAATCCCAGCTCGGGCTGATGTATTCATTTTTGCAATCGTCAGGTTAGCACGGCCATTGTAAGCTTTTTTTAATGCTCTCGCGCTAACATTACTAATGTTTGTTCTAGCCCCCGTTCCTGGCTAGACGTAAACTGTCAATCTTCTGCAACCGCCCGCGTGTATGTACCACATGCCTGGCGGAAAGGGTTCGACGACGTATGCAACGAAATTGTGACATCATTCATCTGATCCCCAGCGAGCCATATTCGTCAAACCATCTCAGCTCACAAGTTCATTTTAGTTTTACCCAAGAGGGTGATCACGAGAGCCCCTAGTTGTAGGCAAATCACTAGATAGATAGATAGATAGATAGATAGATAGATAGATAGATAGATAGATAGATAGATAGATAGATAGATAGATAGATAGATAGATAGATAGATAGATAGATAGATAGATAGATAGATAGATAGATAGATAGATAGATAGATAGATAGATAGATGCTCAAAGTGTCTGATTATCATTAATACGTCAACAGGCTGCAAGAATTGAAAGTTATATTTCAAGACCACTACGCGTGTACTGAGGCGTACCCCATGGGTCTGTTTTAGGACCAATTATTTTTCTGTCATTTGTAAATGATATGTGTTCAATAGTTAAGGCGCCTATTAAGATGAAACTGTTTGCAGTAGACTGCTTGATTTATTTCCTTGTGACTGGTGAAAGCGAGCAAATTAATCTGAACAAACACTTGCAGGCATTAGATGAGTGGTGGAAAATGTGTGACATGGAGATAAACTAAGGCAAGACAACTATCGCGCATATTCACTCAGGTGGGCGGGAACTGTACTTCATGTACCACATCGGAAATCAACCTTTAAATAATGCCACTTGTTTCAAATACTTAGGAGTTAGTATCATGCACACATTACAGTGACACTCTTATATAGATAACATCTGTTCTAAGGCGAATAAAAAAACGTTATTTCCTTAAGAAGAAGCTGGAACATGCCACACCGGACGTGAAACTAACTGCTTACAAAACATTCATAAGACCAGTCTTAGAGTATACGCTAGTATTGTCTGGTAACCTAACCAGAAGGTTGCGCCACCGCGGTGGTCTAGTGGCTAATGTACTCGGCTGCTGACCTGCAGGTTGCGGGATCAAATCCCGGCTGCGGCGGCTGCATTTTTGATGGAGGCGGAAATGTTGTAGGCCCGTGTGCTCAGATTTGGGTGCACGTTTAAGAAACCCAGTTGGTGTAAATTTCCGGAGCTCTCCACTACGGCGTCTCTCATAATCATATGGTGGTTTTGGGACGTTAAACACCACAAATCAATCAATCACCAGAAGGTTTTGAGGACTCAAAGTGAGAGAATACAAAAATTACCATTCTGTTTTGTATGTGGTAAACACCAGCGCACACAATCAGTCATGGCCTTGTTAGAGCCCTTGGAGCTTGAGTGTTTAAAATATCGTAGATGCAAACAACGCCTCCAATTTCTTTTTAGGAATATGAGCAGGCAAACAAAAATAAACAAGCATTTATGTCCTCAGCCACCTGAAGCCACCTGAGATTCAGAATTCGTAAAGCTCAGCTGCAGCGTAAAATGGCAGAAGAGGCACGCACTAAAAAGAAAGTAAAGGAAATCGACCTATACAATGGTTGTCATAAGCCTTGCTGAAAATATATGATTCTTGTACGCGCAGCCCGTCAAAAAGACAAATTTTTTGGTGCTAGCTTATTACAGATGAAGCTTAAAAAATACGCAAGCGATAATTCGCCTATTCCCAGAAGTGCTGCTACGAAGTTTTTGACAAAAGAAATGGGCGAAACGCGTGCTAACCTTCTTAATCACTATAACAACGGTTAACCTCTATATAACTAAAAATGATCTGCGCCATCCGCTTAAGTTCAAACGATGCAGAAATCTCGAGGTGTGGTGCGGAATTAGACGTTGTGGGTGATGGATGAGGTGTGAACTTTCCTAAGCGAAAGGCCCAGTCTTCAAGAAATGGACTCGCTGAGAAATGCATTTACGAAATATGAATTTTCACTTGGAATGTTATGAAACCTTCTTCTGGAGACTGCATAATGCATTCGATCACAGCACAGGGCAGTGCCGGACGCCGAAGATGCCTGTCGTAAATAAAAAAAAAAACAACGTTGTGCATTTAATATACACTTGATTAGCAAGAATGCGTTATAGCGCTAGCTGAACTGCAATTTTTAGCTATTGTTGAGAAATTGTAATAAACAAAAGTTCCTGGCGTCTTCTTTCTTTTATTTGAAGATATCCTTAGTGTTTCACTTATGTCCTTATCAAGGCCACCATAACCTCAAAGCAGTTCATCCAATTCTCTCCGACTCTCAGAGTCTAAAATCCGTTTCTCAGTGCATTTATTTTGGTTATGCTTTTGTGGTCCTGAAGAACTGCTCATACATCACATATTACTTCAGGCCGCAGCTATCACGATAAAGCTGAATGAGATGGTAAGGTCTATATGAAAGCACTTTATTGCATCACTGTTTTTCTCCTTTTCAATATTGTGAAGATTCAAAGTGCTTTAAAGCACTACAGTGAGATTAGTCTGTTGCTGTTTTATTTCTGCACCGTCACTCGTGTGCCAAATGTATTTATAGCAAGAAAAACCAGATGAGAAACCACTGGCTTGCGTGAAACGCACAGCATAGTCACAGCGAAAGCTGGAGGTGCGTTTTTCTGGATCACTCGTCATCCTTCAGAAAAGCGTGCTACCTGCTACACATTTACGAGGAATCTCGTCTATTTTTTGTTGATTCTATGGCTGATGACAATCACAAATTATGCCTGAAGCTCTTGATATGACTTGGAACGCTCGACGACCCACTTGTTACGCAATTCACGCTGTGTGGCACCTGGTTCTCTCTAGGGTGTTATAAAATGTTTAGATACTCATATTAACAAGATTTTGTTTTTGATATGAAGCCTGTCTGTGACATGAAGCACAGGCGTGGCTCAGTAGTAGAATACTGGGCTAGACACAGGCGATTCGGGTTCGAATAACTTTGTGACCTTGGTGCTTTTTGTTAAATTAGTTTTTTTTTTCTTTTATTTCGCGCGATACTGGTGACGGACAGCGGGGGCGGTGCTGGTGGAGCACTGCTACGGCACCAAAAATTATCCCTGTTATGATCTCGTAACAACTTTCGCTGAAAAAGTGTCGTTATCTAGACTATCTACAGTGCTCTACACGGGAAATGATTCCGAGTGTATAGGAAAAAATATTAATTTAAACAGAATATTTTTTCCTCATTTACATTTTATATTTAGCAATGTGATCACAGATACACAAAGAGTATTGAAATTGGAGCATCTATATAGTGTTAAACTTGAGCTGATTATATTGTGCTGTTTTTCAAGCAACTGTATAATAGCGTAGCTACAAAGTAGTAACAATAAAGAGACAGTCAGTGCGGCAGATTAGATGTGATGGCTCTCAGGAACGACAGCAGTGCACAGTGAACATGAAGAAAATGCCACAAATCTCATAAACTAAGAATATATAATATATATATATACATATATATATATATATATATATATATATATATATATATATAGAGAGAGAGAGAGAGAGAGAGAGAAACTCTGTTTAGAAACAACAAGTCACGCACACCAACCTGGCGTAGTGAAGTTGACACGATTTTGGGAAACAGAGAAAAAGCGACAATAGAAGAAGTATCTTGGTGCGGAGAAAAATAATGGCCAAAGGTTTTTTTTTTTTTTTTGAAAAAGCGTTCGAAGTATTTTGGAAACTGATAGCGTTTGTGGGGAATGTTTTGTACATGATGGAACGATGCCAGAGGAATACGCCAGCAATAAAAGTGCGAAAACATATAGCGAGAGATAAATGCGTGCAGTGCAGGGTTTCTGCCTGTATCGACTGGCTATCCGTAACTCCGTGTGTTAGTTTAGTGTAGGATTGTTTTCGTCGGTCCTTGAGTGTCAACCCTGTACAGACAACGTGCCATTGCTGTAACCCAATACAGTATCAGCGGATATCGCGTCGATAGGTTAGACCTCTGAACGGGTAACTACAAGGACACGCATATGAGAAACCTGAGGACGGCCTATTGTGAGAGTGTCAGAGAACGGCCAATAGCGTGCCGCTGTTTTCCGAAGGAGTATCGTGTGAACTGTGCGAAGGATGCTGCTGCTGGTATATACGCGTAAGTACGTGCTTGTACAAATAAACATACGGTTATGGCGTCCGTGTAATGGGACCCAAGAAGACGGATGAATGTATCTATCAATGTTCCCGTAGCAGTAGGACTTGTACTAATGCTCTAGCTGCCGGTGTCGTGGGTCGCAATGTGTTCGAACGCATGTGTGGAAGCGAATACGAATGGTGCTCGGCACAATCGCAGTTGCGATCAGTCGAAACACTACGAGTCGGTTCAAGCGAGAGAAAAATATGGGTCACCCGCACTAAGTGCATCACGTTTGAGTCCCTGCTTGTTCTCATGGCACCATATGTGTGAGGTTAGACATCATTCTGACACATTATTTCAAAGTTTCAAAGTTTCAAAGTTTATTTGCAGGAAAATACAAAAACTTCCCTGCGGGAGGCAAAGACTAAAGGCTAAATAGCCTGACGAGGTCTTGACCTCCTGATACAGTCTGCATCAGTGCCATATTACACATATTCATACATCAGTAACATACATATACAAATAAGTGACATTATACATATCTTATTTAGTTACATAGCTTATTTCTACATGATATACATTCAGAATATGTTTTACATAAACAGGAAACAATTTTGGTATCAAACGATTCTGTTTAAGTATCATTGTTCACATTAAGAAAAAAAAATCAACTCAGTATACAAGTATTCCTAAATATAAAAGCCTATGGATCTACTATGTCTTTAGTCAAAAGAAGAAAGGATTTATGATGACATTTAAATTGTTTAGTTTTCAGAGTAAAGTCTATATTCGATTCGTCAAGGTTTAGCAATTGTATGATCTTATAATCAATAGCCTGCTTGCCATAGTTCGTGCGTGTTTTCTTAGTTTTGCGGGTAGAATTTCTGAAGCCATATGTTGTTGATACAGTGCGTGGAAAGGAATCCTGTAGTTTATGTTGTTTATGTTGTTTATGTTTATGTGGAAAGGAATCCTGTTATTTGAAATACTACTTCAAGAGATCTGCACAGGCGTGAACATTAACTCATTTAGATCGCCTGTCCTAAATTTTACAATGCGGCTCTTCTGTGCTATGCTACTTATATAGGTCACCTCCTGAACAGCGTAGCGAGCTGTTCTGTTAAACTTGCAAACTTCGATGTCCTTGCCTTTTTATCTTCTTCTTTCTTCACCACAGAAAACTCTTTAAATGAGCCGAAACCACCAGAGCTACCTAAAATAGTAGCAATATACAGACTCTTCTGTATTGAGGCTATCAGAAGACACCCCACAGCACTCCTGTGTGTTGCTACGAGTTGGCATCGGAGATGACTGCGAAGAATTCATGGGGCCAAAATGGATGCCCACGCTTGTTCTTGACACAAATTGTGGCATGCAAACGACGGCTAGTGATAAATGTGATATAATCAATAAAGCAATCTCGTAATATTCATTTCAATATTCACGAGAGATAAACCAAGCACTCTGTTCCCAAAAATAATATCATTTAAGGACCATGTCGCCAGCCCAAGAAGGAGATAGTAAATAATGCGGTAAGTCATCCCTTCGGGCAAGGCACTCGAAACTTGTGTATTTATACGCCAGCTTGAGAGTAATCAACAGTCAACGCTTCGGCTTTATAATTAGAAGGAAGGTGTCAATGCAAAAGTCGTAGCCTATTCATAGAAAACACAAGCAAGACTCCTGTACTCTTTATGAGATATGGTTATTGAGCCTGATAGGGAGCGCACAAAAGTGTAAGAGAGGAGAGTGTCTCTGGTGCACATCAGTAACTACAGTTATTGTGCATAGGAAAGCCATTTTTTAGGTGTTACTGCTTTCCTGCCAAAGTAGGAAAAAAGGCTGGTGGTTCTCACTATAAATAGCAAGCGGCCTGATTTTGGTGTGTCCACGAAGACCTACCATGGCCTTGTAAACTTGAAAGAAGCACAGTATTGCCGAGGCTTGGCGTTTATTATGCGCAGAACGGCGCTATGCTGTTATTTTGGAGCGTAGTGATACAAAAGACATGAAATTACTTATATTTGTAGGAGGCAGATGAATGAATAAAATGAGAGCGAAACCAGACAAACAGCATTACTTGGAAAATCTACCACTACAAAGTCTGGCAAGCTTTTGCTCAAGGTTGAGTGGGAACTTTTAATCGAAAGACAGGGGCTAGCCAGAAAATCTTTTTTTTGGTTTTCTACACTTCAGTGGGGAAAGCGCAAAGGAGGTAGAAAGATAATGAATGAGAGAATGTGTAAAAAAAATCACTGGACCCTAAAGCTTCGTTTTCTAGAGTCGAACGCAGCAGCGATGTCCTGTTCTTGGTACGTGCTTCAAGCAATTAGTGCATGAAACTTATTCGGAATCGCTAGGCACTCTTTACGTGACCTTACGAGAATAGGCACAGTACCGTGTATGCTTTTTGTGGTTGGTCACAAGTTTAAACTACGAAATTAATATGATGATCACATGATCTGACACGCACTGGCGATGGGCACTTGTACCAAGCAATATTGCTGCAACATTTCATGTTGTACTGTGAAGCAGGTATGCAGTGCACAGCACGTGCGTGTTTGTAAAGCATGAAGTTATTCAATGCGTTTGCAAGCAGTGGAAGCTATTTTCACTGTATTCACAAGCATACATGTGGGCGTATGGTAGAACATCCACATGCCACGCAAACGACCCGAGTTTGATCCCCACTCGGACCCAAATGACCAGGGTTTTTAGCTGCTCTGGCCCGAGATTTTTTATCATTTATTTTATTTGCATTATTCTCGTTTTTCGGTCACGCATAAGATGATGATATTTTTTCTCACCACCGCTGACGTCGCCACCGTCAACGCTAGAATTTCTGTGGAAAAAAGCTCTATAACGCCAGCTAGTTCAATGCGCAGAAAAGTAAGAAACGAACGAACACACACACACAAACATGGTAGTGTGTTAACTCTTTAAGGAGGCCGGTTGAGCGCATTTGCCACTTTCTGGTTTGAAGCTTGAAGGCTTCGGCTCTCCCTAATTGATTGCTTCGAAAGCGACTCGTTTAAAGAGGCGTACTACTTTGGACAATTGTCACTGGAAGACGCAGTGAGGCTAATCACACAGCACGATAGCAATGCTTTTTTTCTGCTCTATACAGAGGTTACAGGCAGCCGAATATGTCATTTTCATTTGGTATGCAAAGGTATTTGTGAATGACAGCCCAAGACACAGAGGGCAAATGACTGTAGTGCTTGTATTGTCTGTTGTGATTGAGGAGAAAATACAGGTCATGATTTTATGTATTGTCGATTCGCAAAGCGCGCATGTTTACACAGATTACTTTATTAGTCAGTAAACTACGCCACAATAATCTAAATTTCATCATCGTCCCGAATAATACGGTACTCAATTGCACAGGCCACTCCATGTTCCAGCAATCACTCCGGTTCTGCGCTTGTGATTGCCACGTTGTACCCGCAAACTTTTTAAAGTCGTGTGCCGACCAAACTTTTGCTCTCTACCTGACGCGTTTGCCTTCTCTGAGAATCCCGCATGCTTTCTTTAGTGACCAGTGGCTCTATTCCCTAAGCGCTACGTGCCCGGCCCAGGTCCATTGATTCGGGTTTAGATGGACTAAGATTTACTTAACGCCCGTTTGTTTCCCGAGTCTCTCTGCTCTTTTCATGTCTTTTAACGTCACGCCTATGATTTTCAATTTCACTACACGCTGCTTCTTCTTAAGTTGAAGTTGAAGCCTCTCTGTAGGCCTCGAGGTTTACGCTTCTTAGGTAAGGGCCGGCAATATGCAGCTGTTATAATAATCTTTCGAAGGATTGTGCCAAACTACAATTCACGATTTTAGAGTGTTTGTCAAATATTCTCCACCCCATTGTTAATATTCTACTTGCTTAAGTCTCATGATTCCGGTCCACGGTCAGCACTTGTCCGATGTAAAGGCATTCCATTAGGGCTTGCAGTCCTTCGGTAAATAGCACAAAGCACTGTTCTTCACTGAGACGGTTCCACATGAATTTAGTTTTGCGAACTATAAACGTAATATGCAATAGATGGCTTAACAGAATAGAGGCCCTAAACGTCGACCTGTGTATTGGGTGATAATAGCAGCGACTGTGCCTTCTTTTGCGAAAAGAGACGTTCAGTGTTTCCACGGTGGCGTCATTGTGAAGTATACATTTGTTGAAATAACTCGCGATGCTAAAAGCACTGGTTTTGAAATGACATATTTTATGTCATAAAATGTATAAGTAAATTGTTTATTTGTGCAATAATTAAGGTTAATTTAAAAGAGGTATTTAAAAGAGTCCAAACAGGGTGGAGATAATGAGGATGGTCCTATATAAGAATCAATGCCACTTTCGCAAACCCCTTTGGTGAAATTTTTGGTATCTCTCGAAGGCGTAATGTGCTATATCAGAAATGCAACCGCGTTCACAAACCTTTTGTCTAGATGGGCAGCAGGGGGGAGGGGGAATGATTTAAGAAATGAAAGTTGTTTTAGCAGCCCACATGTGGCAATGCGAATGCATTTAAACGCAAAGAGCAATGAAAATTTTGAAATAAACTAGACGCAAAGTATGCCAAGCAATACAACGCACGTCGTCTGGCACGTGAAGAACTCTGCTGCACTTTAACGAGAGCCCATTTACGAGCTGCTGCCTCTGCTGAGAGCACGGCTGAGAGAAAAAAAGGCTAGCAGTCTTGCATTTGCGCGTTGCTGAAATAGTTTTATTGTAGTTTGCTCCCCTAAAGAGATATCTTTTCATCGCTTTTGCCTTCACACCTGACCCTGGTTCAATCTTCACTCTCAGTTTTATAGCATTATGGGCATCAATGAACTCGGAGATCACTCTCCATCCATGCATGATCCGCTTCATTTCCTTTATGGGCTGATTCTCCCGTTTAGTCTTTCGACACTACAGTAAATTTGATGCTTTTCTCGAAAAAAAAATGTCTTGATTTATTTCATTCTGGCGTAATATTAGCTTTGAAAAGCGGGTGACTTATCTTCTTTTCTAGTCAGCTTAAGTGAAAGGCAGTTATGAAAGCGCGAATCATCGCTGAAAAAAGCAGGCAGAAAGTTTGACAGCGGAAATTTACACTTGAGGCATAAACAAACCGATTTGTTGTAAAACAGCGCAAAAAGGAGATTTCAAGGATGACCAGTTTTTGCCTTTAGACCAGTCTCGCGTAAAATTGGAAAAATTGGCGCATATTTTGGTTGTTGTATTTTCCTTGTTCGTATGGTAAAAGTGAACGATAATAAAAAACTAACGTCTCTTTGCGTTGATGCCAAGTACACTGCATTATCATCCGAGAGGCACTCATGAAATGATCTTCTTTATTGTGGATTCAAATTTAGCCTCATAACAAGAAGGTTTTGTAGTAAATGCAGTCTTTAAAAGAAGGCTAGTGTGTGCAGTATATACACCAGGCTATATGCAGCACTAAAAACGTTTGGGAGGTCACTTATTAGTTTGCATGTGTTGTATATCTTTCTTGTGAAGTGGATATCAGTTTAATATATAACAATCAGTGTAGAGCATTTCGTCCGGCACTCACGATATGATTGTCAGGAATGCCATAAAGGAGGGTTTCAGAAATTTTGACCTACACTCATTGGTATTGCTGCGATCCCCTTCTCCACTTTCATGAAATTGCAAGCACTATCAACTGAAACGGCGGAAGTTACCCTGCTGCATACAACTCTAAACAGAGCGCAATCTATTACTTCCTGTCAACAGACCGGGATTTTCGCATTTCCATTAAATACTTTAAATTATTGCATAGCATGGAGGCAGGCTGCCCTCGCTGTGGTTATCCGCGTGCTGTGGCAATGTCCTGCACTGCGCCAGAGGCCCGCGTCTCCGCCGATTGAGGAAAACTGGCGATCTTGTCTAACTAGCAACGAGGAAGAAAGTAATCTAAGGGATAGCCAGAGAGCCAAGAACATGATTGAGGAAATGCATCTCCCCGTCCTGTCGTGGGTGCGGCCCGCCGATGGCACCTCACAAGGGGAGACTGAGCGTCATCACCAGAATAGAGTTGTCTGTCTTCCTATCTGCCTGCCTGTACATTCTGTGGTTATATAACGTATCTTTACCACCATCATCATCAGCCTAACTCAGCCCACTGCAGAGGAAATGATTTTCTTATGTTCCCCCATTCAACCCAGTCTTGGGCTTGCTACTTCAACGTTTAACCTGTAACGTTTTCAATTTTATCACTCCAACCAACTTTCTGTCTCCCTCTCGCAAGTTAGTTTTCTCTGGCCATTCCGTCAGTTACCCTTAATGACCAGTGGTTATCCAGCCTTCATGCTACGTGTCCGGCACCTGTCCATTTCTTCTTCCTTATTGCAACTATGATATCCTTAACTCGGGTTTGTTTCCTGACCCACGCTGTTCTCTTCTTGTCTCTTAAGGTTACAGTTATCACTTTGTTTTCCATCGCTTGCTGCGTCTGCCTCAACTTAAACTGAACTGTCTTTGTAAGCCTCTTAGTTTCTGCTCCGTTCCTAGGTACCGACAAGACGCAGCTGTATTATACCTTCCTCTTGAGTGTTAGTGGTAGATTACTATTCGTGATATGAGAATATTTGCTGAAGGTTATCTACTTCATCCTGATTTTTTCAGTTACTTCACTCTCATTTGGCTATCCCGCTGCAGTGGTCTAGTGGCTAAGGTACTCGGCTCCTGACCCGCAGGTCACGGGTTCGAATCCCAGCTGCAGCGGCTGCATTTTCGATGGAGGCGGAAATGTTGTAGGCACGTGTGCTCAGATTCGGGTGCACGTTAAAGAACCCCAGGTGGTCAAAATTTTCGGAGCCCTCCACTACGGCGTCGCTCATAATCAAATGGTGGTTTTGGGACGTTAAACCCAACATATCAATCAATGAACTCTCATTCGGCTCCGTGGTTACTTCCTCTCCTAAGTAGATATATTTCTTTACAACTTCCAGCATGTATACGCTTATTTCAATACGCTGTTCTCTGCCGAGAATGCTGCGTTATATTTTAGTTTTAAGCATATTAATAATCAGGCGTACTTTTCTGCTTTCCATGCCTAGTTCTGTAATCATGAGCTGTATTATTCATTACAACCCCTGAGTTACTCGTCAAAGCAATAAAATCCGCGAATCACAGGTTACTAAAATGCTCTCCATTAACTCTTACCTCTCACTCTTCTCAATCTAGGGCCCTAAAAACCTCTTGTAAACACGCGGTGATCAGCACTGCAGAGACCCTGTCTCCCTGCCTTACAACCTCGCTTATTTGGATTCTGTCACTTTTTTATGAACTATGATGGCTTAGACACTCGTAGACCCAGAAATTTACCATTTTTCTCCTCAGAAGTGCGGCCGTTCTGGCCGGAATTCGATCTCATGGCCTGTGATTTGGATATCAGCAGCTTTGTTATTATTACATTCCTAATTATGAGGCACCATTCAGCTGGTTGTACATGCGGTCTAGTTTGAGCTGCTCAGCCCAAAATTTACTGTTTGTTCTCAATCACGAGAGCATATTTTGGCGACAGAATAAGAAACGAATATGGCGTAGTTTGCACTGTAGACGCAGCTCGAAAGAGACAGCGGAGCTGATGGGCACCTATGGAGGTCCTGGTTTGTTTTGATAACTTTCGCATTTCTTGCCTTGTATAAGTTGCGGTGCAAGTACAATACCACCAACTTTTACCGGGAGTAAACAGGGAGCAACATAAGAAATGAAACAAATACGAACCATGGGACGTGAGTTTCCAGAAGCAGAACAAACACCATGCGCATTGTAACTGTATAATGTCACTGATGCTATCGGCTGGCATTCGCTATAACGTTTTCGCACTAGACACAGAGGTCTCCTTTTGGTCACGTGTATCGACCAATATGCTTCACCTTTTACCACAAGAGTTTTAGAAGTTTAAAATTATTTTCACAGAATTCCGGCTGTGCTGAAATCTTAGCGTTCGCTGTCCCGCCGTGCCGTGAAGCACTGTGTCTCATTGTAGACATGGGAGTAGACTTTTTTTTTGCTTTCATGATGTTGATAATGAGCAGGTATGGTGTGGCAAACAGGCAAGTCCATTAAAAACAACAGTGCCACGTCGAGATACTTCATTTAAGGCCATTATCATCCTCACCACCATGAAAAGCATAACCGTACTCATCCTCACCATGACAGTGAATTCAGTTGCCCTCAAGTTCTACGATGTTGCTTCATATATGCTAAGAGAAGCTGTTAGCATTCATTGTTCAAGAAATGAGCATCATATTCACCTCTAACTGCAACGTTCCTGAGCCCTTTGAGGCACTGTTTATTTTTTTTCTGAGCGCAGTCTCTGGCTTTCGCGTGACAAGCACAAGCTCATAACTAAGACAGAACAAAAGAAAAAAGAAAGTCGTCAGATTACATCTTTGTGTTTTACATTCCGCTCTTTTAATTATGCATAAGAACCCAATGGATCGAGTTGAAACGCCAATAGAATGTAACACGGTTTTAAAGACGATAGTCTTTCTTCGACACAAAACTTTAGGTCTGTCTGTATTTACGTTTGTCTGTTTGTCCACTCTTAACGGCACCGGCTACTTGAAACGGCCAACCCCATCCGCATCGCCCACCAACGTTGCTCAAGATTTAGCGTTCAGACTTGTGCAATTGTCGCTCCGCCGCAGTGGTCTAGTGGCTAAGGTACTCGGCTGCTGACCCGCAGGTCGCGGGTTTGATTCCCGGCTGCGGCGGCTGCAATTCCGATGGAGGCGGAAATGTTGTAGGCCCGCGTATTCAGATTTGGGTGCACGTTAAAGAACCCCAGGTGGTCAAAATTTCCGGAGCCCTCCACTACGGCGTCTCTCATAATCAAATGGTGGTTTTGGGATGTTAAATCCTACAAATCAATCAATCAATTGTGCAATTGTCAATAAATAAGCAATTATTGCGCAAGTCTGGAGCACCGTAACGACACGTATGTATTCTGCATGTGCATATTTTACTCGAAAAGGCATACGTAAGTAATTTTAAGGACCGTAGCGCTTATCACGCTGCGCTGACAGGCAACGCATGCACAAAAAGGTGAGTGTTTCCAACGCTTTGCTAAGACGCGATGGTGGTGGCACCTACCCGTCGCCTTGCGTTCTACACCTTATCACCTCTGAAACGGGCGCGCACACCCGTCTCAGAGCCACGTGTTTCATTTTCCAAGAACACTGCCAGGTGGCGATCATATCTCACGTGTGACGTGCGACATGAGCGCCACCGGCAGGGGGCCATACCAAAAAGAATTATCGGTTAGGAAGAAGGTGAAGGAAGCTGAAACCGATATGTGGAGAATTGACATGATTAAGAAGTCCGCACTACAGATCTATCAAACTTTTAGGCACGAAAAAGCTAAGGAAAGGATCTATGATAATACTCGGGGTAGTTCTCTACTGTTTGAGGCCAGGACGGGAGTATTGCGAGCAAAGACATATTGGGCCAAATACGAAAGGGTAGACACGGTACGCAGTGCGTGTGGAGAGGAAGAAGAAACTGCCGAACACTTGATAATGTTCGGTAAAGGGCTTCACCCTGGTTCAGGTTTATGGCGCAAAGTTTTTCAAAGCACTTGGGTTTAGGAACAGTGAGGGCAAAATAGAGTTTAAGTGGGTAGAAATAACTAGAAGGAGAATATTTGATTGGTGGCTAAAGTCAAGTCACGAATGAAAATTGAACCCTTCACTGCAAAGTACGAATCCTCAACCTCACCATTTCAAAAAATAAATCTAGTTTTTGGTTCATTAGGCATAACGGCTTGGTGGCTCTAGCCACCGCCCGATCTAAAGGGTGCAGCCATATTCATCCATCCATACATTCATGACATGACTTGATGCGCTCTTTCGCCTCCGCTGCACATTCGAGGCACTCTAACGCAGCGCCTCCAAGATACCATTCTCCGATTTTCTTGCGCAGAACATCAAATGAATTTTTCGCTCTGTCAACACGCAAGACTATTGCCTTTCGACGACATTTGCAGATTACATACAGATTCGGGGCCATTTTTTTTAGCATTGAAAAAACAAGTTCAATTGGCATATGTGGACAAAGTGCGCTTCAATCTCCTTTTAATTGCTGACTCATTTTAAGCAACGAGCCTCATTACGTAATTGCTACCGCTAATAAATGTCGTCCCTAAATTTTGTCAAAGATTGCTACGTTTTATACGGAAAACTACGTCTGTAGAAACCTGTTTCAGGTTCCTACAGAAATAGTTGAGATAGTTTTTTTTTGTTTTTTCTTGGACGCTTACGGAAGGCGCTCCTTTTCCTTGCACCTGCAATGCTTCTTATGCAGTCAATCTCTAGGTTTGCGCCAATCTTCTTCTTATACCTAAGTCAATCCGCCTAATCAAGGGACGAAGAACTTAACCCGCGAACAGCCGTCTGAGCAATAAAACTGGAGTTAACGCTTGTAATAATCGCTTTCTGTCCGGCTACTTCAAGCATCACTTTTGATGTGGAGGAGCTTTATCACCTACCCTTTATTCCCAACTAAAGTTGTCTGCTAGTGTAATATGACGCTGCAGAAAAAAAGTGTATTACGCTTTAAACAAAAAAAAAGATAGACAAATTGTCCACTGCGACGCACCGCGAAAAGTGCCAGCTCTGATGGCGCGAAATCAGTGAAGCTTTAATATCGACGAAGTGGAAACTATTTGCGGCGTGCCTTTAGCCAGGCTGTTTCTACATTTACTAGCCGTCGTGAAAGCCATTTTTTGTGCCAATTTTTGAGTATTTTTTATGGTTTGCCTAGTGAATTCCCTTCGAGCTCAGCAGACACACATTTCAACTTTTCGCGACTTAGCGTTCTAGCTCCATTTCCTCTGAGGTTCGCCACGACTGAAATGAGCCGTTTCGGTAAAGCCGTCTATGGTTCATTCTCTCACTCTGGCATGTATTTTGTTTCGCCTATGCAGTGATTGTGATACCACACGATATGTTTTTCAATTTTTTTTATTTCATCTTGACTAAACTGCCGTAATTTTTGCAATACGGTAAATAAGACAGAGAAAGAGAAATTGGTTAAAAATATATGTACTGCTTATTTATTACTTATGTGAGAAAAAAACTTCCGAAGGTAGGCTACGTCAGATTGTCATATTATAAATTATTGTCATAATATAAATTTTAAAAACACGCAAGAATATAAATATACAATAAACTGTAAGTAGGAAAAATTTATGCATTGCGTACAAACACATCTGGCGTATAAAAAAATATCAATAAGGGCAAACACTGATGTGAGAAAGGTTGTTATATCGAGTCTTGAAAGAAAACCTCCATGCGCGTACATATAAAATGATTATGAAATATATTTGTTAAAAACACATTATGACCAAGAGGGGCTATATTATAACTTGAAATCAAGACTTTCAACTAGTGGTCGTTGAAAAATTACCAAGACCGCTCACTCCCCATCTTTCTTTGTGAGGAGTGGCCATGGCTCCAGAACTTTGATAATTGTGAATGCTCATCGGTCGAGGGGTCTGTTTCGCATATCATTCATTTTAACGTCCTGTTTTTGTTGTTTTTTTTTTGCATTGTGGTGCTCCATGTTACTGAATGACTGAGCGGTACGCGTTAATGCTAGAGACTGACTCACAACCAAATACTGCAGTTATATACATATCATTTTCACCGCACATTCAAGCCATCGACAACGCGTGTAAATGGACAACAATGGCTCAACGGTTTACTTTCAACCATAGCTGCGGAAGAATAAGGAAAGAAGTGGGTAGTATTGACCGCTTCATAGTGTACATAGTACAGCAAGTTGTTGGCAAGTTCTGTGAATTCGCCTATCACGAATGGAAAGCGAAAGGAATCTAGTTTTTTTTTTTAGGTCAATGCATATTGTAGCAGGGATCACATACCATGACCTCCCGTGCAACTGCCTAGGGCCGTCCTCATTTCCTTCTCGTAATAGATAGATTAAAACTTTATTACATCTATTTATAATGTTTGAGTGCTATTTATAAATGATTAAGTGATAAATGATTGAGATACTTTCACCTGGGTAGAAGGGCTAGCCAGACTGTAATACATCGTCATATGCTCAACGGCAGCCCTTGGGAGAGGCAGTGATTTGTTTTGTGGCGTGATACTTCGGTTAACACTGAAACACGTCTTGTTCCTGTAAATTATGCTTCCCCGTTAGCTTTGTGTGAAGCCGAAAACCTCATATGAATCATAAAACAGGAAAAATGACCATGTTGAGCACCAGCATCAACTCGAATTGAGGCAAAATACTTTAAGAAACGCTTCAGTTCAGCCTCGCAGATTGGAGCAATATAGCCTAATCGGGCCATATGTACATCGCGTTTAAACGCACTGCCAGGTACAAGGTGCTTGTGGGCGTAATGTTGGTGGTTCCCCGCGAATATTGAATGCATATGGCAAGTACACTGGAAAAGTCGCATTTCACCACGATTACTTCTTTTCCATATTGGTGAAGTAGTCACTACGCGTTCGTTAGATGACACGCACACTTGTTTAGCGGCACACTTTATAATGAATGGTCAGGTTTCAACCAGCGAGTTGTTGCGCAAATTCCATGTTATGGCACGTGGTGAAATTTCACTTTTGTTTTATGCAGTGAAAAACGACACATGAACACGAGAATGCACTTACGAAAACAATGCGGCTCTGAACTGAAATGAGCACCTTAAGCGTCTCCATATGTGCCAAATGTTTGTCCATAGAAGAATTCTCTTGTCCACGTATGTTTAGCGCTACATCGAAGCTTTGCAAGTGTATCACCAATAAGGACACATGGCAAGTCTAGCTTACGCTTCTGCCAGCAGGGAAAGAAAGATAAAGGAAAGTCAGCGGGGCCAACCAGAGTAACAGTCCTGTGTGATATCCCATACTTGGCAAGGTTAAAGTGAATGTAAAGAATGAAACAGAAGAACAGTTTGCCACAGTAGGCAAAAAAAAAAGTCGTAACTGAACCACTGTCCAAGGAGTACACTGCGAGCTGCACAAACAATTACATTTGGACACTCGGTTCATTCACTTAGAAGAAACCGCTACGATACCTGAAAAAAGCACGTTGTTGAGAACATCAAATAGCCGCTAAAACATCTCACTTAGCTTATCGTAAGTAAATAATTCTAATTTGTGCTGCTACCTGCATTTTGCGCTATTTACTTTTCGTGGAAGTATACGAAGCAAATTCTGTTTGCGCAGTACCATTCCAGTCAGGATCCTATTTCTCCTGATTAGAGGTGACCATTGTTCTGTGTCCGAGATAGCCGTTCTTTTATTTTCCTTCTGTTTTTCCTCTCCGTCCAAGTTTGCCGAGCTGGGTGCCTAAGTGCTTTTCGCCCAAGGGGGAATTCCGACAAGATGGCAAACTTTTCTCTTGTTTTGCAGCCGTCTCACAATTCAGGAAACGCTGGAATTGGGTTAAAGGAACCGGAGGCCTTTTACGAGTGAGCGTTTCATTTGCTGACCACGTGGCAACCGATGATGCGGCAACTGTTGATGTTCATTCTATTCCTGTTTGCTTAGCTGTGCAATTGGGCTTCTGTCTAGGTTCTGCCTACTCCCTAATAAAAAAGGGCAAAGCAAGCTTGCATGTTGATTCTATTTTCATTATATAAGTGTGCCTGATCACGGATGCATTTATTATTATTATGCATATCTGAAAGGACTTTGCATGATTCGGCAAACGATGCTTCTATACGGGCAGATTAAAAATGGTGTTCGTTTAAACACGTCACTTTCTGCACGTTTCCTCGTGGCTAAAAGCTCCCGAAGTAATTTAAAAACACAGATTTGCTCAACGTTTGGTAATGAGCAGGTACCTTTCGTGACAAAGATGGTAAAGAATCATGCTCCAGTTTTCCAGGAGTGACAGAAAGAACATTCATTTTATACCTTTGTACTAAACCAAGCGAAAACTTCAGGAACACGTCGAAAAACCTCGTTCAGTTAGATTGAAATAGAGGTAATTGGCATGCATTAAGGGTTCTTGCTATCTGCGTTTCGAACCAAAAAGCCCCACTGCACATAATATATATCGAACAGTTATATATTCAAATTACCAAGTGTGATCACTCAAAACAAACAGAAAAAACATAACTTTGGTTTGTGGGCATATATTATAACGAGCCAAGCATGATTACACTTCCCTCAAAGCGAACATTTATGACAAAGAAAACATTTGGCATTTAGCTTGCATCAGTGATAAGGTAACTGTGCATATGTACCCTACAGCAAGAATAGAAAGAAAATGAGGAGCCTTCCATAGCGCTCTGGGAGAGAAAGGTATAGAAATAGCCGCATATTATTTCCAGATACGCCAAAGATGTTCTAGGCTCGTAAAATTTTGATGCCTGCTATATTACCGGCTCAAATTGCACTGCTAGGCAATGCCTCACATGAATGTTGAGAACCTTTTTCGGAACCCTCTAGAGCCAGGTATTGATGACATAGTGCTCAAGAAGCATTGATGGAATGACAACGGTAATAGAGTTGACGTCGTTTTGCTAAGACCAGGTCTTGTGAATACGTTGCCGCAGACTAAATTTTTATTCCATAGCGTCCTTCTAGTCATATTGTGCGTATTGAGCAAGTTATAACAAAGTAACAAAGATTAGCATGGCTATGAAAAAAAATTATGCAAGAGCCCGGAAACCTAAATTATTAGGACCACTGAAAATAGCGGGAGGAAAAGTTGTCCTACTTTGTTGCGACGCGTACCATTTCCCGTATTTTCTGTTAAATCACCCAGGAAATTTTGTATCATCACAAGATGATTCCTGTCGTCAGCTGTCAAAAGTTCGCCCAACTTTGAAAAGGTGGTTTTGGGTCTCAGCACGTCCTGTTATGCAGCTTTTGTTTCGTTTTCAGTATTAAATATTCTATCCTATAGAAGGGACAAGCCCCAAGATAATATTATGAGATAGCAATTTAGTAGAATAAAAAATAGGGATAGTTTAACTCTGCTCTGCAAGTAATTAGGATAAAAACACCATAAGTACTTGAAGATAAATAAAAAAGGTTTTGAAAGGCAAATTCATAATAATAATTGTATATGTACCTCAGTTTATTTCAAATTAACTTTATTGCTAATTTCATTGAGCGTTCATTGACCGGGTCCAAGGTCTCTCACGCATATTTGTGTATGTCTTGTTTCCTCGCCGACCTGCTGAATGGTCCAAAGTTGGTCACCGAATATGGGGCTCCACAAGGCTCAGCCTCCATCAAAGCGTAAAGTAATGAATAGAGACCTCGGTATAAGAGAATAAAATACTGCGTGAATATTGCAGCCAACATGTTAGCCTTAATTTTTTTTTGAATTGTCTTCCTCATAATGAAGCGGTCAAGAGGATTTCTGTTTTTGTTTCACTTGAGTGGCCTATTCCACTGATATGTACTTTATTAGTCAATGTAACTCATTAATAGACATTGTATTTTAGGACATATATTTGCAAAAGAGCGGCATATATAATAATCATACGTCGTCTCGAATATTGGAATATATTTTTAGACGTCAGTGATAAGCTACCTATTATTCACCATTGAAGTTTTCAGGGATATTCGGTATGTTTGGCGTGATGCAAACTTCGAATCAGAATAATTACGTTTAGTTTTTTTGTAATAACTTAGACTCAAGACTCAAGTACTAAATTACTAGAACGAAGCAATGTTTACAGTGTACAGCTACTATTCACTTTGAATTCACAAACTTCCATATAATTTCACCTACACTCTCCGAACAACGCTTGCATGTACTTTTTTGTGTGTAATAAAGCTATTTCGTTATGTCTTAACTTTCAATTGCGTTGCCTCAAGAGATGTACCTTCAAGACAAAAAGAATAGTTTCTTTACTGCTATTGCCACACTCTTTCCTTCACTGTCGCAGTCATCTTGTCGCGTTTCGTAATCTGAGAAGGTACGGCAGCAAGGTAATCACCCAAGACGTTCCAAGAAGCGAAAAAGCAAAGCATCCAAGCACGGTATAATCTCGTAAAGAGGGCTCGGCTACTCGTTGTCGGGCCATTCGACGTTCGCAGCGTTAGTCAAGCCAATCTGCAAGGTAGCGCAGACACGTTAGCTAGGGACTTTTTGACGTTACGTCAGACGCTTATGATTTACGAGAGCGGTGAGGAGAGTTACATTAGCCGCATATTACGCACACCGTCTTGCACCACGAACCTGCTATTGGAAAAGCTGAAGTGATTTATGTTAGAAGTGAAGCCATAGATGGAAATAAGGCTACGCAAGCAAGCGATATGAGTTTTTATAGGTCTTGCGCAAAGGGATAAATATAGGCGCCGAACAGATTTAGCCAATACGGCAAATTGTAGTCTGAATTATCAGTTTTGAAGAGAGGTACGCCTAAACAACGCGTACTTCATTGGTAGCGCTAAACGGGTTGTGGCTTCCAAGAGCGTTTGTGGTTGGCATGTTTTGGCATGCATCTCAAATTCCAATACCCGTGCTTTAAATTTGTTTTTAACCGCAGTGATCAAGTTGAAAACAACGATGCAACACTTCTGCAGACATTTCCAAACTCCCATTATACAGTATTGCTTTGCGAGACGTGTAGTAACCGTCAGAAATTTTATTGTGCTCATATAAATTTGCTTCCATCCTGAATCTTGACCCACCAAGTGGTCTTCGTCACGACTAGGCCTTGCAGCTACAACACATATTCGCTCTCAGGAGAAACGCATATATTGTTCTTCATATAGGGCTCTGTATCTTGCTGAGAGAATAGTATGAGCGCTATGTTTATTCTGACCTTCGCTACCCTCCGCAAAGCAAGACGATAGCCCTGGACAATCTTGCTGAGAGATCGGCCACCTCCTACTTGTAAAAGGAAAATATTTTTCCTTTGTTCCTCTCCTCAGGTCTGTACACGAAATAGCGTGTTACAATGCAAACATTCATAAAAGTATTACAGGGCACTGAAAGCTCGTGTTTAGTGTTTTTTTTTCAGTATTGCTGTCAACGTTCCTTCGTCAACGCGATAAGCGGAAACATTTACTTGTGCTATCACCTGCGGGTATTCAGTGTCAAAACAGCCTCTGTAACCTATCACTGTAATAGTTTTTATTTTCGCAACAGAAGTGCCAGAAAAAACACGTTGATCTGACTCTTCAAGTCGCGCCATTAGTATTTTGTTTATGCCTTGGAAGCAGCAATTCATCTGTTGTCAGCGTGCTGGGTTGATTTAGTGTCTATCTCTTGATCTATGGAGCACGCAGTATCCGAAGATTGTAAACAAAAAACCAGCGAAATATTGAAAGTTGGACTGTTTTATTCTTGTTGTATTTATATATCAAGCCTTCACGTACTATTTATGAATTAAAAAAGCCAAAAATTGCTAAAAAGAAAGCTTTGCAGAAGCGATAAGCTGAAATGTTAACATAAAAGCACAGCGACTTACCAAAAATTCACTGATTGGAAAGTTTCACATAGAATAAATGAAAGTTTCCAACATTGCATTCTGTACCAATTGAAAACAGATAACTAATGCTTGTATTCTTTTTAGGGTAAAACTATAATTTGCATATTTGTCATGCCGTCTTTTTGAACCTTGCTGGCTGTGACGCATTTTGACTGTGCATCTAGTCTCACTATCGTGTTCTGTTTTATTTTTTACTCTTTCGTGCTGCACACCATGAGTATTTGTTGTACTTGTAGGCGCGTTCTTTTATAAATGACGGTGTCAGAATTAAGTTCTTGAATAATATCTCTTCACTTCCTTCGATGGCTATATTTTTTCTTGTTTACGGGGTATAGGTATTATCACGCGGAAAAAGACATAATAAAGAACACAGTCATGTTTGGCTTCAGCGGAAGCCCCTGCTATAATTATGATATGTGGGGTTTATTGTCCCAGAGAGAGAGAGATAAAGATGCAAGGAAAGGCAGGGAGGTTAACCAGACGCACATCCGGTTTGCTACCCTGCACTGGGGAAGGAATAAAGGGGAGAAAAGAGGTTGCAGAAAGATGAGAAGGTACACACAATCACTAGCACACTCGGGGAGCACACACAGTCTACAGGCGGTCGCTCAGGTTTGTTGACTTTAGGTAAAGTAGCAGTGCTTTAGTTGCTTTCCGCGCAACTGAGGTAGATGCCCGAGGTCCTAGTATCTTCTGCACACATAATGGTCCGGGGTCAAGTCGATTCAAAACCATCTGGAGCTGGCATCGCTGTGTGTCGTAGCAAGCGCAGCTGCACAGGACGTGTTCGATGGTCTCTTCAGCTCCACAGTAGTCGCATGTAGGAGTGTCTGCCATACCATTGCAAAAGGAGTACACCTTTGTAAATGCAACACCCAACCAAAGGTGGCATAATAGTGTCGCATCGGAGCGGGAAAGTTGTGATGGTAGCTTTAGCTTGAGCGAAGGATCCAGTTCATAAAATTGACACCTTTGGAAGCTGGTAGATGACCAGAACGTGCGTGTGAGATCTCGAGCCAGCAGGTAAAGTTGTCTTGCTGCATCATTCCTTGATAGAGGAATTGGGACTACACGGGTTTCTTCATGGGCTGAGCGGGCTGCATCATCGGCTAATTGATTTCTGGTAATACCGATATGTCCAGGCCGCCATTGATATATAATATCATGCCCTCGTGCTAGAGCTTCATGATGGCAATGTCTTATTTCTTGTACAAGTTGGTCATGACTCCTCCTACGCATGGCAGACTGCAAACTCTGAAGAGCTGCCTTCGAATCACAGAATATGACCCATTTTCCTGGACGTTCTTGAACGAGATATTGTAAAGCAGCCCTTATAGCAGCAAGCTCTGATGCCGTAGATGTAGTCATATGCGACAACTTAAACTTGATTGTCATTTCTGCAGCCGGAATTACAGCGGCACCTGATGAGCTGCTCGACAAGACGGACCCATCAGTGTATATCTGCGTTCGGTCTAAGTACAACTCGTGTAATAATAGCAGTGTTGCTTGCTTCAACGCTACTATGGAGTGATTGCTTTTCTTTTTGATTCCCGGAATTTCTAGACGTACTTGCAGCTGGTCGAGGCACCACAAAGGACATGCCATTCTCGAAGCTGGCGGATATCCTGATGGAATGCTATTTATGTGCTGGGCTATGACGTCTGAAAACGTAGCACGTGGTCTTCCGGAGGGTAGAAGGGCCAAGTGGTGGTCGGGGACACGGCTAGCATGTCGAATGTGCGCTCTGAGGCAATCTACAACCCTATATGTCCTGACCGGATGGTCTTTGGCAAGCATGATTGTGGCATAAGTAGAAGCGCATCGGGGCAGTCCTAGGCAGATACGCAGTGCCTGACCCTGCAAACTCTCCAATGAATGAGTATTCGCTTTGCAAGTGTTAGTCAGTACCGGCAAGCTGTAGCGCAATAGACCCAAAAATAGGGCCCTGTATAGCTGTAGCACGGAGGCCACAGAAGTTCCCCATGCTTTCCCGCACAAAAATTTCATGATATGCACAATAGATAGCAGTCTCTTCTTCAAGTACGCACAATGTGGGCTCCACGAAAGACTTCTGTCGATTATTATGCCCAGGAAACGATGCGTCCGTGCATATTTGACACTCTGCCCATTGATGTAAACAGGGTATGGCGTCATTGGTTTGCGTGTAAACGCCATCAACGCGCACTTCACAGTTGATATATTTAGGCTTTGTTTATGAAGGTAGGCTGTTGTGAGGGTTGCTGCCCGCTGTATTCGTGCACGCACCTGAGGGCGAGTAACAGCAGCACTCCAGAGGCAAATATCATCGGCGTATATGGATAGGCACACCGACTTTGGCAGAACCTTCACCAGACCAATGAGGGCCACTTTGAACAATGTGGGGCTTAAAACACCTCCCTGAGGTACTCCGCAGAAGGAGTAATGTTGGGCAGTTGTAGCCTCATATGTTTGTACAAAGAAACCCCTGCCAGTTATATAATCTTTTATCTATTGAAACATTCGTCCACCAATGCCCATCGCTGCGAGAGAAGTGAGGATGGCATCGTGAACTACATTATCATATGCACCCTTCACGTCAAGAAAGAGTGCCACTGATATGCGCTTGCGACTTTTTTCTTGTTGAACAAATGTCGATAAGTCAAGGACACAGTCAATGGAGGAGCGGCCCCGACGAAAGCCTGCCATGCAAAGAAGGGTATTTGGTGTATCGTTCCAAGTACCACTCGAGACGAAATAGAACCATCCTTTCCATCACTTTTCTGAGGCAGCTTGCGAGGGCTATAGGGCTATACGCTGTCAAGTCCAATGGTGATTTTCCCGATTTCAAAAGTGGTATTAATCGACTCATTTTCCATTCTCGGGGAACACTGCCGCTGAGCCAGGAGTTGTTGAAGCATGTTAAAAGTTCTTTTCTGGCTTTTTGTCCAAGGTGTCCCAACTCACTATAAGTAATACCATCAGGACCTGGCGATGACATGTGCTTAGAAGCGACTAACGCACCTTCTAGTTCTTCCATGGTGAATGGAATGTCCATTTCTGGTAATCGCGTCTCAGGAACGATCACGGCGTCGATGCTCTCGTTCATAATATTCCCGGCAACTCTCGTGCAAAATTCTTCAGCCACCTCGAGTTCTGTTTTTCCATGATGGAGTGCCAAAGCTTTAAAAGGGTGCCGTTGTTGCGGAGAGGAGCGAAGACCACGAACTGTTCTCCAGATATATTACAGCGGTTTATGAGGGTCTAGAGATTCGCAGAATGCTTTCCAGCGTTCGCTCTCCAGTTTGTGAATGCGTCGTTGAATCTTTTTCTGGAGCCGCCTTGCTTCCCTCAGGTCGTAAATTGATCTTGTGCGTCTTATCGTCGTTCAGCACGCCTTCGCATAGCTCGTAATTTTTTCAGTTCGATGTCAAACTGTGTTATTTTAGACGAAACTGGTAATTTACATTTGGACGCTTATATAGCTTCCGCTATGGTATTTTCCAGGCTGCAGGCGAGGCCTTCTTGGCAAGCGTTCTCAACACGCGATGCAAACATCGACCAGTCAGTGCCAATTGCAACACCGGAAGAGAAATTTTTATGATACCATTGATCGTCACGTAGGTGGGTATGTGATCACTCCGATGAGTCTCAATATCGCAAAACCACTTAACTTTTTGAGAGAAGCACCGTGACACCAATGTCAGGTCAAGACAACTGCCATACGTGAGACCCCGCAGATACGTGGGGGTACCATCGTTCATGATGGAAAGGTCGTAATCGGAAGCGAATATAACAATGTTCCGGCCCCTGGAATTCATCCTAGTGCTCCCCCAAAGCATGTGATGGGCATTGAAGTCACCGGTGATGATCCAAGGCCCATCGGTCTTCATTAGGATGTATTTTATTCGGTCGCAGTCAAATCGCGATGACGGAGATATATATCCCCCAATAAGCGTGAACGAAACTGCATTCTTCTTCACACCAAGACACACGTGCTGATTGTCGTCATTTGAACTTATTGGGTGCGAAAGATAAGTCAAGTCTGTGCGAATGTAAACATTTACTTTGCTTCGTTCTTCGCAAGCGGCTGAACAAAGAGCCTCATAACCGGGCAATCTATAAGGCGTTGATACGTTTGGTTCACATATGACAAGTATAGGGAATTGATTGGCCCGAACAAATTGGCGAAAGTCCGAGATACGGGACTTCATGCTTCTGGCATTCCACTGAAAAATCGACGCACTTTTAACTTCAGTGCGGAAGATGAGATTTTGTTGAGCCATTGTGCTTATACGAAGTTAGCAAGAACTGGATTCAGTGCATCCAGTTTTTGCAGTGAACTCTTAGCAGACGGAGATTGTATGCTGCTCAGTAGCGTGCGAATCGTGGATATTATTGATTGCACGATTGCAGTCACTTGCCTGTCTTGGTTGGAAAGATCTCGAACCGGGATCGCGGACTGGCCGTCATGAAACTCCTTCGGTTCGCTTTATGCTGTTTCCCTTTGAAGTGCAGGCCACTCTGTCGCAGTTAGGGTATGCTCACTGGCTTTGTCCTTTACAGCCTTTCCCACGGCATGTGATCTGGGAGGCAAAGGAGGTGGTACTGATGAGGGATCTGGTAAACGTGTCGAGGAGGTAGCGGGCGTCCTCGAAGACCGACGTCGACGTGAACGACGCATTCTGACTTTAGTTGCGGCTTCTCGATGAGATGAGTGATCGCGCACCATCTCCTTCAAGATGGCAATTTCCTTCTGAATCCGCGGGCAGTCCTTCGATGTGGCTTCATAAAATCCATTGCAATTAAAGCATTTCTTGACAGTTGCGACGCACTTATCCGCTTCATGGTGCTCGGCGCAGCGGTGGCATACCACCGAATTCTCGCAGACGCTCATCACGTGTCCAAGTTTCATGCATTTACGGCACTGGAGAGGCATTGGAATGAAAGGCCGCACAGCATGTCTGAAGTACCCCACCTTCACATGAGAGGGGAGTGATGTGCTCTTAAACGCATTCTTCACACAGCGAGACTTGCCTAGCCGGGCGACATCAACAATTGGAGTATCAGTTGTTGAATTGACAAGAAAATGTAAGTCATTATTGGAAATAGCCACATCTATGTCGTAGATCACGCCGGTTACTACATCCCATCCCAAGAGAACATGGGAGCGCATCTGGTTGCCGTCCAAGTCAGTTACACTGCGCAGAACGCCCAACGCACTTGCGTGCAAAACGTCCACAGCCAGTATACTCTTTCTGGCGTTCACTCTTATGTCCGTGATCTCATTTGGCACGAGCGTTTCCAGAGACCTCGACCCAGACTGTCTGTTAAGGCGTTTCATGCTGACGGTAGAAAGTGCAGGCCGAAACAGGATGGTATAAGTGTTCGATTTTGGCGCTTCGCTTACAGTTTGAATAGTTGAGGATGAGGATGTCCTCATGTTCCTCCTCTTCGTCTTGCGGCTCAGCACTGGTTGGAAACTGTCATCTGAGAAGTCCTCACTGCTGAGATAGTAAGCATGAGTATCTTCACTGTCGCTGTCACTCGCTTGTCCCAGCCGCTTCCTGGAGGCGGCCGCCGCTGACGCCGCTAGTGCCAGCAGGCGCCCGGGGTGGTCTACATCCATCCCCTCCAAGGGAGCAGCGAAAACTGATCAACAGACTTAACTTACAACTGAAATACGCCGGAGTTAGCAGAAGTAGCTCCTATTGAAAACACACTTCTTCGTCTTCCAAAATCATCGTATGATTATGAGAGACGCCGTAGTGGAGGGCTCCAGAAATTTCGACCACCTGGGGCTTTTGAACGTGCACCTAAATCTGAGCACACGGGCCTACAACACATCCGCCTCCATTGTAAATGCAGCCGCTGCAGCTGGGATTCGATCCCGCGACCTGCGGGTCAGCAGTCGAGTACCTTAGCCACTAGACCACCATGGCGGGGCAGCCCCTGCTTTCACAACATGGTAAGGGGACATATATATAGAAGCCACGGGTGGTAAAACTACGTGAACTGGGCTATTTGGTCACTTATATTATGTTCATTTATTACCAGGATAATCTCAACGAGAATAAAAAAAAACTCCTGTCAACTGCCACTGGCTGTTATATGCGGTCGGGCCGAACACTATGAAAGCTATTAAATGCAACTTCAATTGCGTGTGAAATTATCTGAAAAGACAGGAAAGAAATGTCTTGGTCACGATGAATTGTCCACTGCCTTGATTCATGTGCTTTTCTAATTATGAAAAAGAAATGTGTCCATTAATATGAACTTTCTGTAATAAGTAATTTCGGAGGCGGAAATGTTCTAGGCCCATGTGCTCAGATTTGGGTGCACGTTAAAGAACCCCAGGTGGTCGAAATTTCCGGCGCCCTCCACTACGGTGTCTCTCATAATCATATGGTGATTTTGGGACGTTAAACCCCACATATCAATCAATCAATCAATCAATCAATCAACTAAATAAATAAGTAATTTGTTCAAGTCTGTTCAACGTTACTTTGGTTTTACCAAGATCATTTTGTAGGACCACCGCAGCGGTAGTGATAGTACCTGCACAGCCCATGACAATTGTTTTACCAGCGATGCCGTTTAGCCAGCCGAAAAGTGTCGACCCTGCCACTATCCTCATCATGTGGATGCCCCCACTATATCTAGCCATGCAGTAGTAACTGCAATTCTTACTACGTCCCCTGCTGCTTTGTCTTTCAAAAACCCTTCTTTTGTACTGCACTAGGATTGTAAAAAAATACATCGGCCAGTCATTCCGCTTCAGTATGTCGCAAACAGACTACATCAGCAAAGAACCCCGTAGGATGACCGGGGAATCAGATGCTTCGATGAAGAGAGGCGTGCATTGAAACTGTACGTGTACCCGACAGTGGTGGATCCGGCATCGTGAAGTAACATCGACTTGGACAGGACTCTCTGGTCAGCAGTCAGAAAACACTGCTTTGTATATTTCCGCGTCTCTAGCCTGCTCGTTTATGCTCGCACGCAACACAGACGGGGCGGATCGCATCAGGAAAGACGGCCATTTGTTACCGTACTTTTATGCAGGCACGGCAGCGTGTCGCTTAAGCTTCTTTCTTTTCGTCCAATCGCGATGCGAGGTTAGCCCTTCACTCCTGCTAGAGACGAAGAGTATCAACATTTTGATGGTGATCAGGATGTTTTGTGAAGCAAAATGGTTTGTCAGCGACAGTGGTTATTAGAGCGTTGTGTGGTGAACAAAACACAATATAACGCCAACTTGTACGTCCCCATAAGCGTGAGAGCTCGACACAATAGGAAGACGTCATGGCGAATGCGCTTGCCGGACTTCCACGCTTATAAGAAACTCTTCGCTTGAGTATTGTGACGCATGCAGAAAGCGACGCTACTCCAGCGTTCCGGAAATTTTCTCTCGGGAGACGTTTCCTGTACGACATACCACGTTCTACGAATGAAGTATTTCAGTTGGATACAAAAATTTTTATAACTATTGTGATAAACATGGGGTTTACCATATAAATCGCGGTGGATACTACATATGTCAATTGAGGTGCAATCGAGGTGGGGATAAGTACACATGTTTAGGGGCAGCAGCACTCAGCTGCGGACCCCTAGATGGCGGTATCTAATCCCGTCTTCGGCGGCTGCATTTTCGATGGAGGCGAAAGTCGAAAGGGCTGTAGGCCCGTGTGCTCAGATTTGGGTGCAAGTTAAATAACCCTAGCTGGTCGAGATTTTCAGAGCCCTTTACTACGCCGTCTCTCGTAATCATATGGTGGTTTCGGGACATGAAACCCACATATTTATCACTTCGTACTCATGTGACGGAGCCGTTGCAGGGCAATATGGAAACCATGAACGTTACTAAATGTCACTCATAGTTTGCACTATTCACTCTTCCAGACTCATTGGTGCGCCCCTTGAGTAGATTGCATGCACGCGACCATCAACTATTACAAGGGCCTCATTCAACTGCATATCAGCCGAAGCAGCCCTGGCGTAATGATATGCAGCCTTATAAGAATGGCTATACGTAAAAAAAATTACACCCTGTGAATCGGAACCAGACTATAAAACCCAGAATCTGTAGCTTTTTCTTTTTTTTTAGGGGCGAAGCTTTTTAAAGCGGCACCATTCACCCCTCGTCGCAGTCGTAGTGCGTAACCAGTCTTACGATTTGACCTGCAAGGTGGTGCCGGTGGTAGATTTCTCCTGTGCGTTGTTGAACAATAAAAAACTCGCAGCGAGCGCGTCAACTAAAAGCCGAATTCTCCTGTCACTCATTTCCAATCAGCAGCCGTTGGCATGTACATTGAGACAAGAAATGGTTGCTATGTTATACTCACTGGGCGTAACCTCCTTGGTTTTAGAAAGGTTTAGCGAGCGTTGGGCGCAGCCCCATCAATACAGTGAACTAGTATATACCATGAACTCGAGGTGGTTAAAGGTAGGAAATGAACCTGAAGCGCAAGCTGTAAGAAAGTGTGCGTGGGCCATCTCCCTTTTAGTCTTTGGAATGTCCGCTGGATGGCGGTGCTTCTATATGCGGAATACACCATGAAAAGATGCGAGATAGGAGTACTTGGAGTGTTGGCTAGATGGACGAACGGACACACAGACAGATGCATAGACAGACGCAAGAATGGCTGCACGGACGGATGGACGCATGGACGGACGCAGGGACAGATGCATGAACGAACGTAGGGACGGACACAAGGATGGACGTGCGGACGCACGAACAGACGCAGGCACGGATGGGCAGATGGACGCGCGGGCGGTCACACAGACGCACGCATGGCAGGGCGGAATCAAGAACGAATGGACGGACGGATGCTTCGCCCCACTCTCCATCATTCACCCCGTGGATAAGCTGCCTTTTTTTATTTAGGAGACAATGGCAATGGCTTTGTGAACGAAAATTACGCACCGGTGAGTGTATATATATGCAACCCTCAAAGGTGTGTTGTAGATATGGGTATACGACGTCCAACGTTTTCTAATAATGAATGATCTTCAATTTGTTGCCTTAGCGGTGATAAACACTTTCCCATATAAAAATGTATTCTTTTATCGACATCAAAGGTTATTTTGCGGTATTTTATTGTTTCCTGATCGTGAATGCACGTTCATCGTTGTTGCCTGTGGCAACTGTTGTGGCTCACTTCACAAAGAATAAATTTTATGTCCCTGTATTGTAGTAGTAGTACAAAACTTTATTATATACAAACACCAGACAGGCTCAAACTCCAGTGCCTTGAAGAGTATACAATATGAAGAGCGTAGTCTGTCTCTGCATAGGGGAAGGAAAAAGATTGGAGATAGCACTGCGCTCTACTATAGTAAAAAAAAAAGATAGCGATAGAAAGAAAGAAAAAGAAGGATAGAAGAACGAATAAAGGAGGGGAGAAAAATAGGAGAGCGAAAAAATGAGACAACGAAAGAAAGGAAAAGAAAAAAAAGAAAGAAAAAAAAGGAAAAAAGAAAAATATACAGCATATAAACGGAGTGAATGATGGTGAGTTAGGCGAAGCGTCGGTCTCTCTGTCTTTTTGTCCATCTATGAACTGTACTAAAATTACTAACGATAGATATGTGGGGTTTACCGTCCCAAAACCACCATATAACTATGAGAGACACCGTAGTGAAGGGCTCCGGAAATTTCGACCACCTGGGGTTTTTTAACATGCACCTAAATCTGAAAACACGAACCTACAACATTTCGGGTTCCATGGAAAATACAGCCGCCGCAGCCGGGATTCGATCCCGCGACCTGCAGGTCCGCCGCCGAGTACCTTCGCCTTGGCGAGGCAAAATCACTAACGCTAACCAGTGATAATATTTCCAAGGACATATACTCTTAACAGAAATTTTCAGCAATAAATAGTAAAGGTGGCTACATACTATTAATACTTCTACACATGAGGAACCGGCCCACACTCCAAGAAACTTCGCCCTTTAAAAAAAGAACAAAAGGAAGAAAGAACAGGTTGGGAACTCACTACTTAAAGCCTAGCTTCCTCCCAGATTGCGTGCAGAAAGAGGAAACGTGCGGGTTTTTTTTTTCGGTGGCTCCGACTTCTTCATAAATTTAACGGGAAGGAAAAAATTAAAATTTTCCCAAACTCGAAAGTCTAAGATTCAGAAGGTTTCTGTCAGTAAACATGTTTTTTTATCAAGTGCTAGCATGACAGCCAAACGCGTCACTGCTACTTCGCAAGCGGTATTCTACAACTGCAGCAAAGCTTCAGCACGGAGTGAGATCGAGAAGAGCACAACAGCAGCAGTTCGACGAGAAGCGATTTCACAAATTTTACAGCGACGATTCGAAAAAAGAAATTCCCTGTGCAGTCTCGTTCACTTCCCCGTTGACTGAGTACATTTGTATTTTTTTCCTTTCTCTCCATGTTTGCTCTCTCCTGCAGTTCTTGCATGGAAGCTCTCTCCACTGTTTTGGCCTATTCTTACGGCACAGAACTCTACATGAATAATGCATGACGAGTATTGCGTGGGGACGGACTGTGAATTCAAAATCAAACGGCTCTAGTTAACTGACCACAAGTTTTCTCGGGAGCGAAGTGTTCGCACCTCACTAAACTTTCACAACTTCTTATTTCTTAGTTCATTGTCGTTGAACAAAAGTGAATGTCTACATTTGCGATGCAAGTAGACAAAAAAGGGTTTCACGCTAACGAAAAGCTTCACACCCATATATTTCCGTTTTTGTGCAACATGGATGACATGCACGTAAAAAACTATGTGATGACCAAACACGTCTTCGCGATTTACACAGGGTGCACAACAGATGTTTTCAAAGGCGCAGCCTGTTCTACTCTTTTCACTAGTGGTGAATGTGTAAACATCTATTTTGGACATTTGCGAAAACGAAGGTTGTTCCTTTAGGGTGCATGTTAAAGAACCCCAGGTGGTCGAAATTTCCGGAGCCCTCCACTACGGCGTCTCTCATAATCATATGGTGGTTTTGGGACGTTAAACCCCACATATCAATCAATCAAGGTTGTTCTTTTGGCAAACAGCCTCTACAGTGTTAATTCGAGAGTGAGAAAGATGTACCATCATGAAACCACAACAGCGGCAACATTTCGCGATGCTCTAGTGCACACCGTCCACCTATCACTACGAAAAGGCATGCATATATGCTGAAAGCTGCTGAACAGGATGTGCGCGCCTGTCAATACTGATAACTGGAACGGCACGCACTACACTATCGCAAAGGCTTGCCGCTGTTCGAGTTTCATCTGACGCTGATATATACTGATTGCCTGCACTTTCCCGATCTTATATTTCGGTGCCTTAACTCATTGTACTTTCAAACAAATATAAAAGAAACAAGTTATAATAACAGAAAGAAAAGCTAGACTTGCTTCAAGGTTACTACGTTTGACAATACTCACCATCACAACACAAGTACTCTTTATGTTAATACTAAATCACACTGCGTATTCTAGGGCTCTATATGCTTAAAAGTTAACTATTAAAGAGAGTACTCAGTGGTGGAAAAGCTCAAACTTTCTTCGCCTGAATAATGACCGAGAAACACGAGAACGCCCACAAATACCAGGTACAATTCAGGCACTAGATCGAGGGTGTAAGTTTGAGAAGATTACTGCATCGTAGTATACAACTTGGTTACGTATAGTCTTCAGATCCCGCCTAAACACTACGCTCGCTCTGTCTCTGTGCAAACGTGGCTTTGCTCATCTCAGAACCTCTCCTCGCATCCCTCTGAAGCTGAAGCAATCCCCTCGTAATTTGCATTCTCTTCCCGCATTTCTGCGAGCCTTAAATTTTTTTAGGAAATAACTTTTGAGGCGAGAACAGGGGTGTTTATGGTTCGGTTTTGGGTTCTGCTTTTGTCTCGTAGATAATTTCTAGGCGACGGTCGCGGAACATAGTATGACGACACTCGTATGCGAGCTGATTAAAAAAATATTCGGCCTCGTCACGATGTTCATGACCATTTTATGCAAATAACTACTCAAGACTTTGTACAGTTTATTTCTTTAAAATCAAACAATTGGTCTTGGTTCGATACTTGGGTCTCCGATTTTTTCTTTTGCTTGACTTTGGTCATGAATTCCCAGAATGACGCTCGTTGTAGTGCAGAGGTTATTTCAGAACATAACGCCCAATACAGGTTTAGAAGACTGAGAACTATCAGTTATATGTGGCTTCCAATATTTTTCCGGCATCACAATATAAAACATTGGCACTAAGATTTTCTGCGTCATACACTTAGAAGTAAGAATATAGGAGAGTCTATGTTGGCAGGGACGCTCGTCATAGTGAAAACAATGCCCAGAACAGAAAACTATGATTGCTGTGTCTTATCCATGAAATTGCCGCTGCAGCCGTACGGGAAATGATTTAAAGATGTAGAACGTTAGAAACTGTAAGATGCCAACACTGTAACGTTGCAATGTAATAGATCGTGGTTAAGATAACTATTTTTGATTAACGCTTCTACATTTGCATATTGTTGAAACGTTTTGCCTAATAGACTGACAACAAAGATATTGAATAGAGTGCGTTATAGTAAAAAAGCTGTTCATGCAATAGCCTTCTGCAGTTCGTAACTCATAAGTTAGGGTGAATGGTATACCTAAACTTGAAAATTTAGAAACAATCATTGGCAGCTTGGATTCTTTTTGATGGAAGCTCAAGTCAGGAACCACTCAGTACTTGTTTGTCTGCCTTAGTATAAGATACGTATGAAAAGATCACGCCTCTTTCAAGAAATACTATATTTAATACACTGCACCTTACAAATAAAACACAATTCACACTTTAGTGCTATAAAGAAGAGTTTTCTGTATATTCCACTTCATGGTTCATATAACACTTCTATTAGTGTAAAGTTGGTAGAATCTACAATAAACTTCAAATATTTATAATAATCGCAAAGCAGCGTCTTTCAAGAACAATCTTCAATATATTCACGCTGTTTTCATGTTCACTTTCAGGAATATTTCACTGTTGAGTCAGTTTTTTTAAATTGTCAACAGGCCGAATATTTAGGAAAAACTTCAGTGATGTCCTCTAAATACTTTTGATGCGGCCAACGTGGCATGGGTAAAAATAGCATAACTTGTTACCCTAAAGTAACAAGGCTTTCCCACCAGCCCGTGAAAATGCGTTTTCAGAGAATACCTGGTGGTTGCCAGCTTCTATTGCTTAATATTGTCTTGAACGCTTACAACTAATCTTCCCATCCAATGTCTCGTTTCATCTAAACGATCGTACACGGCTTGTTTTTGTGGTAGCAAAAAATCAAAACACTGCAGCCCACAATGGGACATTTCATATATCCATACCTATTGGTAGCCCAGGTAAGTTGAGTAGTTGAGCGGCCATTCCAATACCCCTTCCTAAAAACATGTCATCTAATGAGACTATACAGATTATATAGTCTTATAAAAGTTGACCGAATCAGTCTTTATTGAATATATGCTTATATTTTCGGCATGCAGTACTTAAAAAGCTAATCTCTCTTGTATACGATGGCTACTGGTCTGCTGTCTCCTGCGACCCAAATCTAATTATTCACAACAGTTTATGTGCACTGTGCAATTATGTGGTGTTGATGCCAGGGACAGAATTTGGCGTTTCCAATCTAATATAATGCCCCTTCTAGCTTTTAAAACTACTGACGTTTGGGTGCACGTTAAAGAACCCCAGGTGGTCAAAATTTCCGAAATCCTCCACTTCGGCGTCTCTCATAATCATATGGTGGTTTTGGGACGTTAAACACCACAAATCAAAACTACTGACGTGCGGCAGTCGTCTGGAAAAGTCAGATGCCATTTCACCACACTGACGCGTCCACTTGAAATACCGATGCGCGATAACACGAGCCGACTTCTGAACCCGGGGCTAATGTTCTATACGCACGTGGTCCGACGCGTTGCACAATTCGACGAAGCAAGCTGATATGTGATACACACGCATGACTGAAAGAAAATGGTGGTAGCTGATTGGCTGGACCGGTACTCTCATTCATTCGCATTGCAAGGTCCATTCTTGCAAAAACAATAATGACCTACGTCGCTGGCACTCTTTCCCGCCCATTTCACTGCGTGACCCTTGTAGAACTGCTTCTTCTTTCATTGATGAATCTTACAAAATTGTTATCATACACATATTTCGCTAAACAATTGCACTGTGGCGCCATAATTAGGAGCAATGAATAATTCGTACAGGGCTGCACGAGAGACAAAACACTGGGACAGGACAAAGTTTCGCGTCTTAGATGGTTACCCTATGAAACGTAACAGAAGTCACATCTAGCTCAAAAATGAAATCACGTCTTATATTTGTGCGTTGAGCATACATGTTCGCTTCGGGAGATGCTCTGTACAATCTTTGAACAACTGTCTTCACTGGGATTTTTGTAACCGTTATAGACTTTTCGCAGTGGAGCTGCCATCGCATATGGGTGTGGTGTTGCGAAAAAAAAAGTGTTATTTTATGCTTAGAAAATATGAAAAAACTCGAGTTTTAACAGTCTTGACGTAGCATTCACTTTTTACTGAGCTGTATACACCGTTATTCATCAATTATTCTGGCGCTACGTATAAGCAAATGAATTCACGTGGTCACTACATTTTGATGGCGTTGTCTTTTTTGCGTTTTTGGACAATCGATCTCTTGAAAGTGTTCTTTTCCTACAGTGACGCTGCAGTCAATATGGCTAAGAGAAACTAAAAATTACCGTTTTTACATGTGCAAAGACTTTCAGTGGGAATGTGTCACATGATTCAGGCAAATCTCACTACGTAACGGCAGCAAATAAAAATTCAGAAATGAACCCTTGGATAGTAAGCCCCAATTAGAATTTTCGGAAGAACACAGGTATTGTGTTTTAGGTGTAAATACACTTTATAAGCGACCCCAAACCATCCACCGCCGTCGGCGGCGTCCGCAGTCTTCTCTCTATCTTTAAAAGAAAGAGGACTTGGCGGGACGCAGCGCAGCGCTCTACCGAATAAGCCACGGACGCGACACTGATATCGGTGTCAGTAAGGTCGCGTTCAAACTGAGCGTTCCGGCCGCCGAAAGTGCTCCGAATCCGGTTCAGCGGCGGCGAGATCCGCCGAAAGGGCCCTTTCCGCGCCGATCCCTCTCGGACCGACTTTTGCGGCGTCTGCCGCCGAATCGGTCACCGCGGACCAATAGGAGCACTAGTCAAGGAATTTTGAAAAATGGCTGCCAAGCCCTACTCACTTGTTATGGCGCAGTGCACGTAACTGAATGTTGAAACGAACGGGAGTTTAACCTACTCTGTGCCTACTTCACGTCCGTATTTCGTGGAAGAGGTGATCGAGCTTGCTGTTGGCTTGACCGAGCTTGTTGCGGTCTTGCAGAGATAAAAAAACCACCAACGCCGCGGGCGTCAGTGGTTTTTCTGCTCTTCGTGCATTACAAGACAGCCCCTTGCCAGCAAAGTAAGCAGTACTGTATTTTCTTGCTTCTTGCGTACGAGAATCGTCGATGTATACACTACCGGATAGCGTAGTAGCGTCTGCGAGCCGCGACAACAACTGGGTGACAGCGCATCCGCGTAGTGGTTTTTGATTCTTGAGAAAGAGAAAGGAAGAGAAAAGTGAGCCCCGATATTGTCTGCTTCAGTGAGCGACACCGCCACAGGGCTCACAAAGGATGGGGGTGAGGAGGAACAAAAAGGGTAGAAGTAAAGGTATAGAAAACAGGAAGAAGCAACAACAGGAAAGATGGAAGCACGGTCACTGGAGTCCGAGGACGGGGTACACTTGCGAGAGATGGTGTCGGCGTCTGTAGATGGCGTAGAGCAGGTCCAGTAGGTCAGAGCTGCACTGTCGTCGAAGGTCGTCGGCGACAGAAGATGACGTAGGGCGAGCCCAGTCGGCCAGAGCTACGATGACGCCGAAGGTCGCGAGCGCGCGGAGCGCGCGAGTGCACAACCGGTGGGCACGAAATCCTGCGAGCGAATCGTGACAGCGCATCCATCCCGCGTTCGCCCCGTAGTAGATGGCATTATCGGCGGCGCGGGGCGCGTCCAGTGCGAACGACGCTGCGTTTCGGCGGCAGGGGAATTTCGGTCGCTGTAAAAAGCGGATGTTTCAGTGTGAACTAGGCATTACGCGCCTTATATCTTTAACGCCGCTGCGAGCGTCCCCCTCCCCCTTCGCTCGCTCCTCCGCTCTCCTCGCTCGCTTCAGTTGTGCGCGCACCCCTGTCTCTCGCGCGCCCGCCTTCTCTCTCAGTCTCCCATCGAGAGCGGGCCGTGCGATGGATGTCCCGGAGGCAAGGCTACCATCAACAACGAATGCAGTACAACCGAATGCCAGCACTGCACCCGTCGTTGGAGGTGACGGTACCGCGGTGGTTTCGTCGACGTTGGAAGACAAGGCGGCGCTGCGAAGGGCTCGTGAGGCCGAACGTAAGCGGGCGAAGCGTGCAGCGGATGCCGAACTGCGCGCTCGCGAGGCCGAGGACAAGCGGGCGAAGCGTGCAGCGGATGCCGAACTGCGCGCTCGCGAGGCAGAGGACAAGCGGGGGAAGCGTGCAGAGGATGCCGAACTTCGCGCTCGCGAGGCCGAGGACAAGCGGGCGAAGCGTGCAGCGGATGGTGAACTGCGCGCTCGCGAGGCCGAGATGAGGCGTCAGCATCGAGCCGCGAACGCGGCCTAAGAAGCGGAACGACAACGCAAGCGTCAGGCGGAGAAGGGCGATGAAGGCCGGCGTCAAGACGCCGCTCGCAATCGTCAACGGCGAGTGGACGTTCCCGGTGCTAACCGTGAGGCACAACAATAACACGAATAGGTGCTAATCTGTAGTGTAGTTTGTGTGTGTGTGTGTGTGACGCGCTCGCGAGGTGCGCATTTAATGCATCGTACGAAAATCGTGAAGTGTAAATAAATAATACTTCGTATATAATGTATCTGTGTACAATTGCTTCATGACAAACAACACTTAAATTCATTAATTACACTTTAATCATCATCATCAGTAATAAAATTCCCAAGCATTTCCCCGAGGGTGAACATGGTTAAGTGCGAATGCACGGGGTGATGCTATGAGGGGGAGTAAAGTTAAAATTCGTTGGCATTCGCCAATGAGTTAACGTAAACTCCCCCGTGTGATCAAATTGCGATTCCCAGGAACCATTACACCATAAAGGCACCATAGTGTGAATAATAATTATAATAGTGCGAATTAAGAAATACCCCTCATAGCATCACCCCGTGCTTTCGCACTTAACTATGCTCATCCTCGAGACAATGCTTGGGAGTTTTTTCACATGTTTCTCATTTTTTGTGTTTCTCACAATTGTGTTTCTCACATGGAGCTGCACTTCCTGAGGTTACATTTGTTGACCACTCTACAAGTGATAAACGACACCGTCCAAGTCAGTCAAACTATACCCACTGCAGGGTTAGGACCTAGCCCACGTTCAGCCGAATTATGCCACCTTGTGCTTGCTCCTGCCGTGTTGTACCTGCAGATTTCTTAATCTCATCTACCCCCCGAGCTATCTGTCTCCCTATCAAACTTCGAAAATCAAGTGAGATTGCCTCAGGTATACTAGCGGTAACTTGCCTACGAGCTACGGGCCCTGCTCAGTTCATTTCCTTTTCTTGACTTCTTGGAGAATGAATCAACCAATTCACTCATTATCAGCACACGAAAACTCAGGACCACAAGCTCAGTCATTCGAACTAGATGGTTTTTTTTATATTTGCAGCAGCTCAATCACACGGGCTAAGATGAATTTTCCTTTTTGCCCATCGTCATTTAAATTACTTACCCTTTGATGCCAGCATTATTCTTACTTCTCAGAATTTTCTACCCTTAATTCCCGAATAAGTGAAGTTAGGAAAGCAGTTTGTTCACGCCCTTCATTCTAAATTGGTAAAGACAGATTGTAATGAGGGGGTGAAAAAAGCATTCAATTTTGAAGCTTTCATTCGCGAATAGACATGTGGCGATTTTCACCTTAGACTCATCATATTAATGACACCAAAATTATGGTGAAAATGAACTTCGTATAACTACGTACAGCCGTCACTACACTTTAACACGAGCGTTCATCAATGCGAACATTGTGTATCACCCCTCCTTGATGCACACGAAGTGAGAAAAATGTTCACAACCACCACAGTGGTATAAAGGTTACGACAAATGGCTTCTCACTCAAAGGTAAATGAATTTAAATCCTGCAGATTTTCATTTAAGCGAAATGCTGGAGCCACGTGCGCTTACATTTTTACGTGCATGTTAAGTCGCCCCGCTATAGGTAAAAATATCTTGATTCCTCCACTATGGCACATGTCATAATAATATCACGTTTTGACACGTGAAAATTGCTACTGTAGTAATGTACGACTATTGCTTGTGCTTGCACGCGGGCTGCCCTAGGATATACTCATGGAGTCAGGCATGTAGTCGCATCTTTCAGAAAAATGCGTGTCGGGAATATTGCCCAATGCCCGGGTTGTGTCTCGTGGAAAATTATAATAAAGCCTGCAAAAAAGGGACGTACGAGAACCAGCAGAAATCATAAATTCATGTCAACAAGCACCTTTAACGTCGTTTACGCGAGGTAGCTTCTTTTTTGGTGCCATGTAGCTACTTGGTAATGTGACGCTTTTGTCGCAACAGAACACTCTTTTGATTGCAGGCCAATCTTGTCTGTGCCCTTCGCGACCGAACGTTTTGGTGCCAGAAACTTGAATGTGAGCTGTTTGCTCTAGAAGGAAAACAGTAACTGATAAAAGGATACGGTCGCTCGTAAAACTGCAATCTGGTGTGTATATTCACACCCGTATGAAATGTACATGCATCCGAATTCCTTGTTTTTCTAAAGAAAAAGTTTTTGACTTTGGAGTTTATATTGATTGCTTACAGTGCAAATCGGGAGGAGCAAAATTTTTTGTGTTTTCAAGGAGGTGTAGCTTGGGAGGCAAAGGCACATAATTAATTCTGCAAGAAGCCGAAATGGCCAAATATTGACTACAGGTTGAATAAAATAATAGACTGGGTGTTTTAAAGCAACGTTTACGTATAACCTGGTTTGCGCACTTACAGTAGCTGTTGTAAATTCTATTCTAGGAACAATTTCAATTACGAGTGCGGAATGCTATGCCGATGAAGTGTTTCGTACGGCACGTTGATCATACTAGCACTCGGAGGCTTAGAAATCTCTAAATATTGAGCGTAGTCTTCGAACATGTCCGCTGTATGCAAAGCAGTTTTTTTTTACTTTTCTGACTATTTATTACTACGTAATTCAGCACTGTGTTAAAAGCCTGAAGATCTTTCTGTATACCAAAGAGCTATTGTACGCCAGCCTAACAAAACGTGCTGTTTCTTGTTTTCCAGAATCTCAAAACTCCAACGAAGCGTAGTAAATGATCAGTCTTTCTGCTCATTTAATCCAAAGAGCGAGTTCAGCTACATTTCCTAAAAAGTGGAGCCATCTATTCGCATTTACCTGACCTAACTGCTAGACCAATGTAATCCATTTTTTTAACTTAGCAATCATCTCCCTCTCCACTCTTATTCCTTGAAGGTTCTTGCACCGAACGTGTTTTAGAGCAGATATTCTGGCCGCTCATTTCAGCAATAAGCTCTGCTCCCGTCGGTGGCGTAACTGATAGACATGAAAGGATCAAATGGCGAAAATCTGCCCAGCATCAAATTATAATGTTTCTGGCATGATTTGGTTCCCCGTTCACTCTGGCTTGACGGTCACACCCGTTTTCATTGGCAGGGAGCTAAGAGGGATATCTCACTTACCACGCCATGATTTGCATGACTCAGGTGGAAAAATCACTCCAGCCTACATTCCAGGAACGCGTTGACCGCTTTCAGTGATGCGATGATGAAGTGGTCACGTCGTGATGAAACTAGGCCTCTCCGTCCCGACGTGACAGAGGCCCGCGATAATTGCCCTATGAAGCGCGGTTGAACCCTATGAGGAGCTAAATAGAGTTTAATTGTATTCATTCATCTATCAAATTGTGTCGACGCTGACGATATCTCGCGATGTGTGGTTACATCTCGCAAAATTTCAAGTTTCACCAAGTGTACTGAGGTTTCACGAAGGATAAAAAATGGGGAACATAACCGTTTCGTCTATATAACTGGGTGTAATCGTTCTTTTTTTCGCCGTATTCAGAGAAAACACCATACTAACACGCCTTAGTTCTTTCGCCTTGTTCTTCAAATCTAATTGTCGCAGTTTCGCTGACTACGCATAGGCTCACTGAGATACCCCATGCTTCAAAACATAGCAGAGGCTTCTTAAAAGCTCCTCATTTGTCTTCGTGCCGTACAAAAGCGATCGCACAAGTTATTAAAGGGCGCTTCCTAACTTCCTGGTTAATGACTTCCCTGCCTTTTAAAGTGAAAGGCAATAAGTATGAACTTGTGCTCACTATTCATTCGATAACCGCAGCACTATTAAGGCTAGGCTTTAAATAACGCGATTCATCAGCACGCCGCTTAATCTCAGCTCACAATGCAAGCAGGCATTTCTGTGCAAGCATCTCTTCACCAAGTCCTTTGTTTGATGAAGTCTGTCCGCAAACTGTGAGACAATAGAAGGCGAGGTTGTTGAAGCGAGAGGCCGTTGTCCCGGGATACCGATGGGTAAGATTCCCGATTTTGTCGACTGCAAAAGATTTTGGCGAGTTTCTTAAGGAACACATCATAGGCAGAATAATGGTTGACTTTGCATTTCCAGTACAGCTGATACCATGCAGGTTGGGTGTGCCGTGAACAAAAAAATCATCATCATCAACTAATACGCTCTCTTTTCGCCTTCTCTTAAATCTTGTTCCTCATCTACTTCAATGATTGGAATACATACTTGCCTGAAATGATGAAAACGGAGGGTAAATATAGGAACTCACACTATACAATAGCAAAGGGTGGGAAAGACAGCTGAGAACGTACAAGCCTAACTAAGCCGGGACCGGTAAGATGCCAAACAGCTGGGCTGTGGTCTATAGCCTTTTTGCTAATTATTGCTAGCTTGCTGTTTTCTTTGGTAGTTTTTTGGCGCGGAGAAATGTGAACTCACGGCCTTGCAAAATGCGAAATCACAACATTGCACATAAAAAAGAAACGTTTTGTCCAGCTCAATGATACAATGGTTGTGTTGGCTGGCTGCTGACAATAAAGTCGGAACTTAAAGACGGCGGCAGACGCATTTGGATGGGGAATAAATTTCAGACGACCGTGTAAGGTGCTCTATCAGTGTGCGTTAAAGATCGCCAGATAACGGGCATCTCTTTAGCCTTTCATCAGGTGTGACAAACGATAATACTGTGGTAGAAGGACCTAAAGCTGGTCCAGTTGGGGACAGTATTTTAACATATTTTAACACAGCACACGACTACGCGCAAACCAAAGAAGAAGCGCTGAGGTTGAAAGTTGAAAGTTGAAATTTATTTCACCACAACGATACACCCACCGTGATTTACACAAAAAGGTTTGTTCATTCTTCTCTTGTGTCATCGTAGTCATGCGCTGTGTTAAATAATGGTCCAATACTGTAGTCTTGGTGCATTCAGCTTTAGACAGTTTTGAATGAATAAATGACTGAATGAAGTTTATTTAGAGTCCGGCAGATTCTTTCAGGAGGGGCAGGGTACAGAGTGTAGTAACACCTGTCCTGTTCTACACTTCGTCAACAATTGTGGTGCCTCAGGTGACAGCTTGACCTTGCCGCGGTGGTCTAGTGGCTAAGGTACCCGGCCGCTAACCCGCATGTCGCGGGATCAAATCCCGGCTGCAGCGGCTGCATTTCCGATGGAGGCGAAAGATTTTAGGCCCGTGTACTCAGATTTTGGTGCACGTTAAAGAACCCCAGGTGGTTGAAATTTCCAGAGCCTTACACTATGGCATCTCTGATAATCATATGGTGGTTTGGGGACGTTGAAACCCACACATCGATCAATAAATCAGGTGACTGCTTGAAGTACTTGGAACCGGGCGGCACCTTCGGAGCCAGCTGGCACAAAGCTGGTCGGCTAGCTTGTCGCTGGTGAGTGCGGTCTTCCAGCGAAGCAGCAGCGCATTTGGGGCAGGTGCTTTCGAGGTCAGTTTGGAACAGTGTTCTAATACGCTCCAAATTATTTGGTTCACTGTGGAGCTGGTAAAGAAAGCTACAGATGGTGGATTCTTGGCAGTTGAAAAGGCAGCGCCCGTAATCCGCGCATTTGCGGAGAACACGGGAAAACTCACCCGGCCCGGACACTGGGAGAATTGACAGATTGAGAGCTCTTTCTTGATTCGGTGGATGGTGGTGCATGACCGTTCTTAGTTGGTGGAGTGATTTGCCTGGTTAATTCCCATAATGAACGAGACTCTAGCCTATTACATAAGTGCGGGGTTCCCAGCACATTATAACCAGTTTAGATGATGATGATGATGAAAAACATTTATTGTAAAAGAGAGAGGTGCGGGGCCAAAGCATGACCCCACTACATGGTCGGCGTCCTCAGTCCGGGACACCGCATGACGAGGCCCCTACTCGCGCCCGTCTCACCAGAGCCCGTTGAGACTCTAGTGATGAGCAGTTGAGGAGGGCAGTCTCCCATGCCTCTCGGGAAGGGGTAGGGGAAGGGGGTAGGTGGGGATTTTTCGGACATGCCCACACCATGTGGAAGATATCACACGTCTCCCCGCAGTGTGGGCACCGCCCATCTGTGTTCGCATCGAAATGTTTTAGGATTGCAGGACAGAGTAGAGTACCTGTCTGCAGGCTCCTTAGAGTTCGCTCTTCCGCTTTACTCAGCCCCTTTGCAGGAGCCGGGTAAAGGCGGTGAGTGTCGCGATAATAGGTCAGAATTTCTTTGAACCGCAGCAGCGGTGTATTGGCCTCCGAGTCATAAGAGCCAAGGTGAGGAGCCCGGTGGGTAAGCGCTCGGGCGGCCGCGTCAGCGGCCTCATTACCTCGTAAGCCCTGATGGCCAGGAGCCCATACGATGCGTTTCGGGGCTGGATCAGCGAGAGCCTGTTTTAGAATTTGGCTGGCTAGGGGGGATATCTCTCCTACCAAGTAATGAGCACATGCTTTCCGGGAGTCCGTGATGATAACTTTCGAGTTGGGGTCCGCAGCAGCAAGTGCTATCGCGACTTCCTTAGCGCGCTCTGGATTTTGTGCTCGAAACGAGAGCCCATTGACATGCTTTTTCTGGTGAACTACCGAGGCCGTGTAAAATCCCGTGGGCGAAGGCCCTGCTATTTCTACGTAGAATACACCAGGTCGGGGGCCGTGTTGCCTCTCAAGCGTCCGAGCCCGCGCCTGTCTTCTGCTTTCGTGAAACCAGTTTAGAGAGACGAGCGGCTCCTAGCCGTACGAAACAAAGCAATAACAGGTCTGTGATGCCCTTAGATGTCCGGGACGGCACGCGCGCTACACTGAAGGAAGCAGCGTGTCTTTATCCCTGTCTAAAAAGACTGGGTAACCGTTGGAACTTCTTTCGTGATTAGGATAGGGGCTTGCAATTGTTCCTGTTGAACGAGGAATTCCCAGTAAGCGAGAGTCATAAGCTCGCGTTGATTACGTCCCTTCCCTTTGTACACACCATCCGGCGCTACTACCGATTGAATGATTTAGTGAGGTCTTCGAACCGATGTCCAACGCGGATTTTCAGTTGCGCTGGTCTGTTGGAAAGATGACCAAACTTGATCATTTATAGGAAGTAAAAGTCGTAACATCCTGTGTCTGTGCAACACTCCAATATACAAATCTTCGTAATGCAGTAAAATGAAAATAAACAAGGCGAACATGATCATGACCTTTCAGGCTGAAATAAACATGCGAGCAATGCATGTGCTGGAGAGCATTGACTATAACAGCGCTAAAAAGTTTCGCAATGTCAGCTGGCGTGCCTCTACACTGGCTAGAAACGCAAAACGCTCTTAGCATGTCTGTGCGTCATGAGGGGAAGAACGACTGACGGTGTAGTGACGTGAGAGAATTCAAATGACAAGATGATGACTGAAAAATATCGCAGCTTTGTCTCTGGCGATCAAGTGCGCTTTGAATAAATGAGCACTATCTGGTGCTAAAGTAAGAAAAAGTGAAAAACCAAATCTCTAGAAAGAGCAATTGCTTAGATCTATGCGCCCGTCCTTCAATGTCTTAGCGACGGCGAAACGGTTTCGATTATCTCAGGCGATACGCAGAAAGCGGCAACAAATCATGGCAAATTTTCTGGGTTGCTGCCAGATCGTTGTCAAACACGGATTCAGATTCGACAGTGTGAGTGGCAGGAATGGAACAAGCGCTGGAGTCCAGCATCAGTGAGTCATCGCTACAGGTGTTATCGAACTTATACTGCTGGTCTTACCGTGGCAGCTGTCAAAGCAGCGTGACTAAACATCACTGTCTCCCAAAGGAAAAAAATTCTTAACGACAAACAAACAAATGCACAGCCGTACATGAATGATGCACGCTTGTTTGAAGAAATACTAGGCTGGGAAATGCGGGATTGTGCGTAAAGTAAGCGTTCTCTTTTTTTTTGATTTGAATCAAGCATTGGCTCGAATACCTTCTAAGAGAAGCTGAAGAAAAAATTGGCTCCGCATCTGCATGAGTCACTGCAAGTGTCGTCAAAAGACGATAGTCTTGCGTCTGGAGCGAGTGAACAAAACGTTTATTTATTGTTGTGCGCGAGAAAATTGGTGAATTGTATTCTGGAGGCGCCGCGGTAGAGAGCCTCGATCAGTGCAGCGAAGGCGAACGAGCACATTGAGGCGCATTAGACACGAGTGCTATCTGGCAGTTATCTCTGCAAACGAAGGAAGGCGTGTGCGCCTATCTCGGATGCGATAAATTGTAGAAGGCAAAGCGACGGGCAGAGACCACCACCGTGTCGTCTAAGCAAAGTGTTGAAAACACTTGCCTTTTTGAACATCGCGTTGCATTGTCAGCGCAGCGTGATAAACGCGGCGGTCTTTAGAATTACTTATGTATGCCTTCTCTAGTATAAAGACACATACAAAATGTTGACTTTTTGTTATGGTGCCTCAGATATTCGCAATTATTATTTTTAATTGACAGGCCTATAATTATGAACGCTGGAACTTGAGCAATAATAGTGATTGATTGATTGATTGATTGATTGACATGAGGGGCTCAACGTTCCAAAACCAATATAATATTATGAGAGACGCCGTAGTAGAGGTCTCATGAAATTTGGACCACCTGGGGTTCTTTAACGTGCACCCAAATCTGAGCACACGGGCCTACAACATTTCCGCCTCCATCGGAAATGCAGCCGCCGCAGGCGGGATTCGATCCCGTGATCTGCGGTTCAGCAGATGAGTACCTCAGCCACTAAAGCACCGCGGCGGGAATGAGCAATATTAGTGGGCGCTGCGGATGGGTTAAGCCGTTTGGGGTATCGTTTGGAGCCGTTTAGGGTATTGTTACGACCGACAAACAGACAAAAGCACGGACAGTCCAAAATTTTCGCGTCGAAGTACCCGAAGAAAGACTATCGTCTTTAGGAGAAGGAGACACAAACAAAATACACATTCTCCCGCTAAATGGAACGGTGTGCAGATGCGAAGCAGCGGGTGCGAACGCTTACGCTAGCGGCGGCGTTGACGCTAGCACTCATCGTGGCGTTACGAAGCAGAGAAACCAGGAAATGCGAAAAACGCGCAATAATGGACAGGCGTTTCCTACTGGAACATGCCAGTTGCTGCTAATGGGCAATGAGAAATAGAACACTCCAATCGGAGACAGTGACCTGCAGTCCGCTTTTAGTTAGCACGCATGCTATGATTTTCTGTTGTTCAAGAAAGCACAAGAAAAATCTCTCACCGGCAGTACTTTGGAGGTCAAGAACCAGCGCCAAGAACCAATTTGGTAGTCAGTGAACGGCTGGGCAGCGCGAGCAGTCAGTTTTTTCAATCAAGAAACTTGCTAGCAGACGCTGCTTGCGTTGGCGCTGCGAAGCGAGAAAGGGCGGAGAATAGAAGGGGAGGGGGAGGGGCACGCATACGCTATTGAGATGAAAAGGCCGAGGGGAGGGATGCCAAGAAGATAAAGAGAGGGGGGAGCAAATTTACGATTCCTTTTGTTTTATCTATGCTGAAACACACACTATTGAAGGGTCTGCAGTAATATTGAGTAATCCTGATTTCATTAAGCTACTCGCGTAACGTGGCGAAGATCAAGGTTTCATTATTATGGGTGTCTTTTATTTCCAATGCATAACTATTCAATGCATAAAACCGTAGAACAGTGAAGAATACGTCCTGTTTCTTCATAATATATTACATTACTATATTAAATCACATTAGAATAACAATTACATTATACTAACAGGGTGGCGGAGGAGCAAACTCAGAGGGCGTGTAAACATGTGAGAAACGAAGTGAATACATTGTACAGACAAATATACAAGTGGGTCTGTATGTGTACGGGGAAGGGAATGAGTTTGAAGGATACTATAGTATGAAACGCTCAGTGTTGCAAGCGTAGACGATCGTTGCCTTGCACCACCGTTGAGCCATGCACAGAAAACCGAAGCTATGCTAGGAATTGAGAAGGTAATGTGTATACGACCGACTTTTGCGGTTCACTTTTGAAAACGAAGCTCAAGCGTCCTGTGGATTGTTTGTTGCTTTCGTTCTGTTTTTATTGTCGCATTGCGCAATCCTCTGCATTAACTGGTTCGTGGTTCCAGCCCGGGTATTGGGGCGTCATTCACGTGCTTAGCAGGGCAGTACTTCAGTTACTACAGGCAATAACGATGATCATGTGTTCATATTAGCAACGGGAATTGACGAGTCAGCTCGATAACCTGTACGGGAGAACAAATAACCGTATCAGAAACGGCTGAGCACCGTTAAGCCTGTGATCGACACATCATCAGCTACTGCAAAACATCGCATACATGACCAGGGTACCATCGAGTACCTCATTTATTTGGTACTGCGCGCATCATTGTTTGCTTTTGTTATCACACTCTCGAAGAAACTTCACAAAAATACTCACTTCGCATGTAAAACATGTGACTTATTGAGCTAGACGGTTAGATAATAAGCCCTAAAACGTGCAGTAGTTAGAATGTGGTAGTGTTTATCACCTCATTTGCCGGGCAACATAATGCGACTTCTCTCACCAGTTCCTGTCTGGAAGGCCTTGCGAGTTGGCTCAGTGGCGGCTTACCGACAAGATTACATCGACCGCTGGCTAAAGTTTGCGGAATGTCGTACCGCAAGATGTCACAATATGGAATCCAAGGCTTATTTGTGACGCATCACATCGAGGTCTGGTAATGAACCATGAATGCAAAGATAACCCGATGGCCGAGATGACAGCGTAGTTTGGGCCTTCAGAAAGCAATTATCTGGGGAGAGTTCCGTAGCTCGTCATGCGTGTAGTGGGCATGGCTAGTAAGAATGGTTTTGTAAGCCTTGATCGAATCTAATCACGCTAGAATGGCCGAAGTCTCCACTAAACTTTGTGAGCGTGACATTGAAGCATGCATCGCACAGAAGTTTTAATGAAAGTTCTCTGTAGTTGTATACAATGGGTGACACTTGCCTAGAACGCGAAAGCTGCTGCCGCAACTAAGGCCAGAAAGAGGGGCACAATCTCCCACAACCATAAACAGCCCGAAAGTGAGTAGGCATTTCTTTTCTCTCTCACGTAAAATGAGACAAAGTTCAGGTAGAAAAACCACAGCATAGAAGTAGTTCCTCTCAAATCAGTCTTGTATTATTAAACTCAAATAAAATATTACTTTGGTATTAGTATTGAAGTCTCATTCTCATTCAGTTCGGTATTTATTCTGCCCTGAACAGGTCTGTGTTTACATGGATGATGTCTTCGAGCATTATTGGATAGTACTTTTCCTTTATAAAGTGGATTTCACACGAACCCACTCTACCGGATAAATTATGAAGCACACAGTCGTAGTTGTCACATATGTTAGAACTGTATTGCCTTCTCCGGCGATGGTGTCAATTTTCCTCGTCAAATTCTATGCTCAACGCTACCATGTTCGATGATCGATTGATGTGCGGTGTTACAAAAACAGGGTCAAGACCTATATTTCACTTTGCTCGAAAGGAATACAAAGAAACAAGCTGGTAATGCATTTGGACCCTAACAAATGATGCTTGTTATAGAATACTTGAAGCTAACTGACTATAAAATAATTAGGTGGTAATTAATACTAATAATTACTGTGTTAATTAATACTAATATCACTACTGCAAGTGGCGTAAGTCATCACATCTTGAATGTTTAATTTATAGGACGCGATAATGAGTGCCAAGGAAGACATGCACCACAGTTATTAGCTACAGAAAAAGAAACTGAGGCAGAATGATTAACTTTCAGATCAGCATGAGAGTTGCAAACAAGCTGGTGTTATATATTAGGCATGGTTATAAGACTTGCCCATAATCATGTAGCGGAATGATGATGAGCAGGAAAGCTCGACAAGAAAGACGTTGCCTGTTTTGACAACTCCTACAATCGTCTTCATTCATTCCTTTCTGCAACGCAATTTTTGTGTGTGCCAGGATGGCAATTGCTGAACAAAACAGGTTACCCGTCTTTGTGCGTCTTCGCGTTTCTTTTCCTTCGCGCTGATCACCACGACATAATTCGTGGCACCACTTTTCTGGCACCCTAGAAGATTGGTTTCAGTTAATTGATCTTGTGGAGCTATGATGAAATTAGTAAAAAAATTAAGCTGTCTTGACGATTCTTCGCGCGCAATTTCTTTGAGGGAACATTTTGCATAAGAATATTTCGAGTCAGTTATGCTTTTCGGTGAAGGTGTCGTCAGTAGAGTGGAACCAATGCCAACTAGCGTGTGAAGTTACGAGATCAAAAGGCTAGAACATCCCCAACTAAAGCAGAAAAAGCTAATTATATGCTAACGAACTGATAATACGATTCATTCATAATTATTCCGACTCTGATTGAGCCGTGAATCTGAGACTTTGTTAGCCGGTTGAAGTCATATTTTGAGTGCGTTTGAGTCTGATTGAGTCCATTTGGGAAAATTTTCTTCAATCTTAGTATGAGGGAGACCAAAGATTAAAATATATTTCATGAGTGAGTCTGAGTTAGCTCCAAATGTTTTGCCGACCTTGGCAACATCTAAGTAAACTATGATGAGTTTGAACTGATACGGTCAGACGATAACATTGCATTAACTTACGTGACTACAGAGTACCTCGCGGACCTGATGTGTACGCTGTAGGTTCTCATTAAAAGCGTGTATTGCCTAGTATTTGCAAGAAAAAATCATGTCTCACAAAAACGAATCAACTTTGATGGTTTACGAAGAGCCTGGTGTTAAAGCTGATGCCGGAAACAATCGAAGTCGTAGTCTCAATTACTTGCTAGTGCCGTAGCGATGAGGCTTGCACAGCCAAACAAGAGAAGGACTCTGTAGTGCTGCCATTTTGCCGTCTACTAACTCGCCTCGAGAGGATGATCCTGCATTCAGCGTGACGGTGTGACAGCCTACGGACATTAACAACTAGCTGAGCTTATTAATATGCCAGGGAAGTCTAGTGTTGCCTTTGCGCGGAGGAATAAGGACATTCACGTCAGTGAAGCAAGGACAACGTCACTTCAAAGGCACCGTACAACAACTTTATATATTATCAGGCCCAACATGTGTCACTGCACGGTGCCTTTTTTGCTTCGCGTTACGCGTAGACCACTGGCATGTTAGTGAGCTTCGAACATGCTATGGCGAACGAGTACCATCCCTGCATAATTCACGCTTTATTAGCTGTTTCCCGTCATATAGTCTAGCGTCGCAGACCAGATTAGCTCTTTATTTTTTTGTATATAGTTTCTCAGTTTCTCTCATCACACTCCGCGGCCTTAGAACGTGAAGATGGTGCGCGATACTGAGGCACGCCAAGAACGCCTTTCTTGTTGTTGTCACTCTCAGTGTGCTGCTCGTGTAATTTTGTGGATAGGTTTTAGCGCAATCTGCGTAACATCAAAATACAATGAATAATAGATATACGGTGACTTGGTTCTCGCTAGTTATACGCAGTATATTACCTTTCTCTCGGTATGGTTGTCACAGGCTGGTGGGTTGACGCGCTCAAAAATTCCGTATAGTGAGAGGCACTAACGTGCTTCATTAGGGGCGTGTGCAACAGAGAGAGAGAGAGAGAGAGAGGTTGTACTAGTCATAGGGAACGTCGATTCAGTACCTCGTTACTTCGATGACAAGCCACGGATTTTTGTTTGCTTCACAGGGTTTTAACGCGCCAACTCGTCTAAGATTGTGAGAGAAGCCATAGTGGGGAGCTGCAGATAATTTATCATAGCTGAGGTGTTTTAATGCGCACTGACACTACCCGTTACTTCTTTAGAAGTAGTGGTACGTTAGTGTCATGATTTCACCCAAAGAAAAATGTGAATGCGAGAATTAAAGCCACGACTTTTGCTTCAGCAACGAAGCACCTTATAACTACTTGTTCCTATGGCGTCTCCTTCTTTAACTATAGCGAAAACTACATTACACGATCTATACACCTGTAAGTGGGGAGTACGCAGTGTCGTCACTGTCATATGTTACTTTTCATATTATTCTATAAGTTCGAGCATATAAACAGCATATTTAATGTGACATGAAAGCATCCGCATTGTGAGATGACCACAAATTGTAGACGGTGTAATGGTCAAAATGTTGTCAGCTTGCCAATCTTACATAATTTCTGGTTTCTTTGGTTGGTATTCTACGCATCGATCTTTCTGTTCTGATTTCAATATATCTCAACATTTTGGGGTCCCACTTTCAACAACTTAAACATCGTATTCATCTATTGCTACTGTACTTAAGCGGACAACGACGTATGTTCTGGCGTATATTTACCACGAAATTTTAAATCGAATATATTATCGAGTAAGAGGAGACTTTGACGCAAGATGTACATGACAGATAGTGAAAAAAAATTGTGAATACTTGTTATTCTCACTGCTATATCTAAAAGTGGCGTTATTCGAAGCCTCATGCACGCTCTTGTTTTTTTTTTTTGCGTAATACAGGGAATTTTCAATTGGACAAGCGTCGCTTTAACGAATACTTCGGAATAACGAGCTTCGTAAAATCCTCGCTGGTTTTCCTATGCATTCTATCCAAAAATGCTTAAGGTAAACAAATGTCCCAATAGTAAATATTTCAATTAAAGAAACTTGCTCTATGAACCGGGGCCTATTTTTGAACTTAAATAATAATTCAGTCATGTTTTGCGCTTTTCAGCAATGGTGTAGCCGATGCGTGCCACCCCGAAATTACTAATTTATTGGTGGTGGTGGTGCAACACCGCTTCTGCATAAAGCACAACCAGCGGCAATGTGGTGGTGCGGCTAAAGAAAACAAGCCACGTGCGCTTCAGTACCTGCGCAGAGTTATCAAACTTAGAAATTGTCTCCATTGTTCAACCAGAACCAGAAGAAGATTGCCAAGAGTGCAACAAACTTTATTGACTGAGGTATGCTAAAACTAGGTATCTGTAATCAATTCTCTAGGATATGTTGCAAAGTTCCTAGATTTCACGATACTGCAACGATCTGCGCCCAAGGCCATGCATTGCATAAATATAGGCTCTCGGGACTACCTTGTCTTTTTGTGTGGTCTAACTCCATCACTCTAAAGAAAAATTGCGCAATTATTTTCTAAACAAAGAGTATTTCACACTTTTCACTTCGCATTCGCAGTGTCCTGTGCAGTTCCGTGTTCAAGTGAATATTAAGTTTATAAGCTTTCGATGATGATGATAAGTAGGTTTTAACGTCCCAAAACAACCATATGCTTATAAGAGGCGCCGTAGTGGAGGGCTCCGGAAATTTCGATAACCTGGGGTTCTTTAATTGCACCCAAATTTGAGTACACAGGCCTACAGCATTCCTGCCGCCATCGAAACTGCAGCCGCTGCAGCCGGGATTTGACTCCGCGACCTGCGGGTCAGCAGCCGAGTACCATAGCCACTAGACCACTGTGGCGGGGCGTTTATAAACTTTCAGTTAAGTGAATTATTTCCATTGGTCCCTTGCAGCTGATTCAAGTGAGATTGCACTGTTTATGTTTCTACGTGACATCGTCAGAATATGGCTGTCTCATGAAAATGTGCTCGTAACTGTCGACGTATCAGTGGGGTTCAGTCGTGGTGGCTTATGTATGCAGTTGTATGCTATGCCACACTGTTTTACGACAAAGTGCTAACTATCTGCAAAGACCTGCTTGCTTGTTCAGCTATATTTTACAACTCGATAATAATTTTACATCGCAACATGTGCTGTCTCGTATCCGTCTTTTTTTACTCCCCGCTCATTAGGTTTGTCCTTCCCTAGATCCACCAATACTAGCTTAATCAACTTCCAAGCACATTAGACAGAAGTAACTCTTTTCAGTACCAGCTAAGGCAAATAGGATAAAGAACTAAATGATTTCAGCATGCAAATGGAAGATACAAGAAATCAACTCGAAAAGTGACGGTTCGCGTAAAGGAAGAGGACACGAAAGTTTTGGATGACCAGGTAAGAGAAGCATTGAAGAATGGCTGTTTGGGCTAGTTGGTTTGAATTCATGGTAATAAGGGCTGCAGCGCGAGCACGAAGGTGCTTGAAGAAACAGACGAAAGGCGAGGCACGGAAAGCAAAGAGGACAACACGAGCGCTGACTACCATTTGAATTTTATTATTCGCAGCATACATGATAATATATAACACAGGCAATCGTTTAACAGCAAACGTGAGCAACGTGACATATTCTAGGGAATGGTCTGAAAAAAAAAGGTACAATGATAAAATGGCTAACCCTTATCTAAAAGCGCGAACTCTTTGTCATGCAGGGCCACCGAAGGTTGGCTCACGCATCCGTCACCATGTTTTCTAATAAAATACGCTTCAGCTATTTCAAAAGTTAACTTGTCCATGTGGCGTGCCAGCACACTCACGCCCGGAAATCGAGGCTGGCACCCGCAGCTTTTGCAGTGCAAAACAAGGTTTGAACTAATTCCTTTGCATATATCATTCATATATTCTCCTAACATTTAATCAATGCACCGCCCAGTTTGGCCTATATAACAACAACCACACGTTAAAGGAAGCATGTAAACAACACCAACTGCGCAATCTACAAATTTATTTATGTGTTTTACGGCGCATGTCCAACTTTTTTTGGTGATTCCACTAAGTCACTCATCCGTCATTCTGCGAATATGGCTTACTTTAACGGGGCTGATAAAACTACATCCACACCATATCTCGAGCCTACCTTCTTCAAACCATGAGATATATTGTGGAAGTATGGGATAACTGCAACTCTTTTTCGCTCTTTATTCCCTCCTGCCTTTTCTTGTTTTTGTTTGATTTCTTGCAACAAAGCTTCGCACACTGAAGAAATTACAGATTTTGGAAATCCCGCTGACAGAAGTCTGTTAATTTGCATTGTTACACTATCAGTCATCTTGTGTAGGCATGACTTAGATAAGCCAGCACTTACAGCCGACGAAGCAATAGCTCTCTTGACCAGTTTTCTGTGGCAGGAGGCATAGTTTAACAAGGGTTTAACACTTCGCGGTTGGTATTCCCAGCATACGTGATTTGGAAACAATGTAATATTAATATCTAAGTTCCTCAGTGATCCTTGTTGGGGAGCTTCGCAAGTGAAGTCTAGCCCACCTCCATGTGTTTTAAAAGCACTGAATACAAGTTCAGCTTGGTTTTTCCTGTTAGTTACGGAAGGCAGCAAAAAAATTAAATAGTCGTCCACATATCTGAAAGGGGTTTGCACCAAATCCACAAGTTTTTCACTGAGGATGGTGTCAATCTTGGCACGAAAAATGTCACTCAGAACCGGGGCGACCCTTGACCCAATGCAAACTCCCTTACGTTGCCTATAAAGAGACTCTCCCCACGAGACAAAAGTGGAGTTCAAGTAGAAAAGCAAAAGTTCCATGAAAGAATTAACACTGATGCCATTATCATTAATGAACCAATCTTCTTGATTATCCTTGGTTATACTATCTCTAACATAATTTAACAATGTGCGCTGAGGAATGGAGTAATACAAATGTACAACATCGATACTTAAGCAGGGCACCCAATCGAATTATGATCCTTGAGGTATCTGACAACTTCTTGCGAATTACGGACGCGGTAGGGGTCATTCAAAACTAAACTAGATAGATGTTTCTACAAATAACCTCCCAAAAGCCTCTTCCAGGTTCCTCTTTCAGAAACAATTGTACGCAATGGTTGTTTCAGCTTATGACTCTTAATAGTGAAAAAAAAAATAGACAATTCTTGGGAAGAAGCTTTCTTTACGCTACGGGCTTTGCAGAATTATGGGCTCTGCAGATTTGTAGAATGACGGATGAGCGACTTAGTGGAATCACCAAAAAAAGTTGGACATGCAACGTAAAACACATAAATAAATTTGTAGATTGCGCAGTTAGTGTTGTTTACATGCTTCCTTTAACGTGCGGTCGTTGTTATATAAGCCAAACTGGGCGGTGCATTATTAAAAGGTTAGGAGAACATATGAATGATATATGCAAAAGAATTAGTTCAAACCTTGTTTTGCACTGCAAAAGCTGCGGGTGCCAGCTTCGATTTCCGGGCGTGAGTGTGCTGGCACGCCACATAGACAAGTTAACTCGTGAAATAGCTGAAGCGTATTTTATTAGAAAACATGGTGACGGATGCGTGAGCCAACCTTCGGTGGCCCTGCATGACAAAGAGTTCGCGCTTTTAGATAAGGGTTAGCCATTTTATCATTGTACCTTTTTTTTTCAGACCATTCCACAGAATATGTCACGTTGCTCACGTTTGCTGTTAAAAGGTTGCCTGTTGTATATATTATCCAGTATGCTGCGAATAATGAAATTCAGTTGGTAGTCAGCGTTCATGTTGTCCTCTTTGCTTTCCGTGCCTCGCCTTTCGTCTGTTTCTTCTAGCACCTTCGTGCTCACACTGCAGCCCTTATTACTACTAAGAGAAGCATGGCGCTCACACTGCCAAGTGAGGGGTACTGGGTGCGTTTACGTAATGCGTGCACGCGTATGGTTGAGGCGTAAGCGGCAAATTACATTGCTCGTTTGCGAACGGGAGCATGCAGATGCCTGGCTTCAACTTTCGGAAATGAAATCTACACTGGAGCCCCCGGTTACCGGGAATAAAAGTAGGTGACGCAGAGCAGCAAATATAGCAGTGATATTGGAAAGGAGTATGGTGTAAAGGCATCCGAGTCCATATTTGTATTTCGCTTGTGTATACTGATGAAGCATTTACGTTCGCGCCACGCGTGATGCTGTTCAAGCACCATCTGACTTAGAAGTGACTCCTATGCAGCTTTCCTGACTCCTCAGTATACTGTTCATGAACTCCGCACAAATTTAGTGATTACCATCATTATCATCGCTCAGACTGTGCTAAAAAGTGTAGTAACGAGGAAAAAAAACATGTCTTAAAGGCATTTGGAAATATACCCAATACGCATTACACACACACAAAAAAAAATCCGCCCCGTATCTGCATGTTTCACAGCAAACGTCGTCGAAAGACGATAGTCTTGCATGTGCAGAGAGCGAACAAAATGTTTATTTGATGTTCCGCGTGAGAACATTGGTGAATTGTATTCTGGAAGCGCTGCCTTAGAGAGTCTCGATCTGTGTAGCGAAGGCGAACGAGCGCATCGAGGCACGTTAGACACGAGCACGATCTGGCAGTTATCTTAAAAAACGAAGAAAGGCGTGCGTGCCCGCGGAGAAAGATGCACGCCTGTCTCGGAGGCGATAAGGTGTAGAACGCAAAGCGACGGGCACGTGCCACCACCATGACGTCGTAGCAAAGCGTTGAAAACACTTGCCTTTTTGAGCATCACGTTGCATTGTCACCACAGCGTCATAAACGCTATGGTTCTTAAAATTACTTGTGTGTTGCTTCTTCAGTAAAAAAATACATATACAAAACATCAACGTGTTGTTCTAGTGTCTCAGATATGCGCAATAATTGCTTTTTAATTGACAATCACACAAGTATGAACGCTGAAACTTGAGCAATATTCTTGGGCGCTGCGGATGGGGTTGGCCGTTTGAAGTATCGTTTGGTGCCGATTGGAATATCGCTACCGCGGACAAACAGACAAATGCACAGTCGGACAGACAGAAACACAGCCCAAAATATTGACGTCGAAGGTCCCGAAGAAAGACTATTGTCTTTAAAAAAAACGGCTCTCTAAGGAGATACTCGATACGCCTAAATGATTGAATAAACGTACAATGATCGAAGCATAAGCCACCGTTGCTACTCAAATCATCGGTGTTCAAAGTACAAGAAAATGGCTACCTTAACACAAACACGCAATAAGGAAAAAAGCATCAAACTTAAAAAACAAAAAAAGATGTCACGGCAATATAGAGAGATATTTGACAAGAGTTCACAACTCAATAAAACATGCAGACTCACTGACGAGTGTTCACGTTGTATCCACAGTGAACAAAAGAAATCGCTGCAAAGATATGTGTGCATGGTTACTCACCACGAACGGTTATCTAGACAAATGTCCTCCAAGAAGTGTTTTAAATAGCGTTTCACTGGTGGATGCATTGCAGGCCACTTTGAAAGTCATGTTTGTCATGTGAAGCGGCCAGTATACCAACATGACAGCTTCCTTTTTCCAACTTTCTTCTTTCATTTGCGTACTGTGTGTATCCCATGAGAATGCGACCAACATTCCCGATTCCAAGACCACACCAGCGATTAGGTGAGTTTTAACGCTCGTTGTCAGGGTGAAAAATATTTGTGTACGCTAGTGTCAGTCGACGCCTGCGAACCAACGCTTGTATCTTCGATGGAACATCTGCTACCATTTGGAATTCTTTTGTATCATAGAGTGAAGATCTCTTGAAGTTAGAAGTCATCCCATCTATCTGGTGTTATCTTCTCGGGTTGTGATATTTCGAATATACGATTCAGACACGGGGACTGCGTTGTGAGCTTCCCTTTTGAAAACTTTCTTTTGTCGATTCTGTGTTCATTGCTTTTCAATGAGAAGGACAGTGCATCTAAAGTATGTTGTTGCGAACCTGCATTGATGCCTAATCCACGCACAACTTCGTTATAGTATCAAAATGCTGAAGACTGGTTGCACTGTGTACACGAAGGCGCGTAAACTGCCAAATAATTCTTAACAATTGCGGGTTAAGACAGTTATTATGGGAGATGAATTCTAATAAATTTGTGTCCTCACTCTTTTGCAACTACTCTGCAGCTTCGACATGAAGTTAAAAGCGGAGAACACGGGAATCTTAGAGTAACTTACGCAGTGAATATAGCGGTGCTCTGTCATGTCAATGTGCGCTCATCTGCAGAAAAAAAACTGCGATGACCACTTCTTTTCAATAGTGTTTGGGACCGAAGACAACATTGCATGTTTGCATTACAGCAAAAACACTGCAGTAGTGGAATGTAATTATTCCTTTCATATGTTCTTCAGACAACAACCACCAAGCAACGACGAAATGCACCTATAACCTAATTAGAAACGCATCAAGCCTGTGGCAGCTATAAGACAAGCCGCCCCTGAGAGCACTCATCACTGTACTGCTCAATGTTTTGTTCAAGTTTCTTTAATTCATCCGTGGCTCTCGCTGTCACCGAAGCAAACTGCGGAGACAGTCAAGCGGAAAACACGCAAACAGAGCCTCTGCTTTGCGCAGTCTGTATTTGCCTTTGTAACTCGTCGCAAGACTAACTCATTCCTACCACCAGATTGATTTAATTGATATGTGGGGTTTAATGTCCCGAAACCACCATATGATTATGAGAGACGCCGTAGTGGAGGGCTCCGGAAATTTGGACCACCTGGGGTTATTTAACGTGCACCCAAATTTGAGCACACGGGCCTACAACATTTCCGCCTCCATCGGAAATGCAGCCGCCACAGCCGGGATTCGAACCCGCGCCCTGCGGGTCATTAGCCGAGTACCTTAGTCACTATACCCCCGCGGCGGGGCTTTTTACCACCAGAATGTTTCAGACTTGGTTGTGGATGCTACTATATATAGTAAGCTTGCTTTATATCTAAGGGTTCCTGTATACCCCATTGTGTTCTAGGAAGCACATTAACGCACAGATGTTTGACAGAGCTTCCGATATTTAGCGCCAAAAACAACGACGCATCATGTTGCAGCACTTTTGAACAACAAAGTAAATTGGCACACGCCCGTGGCATTTTATTCTTTGTACAGTGAATAAATTGAACTATCAAGCATGCATGGAGAGCTTGCTGTTAATGTGGCTATGTACCATTGTGGTCTGTCACTACAAGATTTTGCGTCTTTGTTTTACCAACCCGAGAAACTCTTAGCGCACGGGCACAATACTCTCACTTCTCCAGTGCTAATGTCTACTAAACGCGCAAGAATAATATACATGAGTAATCTGCATTCACGCTACCACGTACGACGAGAATCTTTGACTGTGTTCTCAGAGAAGGTAAACTATCACATCACCATTGCACCGAGTTTATGCCTATAACGATAATCCGTTAATGTGTTGTTCAATGTGTTTTTTTAACAATAGCTTTCAATATCGAGTGGTGTCCAATTAAACCTGCTCTTTCGTGAAGCGCAAGTGTGTTTAGCATCATTCTGTTTGAAGCTGACTTATTTATTTTTTCACTTTAGGTAGCATCGACGCGTCCACAATAAAATACCCCTTGTTTTGCATTAACACTTTCGCAGTCACAGACACAACACAGTCTTCATACTGTAATGCACACAATGGGTCGGTTTGTAACAGGTTGGTTGAAAACAGTTCATTGGTGAAAATGTCAGTACTGGAAATGAAGAATTCATTGCTGGGAAAGATTTTTTTAAATGTTTATTATGCCCACAAAGAGTTTACAAATGGCTTTTTTCGGTCTAAAATAGTTCATCTGATTTTATTGTTTCGCAATATACTTGTTTTAACTGATGTGAATGGGCTTTTCAAATTCAAACAAAGGACGCCAGTGAGAATGCGCCTAACTGCTGCTCAAGCGAAGTTTTGTGATAACATACTTAAGAGAGCAATGACTAAATTTCGAGCTCGATTCAGCTACGATCATTTGAATAGTCGTGAGTGAATGGATAATGGAGTCGCTTTTTTGTGTTTGTAAACAAAATAGATACTATTTTCTTACTAGAAGTGCAGAGAAAGAAATCAGCAAAGACAAAGTTTGTGAACTTTAACACAAAAAAACAACAACTTTGGTTTCTTATAAATGCTGGAAAAGGGAGATATCAAATATGAAAAAGAGACAACTAACAAGAATTCAACACTCTTTCAAAAGTGGAACAACAGCTAAACGGTTTTCACTAAAAAATATATTAAACAAATACTTTTATTCATCTCACTTTTGCACGGTCCGGATTTTTGCAAGATTTCAGACTATTTATGTAGCACTTTCTGAACTCTAAGGCGAGACCAAGGAAATCTGGCATTATTTTTTTAATACGTTCGCGTGGTTCGCACGGATAGCACACTAACGGCATCTCGATCGCGCTGTCGCCTTATTTTATCGCAAAATTCATTCGTGGGTCGTTTCCAAACTTTTTCGTGAGTACTGGCGTGCGAAAGAAAAATAGTTTTCCTAAAAAATTGAAAATTGGCGATAAGTAAAACCACTATTCGGACAAAATTTGCAGAGAGAAAATAGTGGTGATACCACCGTTAAAAAAAAAACAAACTATAGAGATGACCTATAGGCTAACGCATTTGAAGGCGAAATCTTAAACAACATACTTTAACACATAACAAAACAAAGAGCATTGTAAATTGGAACTCGTAAGCCTAATCTTGACTTGGGGCCACATAGAACAACAATTGCGTGTTTGATAGAAATAGGTGAAAAAAAAGAAGAGAAATGTTGCACTTGTTTTTATGGAGAAAGTAATACTTGCAGTAACGTGACAAAATTAGAAGAAAAAGTGCTGCGCCTAAAACCTAAATGGCTGCTATGATGCGATAGATTTGCCAGTGAAACTTTACCTAGGGGGATCTTTCCGGGAAATATTAGAGATTATTCTTCTCCTCCATGCAATCATCTTCGTCTTGCACCTTTGCATCTTAGTTTATTTGTGTTAAACTTACATAAATTGCCGTCTTCCTAGCGCCATGTTTGCCAGCTGAGCCATTTCCCAACGAAACAGGTATTCAGCTGGACAGGGCATTGCGATTCCAACATTCCTTGAAAGGGTGCGGTACTGCTGTGCTATTGAGGGCACGTGTTCGATTACCGGCTCTGGCAATCGCATTTCGCTGGGGATAAACGGGTCAGTTACTTGGTAACGGGTGTTATTTGTTCGTCGAAAAAGAAATAAAAAGGGCACGGTGGGGCACAAACTGCGTTATAGAAAATACAACACAAATGTAAGAAACCATGTCCTGAATTTCGGGAAATACAGGGTCGGTATCCTCACTTTTCTTCTTTTGTAGACGCAAGCGCTTTCTGGAGACGCTCAGGATTTTCGTGTCTGGACCCGCGGGCATACACGGGTTGCAAATATATTGGCCATGGCTGGTCACAAGCGGGTGCGGAGTGGGCATCCCACGTTCGTAAATACAGATGGGTGAAACGTACTTTTTTATACTTGGTCCTGAACGCTGTTTTTGCAAGTCACCCACATAATAAACAGGAAAGCACGAGTCACTCAGGTGGAGCTTTGCACTGGTGATATTTAGGGAGCCTTCATGTGCGCGCGTGTCTGTGTTTTAGGGTGGTGACAACTCCGATAATGGTTGCTTACCACTGGCTAAAACGGCCCCCATACTTGACGGGCCGCCATGTTGGTTCTGAGCGGTCATTCATTTACATTGACGGCAGGCGTGGGTTTCAATGAGAAGAGGGTATGTTTTTATATATCAAGTTCTCAAGGCTGAAGGATTGTTTACTGAAGTTAACCGCGACTTGGTAGAACAGGAAAGACATGTTCGTGACTCGAGTTTGTGTAAAATACTGTTAAAACAGGTCGTTTCTCGCACTTGGTAGACCCACTGCATCGGGGGAGTGAGGGTAATTTAGGGAGCCTACGTTTGTGAGGGGGAGAACCTCGATGTCACTATGAATGGACTTCAATGTCTGTGCGACATTGCTGAAGCAAATTCAACTTAGCACTGCAGATACCTCAAAGGCCTCTTAGTGGAAGGCTCTAAACCGTGCTGTTTATACACGGTCTTCTCTGCAAACCGAATAAGTCAGCTAGCCTGTTTCTCATACCCTAAACATTGCGTTTGTCCGTAATATAATTTCCGGCAGCAAGCTCAGTTCCTGCGAACGAATCTATACAATTACTGCTTAAAAACCTTACAAGCTCTAAGCATTGCCCGAGAATAGTAGGGCATTCACTCATATTACACCGACCCTCCCCCTCTGCCCACAAGCCTGTATATTAGGCTAGAAGAAAAGCAAATGGGAGCAACGGGGGACAAACCAAGTTTTTCCAGGTCAGATTTTATTGCAAACAGCATCCAAACGGCAGCTGGCCTTAATGTCTTCAAAAAATCCAGCCTCCTTTGCTGGAAGCTTGTGTCCTCGCAGTGGGCCTACAGTAAAGCAATAAGACGAAAAATCATACACGGCTCCGACAACATATACGAAGTCCATACACATTTTCTCTACAAGCACTAAATAAAAGCTGAGTTTGCAATATCATATCATCTGTGTGTCTGGTTATGAAACAAAAGGACTACACAAATAACGATGCAGCACATAGGGCATATTTGAGTTATGGGCTGACAACCGACTTGCTTAGTGCATATATTCTGCTCCGTTTAGGACCGACAGACAGACAGAAGGATGTGTGGACACGAACAGTAAATCTGCCGCATTCTATATTATTAAAGAGAAATCATGTTTGCGAAAATTGAGCTAGTTTCGGTGTGGTTGCGCGTGTCATTGAAGCGAAGAATAAATACCCCATGGCAAGCCGAACAAAACGTTAGTTGTGTTGCAACTGTGCAAGACAAGAGTCTACAGGGAACGCGTTCATCGGCTCGTCTGTCTACCTCTCCTAATGTTCTTCATTAGTGACCGAGGTAAAAGTGCAGGAATGCGAACATCTGCCAGAAAAGCAAGACGTAAACGGGAGCGTCTGTAGGCTGTTTACGGGCCTAGCGTTTCCCGCGACGAATGCAGTGACGGCTTCGGAAACCGACAAAGCGCAGATAGTGAATACATGCAGGACCACACATTCGACTAGTAATATCATTCGATTGAGGAACTGCGCTTCGACTACGAGGATAAACAAGCATACTCAGCCATCTTCCGCTCGCACAGCCCGGCATAGCTGAACGAAGCCTAATTCATTATTATACTGTGCACCTTGTCATGCTTACTTTGCTCAAACTGCTTTTCGTTGCATGGCTAAGTCAGCCATTTCACGAAATGTGCGGTGATATACTCAACCCAGTCGCAATACAACGGGTATTCACCTCACAAACTCGGCGAGAAGCAGTCGCCTCCAAGCAGTCTCACTTCACTTGTGTAACCCAGCTTTTCCATTGGCTAGAGCAAGTCGGGAAGCGGCAAAGTCTCCAGATGGTTTTGCATTGCGGCACGCAGCACCCTGGCATTTACACTTCAAAGTTCTTGTAGGTGCGCTTAGCACGAGGATGGTGTCGTAGCGGAAGCTACGTCTACGGGGTAATCAAACGAAGCTCATACCGCAGTTTGCACACCCGCGCCAACATGCAGCTGGTACAGTGCGACGGAGCAGGAACGCCTAGTTGCAAAAACCAACATGGCGCCTGTTGCCATGGGAACCGGGACGGGCAACATTCTGTCTTAGCGGTTGGCGGGAAGTGGTGGGTCAAAGGCTGACACCACCCTAAACACGTAGACGCGCGCACATGAAGGCTCCCTAGTGATATTCTTTGGAAAACCACTGTAATCCTAGAGCGCCAAAAACCGCTCCCGCCGAACACGCCGACGGGTTTTGTTAAAGTATGCGATCTTCAGCGTGATTGTATCAGTGATAGCAGGCAACGGAAACATTGACCACTTATGGAAGATGATTTATGAAAAGGGGGTTCATTGAATTTAAGTGCACATTCGAATCACAATTTCGCCTTAAAGCAGCTTGTCTGGTTGAAGACTGACAGGCCAGTGGTGTCACTTTCAAAATGACTATCGCGTTTATAGACACTCCTTCACGTATGACATCACTCGTGCACGTCTTACGCCTTCTCTCTCAGTGGTTGCACATGCAGGCAAAAAAAAATATTTTGGTGACGCACCTTTGTATTCGTTTTTATCAGCTCGATGAATAGAGATAACTCACAAGCTTCGTCGTGAACTTCGTGCAACCGCGCGATGTCATCGATATTTACTGGGGTAGGAAAAAGGTGAAATAATACCCGAAAGACAACAATGCTAACGGTCTTGAGCATATCAACCATATATTTTGTTTATGCGTTTTCCTTCCAGCTACGTAAAATGTAAAGGTTAGCGTTTGCGGACTAAATGCAGAAAAGTAGTAAAAAGTTTTCTGAAGCCCTAAACAGCGGTGACCTCTCGGTTCAACTTCTTGCTGTCCAGAGGGCCTGCGGGATGGTGGAGGGCAATGGTCTTCTGGTTCCTACGTGGGGGCGGCCCATGTCTGCTACGGATTCTTCCTAGAAGGGGCGCCACAACGCAGTTTTTCGGGACCACAATAAAGTTCTTTGTATGTCTGTCTGTCTGCTTCGTAGCCTTGGCTGCGGTGGCAATGGAAGTTGTCGCAAGGTAGAAAATTGGGTCGAGAGGAATTTTGTTACGCACTGCCCCATTTAAAATTATTGTTTTCATGTACTGTAGCGTAAGGTGAAGAGATACCTTGATGAAATGCATTGCAGGGCTCTAAACAGAGGTTCAATTAACCAGTTTATTACATTTGTGTGTGTGGAAGAGCTATTAAAGGCAGCCTATGTCGTGTACTTCAAACAAACTACTTCAAACTTCAACAAACTACACTTCAAACAAACTACAGCCCTTTGCTCAATTCAGAGAATCATTCCTTATAGCAGGCTCGCGTAACTTTCATTACAGTTACGCGCTTCAAAACAACTTTGCCTTTGTAAAAATAGAGGGAGTGGCACAGACGAACCTCTTACAAGTATCACTGCTTCACACTAGTTGCACCAATCTTCAGCAAAGAGAGTAGCCAGTGGCTTTCTTTGTTTGTCTTCATTTTGTTTATTTTTTCAACTCTTTCTCTCTCACTCTGATTCACTGTGCCTGTTTCTTCTTTAGTTTTTATTTCTTTGTTTGTTTTCCATTTTCAATCGCTTTTTCAAGTTTCTTTTAAATGTGTTCCAAAGCTCAAAATGAAGACAAGGAAAAACAATATACCTGTCGAGATGACATATAGAAGAAAAAAACAGGTAAAGCTCAGAAAGACTGTAGAGACGCAAGAAAGAAAAAGACATAGATGAATCAAGAAAAAATAAAGAAGGAATTGCCACCCACGTCTTCTCACGGAGGTATAGTCTAGAGTAAATGCATTGCACGTGAAGCAAGGAAAAAAAGTAGGAGGAAAAGAACGGCAGGGAGGTTAACTAGCCTATAGGCAGCCGGTTTGCTACCATGCGCATGGAAGGGAGAGGGGGGAGATGAAAGATAGAGAGCAGAGAGGGAAGAGAGATAAACACAGCACATTGGGCAGCACACGCGCGCACACTCAGTCATAGTCCAGTCTTGCCTTTCGCGGTGTGTGGCATTGCTGTTACAGCCGCTTGTTCAAGTACGTGTCGCGCAGGAATTTCAACAGAGCTTTTGTCACCTTCTGTTGCAATGTCTTCTTTCGGGCACCTGATTGTTTCTCAAATGCTTAATTGTTATTTTGCCTTTATTAAACATTTTTCTTGAGTGAAGAAGAAGCGTTGCTTTCGACGTCAAGTGAAAGGCAAGTAAAGACGCCATTCACTCAATTCCGAACGCGTGATCCAGTGCTTACAATATGGAATGGACAGTGAACAGTTGTGCAGTGCGAGCAGTGGTTTTTTTTTTTACTAGCAGGCGCTGCTTGCGTCCGCCGTGCGAGGCGACGGTGGACGACAGTTTTGCAGGTGTCTTCCTGGGCTGGTACGAGACGCTAGATGCGAGCATGCACAGTTGGGTTGTGGACGGCGCCACCGCCGAAGCCGAAGTGCGACATCGAGCGACTAAGAAATGCTTCACATATAAAAAAGATAAGCCCACCCACGAACACAGGAGCCGTTCTAAAACTATGCATTCGTTCTAAATCCATTGTGTGATCATTTGTATTTTTGATGCGGAGCATCTCTTGCTCGCGGGTATGTCCCAAGGAGGTTATAAAAAGATTGCTGGAGTGGAAGTCCTCGCCTACAAGTGAAGCCGTGCCAACCTCAAGATGGCGGCTGCGATTATGTCTGCGATACTAGTCTCTGCCAAATATTTCTTTGGAAACGACTATGTTTTAATTTTTTAAGTGCGAAGCATTTCTTAACGAACTTCGGCGACATTGAGCGTATCTATCTATCTATCTATCTATCTATCTATCTATCTATCTATCTATCTATCTATCTATCTATCTATCCGCTTACGACTTTTAACTCTCCTGGCCGTTTCGATGATGGTATCAATACCCAACTTGGTATGACATAACATGAGTGTATGACGAGCATATTTGACTAGGCACTACATGACTATCATTATATGTATTTCATAAATGTAATGATGTACATTGTATGGTCATGCTGCTCTGGCGGTGGTTCCGGTCACATGACGTGTTGCAAAATTGGTATGGTATTACATGACTGCATGAAGAACACAAGTTACAAACGCTAATGCGTACATCATGATAGGCATGTTATGTCAGTAATGACTCATGAGTCATGACAACGCGCCACGCTCATGGTATGTTCACAGTCGTTTCGCTAGTTTCACATATGCCAAATTTGGTGTTACGTGACGGGAATGGATGACGACGGTATGTGACTGGCGCCAACATGATAATCATGAGACGCGTGTCATGTAGCAACATGACTACATGCCACACTCATGATGCGCTCGCGGCCGTTTTGCTAGCTTCACATATGCCAAATTTGGTATTACGCCACGTGAATGGATGGCGAAGGTATGTGACAGGTGCAAACATGATATTCATGAGAGGCGTGTCATCTAAGAACATGACCACATGCCACACTCAAGGCGCCGATACACTTCGACGTGACCAGGCGTGCGTGCTCACCGGCGTTCATGTCGGCGCGTCACGCCGGTGATGCCACGCCACACCAGGCGCCGATCTGCCTGGCATGTACTCGCAGGCGCACGCCGCGCTGCGTTGCTTTGATGCATGCGACTTTGCGAACGCCCGGCGTCTTTCCGTCACGAAGAGAGTCAGACGCGGTGCTGTCTAAGTAACGTCGTCGGCGCGAAATGCAGCATGTCGCATTTCGTGACGGTTGCCGCCGGGCCTCATCGACAGATGCTGGTCGCGCCTAGCGCCGGGTAAAGTGCTCGCGTTTTGCCAGCGTAGCGTCGATGTGTTCGGCATGCGTGCGCGTCTACGTTACGTGTGCTCACCGGCGTTTCGCTAGCTTCACATATACCAAGTTTGGTATTACGGGACTTGAATGGACGACGAAGGTATGGGAGAAGTCCAAACATGATAATCATGATATTAGAGTCATGTAAAACATGACTACATGCTACTCTGATAGCGTGCTCACGGCCGTTTCGCTAGCTGCACATATACCAAATTTGGTATCAGGTGACGTGAGTAGATGGCTAATGTAAATGAACCGTCCAAACGTGATAATCATGACATGAAAGTCATGTACGGCATAAAATACCTCCGTCTTGTAATATTGTGCGGATTTTGCTTGCTTGCTTGTTCCTTTCTTTTGTGGCTCTCACCCACTAAGGGGGATTGGCCAAGAAGCCGGTGGTTAATGCAAGTAAATACCTATAGATTTTCTAGATTAGGGGAATATGATTACTGTGTTTTAAAGTGACATATCAAGCTTCCTCATTTGTGCTTCGCATCCCACTATACGTGGGATCTGCCAATTTCTTTTATTTAACGTAGCCTTTAGACCAACAAATCAAAGCGAATTAATCTCTAAGTGGGCATCACCAGAAAATAGCCTTTTTCTTAGATCTTTGGAGGGCAAAAGTGAAGTTCACTACTGCTGGCAAAGCTTTGCGGCAGCTTCCAATCCAGCAATTTTTAAACCTCCTTGGTATGTCTCGCGTCCACACTTTCCTCCTTTCCTATCTCTAACAGCTGAGCGTTACCCTCTCCACTTCATTCTTACCACCTCTTTTCTAGCTCCCTCATTGCGCATGCTTGTCCCCTCTCCTCTCCCTTCTGATCCTCTCCTGCCTGACAACGCTTACGCAGGGGCGCCTGCTAACCTACGCTTGCCCTTCCTTTCTTCTAGGCATTTCTCCCCGAGGTGTCTTCCAAAGACGAGGCAGGCAGCGTCTGCTAGTGAGTCCAGATAGAAAAAAAAACGACTACTCGCGCTGCACAACCTTTCACTGGCCACCCTGTGTTTATAAGCACGGGATCTAGTTCTCTAATGTAGTGCCGGTGGGAGATCTCTCCACTGCGTTGTTGAACAACTAGAATTTGCAGCCTGAGCGCTAACTAAAACATTATACGACGTCCACGAACGTGACCAAGGGGGGATGCGCTGCAGCACGGTAGTTTTCTACACAGCGTTCACGCGATGCGTGGTAAGGAACCATGTTGACAACGTATTAACACGCAAGGTTCACCGCAAAGGTGACACGGCAAGCCAGTAAACACTGCAGTGTTTACTGGCTGAAAGATGGTGTAATTATTCTTTTTGTGGGCTTCTGGCGCGATTCCAGTATCATGCATGCGTGCCAGCTCACATTTCAATTTACGCTGCCAGAACAAATGGCTTGGTGTGATTAGTGATTAACGATTTAGAATATACGTGGTACTCTACTATGGGAGAGCATAAAGCCATGCCGCGTTTCTTACACTTGATAAGGCTGCGAAAAGAACACCTTAGCAGTGAGTCTCGAGTAACGCAAAAGCGTTAGCAGTCTTAAGCAATTGAGCCAAACTGGAGCCACAGTAGATGCGCAACTTCGATGAGGCAACGAGCAGCAGACATTGCACAGTGTTCGATAGCTGTGGCGAATTTTTATTAAGCATGGCTGAGTCACAGCGTCTAACGTTGATAGCCTTTAATTGTTATATTTTCCTGATTTATTTTATCTTATATATTGTTACCACATATGTAATTTAGGTATGTGCACCTGTGTAGCGGGAAACAGGGTGGTGGCCGAAGAAGAGGACGTTCGGTTGGTGGCAAGAGCTCCCTCCGTTACGTCGGCTCTGAGTAAACCCCTTTCGTAGACGTAACAATATTTTAGTCTCACATACGCCATGGCACTGTCGTGGTGGTCGCCTGTGAGAGCTCTGCGAGCGCCGTAATAAATGCTGTGCATTAGTGGGCAAAATCACGGCATATCCGCTAGGTGTGTGAGATATTTCAAGTTTACGGTGTCTGTGTAAAGCGCACATATATGGCCTTCCTTTGTTTCTAGTGGCCAAGAAACGACTTGAGCGGGGCCTGGGTGATGTGCGCATAAATGCGTTATGCCCCATAGAAGACAACGAGGCATGTTGTTGCTCGTGCGAAACTGAGTGAGCACAGCGAGGAAAGAAGAGCCACGTGCGGGGAGAAGGAAAAAGAGATTAGAGAGATGTTGCTGGGCGTTCGACGTAGCCACGTTACAGGGGCGGAGGGTCGACTTCTGGGACGCGGTCTACGCGCTATTGCGATGCGACGGGCTGAACTTGGCCGCTCACTTGACCTGTCTGCATGTCTTCCACATACCTCTTAACCAAGACTTCATGTCGCTTGATTTCCTCTGCAACCCATTGGTGGCCTCTCCAAGCGCGCCTTGCCGCGTCGCGGTGTTCAAGTGGCTAAGGTACTCGGCTACTGAACCGCAGTATGCGGTATCGAATCCCGGCTACGGCGGCTGCATTTTCAATGCAGGTAAAAACGACGTAAGCCCGTGTGCTCAGATTTGGGCGCACGTTTAAGAACCCAGGTGTCCAAAATTTTTGGAGCCCTCCACTATGACTCTCATAATTATATTATTTTTATTTATTTACATATACTACCAATCCCAATTGGGATGATTGCAGAAAGGGCGCATACATTGTGAAAGGGCAAGATTTATACAGAGGGTACTCACTGAATTAATATAATAACGAGTGAGACAAAGCCGACAGAAATACATTTGATGACTACATCAGTACCACTAAAATGCATTCAGTAGCATAGGACTATAATTCCAACTAGTACTGAAAAAAAGAATTGTGAGCACTTCAAACAGTGGACAAGAAAAAAAAACAGAGTTCGTCAATTCTGATGACAATAAATAACATTCGAGCAGGGATGAAAAAGTTTCCAATGATTGACTGTTTGTTATACTGATTGACAAGTTATTCCACTCGCGAATTGCTAGTGGAAAAAAAGAATATTTTAGACAGTCCGTCCGGCATTGATATTAATTCAGTGTCTGAGAATGCTTTTGGCGTGTTGGCCTTGTTTCTTTAATTGACATGTACTTTGAACTGTCTATGTTTAGCTGTTGGTGAACTAACTGATATAGGAATTTCTGACGTGCCAGTTTAGCGCGGTTTTTTATTGTTAAGAGACCTGCTTTTTTAAAAGTTCTGTGGGTGAGTCAGTTATTCTGTACTTGTTATAGACAAATATTATCGCTTTTCGTTGTATTCGTTCTAGGGATTTATGAGATTGTTTGTAAAGGGAAACCACGCGACGTTTGCATATTCTAAGACAGGTCTGACGAATGCTTTCTAGGCTAGAAGTCTCGTTTCAGGTGGCGCAGAAGCGAGACTTCTACGAAAGAAAAACAGCCGTTTTAATGCAGCTGATGTGACATGACTAACGTGAATATCCCATCTAAAATCTTGCGTTAAAGTTAAACCTAGATATTTGTGTTCAGTCACTACCGCAAGTGGAGAGTTATTTATAACGTAAACAAATTCAGATACTTGCTTTTTTCTTGATATCCTCATGAGAGCAGATTTTTTAACATTCAGGGTCATTTGCCAAAGAGCACACCTATTAGATATAAACTGCAAGGCATTGTTCAGTTTTACATGATCTTCTGGGGCGTTAATTTCCCGGTAAAGTATACAATCATCGGCGAAAAGCCTCACTTAAACACCGATGCCAGCAGGTAAATCATTAATGAATATCAAAAATAAAATGGGGGCCAAAACACTGCCCTGCGGTACACCTGACGTAATGTTGGCTATGGTAGAACTTTCGTGATTGACTTGCACATACTGTGTTCGATTACTCAGTTAATTGTCGATCCAGTCAGTAAGTGGGCCTGCACCTATCGTTGCTCCTAATTTTTTTATAAGTTTTTTGTGTGGCACGCGATCAAACGCCTTTGAGAAATCTAATAGAATTAAATCAGTTCATTTTGTACAGTCTACATTGAGGGAGATGTCGTGAATTAGTTCAACCAGTTGGGTAACTGTAGATAGTCCTTTGCGAAAACCATGTTGTAGTGGCGATAAGATGTGATTCTGGTCAAGGTACAACGTTAGATGTTTAGGAATAATGTGTTCCAGTAGTTTGCAAGTTGTGCTGGTTAGTGAAATGGGTCTGAAATTTTAAGGGTCAGCTTCGCTACCAGATTTATAAACAGCAGCTACTTTTGCGATTTTCCATTCTTGGGGGAGGGAACAGGTTGATAGGGACTTATTGAAAAGTATACACAAGTATTTGGCTACCCATTCAGCATATCGCCTAAGAAATTCATTTGGTAAGTTATCGGGGCCGGCACCATTCTTAGTATCTAATTTTAACAACAAATTAAGCACTCCGGACTCTGTCACAACAAGTGGTTCAATATCTCGGGTGTTGCAAATGTCAACATCAGGCATATTTCCATCATCAATCGTGAAAACAGATTGGAAATAGTTATTTAGCGAGTTTGCTTTATCTTTGCTTTCTTCCGGAGCCGCGGGCCTAATACGGTTTTTGGGATTAAGGTAGTGTCAGAACTTCTGGGGAGACGTTTTCAAAAAGTTGGATAGCGTACTTGTAAAAAAAATTGCTTTGGACATTTTTATTTGGGATTTCATCTTAGTAATAGTTTGACTCAACTTGTTCCGAATTTGTGGAGTAGGTTTTGCCTTCAAAGTTTTTCTGAGGCGCTTTACTTTACGCTTGCAATGAATAATTTCACGCGTTATCCAGGAATTATGTTTTCGTGTTTTTTTTTTGTTTTAGATGGCACATAGTTAAGAACGCAATGTGTTAGGACTGATTTCAAGCTTTCCCATAGTATTTCCACATTTGTGTTTGAATCATTCGCAAGTAGTTCAAATGAAGCAAGTTCATGGAAAAGATTATCAAGTATACTGGTGTCATCGGCATGGTTAAAGTCAAAATAGGCAGAAAAGGAGTTGAATGGTATAGGGATGTCAACTATAGAAACGGAGCCCTGAATAACTTCGTGGTCTGATATGCCCTCAAGAATTTCAACCTGTGCATTATCTGCAGGAAAATGATCGCTTAAGAACACCAACTCGAGTATATTAGAACAGCACCCTTCCATACGGGTAGGCTGTTTTACGATTTGGGACAGATTAAATGTCAACATGATGTCAATGAGCGCATCCGGGCATGCGCTGTTGTGTTGCATTGTTCGCCAGTTTATATCGGGTAAGTTAAAGTCGCCGAGCAAAATTAGCCTGGCTCCGAGAACATACCGATGCATATACGTGTGCAATGCTTGCAAGCTATCCTTGTCTGAAGATGGGCTGCGATAAACGCAGCCAACAAATACTGGGCGAGAAGTGAAGAGAAGCTTGCAAAATATTGCCTCGACTCCGACAACCTCAGGAAGTATTTCAAAGGAAAGCTCTTTTTTAAGTAAGATGGCCACACCTCCCCCGCGTGTCTGCCTATCTTTACGAATGATGACGTAGTGGGGTGGTGTTACCTCAAAATCCTTTATCTCATTTGTCAGCCACGTTTCTGTCAAAGCCACAAAGTCAGGTTCAATTCCAAAAAGTAAGGATTCAAGCAGTACTAATTTTTGAAGCATGCTGCGGGTGTTTATGGTAAGAAATGTTATTTCTTTCGTTGGCTGCGGCATTGTGGCTCGCCTGATGCTTCCGCTTCGTCGTTTTTTTCATGGTTAATGGTGTGACGGCCAGCGCTTACGAGCACAATATCATTTGTATCGTCATCCCATCGGTACAGATCTTCATTCACTTTTAACTTGTCATAGACCAGAAATACTTTGTCTCCGGCTACTTTTCTGGTTTTTGCAATTTGCCAAACCTTTTTTCTCATGTGTCTCACTCTATTTGAGAAGTCCTCTCCAACAGAGAAAGTGGTGCTCTTTAGTTTTGTGCAGTTTCTAAGAATGGTTACTTTGTCTCGGAAGAGGAGGAGTTTCAGCATCACTGGTCTAGGTTTTTGAGCGTTTTGTTTTCCTATCCTGTGGATTCTTTTTATTGGAACGGGTTTGATCTTTAGTATGTTTTTAAGTATCTGCTCACTTATAGTTTGTTCGAGGGTTTCGGGGTGTTCGTCTGCCTCCTCCGGTACGCCATACACAAGCAACTTTGACCTTCTAGACCGGTTTTCTAAGTCGCCTATTTTTAACTCCAAGTATTGAATGGTTTTTTGAAGATTGGTTATTGGGAGACACAGGACGTGATCTTGTTTTCCAGTAACGTTACTTGTTCAAGTCTTGCTTCAATAAATTTTAAACGTTCTTCTCTTATTTCTTTTTTGTCATCTGCAATTACTTGAAGCTGTTTCATGATCTTGTTCATGTCGGGTCCCGGGCTTGTTTCAATGTCACCACTGAGCAACAGTAATTCCTTGATACAGGCACACATGTCACTCCATAGGGCACAAAGCTGCCTAGAGCACGGCAGCACTATTGGGCATAGGTAATTTGAACGAATACATTTGTCATAACGCCTGCTCACCTGCGGTAGATAAACAAACGGGTTGAGGTGTTGCATCCTGGCAGTGCTGCCGTGCCCTATGGCTTGAGTCGAGGGGTGTCCAGTCTTTGGTAGTTTCGGTACGTTATATGGTAGTTTTGGGACGTTAAACCCCACATATTGATTATCAATCAATCAAGTGAGCCTGCACACCTAGTCTCCGCGCCACGTCATGGCATCACCCAAAGAGCCCGTCTCCGACGGGTGACTGTGTCCGCCTAGGGACTCAGTTTACGTCAGGACGCTATGCTCGTCTGAAACTGTAGTTTGTTTTTGTTCGCTTTGTTTCCTGTGGGCATCGGCGTGCTCGTTTGTTTCTCCGTGCTTTCACAAATCCTCGTTCAAAACCTGCAAGCAGCCTCACCTTTTTCTCACGGACACTGTTGTCACTGTCGCAATGTTCCCCGTAAAATTCAAGGATCCCGAGAATCCCATCACAATGGGATTATTGGGAACCAATGGAGGAGTACCCAAAGCAGCAGGAACAATCGGTGTCACCGTAAATCACGCATGAGCTTGAGCTCTCGCGTGATGTGAATGAGTGCCAAATCTGTACATCTACATGCAATGCTTATTGGTGACCTCTGGTATTTTTGTTGAGTTGTGCATTCTTTCTTCTTTATTAATTCTAGTCAAAAATACAAGGAAGACGTCTGGGCACGTTACTCAAGTGGTTGTTGGTTGTTTCCAGTCACACCAAATGCATCGTTGAGTATATCGAAACATCATATACTTAGACTGTGCAAGCCAGTCATTGTCCATAATAATTATTGTCATCGTCTTCATCGTGATCATGATGGGGCATAATGAGTACATTGCGTGCGCTGTGCCGTCATGGCAGAGAAATATTGGGTGATCTGGAACGCGCTTGTTCTTCATGGGCGTCATCATCTCCGAAATGACAGTTATGACGACTCATGCCCTTGTCTTCTTTCATACTACTACGATGTGGTGTGTTAAAGAAAGAGGATTGAGTGCCTTCATTATACAGAGAAGCACAGCTCTGCAAGCGGTCTCCACCTCATACCAGAGCACGCAACGGGGTGGAGTGAACGCTCGACCACAGAGCCATCTAGGAGAAATGGGTGCCTTAATTATACAGAGCGGCACAGTGCCACCAGTGATTTAATGACGCTAGTGATTACTAGTGATCAAGTGGCGCTAGTGATGAGCGAAGATCACTAGTGGCGCTAGTGACGACTAGTTTGTCGCCATAGCGTGGCTACGACGACGGTCAAGGAACCAGCCCTGACCGTAAGCAGCTTCGCAACTAAAAGCCCTTGTGGTCATAGACATTTGTGGTGCAGTTAAAGGTGAGAGCCAGAAGAAAGTGACTTATTGACCGCTAAACGTGGGCTAGCGTTGCCTACTCGCAGCATGAAGAAATTTTTGACCATCAGTGTCCGATCAGGGAAAAATGCAGCGCGTGTTGTGTCTTCTCTTAGGCCAAATGGAATTTTTGTGGGCAGAGCGTAAGTAAGGAATGTGGAGCTAGACAATATTTTCCCGTATTCCGGTGAAGCGAGGGGGGAAGTGGCTTTTTTCGTATGGAAAGACGTTATGGGCGACACTGACGCTTGGGGAAAGGTCGCCACGTGTGGAGTATGTTAAGGCACTCACAAAGTTGCACTTCTTATTGGAAATGCGCCGAATTGGACGAATGCTTAAGGACAAGCTGAAGCAACTAATCACTGAAGCCACGACAATGCCTCAGTACTACAATTTACCAAGAACACTGTCACATGACAGCGATACATCTGAAGGGAATATTTTTAAAAGCTCTAAACTGTGTGACCGTGACGCAGTGGATTCCATGCATGCCTGGCATCTCGTCGCGGATGAAGAGATCCAGCTTTCGACTCCCGTTGACAAAAACTTTTGCTTGTCTTCTGAATATCTGGGTTTTCGCATCATTTATTTGACGAAAATACTTCACTGAAGAGTTGGTGAACCTCGGCATAAAGCAATTTCATGTTAGAAAACATAGACGGCTGTCAAACTAGGAACTTTCTTGAGGCTTCGCAACTCTTCAGTGTGGCGCTGCCTGATTTATTTTCTGTGATTTTCTTTTTCGTAGTGAGCACAATGTGAGGTTTCGCACAGCTACGGCATCGTGAGCTTGCAGCTATGCGTTACTGCATTGTTTTAACGGAAACTTACACGTTTCTTTTCTCAGGTTTCTCTCAGATTTCCAATTTAAACTCACTTCGTTGCATCATTTTGGATGTTGTCGCCATTTTATATGCTTACACAGCATCCTAATTGTTCAAAAATAAACCAACCAGCTCCAAAAGATGCTGTTTTCTAGCTTTCAAGCAAGACTGTCTAACTACAGGCAAGATAGCTCTGTTTAAAAAATTATCACGTGCTTTAAGATGGTGTTGTACCACTACGCTGCATGTCAACACAACAGCCTTTGTTGGATATCAATTCAACAGTTATCTTTCTTAACAGCAACGGCTCTTTGTGTATACCATGCATCGAACACAGACTAGCTAATCTTGTATTGTTCATCACCAATCAAGCCAGAAACTTTTGGGGACCGAAGAAACTTTGCGTTGCGAAGTCGTACCAGAAAGACAGTCTGAGTGTTACAAGACTGGGGATGTGTTTGCACATGCGCCACCTACTCACCTTCTCAGCAAGCTTGCTTGGATGATACTGAAGCCGGCAGAGAACTCAAACAAGGGAACCCATACATTTAGCCATCCTAATAATTAGGGCTCCAAACGATGCCTTCTTTAAAGTGGCCAGAAGTGTAATGCGTCTTTAATTAGGTTGCACATGCATTCTTTCAAAGAGTTCCTTTGATGTGACAGCTAACGAACTTTCGGAACAGGTATTCCTTCTGAAGTATTTTTTTTTTAATTTGGCGATGCAAACGGCCTAAATACCGCGTTATGACCTTGAAAGATGCAAGGTTTCGAAGAACTTGCCAACTCTTTTTGGGTGTCCCTTTTGCCCCACTTTTTCAAAAGATGCGGAGTCTTTAGTGATTCATTTAGTAAAGTGGCTTTTTTTTGGCTTTTGTCACAGAAGTGTAGCCATGTCATGTTACAGGTTGTCTTAATTCCACAAAGCTAAAATATGTCGGAAGCCTTGACAACTTCTTTCGAATATATTTGTATGGAGGTTGTACTTCGAGAGGAACAGGTAGGACACAGAACTGATCTGCATACAAATCAATCTCGTATCACCAGCGCTGTATCAAAAGCTTGAGTATTTGTTCAAACCTGTTTCATGTTTAGATATAGCACTGGATATAGGACAGCTGGCTATGTAAACAGACGCAGGGCTGCACCCGGGACAACCGCATTGAAATGACTCCTGAATAGAAGTGTGCCCAAACTCTTCCGTCATATGTCCATGAGGAATCCTGTTTCAAAAAAAGATTGCCCGCAGCTTCCCTCGGGGGAACACTGAGGAGGATGCGGAGCATATAATTGGTTAACGGGGTGTTAAAGTGCGACTTACTTGGGTCGATGGCTAAATTGGTTAACGTGGTTGTGAAATGGGGTGTTAAATTGCGACTTACTTGGGTCGATGGCTAAATTGGTTAACGTGGTTGTAGGAGGGGGTGTTAAATGAGTGAACACGTACACACGTATGCGAAAGGACGGCGCTGGTCGAAGGAACGTCGATCATTGTGTTTGTGGATTCGTTGGAATTCATTTCACCGCGACCTTGGACGTCGACGCGCCGTACAAACCAACCGACGAGCGGCAACTGAGCGAGCGAGCGCCGACCTTGAGTTGAGATGTTGAATGTTCTCGAAGGAGAAGCGCGCGCGCGGCACAGATGGCGACGGCGCGACGGCGCATGCGCTGTCAGCTGTCGAATGTTCTCGAAGGAGAAGCGCGCGCGGCACAGATGGTGGGCGACGGCGCGACGGCACATGCGCGCGCGTCAGCTGTCGAATGTTCGAGAAGCGGTGCGGACGGCGTGGACGGCGCGGACGGCGCACTACAAGGCGCGAGTATAAGATGCTTCCGCATCTAAAACAAATGTTTGTAATGAGCCTGGCTCTGAGCATTGTCTTATATATTCATCAATGTAACATAGCACCCCGATGAACCGTATGCTACAATGAGAATAAAGCTTACTCATCCTGGTTCAGACAATTTTGATAAATGTCATCGTTCATGCTTGTTTATACATAGCACGCTGCCGAGTGGTACCTGCGCACAAAAGCCTAGATGACTACTGCGCACATACAAGCTGAAACATGTGTTATCAATCGTCTTCGGGCAGCGCTGTGAAATGGGGGAGGAGGGTGGTCGAAGATCGTCTCTCTTTGCGTTTTCTAACCATAAGGCACTGCGCCGTGCTCCCGACCGGGTTGCAGAAATTAAGTGCCTTTTCTCATCTTCTGACCACTACCACCACCACCATCTGTCAAAACCGACTCGGTAGATTAGTGAAAGGTCAGGAGCCTGTCCGATATACAGTTCATGCTAATGTATTCACCAACGTGAATTTCGATATCCCTGAAACGTAGTGAAGCATATCTTCGAAGTGTAGCGATTTATGACTGATGAATGAGCATTAGCTTCGGTAGTGTTCCTGTGGAGTGATTTGACACAAACTCGGTAGCCAAAAAGAGAACATAGGTGACGCAAAACATAGGTGACTCGCAAAGAAGATTCTTAGAAAGGTTTCCTGCTGCATTGTTTTTGTGCAACAGTTCAAAAAATTGAATTCAATGATTCGTCTTTTATCCCGCGGCAGAAAATATTGGCATAAAAAGCTGCCTCACAGAGCCCAACGCGCGACCGTTTGCGCCAATTTAACGTAAGAAATTAGCATTGCCGAAAATTCAGTGGGTGGAGATTTGTTTGGCAAAGCATGGCCGGCTTGTGGAGTGGGTTCAAACGCGAATCGCCTCCGAGGGTACTAAAATCTATCGCACGCCATGGGCGTAGCCAAGGATGAAGAGGAAGGGAGTTGAAACTTACTGCGAAATTTTCTCGCTTTTGTTTGCGCATATAAGACTCATACGAGCTAACTGAAACACGAATATTGAAAAGTGTATTCGAAACCCCAACACTTCACCCCCCTGAAAAATAAAACTGGCTACGCTCCGGTTCTAGGCTGTGACGTTTCCATCACGTGTTCAGCTGATGCGGTGGGCTTCAATCGTGTGACGTAGGGCTCCCCTCTTTATTTTTCATTCCTACATGAGTGCAACATAACAGCGTAGAGAAAAGGTTAACAATTCAAGCGATGAAATCATACACATCCAAGTCACAATAAACGTACCTAAAAAGATTACACTTTTGAAACTGCCCTTGGAGGTCATTCTGACACTGTCACGCTTATTGTTTTAGTCTCTAGTGTGCAAGGTCTTTGGTAAAGCTTTTGGACTTAATAAAGGAATATATGCAAAGACATTGTGTAAACAGTACCACTCACCTAATTGTAAACATTAGTTAGCCCAACAAACGGGCGTGTGGCACAGAAATCTGCACCACCTCAGCAACCTGTAATCCATGTAAACGCGTATCGTACTTTGACCACGTAGTTAGAAAGTGCCTCTGGCAGGTTGCTTCGCTTCCAGGAAACATAAACCATATGAGAAAAAAATAAAACCTACTCGGCTTATTGATGACGTTAATTTACTTATACTATAGACGTACTTTTAAAATCTCTTTCATATTTCGTATACTTTCTAGGATCATAGCGCACGAGTATGACAACTTGATTTCACGAAAAAGTTTCATATTCATTGGAGGCTATCGTAATCATCATCATCAAAAAATATAGCGTTTTGTGCAGTTGAGCTCGTATACTTCTGGCATTTTATTATGAGATTGGGCGTCTTTATGAAGCTCCTATATATATATGTATGTATATATATATATATATATATATATATATATATATATATATATATATATATATATATATATATATATATATATATATATATATATATATATATATATATATATATAATAAGGGAAAGAAGTGTATACCTAAGGGCTCGTTTTTCCGTGTTTTAACACAATAATAATGAGATCTAACAGACAGTAATGCCAAGGAATGTACAGGGGAAGTAATTAGAACCAATGGAGTGTAAATAAGAAGAAAGAAAAGTGGATTAAAAAATAACCAGCCGTTATTTTTTCATCCACTTTTCTTTCTTCTTATTTACATTCCATTGGTTCTGAATATATATATATATATATATATATACCCTCCGTGAGTGGTCGCAACATGGTTTATTCCGAAGTTTTAGCCTAGAGTCTGGCCTTCATCAGGATTGAGGGTACAGCTCGTATAACTGTACCCTGTACCCTTAATCAATGCTGATGAAGGCCAGACTCTAGGCCGAAGCGTTAAAATAAACCGCGTTGTGACCGCTCACGGAGGATCTACTTGACTACTTGCAACGCTACGGCCACTCTACCACCATGTCTGCCTATTTGTATATATATATATATATATATATATATATATATATATATATATATATATATATATATATATATATATATATATATATATATATATATATATATATATATATATATATATATATATATATATATATATATATATATATATATATATATATATATATATATATATATATATATATATATATATATATATATATATATATATATATATAACCATGGCTTAGTCGGCAATAAGTCCTTGGTCTCAACGAAAAGTTCAATTTCGAAATAGCAAAGGTAATCACTTATTTTTCCTAACATTCGAGACTGCGGTCATGCCTCCTGCTCATTCGATTCTGCAGCTCAAGAACGCAAAGGCTAGCACCCTTTAGATTAAGCAAACCGCATAGGTACAGTTATGTTCCGGCCATATCATCTAAACAGATGTCGTTGAACTCGAGCTTTCACTGCACCAGCATTGGGCAAAATATTTTTTGTCGTCTTGGTGCAGACAACCAAAAGAGAAAACTGCAATACAGTGGTATACCTTCGGTTGAGTGAGCCTATATTTAGGAGTCCCTTTGAAGAGACTGCTTTGCTATTGACTGCGCCCTACGAAGCGTTTCGATGAGTCATTTTTCTTCACATTTCGTCATCCTGAGTCTTGCGGCCTCGATTCTGCTATTTGATAAAACCATGCGTTTTTCCGAATTCATATCGTGTCTGGTGGATAGGTTTTCACATAGCGGCGCTTTTAACCCGACGAAGCATTTTAGGCCGCATGTCATTCGCTAGTACGTTCGTGTGTTTTTGCCTGCACTGCTTCACGATCACATATTGAAAGTTGGTCCTGGTTTCTTTATCAAGTAGTATAACACGTCTTGTCTGATGTTGCCCGTTTCATACTATACCTGCTTTGTTGTTTTGCCCCGCCACGGTGGTCTAGTGGCTAAGGTACTCGGCTGCTGACCCGCTGGGCGCGGGTTCGAATCGCGGCTGTGGCGGCTGTATTTCCGATGGAGGCGGAAATGTTGTAGGCCCGTGTGCTCAGATTTGGGTGCACGTTAAAGAACCCCAGGTGGTCAAAATTTCCGGAGCCCTCCACTACGGCGTCTCTCATAATCATATCGTGGTTTTGGGACGGTAAACCCCACAAAATCAATCTGCTTTGTTGTTTGTCCATGCTGCTACGCAATCAGTTTTAGAAAGTTGGGGCTGGAAGATTCTTGTTCTGTAACAAATACTTCAGCACAAACTCTCTGATAGTAGCACTCTTATACTATGTCTGCCTTGGTGTTTTTAAGTTAGCACACATCAATTACTGACATTTAGTGTTAGTTTACTATGCTATAGCTTGAAAAATGCTTGATGAACTTTAATATTACTTACCTCAAGTGAAGAAATCTGTCGGACAGCCTGTAGAATTGATTCGCTACCCCACATGTGCATGTGCCCCAGTCAATCCCGATATTTTCAGCGAAAGCTGTTATGAGGTCACTTTTAGGGTCACGTGCAGTTATCTTCAGCAGCCGCAGCTGGTGTCCGTAACCACATCGCGGGAAGTTAGAAAAAAATCTTTGCACCAGTGACACAGTGGGGCTTGAACCAGGGTCCGCAGCATCATATTTCCTCACTCTATTATCGTTTCTCCCATGGCAGGGTAGTGAACAGGACGTATGTCGGATTTAGTTCACAGCCTTTTTTTGCTACTCTCTTTCTGTCTTTCTTGAAGTTCACCGTCTATGGCTTTATTTATTTATTGTTGATTTATATATTTATATAATTATTTCTACTGCAGGTGAATACCTTGTCCCATGCAGCAGGGGTACTACCGTGACTAAGTAATGAAAGGATACGGACAATGCAAGAAAAAACTAAACGTTAACTTTACATGAAAATGATGCAAGCAATAGTCATATCACACCAACCGAAATGCTTGCGTGGCACAATCAAAGAAATCGCATTCATTTTTGTGCAAGTGCTTACCACGCTCATTAGCGTCTTACGTTGCTTAGGGTCTTGAGCGCATATATCTGAGTGTTATAAAATTTTCTCAAAAATAATGTGGTCTAATCTATTACTTCGTGCTGCTCAGCTATAATTTTAGTCACGTAGAATCTACGTAAAAGCAGAAATTGTAAATGTAGAAAAGGTAGAGAACTGGCAGAGAACACTAACCGGGTAAATCTTAAAGTTTATTTCTAGGTCTTAACGTGGTTTCTTCGGCTGATCATCATCTTTTCCTGGCGTAAACAAACTAGAGTAGAACCACAGTCTGTCACAGACCATGCAAGGTTTTCTAATATACACTAGAGGGAACTCTTGCACTGGTGTCTATGGGAGCTGCGACGCACAGCGTTTCAGTGAGCATTGAAATGATGGGTAGTACATACAATTTGTCTAATTTTCGTACTTCTGGCCTGCTTTTGGTTCCGTGTGTGTTCGTGTGGCTTAGAGCTGTTTTTTCACGAAACAAAAATCAGCAAGTGTTGAGCGGTTGCGCTTCACCACCCTATTTTTTTAGACTCACCTTTCCAAATCATGTCACGAAGTTTAAAAGGGTTGAATCTTTCTTTCAAAACAAAGCCGTAACCGGCAATAAACGAAGCCGCTAGTACGATTCGCCGCCCGCAAGTACGAAGACTAGGGAAAAGTGTGTGCTACCCATCATTCCCATGGTCCCTGAACGATCGCAGCGCCAGAGTCCCCTCTAGTTAATCTTGGGAACTCTATGGTCGGGGATACGCAACTGGTGCCGCGACAAGTGAATTCGGCGCGGCGGCTGCATGTCTCCGTTGGTGGGCCTAGCTTGTCGGAGGTGGCCGATCCTTGGCGTAGGCACGGCTGGTTGATGATAAACCAAAGTGGTGCGCAGTTGTGACATCCAAAAAAGACATAGAGGGCTCTCGGTGGACCCACCACGTTTTACATCGAGCTTTGAGAGCTTATCTAATAAATTTGTGGCATGAATATGAGTACATTTAGAGAAAGTTTTTAACAATTTAGAACACTTGATAGTGTACTATGGGAGAGTAGAAAGCCATTAGAGATCCTAATGTGAAAAGTTTCGGAGGTGAAGTCATTTAGAAGGTGAAGGAGGTGAAGGAGGTGAAGGCATTAGAAAAAAAACATTTAACTCTGTCAAGTACTTCGTACTCAACTATGGGCTGTCCTTCACTGAGCAGCAGTGTGAGCAGTGAGCCATCCATGGTGACACACTACGTGTTTAGAAAAAAAATTAAACGGTTTAGACTGCGCTGTACTCTATCATAGGAGAGAATTAAGCTGTCCCGGCAAACCCAATTGAGCTGCTAGGTACAAGAGTGTGTATTCGGAAAAAAGTGTTTAACGATTTTGAGTACTTGGTACTCCACTATGGCAGAGCAAAAAGCCGTTTAGTGGGCCTCACGCATGATGAGGCCGTGTTGAGAAAAGTTGTGGCAAGTGCCAAAGAAGTGTGTTTATAATCAATTGTTAACGCATTAGAGCACGATACGCACCCTACAATGTGTTTAAAAATAGTTTAACTATTTCGAGTACTTCATACTCAACATTGGAAGAGCAGCGTGCCATCCAGAAGTGTGTGTTTGGAAAAAGTGTTTGATGATCCAGAGTACTGCTGATATTTCTGAGAGGGAAAATACAGGAATGCAGAGTCTCACTTGAGAACAGGTACTCGGCTCTTATTGAAGAAACTAACCTGCTGACTGCTGATATTTCTACTGAATCAAACGCCTTCTCGTAATCTATGATGGTTATGTATAGTGGTTGGTTATATTCTGAGAATTTCTCTATTACCTGATTGATAGTAAGAGTGTGGTCTATTGTTGAGTAGCCTGCTCGAAATCCTGCTTGCTCAATTGGTTGATTGAATCCTAATGTTTCTTAACTCTGTTGGCAATTATTTATGTAAATAGCTGGCATACTAAGGAGAGCAAGCTGATCGGCCTGTAATTCTTGAAGTCCTTGTAATCTCCTTTCTTATGTATTAAGATGATGTTAGCATTTTTCCAAGACTCTGCTACTCTTCCCGTCAGGAGACACCTCGTAAACAGGGTGGCTAGTTTTTCTAACACTATCTGTCCTCCATCTTTCAGCAGATCTGATGTTACCTGACCCTCACCACCAGCTTTGCTTCTTTGCATGCTCTCCAAGGCTTTCCAGACTTCTTTTATCTTTACTGGTAGGGTGTAATCTGGGTTACTGCTAGCTCTTATAATATTAAGGTCGTGGTTGTCCCGGCTACTGTACAAATCTCTGTAAAACTTCTCCGTTACTTTATCTATCTTATTCATATTGGTAGTTATTTTGCCTTCTTTGTCCCTTAGTGCATACATTCGATTTTTCCCTATCCCATGTTTCCTCTTCACTGCTTTGACGCTTCCTCCGTTTTCCAGAGCGTGTTCTATTCTCTCCATGTTATACCTTCTTACATCGGATACCTTACGCTTATTAATCAGCTTCGAAAGCTCTGCCAGCTCTATTCTGTGTGTTGTACAAGGCTTTCATGCTTTGACGCTTCTTAATGAGATTCTTCGTTTCCTGGGAAAGCTTGCCAGTATCCTGTCTAACTACTTCACCTCCAACTTCCACTGCCCAGAATTATCATTTATTGTATCTACGCGAAGGTTGGTTTGCTCAATAAGAGCCGGGTACTTGTTTTGAAGTGAGACTGAATTCCTGTACTTTACCTCTGAGTGCTACATAATTGACTCGCTTCTTGCATACCAGTTTCTGTCGTTAGTTCTTCAAGTCTAGGTGAATTCGAGACCGTACCATTCTATGGTCATTGCATCATACCTTGCCAAACACTTCCACATCCTGCACGATTCCTGGGTGTACACTGATTATAAAGTCTAATTCGTTCTTATTTTCGCCATTGGGGCTCCTCCATGTCCACTTGCGGTTTCCTCGTTTTCGATAGAAGGTATTCAAAATCCGTTAATTATTGCGTCGGCGAATTCTACTAGCAACTCTCCTCTGGCTTTCTAGTACCGATGTCATGATCTTCTACTGCCTGGTCTCCAGCCTGCTTATTCCCTACCTTTGCATTAAAGTCTTCCATCAGTACAGTATGTTGTGTTTTTACCTTACTCATTGCTGATTCCACGTCTTCATAGAAACTTTCAACTGAAGCGTCATGATGGCTGGATGTAGGCGCGTAAGCCTGTATCACCTTCATCTTGTATCTCTTATTGGGTTTAATTATGATACCTACCTTCCTTTTTATTAATGCTATAGTATTCCTCTATGTTGCTAGCTATGTTTCTGTGAATTAGGAACCTCACTCCCAGTTCTGTTCTTTCAGCTAAACCCCGATAGCAAAGAACGTGCCCATTCTGTACCACCGCGTAGTCCTCATCTGTTCTCCTAACCTCACTGAGCCCTATTATATCCCATATAACACCCTACATCTACATCCTCTACGCCCTCCACGTCCTGCGTCAAACGCCGAACCAATGGGTGATCTTCACCTACACCAAGGGAGCACTACAAATACTGTTCGACCTCTTAAAGAAAACAAATATTCGCCCGATTTTATTATATATAGCGCACGTGCGCTACTTGGCTATTACCACAGGTCACGCTATCGCATTTCAATTGATACCAGCTCATTACGGTACACTACCAATGAAAAAGCAGATGAGTGCTCCACAAAGGACTTCAAAAGCAAAATACAGGCGAACCCATTTGACTAAACCAGATGCTTCTCATCTGGCTAACAGGTGTGCTTCTGAAGAAAAGAAGAGGCTCTGAAACCTCCCGATGCACCATTATGCTTTTCTCCACTCTATTGACTCACTTCTAAAAACTAGACTTCCACATCGAATCCCTCGGCACCTGGAGACTTTCTACTATCGTTTCCGACTAAACAGTGCTTATAAAAACAACTTACGGTACTGCTTCAGTCAAGTAGATAGTCTATACTGCAAGAACTGGGTCTCCATAGAAACTGTACAACATATCTCGTTTGAGTGCCGAGCGTATGCCGAAGAACGTGCGCTCTATGAACACTGCATGCAACTGCTAACTCAACGAACTTTATCAGTTTATTGTGTCTTGGTCCCTTTCCACAACTTCACGCAAGAGAGATGCGATGACACTTTTATTCACGTATTTAGACAATATAGGTCAGCTGGACAAACTGTTGTGGCACCTTGAAAATTCCTAATAAGTCACTCTGTCAGCACCAGTCCCCGCCCAAGAAACAAAAATAAATGTCTGTATAATATCTTTTTTCTTTCTAATTTTTCTTTAAAAATTTTTCTATTTCTCCTCTTGTCTTTTAGTCGCCAATTCTCTTCCCCATGCAGATTAGCAAGTCAGCAATATAGAGAGGCCGGATAAACGCTCTGTTCTTAAATAAAGAGCTCTCTCTCTCTCTCTCTTTTGATATAATGCAAAAGAGTGAACTGTTCAAGAGAATCAGCCAGGGCGAGCGGGGCGAGCATCTTTATGAAAGGCAGAATGTGCTTTATCGCGGGTAATGTTAACGTTACATAGGCGTCGTGCACCAATTCAGTAGAGTAGAGCGTAGGTATTAACAATCAACTGTAGTAGACGCATTTTGGCCGCCGACAATAGGCTCAGACCGCACGCAACGAAGCGCCGCTGCGTGTATTTGTATACGCGCCGCCGAGCGGTGAACGCCTACCTATACTTTCGTCGTACTGTGCTGCCACCTATAGCCCAATCTCACCGCGTGCACGCGCGTGAGTGTTCGTTTTGTTGCGTCATGGCGGCGATGCCGAGCCAGGCGCAGATCAGGTGCTAGGGACGCACGCGCCCGCGGCTGTTGCTATAAAGCCTAGTTCACACTGAAACATCCGCTTTCTACAGCGACCGAAATTCCCCTGCAGCCGAAACGCTGCGTTGTTCGCACTGGACGTGCCCCGAGCCGCCGAATATGCCATCTACCACCGGGCAAACGCGGCATGGATGCGCTGTCACCCGGTTGTTGTCACGGCTCGCAAATGTACGATATCCGGTGGTGTATACTTCGATGATTCGCGTACGCAGGAAGCAAGAAAAGACAGTACTGCTTGCTTTGCTGGCAAGTGGCTGTCTTGTAATGCACGAAGAGCAGAAAAAACCACCGACGCCAGCGGCGTTGGGGGGTTCGTTTTGCTTTGCAAGACCGCAACAAGCTCGGTCACGCCAACAGCAAGCTCGGTCACCTCTTTCACGAAATACGGAGGCGAAGTAGGCACAGAGTAGGTTAAACTCCCATTGGTTTCAACATTCAGTTACGTGCACTGCAGCACAACAAGTGGGTAGGGCTTGGCCGCCATTTTTCGAAATTCCTTGACTAGCGCTTCCATTGGTCCGCGGGGACCGATTCGGCGGCAGACGCCGCAAAAATCGGTCCGAGAGCGATCGGCGCGGAGACGGCCCTTTCGGCGGATCTCGCCGCCGCCGAACCAGATTCGGAACACTTTCGGCGGCCGGAATGCTCAGTGGGAACGCGGCCTTAGAGAGGGCGTTGGACGGATTCCGATGCACGCCTGACATAGCCCGACTAAGAAATGCATTCGTATAATATTGTAGTTAACGATTTAGTTCTCGGCACTCTACTACGGGAAGATAAAACAAGGGAGTGACATATCCATAAAGCCAATGGAGATAAAAACTGAACGCGATGATAGCGCCGTCTATATTCCAGCGGCAGTTGTACAAAGATAGGAAAATTACTATTTTACTGACAACTGGAAAAAGTCTTTATTATCTACGGCACTCAGATAGCTTTTTTCAACAAATAATAATTAAGAACATTGTTTCTATAATTTATAGCTGTGTAAAAAACGAAATAGGTTTCAAAGCACTAGGGCGTTTTGATATGGCGGCTGGCCGTTCACAGGCGACACCATCTTCTTCTGCTTCTGCGTCATGGCTGTCGCCCAGTCGTTAGAACAGCCCCCTCTCTAAATTTTTCTCGTTTTCATATAGTGAAATTCAGTAAACTACTCTTTCCGTTCTATTATTCTCCTTTTCCCCCACCCCAAGTGTAGGGTAGCCAACCGAGCCAAGCTTGGTTAACCTCCCTGCCTTTCCTCTCTATTTATCTCTCTCTCTCTCCAGTAAACTACTTACTAGAAGCTCACAGGTACTTCGCATACTCACTTTAGTAAGTGAGTGATGCCGCATACAGCCCGAGCAAAACGACAACGCTGATCACTTGAACTTACGGCAGTAAAGTGTTTTATTGCAAGTCAGTTGATGTTTACAAGAAATAAAGGCCATGTAAGTCACGTTTTAGCATCTAGAGCAGTGAACAATATGCATGCATCGGCTTTCCTGTGCAAACAAGCACCAATGCAGATGCCCGGAGTGTAGAAGCTGTCCAGCGCTTACTAATATATCCATCGCACTCCACGAAACCTTCGCTGCAGCAAAAGGTATAATGATAAGGTTCCAGGGCTTCTGTAGCTGAAGATGTCGTGACACCTCGTCGACAGTATTCTGCAAACTTTCTGTAATTATCGGCGTATCCGCTTGGCTTTCACAGGCAGTGTGGCACGACTGCTTGTTATCGAAATCGCGCTGCCAGCTAAAGTGGGTCACTTTACAATCTTCTACGCGTTCACACTAATCATGCTTACAAGTTCTTAAAAAAAAGCAGATCCCACGTACAGTGGGAATCGATGATATGCGAAGCACGAATGAGGAAGGTTTATAAGTCACTTTAAAGTCAGCAGAACGTTACGGGGTGGAGGTAAATGATGCCGCACATGACTTCTGTGTCATGATTGTCATGTTTTGATGTGTCGGTTACCTTCGTCATCTATTCACGTCAAGTGATACCAAATTTAGTATATGTGGAGCTAGCGAAACGGCAGCGAGCACGCTATGAGCGTGGTATGTTGTCATGTTTTTACATCACAAGGTTGTCAGAATAATCATGTTTGCACCAATCATATATATTTTCTCCATTCATTGACGTCACGTAACAGCAAATTTGGTATATGTGGAGTTAGCAAAACGGCCGCGAGTGCATCATGAAGGGCCCAATATACTCCAATGTAGCATTAACGCGCGCGTGCACACACTGCGCACAGCGACACTACGGTATCAAAACGCGAGAACATTATAGTCTGACGCCAGGCGCGACCGGCACGACCAGCGTCCGTCGGCGCGGCCCGACGGCATCCGGCGCGATATCCGACATGTTACATTTCGCGGACGGCACGAGCAGCGTCCGTCAGCGTGGCCCTACGGTCACCTTTGCGAAATGCGACATGCTGCATTTCGCACCGATGCGTTAGCCAGACAACACTGCGTCTCTCTCTTTTCGTGACGGAGGGATGCCGGACGTTCTGAAATGCGCATGCGTCAAAGCAACGCAGCGCGGCGCGCGCCTGCGAGTATATGGCGAGACCGGCGCCTGGCGTGGCAATGCCGGCGTGATGCGACGAAATGAACGCCGGCGAACACGCGCACCGCGTCACGTCGAAATGTATTGGCGCCTTGACTGCGGCATGCAGTCATGTTCTCACATGACACGCGTCTCATGGTTGTCATGTTTGCACCAGTCACATACCCTAGTCAATCACTGACGTCACGTAATACCAAATTTGGCATATTTGAAGCTAGCGAAACAGCCGTGAGCGCATCATGAGTGTGGCAGGTAGTCATGTTGTTACATAACACGCATATCATGTTTATCATGTTTGAACCAGTATCATACCTTCGTCATTCATTCCCGTACCATAATACCGAATTTGGTATATGAGACGCTAGCGAAACGGCCGCCAGCGCATCATGAGCGTGGCATGTAGTCATGTTGTTACGTGACACGCATGTCATTATCTTCATGTTATGACTACTCAAATATGTTCTTCATACAGTCATTTTGTGCCATACCAAGTTTGGTATCGATACCGAAATTGAAACGGCCAGGACAGCTAAAAGTCGTAGGCGACAAGATAGAAAGGTAGATAGATAGGCTCAAAGTCGCGGAAGTTCGCTTAGAAATACTTCGCATTTAAAAACGAGAAGCAGTTTTTATGCGTGTCATTCTCAAGTCTACAAATAAAGTCGTCAAACGGAACGCTCATATGGCGTTTTGTTTGCCGCCGCCGGCGATGCGCTGTCGTCGTTTCGATAGTGGCGACGCCTCACGGTGCGGCCGCGAAGCTCGCAACATGGAACAGTCCTGGCTGAAAACCTTTCCTTGGGCCAGCCTTTACGTAGCAGAGTGTGTTTAGAAAGAGTGGGTAATGATTTAGAGTACTAGGTACTCTACTATGGGAGACCGTAAAGCCGTCTCGTGAGGAGAAGAAATCGGTCAATCAACTAACCACCAGTGACAGACGATGCGGCAGCAGAGTTCCGAGGATCATCGAACGATTATAAGGTTAAAGCAAATGCATTTGGTTTCGTTCTGAGAGCTTTCCTCTGTTAGTCCTTACGAACTAGCCCACTACTGAAAACTTCAAAGTTTACCCTAATTTGCAGTTAGCAGATCGGCACGCTGTGCTTTCCATTGAGATGAATCACTTTCAACTAGCAAATCAACTTTTTATCTCACCACGCCTTTTTTCCATTGCAGCTAAATTGTTCGTTGAACTTGGCACCCTGTCACTGTCAGCCTTTTATTGATGCATGTTGTGTTAAGTGATGAAATGCGAGAGTAAAGATATATCAACAAGTCTACATGTGCAGCCGCATACTTCCCTCGAAGTCGTCGAATACGTCCACTTGTTACGACACTCAGATTCGCACTCGCATTGCAGTTAATTTGGAAATCCAAAAGTGAGACGGATCCTCCTTTCTTCCTTCCTATGAGTAAAAGAGACCGGCATTCTATAACGCCCGTTCTGCATGGTAAAAACACCAGTTTCTTGTATTTCAAAGATGCTAAGTGAAGACGCGGCGTAACAAACTTGGCTTCCAAGATTGGCTCTGGCAACGTGGCGTTGCTACGGCGCGCTGCGGGAGCCAATTTCGGAGGCCACGCTACAACTCTCGCAAAACAGACGAGTGGTGTTTGCATGTATTTCCGCTTTTTGAGTGGTGCGAACATCTTCAATTCAACGTATCGATAGGATGAGTTACCACGGTGCGTATTTGAAAACACTTTTGCTCAAGGAAAATGACGAGTATAAAAAGAAGACAAGACACCATGGTTTTCCTTTATCGCACGGAGGTCCATGTAGTCTGCCGCAGTGGAGCAGTGCTTATGGCACTCGGCTGCTCACCGCAGAGGTCGCTGGTTCAATCCCGGTCTTGGCGGTCACAATATGATGAAGACTAAGTGTCCCATGCACTGTTTGACAGCAGTGCATGTTTAGGAATAGCAGATGGTTCAAATTCTCAGCCCTGCCTTACGGCATATCTCATGCGGTGGTTTTGGGTCATAAAACCCCATGTATACAATACGAAAGTATTGTACAACAACCTCGGCAAGGAGCAGCGCTTCGAGATAGGTAATAGTGCACTTGAAGTTGTGAAAGACTATGTCTACTTAGGGCAGGTAATAACCGCAGAGCCGAACCACGAGATTGAAGTAACTAGAAGAATAAGAATGGGGTGGAGCACATTCGGCAAGCGCTCTCAAATTATGACAGGTAGTTTGCCACTATCCCTCAAGAGGAAGGTATATAACAGCTGTATCTTGCCGGTACTTAGCTACGGAGCAGAAACCTGGAGACTTACAAAGAGGGTTCAGCTTAAATTGAGGACGACGCAGCGAGCAATGGAAAGAAAAATGGTAGGTGTAACCTTAAGAGACAAGAAGAGAGCAGAGTGGATTAGGGAACAAACGGGGGTTAAGGATATCATAGCTGAAATCAAGAAGAAGAAATGGACATGGGCAGGGCATGTAGCGCGTAGACAGGATAACCGCTGGTCATTAAGGGTAACTGACTGGATTCCCAGAGAAGGGAAGCGGGTTAGGGGGAGACAGAAGGTTAGGTGGGCAGATGAGATTAAGAAGTTTGCGGGTATAAATTGGCAGCAGCAAGCACAGGACCGGGTTAACTGGCGGAACATGGGAGAGGCCTTTGTCCTGCAGTGGACGTAGTCAGGCTGATGATGATGATGATACTAATATTAAGGTTCTAAGGTGTGCTTGATCATTAACGAATCAACAGTGCGAGATACCGGACCGGGAAACAGAAGTAAAACACTGCTTCGTCCTGTACATTGCAGTGTCACGGGCTTCGCGCTGTTTCTAGCATACTTGCTTTTGATCTTATGTTGCCCTCTTGCACCGAAAAAAAAAGGCTATTATTAGAGCAGTTTCGTTCAGCTTGTTCTTCGTCTTTTTAAACGCGTGCACGAGGCGTCAGCTATGCTTAATAGCGATGTTTTTTAAAACAATGAAAAACTACAAGTCTGCTCAAATTGTGTTCAACATTATTATCGTGTGAGACGAATGCTCGGGCGAAGGAACGGCAAACGATGCCCGAACCTAAAATCCAAGAATTGAGCAAGTTTGAACTACTGCAAAGTTCTAGAACATCTTTGTTAGTAATAATACTTTTAGGGATTCAGCGTCCGAAACCCAGCATGACATTATGAGAGACGCCGTAGTGTAGGACGCCTCGAATTTCGACCACCTGATGTTTTTTTTTTTTTTTACGGGCACCAAAGTCTAAGCACATGAGCTTCAAACATTTTAGCCTCTAACGAAAACGTGGCCACTGTAGCCACGATTTCATTCTACGACCTGCGTGTCAGCAGTTAAAAAAAACATATCGACTAGAACGTTGTGGAGGGTTTCGGAACATTTTGCGACTGAAGTATTCAAAGATAATAAATATCAGTGTGTATGTTTGATTTGGCATGCTTCAGATGTTGCACAGAATCCGAAAGTAGCAACAAAATGAACGTTGCAGCATGGGGACATAATACTGTTCACAAAATATACTGTGGCAATATATTGTATAGAGAAAATCAATTGAAAAAATGGCTCTTGTGAAAAACGCAGTGAGCTTAGAAAACACAGATACATCTAGGAAGCAAACTTGAGGCGCCCTTATTCGAAATCCTCTAACGCCCTCGTCACTCGGCGCCCCAGCTTAACAGCTTAGCGGCTTACATACTGGTCTTATCTGACGAGAAACTGCTTTCTCTTCATTACCACGTGAATTTCTTTGCACGTAAAAACTCACGTCACAAATGCGATATGGGGAATGAATAAAACGAAAAATGCTTCGCTAACTCACGGAATAGCATTAAAGCTAGGCTGACAAAAGAAAGCAGACTGTTCTCCGACAAGCCGTCTGAGGGATTACCGGCAAAAAAAAAAGAAAACATATCTTTGCGCCTGCCATTTTTTAATGGATATGCTTTATGTTTTACCAATACTCTGTTCAAAAATATTAAATCTTGGTTGAAATAATGAAAACTTAACGAAAACATTTAATGCCCTTACAGATTGCTTTGGAAATTGAAGCGTAAGACCGATTGTATTTACAAAACAAGGCACTGTGTGTTGGTTATGGCTGTGGAAACTGAGGCAGTCAGTCTATAAAGTAGAAGAATTTCAAACATCCCAACCTGCATATTCGGCTATGCATGAAATAGGAATCCTACATTTCGAATGTGCACTTTCGCCACAGTTTTGTTTTTGTCCGCTTCTTGTATGAAATTGCAAATATCTCTCAAATATGTGGCAAAGCTTAAAGATATGTTGTTACGAACAGTTTCGTATACGTCGTCATGATGTTGTCCGATATGTGCGAGGGTTTTCGTTTCACATGTGCGCTAGTTTGTTTTATTTTGCGCGTACAGTTCTTTGTTCTACCCTCCCCACGATGTATGCTCAACATTCATTCAAGGGCTAAGGAGTAGCTGGCGCCTTATTTGTGCACCCTCATACATGTATATGTTATCTTAATAAAGATATTACAGCGCCACATGGACAAGATGGACAAGCAACGATGGATACCTTTTTGCGAGTCTTTGGATCCCAGAAAGCCTTTGTTACTAATCTGGAGAACTGTCCGGTGTCTTCGTACAACCATTATTCAGCGCTACCCATTAAAATCTCTGGCACTTCACTTACGCTGCGAAGAGATTGATGTCGCAGATTCTTTCTGTCGAAGGATTGCCTGCGGCTCAAATTCACCTGGGACGAAGACGCCCGACTTTTCTGTATCCTCACGTCATCCCCGAATAGAAATTTTGTTTTCAATGGACGAACAAAAGGCTGCGCTTGCTTTGTGTAGACGTTCTTCAGCGCCAGGATCTGACGGCATTACTTACCGCGCTCTATGTCATCTAGGAGATCAAGCTCGGAAGGCACTCTTGCAGCTGTACAACGACTCCGGGCAAACTGGCATGGTTTCACTGGAATGGAAGTCAAGTCGCCTGATTCCACTTCTCAAAGCCGGCCAGTCACCCTTGGACATTTCCTCTTACCGCGTGATTGCCCTCGCGAGCTGTGTGGGAAAAGTTATGCAAAAGATGATTTTAACGCGTCTGGAATGGTAATTAGAGTTCTACGAAATATATCCAGATGCCATGTCCGGGTTCAGACAAGGCCGCTCGTCAATTGACAATGTAGTTGACTTGGTGACATATGTAAAACACCAGAAGGCCTGCAAACGGTTATCTGCTGCTCTGTTTCTTGACGTTAAAGGGGCGTACGACAATGTCACCCACGAAGCCATTCTCAGCGCACTAGAAGGAGTGGGACTCGGTGGCAGAATATATACGTGGGTTCAGAGCTACCTACAGAATAGATCATTTCACGTGCAGACAGAGAATGGCCCGACACCCGAGTATTACTGCAGCCGTGGAGTCCCGCAAGGCGGAGTGCTAAGCCCGACGCTGTTCAACCTAACACTCGTTGGACTAGTTGGCAAGCAACCAAGCAGTGTACGACTTTACATTTATGCTGGTGAAATCTGTGTGTTGACATCAGGTGTGACTCGACTTCAACTTCGCGCTCGACTTCAGAAGGCAGCATCAGTGACATCGTACCACCTACGCAAACAAGGGCTCGAAATTGCAAGTGGGAAGTGTGCAGTCGTGGCTTTCACCAGAGAACCAATGTCCGCTTAAGACATATCAATTAACGGGCAGTTGGTGTCATGCAGCCGGAGTCACAGGCTCTTGGGAGTCGTAATCGACCGAAACCTGTCTTGGACACCCCACGTAAACTACGTGAAAAAGCGGCTGACTGCCATTTGTCACTTATTCAGGTTTCTTGCTGGAAAAAATTGGGGAAAGTCTGTCGAGTCTATGTTACAGCTGTACAAGATATTTACTGCATTCCTGCGGGATAGCCTGCCTGTTATATATAACACGTGCAAAACGAACCTGCGCACAATCCAAAATATTCAAGCCCAAGCGCTTAGAAAATGCCTTGGTTTAGCACGCTGTGCATCTACAGCTGAAATAATTGCCATTGCACAGGACTACTCGATCATGACGCACATCACGGTTGAAACGATGCGTACGTACCTCAGGCATCATGCTAGGAATCCTTCTTACCACTTGGCAACCCTCGCTGCTGAGAGGCCCCGCACGAAATTTAGTGCAATTGTTTGTGCTCACGTGCGTCGTTTACGTCAGGTTTTACGCCTGCTGAGAAACTGGTGTATCCTCCGTGGTGCCTGACACTTACCCAAGTATGTGTTTCAATTCCAGGAATATAGAAAAAATCAAATTTGCCTTCATCAGCCCTTAAAACAACTGAGCTTGAGCCTTCGGCACGAAATGTACAACAACCACGTGCATATATACACCGATGCTTCAACCACAGCGTCTGGTTCTGGCGTGTGGTGGCGATTCCAGCTAGAGGAATCACTCTGCGAATCAAACTGTCACATGTCACTACGTCTACGGCGGCAGAACTTGCGGCTTTGCGTGGCGCCCTAGAGTACATCAAATCCCAAAGACGGAGTAGATGGGCAGTGTTTTCCGACTCGAAACCAGCCCTACAGAGCATGCAGTCAGTCCTTCGACGAGGTTGCCATGAACAATTAACTTACGAAGTTGTCAAGCTTGTTCACCACGTCACAGAAACAGGCCACGAGGTCAAGTTTCTGTGGCTTCCTGGCCATTGTGGGATCAGTGGCATTGATTCCGCAGACAACGCGGCTCGCACATCGCACCAAGAAGAGCACACCCTTCCGATTCCTTTGTCAAGGACTGACGCTGCACAGCAACTTCGTCACCTGGGACGTAGTCTGAGTCTGCAGGAGTGGAACACCCAATGCATAAGACATACGAGACTATACCAAATAAACCCTCGACTGGAACTTCGACCTCCATCCGGACTTCGTCGACGTGAAGCTTCGCTTCTTTGTCGCCTTTGGTTGGGGGTTGCCTTCACAAAAGCATATAGAACCCTCATCGGATTGACCGACAATGCGGAATGCGACGTCTCCTGCACCAAAGAAGACATCGGCCATCTGATATGCCATTGCCCTCGATTTGCCTCTGAAAGACAGAAGCTTTCGGACGCATTGCGACAATCGGACGATCGGCCACTCTCTGTGCAGATGCAACTGGAACACCGTCATCACCTTTCGTCGGCTCAAAAAGCAGTCAATGCTGTCTTGTGCTTTTTGAGGACTGCAGGCCTACGTGACCACCTTTAACTTTTGTGTAGTGCCACCGCTGCATACGCGCCAGCCGATTGACTGACAATCCTCTTTTTTTTGTCTCTTTCTCTTCTCTTTCCTCTCTCTCTCTCATCTTTATGCCACCTTGCCATTCCCCCAGCGTAGAGTAGCAAACCGGGCATGTACCTGGTTAACCTCCCTGCCTTCCCTCTTGTTGTTTATTCCCCCCCTTAATAAAGATATATAAATAAGATAGTTGACCTGTTTATTCGCTAAGCGAAGTACAACATAGTGGAAGCGACAAGTGCTCACAATGGAGAAAACGTAGAGTAAGAAGTGATTACACAAAGCTTAGATTGAGCGATAGCTTTCATGCGCATACTTCGTAAACATCACCACGTATTCTCAATCTCAGGATCCAAGGCCCACATGCATGCAGCACTTTGCGATTACTCACAATGCCTGGTGGGCAATTTACTGGTATTTATTGTTCCCAATTTCACTATTACTGAAACAGCTCGACTTGCGTTACTAGCTCGTCTCTCCCAAACGAGACGTAGCAACCAATCGGTGCTGATGAGATTCGTTCCCACACCGAAACACAAAAATGATAATTGTATATCATTTAAGGTAATATATTGGATGCCGCTATCTACAGCGTCAAAGTGCAGTGCGCGTATGACAGGCGGGATTATGTTTAAGAAAAGACTAGATGGCTATGATACGCATAGAAGATGTCCTTTTGAAGAAGCACCCCTTCCTTCCTCGCAATGCTTTTTTTTTTGTCTTCTCGTAGATCACGTGTAGGCACCATGCTCAAGAAGTCGAAAATTTCTGGTTGTTTTTTCTTAGCTCTCAGACAAATGCTGCCAGCCACGCTTCAGGGGAACAAAACAGCGCTGTTGATTTATTCTGTTTCCTAATTCTAACTTCGATAAAAAACACCTCAATTGCATTAAAACGCCTTCGTCTGGTTCTTTGTGTTTTTCCCTCAAAAAGCAGTTGTCCTGTCAGGCCGAGCACGTACCGCAGTTTGTTTGCCACTGAAACGAAAGAGCTGTTTTTTTAGCGAGACTGACAGCGTTGCATTTTCTTTCTTCGATAGTTGCCACGAGAAAACATGAAACCGGAACATAAATGCGCATCTCCAAGTACCTGTGACAGTTAAATACTGTGGAAGTTGTCCCACTTTGCATTCCATATTTATCACAATCTACAGCATTCGTGTAAAGTGTAGGCAGGAAGCTGGCAGCTATCCACGAGAAACATCGTGGATATTCTTTTTTTTTTCGCGTCAGCGTATCACTTCAACAACACGAGACAGATATTTCCGAAAGTTGAAAACGCAACTGGTATTGAAGAACTCACCGATTCATTGAAAAGATGACTTTCCAGGCACAGTTTCTTTTTCCCCTTCACGTTAAAAAGTATGGCTTCTTTTCACAAACATCCAGTACCTGGCTGACAGAAATGGCAATCTCATCACGTGAAGCCGTAATTTTTTTTGTGTCTTAATATTACCTATTATTTTATTCACCAATTTTTTACTTGTTTTTGAGCGTGTACATATTATGGTTTGAACGGTGGAAATCTTGAAGTGCGTCCTATTCTGTTAGCCGATCGATACATCTGTTTGTGCCCATGTGGAACTGCGTTGTTACTCACTAGAAGCTTGCAGTGTTCTGTTTGTACGGATTACGATCAGAAATTGTTACGATCAGAAATGTTACACGCAGTCAGTGAACTCAGGACAGCGCAGTAATTGATTAGCACACTGGCAGATAAGGACGAATTGCCTAATTGTGAGCAATATATTCCCATAAATGAAGCCTAAACTCGACAAACGCACAAACGCAAGCTCATCAGAGTTTATACACAAATGCTTACCATTTCAAAGTTCTTTTGAACATCCCCGTTTTTTTTCTCTGTATACAATTACTGCAAAGATTTTGGGTGTTGTGAATATGACAGAAGTTGTGAAGGTCTCTCACATTATTGCTGATACAATTGATGTGCGCAAGTTGATGAGCCAGCGTACTGAAGATTGAAACGTCTCGTCTGAGTGCGTCGAGGAATTATGCACTTGATGACTCAATATAGCGATTGTCAAGCCTCTACTGGCTTCGCATACTCACGCGAACGTTGTTTACTCTGCATTTTTGTCACATCATATTCGTTAAACTTTATTTAAAAGTTTAACACTTATGCAAAAAGAATTACCAATTGGTCCTAAATGCTAAGCGAATGAAAATGTCCTCGTTATGATAGTATGTTTCCATGTATGTTTTATCAGTATGTGGTATTGTGTATCTCTTGTGTATCGCTTATATTACCCACCCTCCCATTAGTGTGTATTACCATGTGTGTTGCCAAAGTGACACCCGGCACTGCCAGGAGAGTGGAACAGTGCGAGCGCGCGCAGCATGATATTCGAGAGAGCGCGCAGCATAATATTCGAGCGCAGAGCTGCTGCGGACAGATAAACCGCAGAGAAGAAACGAAGCGGAGGCAGCACTCTGCCTCTTCTCCCACCCCATCTCCTTCCTCCTCCTCACTCTCACGCGAAGAGAGGAAGGAGAGTTGGCGCATGCGTAGTGTGGGAGCAGACGGTCACCGAAGGACGGACACGGCCCCGAGCCAAAGCTGCTTCGCATCTAATATAAGGAGCTTTTGAGCTCGTCGTGCATCTGCATCGCTAACATAGTTTGTAGTGCGACGGGCGCACACCGTCGTGAACCGAAAACTCGTAGGCTCGATTCCCGGCAGAGGAGGTTTTTGAATAGTTTTTTTCTCATACGCTAGCGTCCGTATTATCAACTTCACACCTATAACAATGCTCTGTCACTGAATTCTTGGTACAACTTTGCATGAAACACTATTGAGTAGAAAAAAATGAATACAATAAAGAATCAGCAAAGTCACATTTATAAAGTGTCTTGAAGTCTTAGGGAAGGCTTGAGTATGCCTGAATCTACCGGCGGGTTCAATATAACTTGCAACGCGAAAAGCACGTCCTCACGAGTTCGAATGTAGCGCACGACTTCAACCTGTTTTATTTCAATAACTAAATATTGTTTTCCTATTTGGGATCACACCCGAGGGAGTGAAATGTCTTTAATAAAGAAAACGAACAGAGGAGAGGCACAGAGTATTTTCTATGTTTGTTTCTAACCTATTGCACTGTCACTGTAAAATATTTTACAATAAATATAGCGAGGAATATAAGGGCTAGTGGAAGCCGTGCTCAATCTTTCAACTTGTGAAGCCACTCACTCCCGTGTTTCAAGCAATATTGAGTGCAAGTGTACCTCTGTGTAAACTATAAACAATACAGGTGTTCTCCTTCTTACCACATAGCTAGATAGACATCATATTGTTGAAGAAGTGCTTACAATAAGGTAATGATGCCGAAGCTTTGCCCTTTACTATCTCCGTGCTCGGTCCCGGCAGCGGTGCTTAATTTATGAGCTCCTATGTAGGTTGAGAGTGACGAAGACGAAAAATGCAAAGGTGCATGTACATCAGCTGTCGCCAAAATAATAACGAGCACAGCTGAAAAAAACGAAGGTCTTATTGGAACAGGAACTGGGGCAAAAGTTAGGTGACACGTAAAATACATATGTGTATCTCAATAAACAGACACCATCTGGCCATTTTTTCCCAGTCCGCTGTCATAGAGGTATGTGTGCTTCGAAGCAAAAATAGTTTTTGAGAGGAGCTAAGGGAAATACGGCTTTACGAACTCCTTTTGAAAAGAGGTAGTATGTAAGTTTACCTAAAGATGGTATACATAAGAAACATATGCAAACGAGCTCATTAGGTCATTTTTTTTCAGTGACCTTAGTAGGATATCAGCTTTTAAAATCTTATTACATAGTTACGAAGCACCAGCATAATAAATAACTTTTTCTAATGAAAATACATGGACGGAGCCTGAGAAAAAGCGAAGGTTTAAACAAGACAAGCCAGTGACTTCATTATTAAAATGAAATAGAAAGTAACTAACCCCAAACTAACGTTTACACACGCCCCACTGGAACATAGCTTATCAGTAATTCTATGCTGCAGCCTAGGTCGTTAATTCACTCTTGCTTCAAAGTGAATCTCGAAACATGAAAGCAGCAGTGTATTTCTCAACGCTGTGCAAGACAATGTTAGCAGAGAGAGGTGTATTAAGTGTCAGTGAAAACAAACTAGCTGATTTTGGGAATATACTGCACGTAACACTAAGGTAAAATATGTTCTGCAGAATTCATATTTACACGTGTCCGTATATTTCGATTCTTTTTTTTTGTATTGTGTTATGTTCTACGTGTCACCAGTATACCTCACGCAAACCGTGCCCAAATGCCAGCCAACATTCCCAATTATTCTGGCATTTTCAAAAAATACTGTGCTGCCAGCAGGAACACTCAGGTTTATTCTAGAACTCACCCAGCTACAAACGATAACGATAGAATCTTCGATTCCACATGTATCAACGTGGACACGCTTTGCTGATAATAAGATTACAGACGGTGGTGTTAGGCACTTCCGCTGCGCATCAAGCGTTCATACTTTTACGTGCGGCATTTTGCTTCAGTCACCGCCACAACCATGTAATTCGCAGCTTCGTGACTAATATAAGTGTTACACATTGGTCCCTTCAGCTATGGGGGCTACGTACTATGAGCAGGCCGTGGAAACTTTTCGCTAGTACAGGTTTCAAAGAATATGCACGCTCGTAGAGGTTGCCGGGCATCTTTGGATCCCGTTGAACGGAGGGAGGTTGATGTGAATGTTCGAATTTATTGGCTGTCACAAGTTTTTACGAACAAAAAAAAATTAGATACCTCTGTAAACAACTTATTTTTCGTTTATATGCCTTTTCTTATTTTTTATGTTGTTAATTTTTAATCAAAAGGAGCACAGGAAGTGATTGACTTGCGTTTGTAGCGCTTGCCACCGCTCCTTCTCGCCCCCCGCTCAGCCAACGCCTCCTCTGTTTTGCTCAGCCCCCGCTCAGCCAACGCCTCCTCTATTTCGCTTAGCGATATTGAAAGTTGGATCACGCTCAGTTATCTCGCTTGGTAGGCGTGTCAACTACGGGAAAGATAAAATCAGCAAGTTGTGGCGGGCAGCGAACGGAAGGCGCAGTGAGCTATTCGCCGAACAAGCCAACCATGAATTCGTCGAAGATGGCTTAATCCAGAAACACATTTTCCGTGACTCTGCAGTGTGCTAACCCGGAGATTTCTAGTTCCGTGAAGGTTTTTCAGCAATTTTGAAGGCAACGGGTGAGCACAAAAATTTGAACTGATCATTTGAGCAGGTATCAATTTTGCATGTGTAAACATGAGTAAATGCAATCGTCAGCAAGCTTGACCGGACCGACAGAAGTGCAGTGTCACTTGACTAGTAAGTGCAAACGGCAGCCAAACTCTTGTCGGGAAAATGCGTTTATTGAAATGCTTGAGTTCGATTTTGCTTCGCTTCATAGTTTAATTTTTTTTTTTTGCTTTTGGCGTGAATTTCAGCGACGTCAAGTATTTAGAGGCTGCTTCTTGTTCATAAAACTTTTAAAGCTGTGGTTTCAAAATTTGTGAGTCTTTAGTTCTAATAGTGTCACTGAAGTAAACCTGGTGGACTGAATTCTTCATAAAATTATTACAGAGAATGTCGATGGTTCCAATGCCTTGATAAATGAACTTTTCTTCGTCAAGGCAACGATGTTGCTCTGACGAAAAGAAGTCAAATTGCCCAAACACTGTTTTATAGAGGCGTTCTTTCTCAAAAAAACTTCTGATCGCTTCAAGACTCTTTGTTCCTGTGAACTTCAGTTTCGTTTTGTACTCATGTTCTGTAATACCGGTGTCACACGGACACTCTTATTCACGATCAGTGTCAATCTGGATTAACCACAATCCAGATTAGGTGCTGCTACTTGGCCACTTTAATTCACGATTAGGCATGATCAAAATCAAGACTATCGCGATTTGTGGATCGCGATCTGCCTAAGAGATCTCGATTTTGCTGTCGTCTGCACCCCCTAGCCGAGCTTGTTGAAAGCGCAATAAACAAGAAAATCGAGCATAGTTCAATAAAACCGCTTTAGAACAGTTATATGTTCATAAAAAAGCGAATTCTAAACTGCTCAAATTGAAACAATATCGCCCCGCCGCGGTGGTCTAGTGGCTAAGGTACTCGGCTGCTGACCCGCAGGTCGCGGGTTTGAATCCCGGCTGCGGCTGCTGCATTTCCGATGGAGGCGGAAATGTCGTAGGCCCGTGTGCTCAGATTTGGGTGCACGTTAAAGAACCCCAGGTGGTCGAAATTTCCGGAGCCTTCCACTAAGGCATCTCTCATAATCATATGGTGGTGTTTTGGGACGTTAAACCCCACATATCAGTCAATTGGAACAAAATCTGAAGTATTGCATATTTTAGGATTCGCATCAACCACGTGTACTTACGGGAGAAGCAGCCGATAAGCAGACGACAAGCAATCGACCGTTGCCTTCAGCGCGAAATTGAACTATCGCCCTGTCAGAACTGTTGGATCACCTCGAAGCAAAGTGCTTATGATTGTCGCCAGCCTTTCGACTACGTTGCAACGTACGTGCACTTCATGGTCGAATGAAGAGACCTTTACAGTTGTTGACCACTGGCAAGAGCGACAGGAACAGACTTGAGGCGCCAAAAGTGAAACACTGGCGCGTACTACGAGATTGACGCTTCACTGTGACTACACGGTTACGAGCGGGGACCATCAGAAATAAAAATGAAGGTTAAGAATCTCACCCAGCAATACAAGTAAGTGGTAGAAAAATTTTATCGAATGATGGATTTATGATATTAGTATTGTAGTGGCCCGAAAAGTTTTTGACGTTCGAGCGGTTCTTGCACGAATAACAATGCTGATAAAGGGCTCTATAGACATACCGCATGCCGAGTTTTGTCAGTTTTGTCAAGATTGACGGCACGGAAATGCCCCTGGGGCATTTCATCTGACCTAAGCTCAAACCAGATTAGCTTGGCTAGTGTAGCAGTGGTAATAATGTTGATCGCGATCAAAAAAACTGATCCAGGTTGTCCTGATCGCGATTAAAATTGCCCGTGTGACACTGGTATAAGAAAACTAAGCGCACCCTCATAACAAACATGTATGAGTCAAATATGACGTGCCATACTCGTGATTGTTTATAATTTTTGTATTGGTTCAGATATTCTGTGCTCAACCTTTGCTCATTACGTCCATGAGTCATTTGTAAATCAAAGCAGCTTTTATACATTAACACTTCCACACTATGTGTACGTCTTCTTATTTTTCATACAAAAAATTATATAAAAAGGTAATATTATTTGTGACGATCGAGTGTCGTTCCACAGGAAAAAAAATAGTCAGCTTAACTTTCACCTCTTCATATAACACAAAGAAAAAAACATTAATTTTTTTTTGCGAATGACTGCATCGCTAAAGTGGCCAGTGGAACTAAAAGAAGGCACGAGCGCATTCCACTTGCATGCGAAGTTTGAAAGGAGGGCTTCCGAGGCAGCCCTTCTCTTCTCAATTTTTCGTCCTTTTCCTCTATTTCTGGACGTCAGTGACGTCATGAAAGACATTTTACTGTTGCTCATTTATCTTTAGGAGGATGCCACGCAACCGCCAGGGGTAAAAGTGGTGTTGCTGCTGGCGAAAGGGAATACACACATGAGAGGTATGGGGAGTTCTGGCCTTCTGCTACCAGCGTCAAATGAAACCCAGACAGCGGCGAGACTTCGCGAGGATATAATGCATGCCGTCCAATTATTACCATGGACAGGCACGCATATAAGCGCAAATCTGCCTAGCAAGACGCGCGCCTACAGCCATGGTGATAACTGAACAGGGTGCACTGCACCAACGCGAAGGCGTGCCGTTGTTTGGGTTTCATTCGACACTGATAGTGCATTTTTGTACGAAACATTTTAAATGCGAAGCGCTTCTTGGTGGACGCGGTGATTTTGAGCGTATCTATCTATCTATCTATCTATCTATCTATCTATCTATCTATCTATCTATCTATCTATCTATCTATCTATCTATCTATCTATCTATCTATCTATCTATCTATCTATCTATCTATCTATCTATCTATCTATCTATCTATCTATCTATCTATCTATCTATCTATCATTCTATCTATCTATCTATCTATCTATCTATCTATCTATCTATCTATCTATCTATCTATCTATCTATCTATCTATCTATCTATCTATCTATCTATCTATCTATCGATCTATCTAGCCGCCTACGACATTTAGCTCTCCTGGCCATTTCGATAATTGCATCGATACCAAATTTGGTATTGCATAGCATGATTATAAGAAAAGCATCATTTACTAGTCACAACATGATTATCATGACATGTATGTTATGAATGTCAGAATTTACATATCATGGTCTTGCTCCTCTTTCGATGCTTTCTACACATGTCATATTAAAAAACCTTTATGGTATGACATGACTGTTTGGCGAACACAAGTGACAAACCCTTAACGAGCTTATGGCCGAAAGAAACACAAGAGAAGGACATAAGCTCGTTAAGAATGAAGCAACTCGCTCAACAAGTCATTCTCCTGAGAGACCCTAACACGAAAATTATGACACGCATGTCATGTAGGTCATGCGTCATGACTACACGCCATGCTCATGGTGCACTCACGATCAGTTTGCCAGCTTCACATATATCAAATTTAGTATTACGGGACGTTAATGCACGACAAAAGTATATGACTGGTGCAAACATGATAGACATAAGATGCATGTCATGTTAGAACATGAATATCTGAACATGCTACACTATTGATGCACTCGCGGCCGTTTCGCTAGCTTCACATATACCAAACTTGATATAACGGGACGTGAGTGAATGACGAAGGTCATTTACTCACGTCCCGAATGTACCTGGTGCAAACATGATAATCATCATGAGATGTGTCTCATGAGATGCGTATCATGTAACAACATGACTACATGCCATGCTCATTACGCGCTCACGGGCGTTTCGCTAGCTTCACATATTCAAAATTTTGTATTACGGGACGCGAACGGGCGACAAAGGTAAATGACACGTCCAAAAATGAAAATCATGATATGCGTGTCATGGAACACTATGACTACAGGCTACGCTCATAGTGAGCTCGCGGTCGTTTCCGTAGCTTCACATATACCAAATTCGGTGTTTCGAGACATTAGAGGATGACGAAGGTATTTGACCGGTGCAAACATGATAATTATGACGTGCGTGTAATGAAGGAACATGACAACATACTACGCTCATGATGCGCTCGCGGCCGTTTCGCTAACTTCACATATACCAAATTGTCTGTTGCGTGACGCGAACGGATTGCAAAAGTAAATGACTCGTCTGAACTTGATAATAAGGACATGCGTGTTCTGTAAAACATGACTACTTGCTGCGCTCATAGTGCGCTTGCGGCCATTTCGCTAGCTCCACATATACCGAGTTTTGGTATCACGTGACGTGAATAGACCTCGAAAGTACATGACACGTCCAAACGTAATTATAAGAAGGAAGTCATGTACGGCATATTTTGCGTTCTCCTAGTAACGTTGTGCTGATTTTAGAGTGATCTATCAACATTTCTCATTCGTGCTTCGCACATAATCGATTCTCACTGTACGTGAGATCTCCTAATTTTTTTACGCCACTTTTGTCAACTTTTGGCCAAAACAACAGTGTATATGCCAATTGACGAATTGTACATTCTGCGTAGTTTATATGTTTTCACTCAAAGCTTTTTGTCCTGCGTATGAATGTAGGCGACCGCTTTGTTGAAGGCACCACAATGCTTGACGCGTTGTTCGGCGTGGTGCACTTCACAACCAACGTGAAAAACATTATTTTTCTTTTCTCGGAGTGAATGAAACCAAAAACAAGTTCTGCACACATTAGCAGATATGATTTTGTTATTTATATCTTGCAGTGAATTACGACTGAGTGCGGAATAATGTCATGTTTATTATATTGCCAACAATAATTCACTACAAAAACGCGCACAATAGAGCCCATTGCCTCATTTTTTTAAATAAAATAAGAAGTGGCTTGAATCTACAGCATTTGAAATGGACCCATTCGTATACATCGCATCATAATTTGTCAGTTTTGTCGAATTATATAGATTTCAGGTGATTAAGAACACAGAAACACCAACATGTGGTCCTGAAAAACGCACTTTCTGGAAGTCAGAGTAAAGGTGCGGCTAAGTTTTATGGAAAACTAAAATCGTACCAATATTATTTCCCAAAGCTCGGCGCACTCGGCTAACAACTCGCGGTGAATGCAATGACTGGAGTCTACTTGCTCCCAAGACAAGGAGAGAGCACATTTTATAAGAAAATCTTAAGCTGTACTTTATTAGCTTCCCCTCGAATTATTTTTGAGCAGTGCTGGCTGGTATTTCTCATTTTCGAAGTGCGCCAACGAGGTACGCATAACAAACGCCTAAATGAAGGTTTGGTGGTGAGGATTTGGTCGCGCGTTTGGCCGAGAAAACCGGGCTAGAAACATAGAGCAGCCTTTAAAGTCTTACGCTAGCACTGTTATAACTATTGTTCATAGTTACGTATTACATTGGCGTTGTTTTTTATGAAGGTAGTGTACCCGTAAACGAAGCAGTTAAGGTGTATTCTTTACACCCTATTGCACCTTATTGGGGAGCCGCTTTTGTGCTCCCACATGACAAATGACGAGTGCGTAATAGCCCTTTGAAGTGCCACAAAACGTGGTATTTCATAGCAGTGCATCGTAAGTAGGACCGCAACAATTATGCTTGCACGGCCAAGCGAAAAACCTTTTGCCGTCACTTCTCTTACGCTCAATTATCTTAAATACGTCAGGCACGCCGTGAACCTCACAATTTAGATAGGTGAACGTTTCCACGTGAGTACCCAGCCTCTAGTGGTTATGTTTCACAAGAGCGCTGGTGCGCACGATAGTGCTATTGAATTAGTCACAAAGGCCAAGTTTAAAGGCACTGCAAATTGTACCGTGTAGTTGGTGCACCAGAAATTGTTGTACAGAATCTGCAATTTAATGCACAACCTAAGCGCTTGTACTTCAACAAGCGCTTCACGGCTCCTTCGCCTAAGCCACATATTTTTCTGGAAGAGTACATGACAGTTGCACAAAGAGAAATAATGTTCTACTTAGTTTTTTTTTCTACTTCATTCTTCTAGTAGGCTACGGACCCGAAAACCACTTTGCGGCTATGCTTCGTAGGTCGCTTCAGTGATCTTTAGGCAAGCGTAATAATCAAATGCGTGATTAGGGAGATGGCTCTCAGCTGGTGTTAGTAGTGTTGTGCATTCATCTATCACTCATGGCACGGCGTTTATCGCTTGGCATTTCTCCTGGTTTTTTTTCTTAGGACAGAGAACCTCATTACTGGCAGTTGTCAATGTGATTTTACAGAAGATTCAATCAGTGAGCTACTACAAAACTAACAGGAAACTTTGTCATTTAGGCATGAAACGTTCCGGCGTGCCTTTCCTCAAATACTACACAAAGAGGAAACCACGGATAAAAAAAATCTGTGTTTACATTAGGTGCCTGGTTAAACGGGGGTTCAAGTGTGCTGCAAAGTCATCGCTGTTTCTCCATGACCACAACTCTCGTAAAGGTAAATATAACCTTTCGGGTTTTATTGAGGCCTTCTCTCGCTTTAGTGTACTTAAAACAATTAGAAACATTTGCTGCCAAAGCGGATTATTATAATGGAGGCAGGATCTCGTCCCGGAAACGTACGCCCCAGTGCCTCTTTGATCTTTGCAACGGCTGCAATATTTCACGCCTGGAGCTCAACACAGTGGGATGCCTTTTTATGCTGCGGGGCTATCACAACACGCTGTGAAGGCAACCTGGCGGAGACACTTCATATGCAGAGAGTCTAGTTAACATTTTTCTGCTACAGCAATAAGTGTCTCGCAATTAATCGGCATATTTCTAGAGGATAGTCGCCATATTCAGAAAAATTCGAGCGGGCGGTCACGCTAGGAAAATTGGCAGAGATGTAAAAACACCAAATGACAACGCGTTTTTGTTGACGGGAAGAGACGTGTGTTTCTAAAATGTACGCAGCAACTGAGCCATATCTCATATGTGGACGCTCTACAAGTGTAAGCAAAACATTCTTCACCACAATTATTTCGCTCAGTACGACAAAATTTCGGAAACTTTTGTTCTCCCTACAGAGACGTGACGTGTTCTGAAAGTCCCAATATAACTACTCGCATGGCCCCTCGCAATTATTGTAAAATACAGCACGGAGCAGCGAACTGTTTCGTTAACATGCCAACGCCGAATGACAAAACAGGCCCACGTCAACATTTCGCTGATCCTCACGCCAAAACTACAGCTCACCGGCGCAGAAACGTCTGCGTTTTCTAGAACCGTCGCCAGTGAACTTTGCCATATTGATGTCGTAATGGCATTCGCTAGCTGCACCCAGCTATATCGTTTCACCAAAGAAGCACATCCTTTCGTTTCTTTCTAGCGACGTTTTGCACAATGAGCGTTTCTCTAGGATAGCAATAACAACTTTTATCATTGTGTCATTGCAAGACTGAACCGGGTGCAACCATTTTTTCCACCGAATTTCGCCCCTGCCATAAAACAGGGGCGGAATTATTCGAGTATGTCGTTGGTTGCTAGTATCACATTCTCTTGACTCGTCTAGCCATAGTGCACGCCTCACTTCAATTCTGCAAGATAGCACAATATAGAAAATTCTCAGCCACGCAAGAAGACGGCTATACAGTTGAAGCGCAAGCTATAGCAGTTTCTTAACGTGTTAATCAAACTTCCGCATTTATGCATTTATGATCCCCTATATTCGAATGCACCACGTGAAATTGGTCAGTAGATTACGCTTGACTTACTCTGCGTGTGTTGTTTCTTACTGTAAGACATTTACCAGCGCACAGGTCTCGACATGTCAGCATATTGAAAGAAATGTACGGGTAATTTAATAAAATTATAGTACTCCCTATAAATATCGAGAGAATCCCAATTAGCAAGCGTATAAGGCAGGGAGAAAGGATCTCTCCAAGGGTATTCCTGGCTTGCTTACACGAGGTTTTCAAGACCCTAGATAAGGAAGAGTTAGAAATGAGAGTAAATGGTTAGTACCTTTGTATCTTGTAATTTGCGGATTACGTGCATTGATCAGTAACTAAGGTGATGAACTGCAACTCATCACTAATGAATGGGATGAGAAATGGGGATGAGTGTATCAGAAATTTAACATGCGTAAAACCAAAGTTATGTGCTACAGTCTTCGCACACAACAGCACTTTGCGATAAGTGGCAAGAAACTGCACTTTATTGTAGTGTACGTTATTGCGCTATTCGGTTCATGTTCAAATAAAAGCTTCAGATGTAGCTATGTCACTTAAAAAATAATAACTAGGGAAAGGTTCCCGGGGAGTGCAATATACTGGATGTTGTAAAGGAACACGTCTATACTTACTTCAAGTAGTAGCTCCAAAATGCAATCATGAGGGCAAGTAGCTAGAGGAATACGGAGAGGTTGGTGCATATTCAGCAAGCATTCTCAAATTTTAAATGGTAGCTAAGTGTCAGTCCTCAAGGGGAACATATATAAAAGCTACATCTTACAGTTATCTACTTACGGGGCAGAAACCTACAGACTAGCAAACGAGGATTTCTAGTTGAATTCAAGATGACGCGGCGAGTAATGGAAAGGGAAGTGATACGTCTAGACATAAAAGACAGGAAGGGAGCAAAGTGGGTCAGGGAAAAAGCAGGTGTTGAGAACACCGTGGTTTAATTTAAGAAGCAATGGACATGGCCAGGACACGTATAGCGAATACCCATGATAAGCGCTGGTCAAAAAATGTAAATACCGGGGATTGCAGGGAAGGCAAAAGTGCCTGGGTATCCCCTAGCGCGAATTATCATATGACATGTTCCTCGTAATCAATAATGAGGTATCAATCTACATGAATTGAACGTGTTCTCCTGTGATCATACAATAAAGATACGTATTTGAGTTTGAACGCGGAAAGTCAGTGGAGCAGACGAGTGAACACAGGAACGGGTTTGATTGGCGGAAGGCTGATAATTACGTAAAACTTGCACACTCAGAAACAAGCGCTGAGTTTGATATTCATGTAGTTTTGCCTTTTAGGGTCACTATTCTGCTTGCATTGCAAATATTGCTTGTGCGTGAAAGTAGTGTATGATAGTTTTCTTGCAAAGCTGAAAAGATGTCTAAAAAATGCTTGCGCATGTGAAGAGATCAGAAGTGGAAGAGGAAATCACTCATAAAATTTCGAAAGCAAAGCCGGTAGGTTTACAAGACAGTTGGTTTAAGAACTGAACTTTCGTGAGCGAATAATCTATTACTCAAAGAGCTTAACTTGAATATGTACACGTTAGGCGGAAGCTTCTGCTCCAGGCACATGTATAACAAATATAGAAGCCACACACAAATAAAATAAGTACTAATTCTATTTAAAGAAAAGATACAATAGTAGAAGCGAAAATTCGGTTTATCATGAGCGGAAAAAGCGCAACATTCTGATAGAGTAATTTGAAGTTTGCTACCACGTAAAATATGTAAGCAAAATGTGCAAGCTGCCTTTACTATATAAAATTTTGCAAAAACATTGAAAATATAAAGCTAGATAACATCAATCTTCCCTTCTGTTGGTGTTTCAGAGATTGAAGCTCACAAAACTTTACTTGTACTTTATAGGCAACATTCAAATATGTGAAGGTTGCCTCGAATCGCATAACACATCATATGGTGCAAAGGAAACATTTGGTTACTCATCTGTCGTTTTATTATGCTACTCCTAGAGCCATACTGTGGTTCGCTAGGTGACTTCCGGTCTCATTGTCCTCGTACAGAAGTTGAGATTTTCTAGCGCTCATGAAAACAACATCTCACAGAAAAATTACGTAAATTTACAGGTTAGGGTTTGCCATGGATAAGCAGTAGGCACGAATGAAGCAGGACGTTCGTTTACCTAAAAGAATGGTTAATTAGCAGCAAATAAACGATAGAATGTAAGTGAATCATTTTACTGAAACTGAAGACGGTTGGCTTGTAGGCCAGTTTAAACGATTTGGCACATTGCGGCGTAGTTTCCAACCCTACTTTTTATATAGAATCTGCTATTCGTGGCTTCTGCACTTGTATTTGTCCAGCATCTGAAAGAACTACGGCAGCATGACATCGCACTGTCGGAGTTGATAAGCGTGACCACCAAGGGGAAAACGCAACTGATGTCTTAATTGATATGTGGGGTTTAACGTAACAAAACGACGATATGAATCGGAGAGACGCCGTAGTGGAGGGCTCGGGAAATTTCGACCACCTGGCGTTCTTTAACGTGCAGCCAAATCTGAGCACACGGGCCTAGAATATTACCGTCTCCACCGGAAATGTAGCCGCTGCAGCCGGGATTCGATCCCGTTACCTGCGAAAACACAACTGTACGAACAAAAATATCAGTCAGGAGTACCCTAACGCTGTAGAGGTTCACGGCCAAATGTTAACGGAACAGTCACCCAAGTCAGCTCATACTTCACCAAAAGCTATAGACCAGCGCCAACGGACATACCCAATAGAAAGAACATTAGGTATCACAATCGCTATGTTTTTTTATGTGTTACTTTCCAACCGCAAGGTATGTTTTCTTTTTATTTATTTATAAACTTGAGTCTCTCTATTGACCTTTCTCCGGTCCCTATACTTTACTTTGTTTGTCTCTCCCTAAAGCCTTAAATTTCTGATCATTCGGCTTCATAGATGACACAAATAAAAATAATTCATTTGCTTAGCACTTCACGTTAAAGGAACAGCTGGCCTGGAGCTGACCTTTGAGCTGGAGGTGTAAGACGATGTGGATTATTTGACATAGTCCTTAAGCATTAGAATCCCTGGTGTAAGTCCCTTATCTTGCCATTGCAGCTGCGCCCTGTCAAAATATATTTATTTTCGTTTTCTCTTCGCAGGTCTGCAAATACAACTTCATATACAAACATCCATATTTGAAACTCGACATGCTGCAAATAACGAAAGGAGCATATTGAGTGCTGCGGACTACAAGAAAGTGGATATGTGTACAGCGTCCCGAGCTTTGTAAACGCGAAAGCTTAGTCTCATAATGATTTTGATTGATTTATATTGGGGGCTTAACGTCCCAAAACCACCATATGATTATGAGGGACGCCGTAGTGGAGGGTTCCGAAAATTTCGACCAGCTGGGGTTGTTTAACGCGCACCCAAATCTGAGCACACGGGTCTACAACATTTCCGCCTCCATCGGAAACGCAGCCGCCACAGCCGGAATTCGATCCCGCGACCTGTGGGTCAGCAGCCGAGTACCTTAGCCACTAGACCACCGCGGCAGGGCTTAGTCTCACAATGAAAAGCACTGCAATCGCAAATTGAAAAACAAACAATATATAGAAGCCTGTTATGCGGTGCATTGTCGGCTGGAAACTATACTGCATAAATAATAAGCAGTAGTTAAAGAAACTTCAAGATAAGCTGATGTGCGCAAATAAAGAGAAGAACACAGCAAAAAATGAGCTAAAAACAAATTCAAGGGTATTCGCGTTTGCAACGTTTTATTGAAGTAAATAAACACACATGAAAACATTTACTTGTAGTAAAAAAATTGGTGTTTTCTTTCTATGCGTACGTATCTGTGTGTTTTAGGGTGGGTGTCGTGCACCTACTGGGAGCACGTGCATAGTTTATTTCACTACTATATGTCTGCACATCGCTTTTGTGGCCTTTACAAGAAATGAAAAGAAAAGAAAACAGCTATGCCGCTACGGCTATTTTATGGCACGGGAGGTATCTTATTTTATGGCATGGGAGGTAACCAATTCCGCACCCTCCTTCATCATCTTCATCAGCCTGACTACACAACCACTGCAGGGCAAAGGCTTTCACTGTGATCCGTCAGTCAGCCCAGTCGTGTGCTTTCCGTTGTCATTTTATACCTGCGAACATTTTAATCTCATCTGCCCCCCCCCCCCCCAAACTCTCTGTCTCCCCGTCGTGCATTTGCATTTTCTGAGAATGCAGTGAGTCACATTTATTGACAAGCGGTTATCCAGCCTACGGGCTATCTACCCGGCCCACGTTAATTTCTTCTTCTTGATATCAACTATATGCTATCCTTAACCATGTTTTTCCCCTACCCACTCCCCGCTCCGCTTGTCTCTTAAATTTACACCGATGATTTTCCTTTCCATCAATCACTGCGTTGTCCTCAATTTAAGCTGAACCCTCTTTGTAAGCCTCCAGCTTTCTGCTTCGTAGGCGAGTAGCGCCGAGATGTAGCTGTTACATACCTTCCTCGTGAGAGCTAGCGGCAGGTTACCATTCACGATTTGTTACTGCTTGCTGAATGTGATCAGTTCCAACCTTATTCGTCTCGTTATTTTACACTTATGGTTCAGCTCTCCTGTCACTACATGTCCTAAGTAGACATACTCCTTTACAGCTTTCAGCGTCTTTCCACCTATTGCAAAAGGCCTTTCTCTCCTTAGGCTGTTGCACAGTACATTAGTTTTGTGCGTATTATAATTTTCAGACCTACTCTTCGATTTTCCGTGTCCAGTTTAGTAATCATGAGCTGTGAGTTGTCCCCTGAGGTAATCATCAAGGCAATTTCATCAGGGATTCAGAGGTTACTAAGATACTCTCCATTAACTCTTATCCTTAACTCTTCCCAAACTAGGGTCCTGAAAACCTGCTGTAAACACGTAGTGAACAGCATTGGAGAGATCGTGTTTCCTTGCCTTACACCATTCTTTATTGGGATTTTCTCACTTTTTTATGGGAAACTGTGGTGGCTGTGAATCTTCTGTACATTTTTCTCCAGTATGTTCGTGTAGGGTTCCTTGATACCATGATTCCATCATGCCTGCACTACTTCTGATGTCTCGACTGAGTCAAGCGCCTTCTCGTAGTCTATGAAGGTATAGGCGTTGCATGCATACAGCAATTAACCCTCCTTTGTACCCTCTTCTGTAATATTTTACCCTACTCCATATATGTATCCTCCGTGGTACAGCCTTCGTTAGGGAGAATCCTATTAAAAATGTCGCGATTATTTCACACGCACCTAGGGTATATACAGGTGCAAAATCGTTTTTAAATACATAATTGTACTTAGTAATTAATTGGAACAGCATATTTAGTAGTGGATAAATTTTACAAAGTATTGTGGCTGTTCATTTTCGCACTGGTATTCCCTACCCGGGTATCTTTAGGTCCTGTTATCGTGGCTTATTGAGTGCGATCGAGCAAGAAACAGTATGAAAATATGACTCCGCAATGTTGCGCCACTGCACTCAGCGGCAAGAATGCTACGTTTGATGTTTCAAGATATGAAAACAATGTTTTTTGTTGTTATCTTGCGTGCAAGCTGTAGGTTACTGAAGCATAAATAAAAAAAATTGTAAAACTCAGCTGCACCGTAATGATGAATGAAAATCACTTCAACAAAATAGACGGTATGAAGAATTCCCGGTAGTGTACATAACCACTGAAGGAAAACATTGTTTATCATGCGCAGCGCAGCATATTTACATAAAAGTGAAGGTGCTTGCGTGCATGCCATCATTCATGGAAGCGGAGTTGCTAGAAGTTAGACAAAAAATTAGTGTGAAAACAAAGAGGGCAATTATTCTGACCATTTTTCGTTATTTCAGTACTGGTATGATGAACAACCATTCTGCATACGCGTGGACTACGAGGGCGCAGAAATATAATGTTGGTGTCAGAATACCTACGTTGTAGGTGATGAATGAGATGTGAAATTTCCCAGAGGAAGTACTCAGGCTACGAGGATCAAACATTTTTTCAAGCACGTTTCTGAATAATATTTTGTTGTTGAGCATTTTGAAATAGTTGTCTGCAAGTTGCCAAAATATTAAATCACAGTGCAAGACGGGAGTGTGGGTGTATACGACGAATGCCATAATGTGTAAAATGCAATGTGACGGGTAGGTGCCACCACAATATCATCTTAGCAAAACGTAGAAAATACCTGCCTTTTCGTGCATAGCGTTGCATTGTCAGCACAGTGTAATAAACGCTATGGTCTTTAGAAATACCTGTGTATTCCTTTTGTAGTATAAATAAACATGGCAAAGTATAATAATGTACTGATGATCACCTATGTTTTTTAATCGATAATACCACAATTATGAGCGCAGAAACTAGAGTAATAGTAATGGGCGCTGCGGTTGTGGTTGGACTTCGGCTGCTTCGGGTCGAAAACAGACAAGTCAACCGACAAACAGACAGACCAAAATTTTTGCGTCAAAGTATCACAAGAAATATTATCGTTCTTAAAGATGTACACGGAAGTGGTCAAAATTTATTGTTCAAATAGTTTGAGAACTCAAACAGCATACACGCATGCATTCATGCGTCAACAATGTCTTTTATCAGCCAACCGTGACTCACTTCAGCATACAAAGTTCATTAGGAAAAAGTAGACATGTTTTTCTCTTAGGTAGCACCCTTGTTGCCAAACCAAGCTTTGTTTTGCGTCAACATAGCAAAGTTCTTCTTTTCCGCAGCACAGAGCAGCAACCACCATGATATTTGCTTCGCTAAACTTTCTATATTCTGCAGCTATATTTGGCGTGATTCATTAGATGTGCTTGTGTGTGCAAGCGATGAACAAACAAAACTTCGCTGTAGCTGCCTTACCTCCAAGCGGCTTCGGGTTCTCTCCATGAACATATGCATACGCAGCACTCAACATAGCGGTGGGTGTTTCCCTCGCGAAGTGTGTGCCCGTAATTGTGTGTGTCACTATATTTATATTCATGCTTATATCTCTTGAATGGATGGTGTATCTGCTTGCTCAAACTTGCTGCTTTGGGGCGATACTCAATTGCACATCATCGTGATTGTCGCCACTGAAGCGTTCCTTAAGATAGAGTGGTAGGACAAAGCAGATTCTTTTCATAAGCTAGGTTTGTCGTCATTGAATAACAAATATGTGCGGGAGCAGTCTTGCAGTATGGCTTGGCACGTGCTAGAGAAGCATGGTGAAAACTAAATAAAATATAAACACTAAAAAAACAGAACTGCAGGCCCTTAGGAACGTAAGGGAGGTGATTAAACCTAAAGTGAAGGCAGTTGAAGATGTGAGCTTGCTGTTGTACGTGCCACTTTGTGTGTCTGTGTCACTATTTCTTTTGCGTTGTAGTTACGATGAATGAGCAGCAACTGCTCACATTATGACGCCTATAGAGGGCAGTAAACTATAGCACATCAGAACGATGTTGTGAGAGTTCTCTATATACCACCGATTATGAACAGGGAAGAGAAAGAAAAAAGCAAACCAAATAATCAGGATTACTTTCAAGACAGCCATAAGATTACCGTGGAATACTTCAAACGACAAGCTACCGGCGCTTTCTCTTCATAACACAATTGAAGAATTAGCTGAGACCCAGCTACTAGCGCAAGAAAATCGCCTTCTCCAGACCCCAACGGGCGAACAGTGCTAGCAAATCTAGGCCGCGATACATTATTACAAAAACAGCAAGAAACTAAAGTACCAAACAAGCTTAGACAATGGTACACTGTATTGCCAATACCAAGCAATATGGATACTGCTCTGCATGCTGGGAGAAGAAAGGCAAGGGCTGACTACATTGACAGCATAACAAGATTTTTGAGCACGGCCAGATTCACTGACGCCGTGACTTATGAGACCAATGCAAATAAATATGTGTGTGTAGTCACCGACTGTAGAGGGAAAATTACAGCCTGCGCTTCAATAGATCAGGTGTCGACAACACAAGCAGAAGAGGTTGCCATAGCACTCGCATTAAAAGAGCGATGAACGCGAAACGCTTCATTAACAATCATTACAGATTCACGAAAAGCCTGCAAAAACTATCCAAAGGGCAAAGTTGGAGCACAGGCTCTCCGTATATTGGCTGGCACAGGATGGGACATCACAGTAAAATACGTACAGACAGTGACTTTGGCACTGGGGCACGAGGGCGGGACAGGGAACCTGCACCTGGACGAGGCGGCTCAAGGCTTCACGAATCACCGATCCACCCAAGACAATGCAATAGATGACCCTGCACCCCTGAACCCTTACTTCACAACTATTCTAAAGTACTACAGGGGAAATGGGGAGCTCTATTCACGTCCTCATAGCAAGCTCAGTGCTGCGGAGGCAAGAGCGCTAAGAAGAATACAGACTAACACATGAATCTGCACACTTTTCACCTGATGTACCCCAAGGCATACAGAGATATATGCCCGTGCTGTGGAGCCACCCCAACACTCTTTTACATCACGTGGGAGCGTGCAGAGCACGACGAAGAACACGACACCAATGGCAATTGGGAGGAATGGGAGAGGCTGCTGTCTAGCCCAGCCCTGGTGGATCAGCTGCGACTGGTCCACAGAGGTGAACGAATGGCTCGCGCCAGTGAGGCCCTGGAATAGGGGCACCACCATGCCGGACAGACTTCGCACTTCACCCTGTATATTCCTCGGGGCACTGGAGTTGTAGCCTGTCTGGATTATGTACTTCTACTTAAACTCCTAACATGAATATTCGCTGTAGCAGGAATGTTCTCCTGCATTTTTCTGAGGACTAAATTCAGTGTAGGTAATTTTTTCGGACTGTTTTTTAGGTATATTATCTCCATAAAAAGTAATACAGTATGCGCTGTGTGCACGATATTGAGAAAACGTAAACAGTGGCCCAAAAGCAAATCAGGAAACTTGAATCTGTGTATGAATTCGTGAACTAAATACTTGTACATTTAATAAATTTCATGATAAAAATTATAAAAAGCAGTAATCATTCTCAACGTAAGCTCATACAAGGAGAAGATCAATTTATTCAATAATATAAAGTTTTTTAGAAGCGCTGACGGGATAGAAACGGATGCGATTCCTGCTGTTTACCAGCTATCACAAACTCAGGAATTGGAATGAACTCATATGTATGCCTTATGTTTTATGTATTAATGGTCTTTCTCCGTCTTACGCCTCCGCATTCAGTTACTGTCATCGAGCAGTGTTCTCAGCTGGTGGTACTATCACTAACACAATAAAAGACCACCAAGTAAATCTTTCTAATGAGCACTCATAATTAGGTTTTCTTGGGGGGCTGGACTCCGTGTTTTGAAATTTGAGCGCGTTAATCAACCAACAAGGGGAATAGCTGCTATACAAGAGCTAAAGCAGAGAAAAAAGAAACATTAGTTACGTAGAAAAATAACTGGGAAAAGGCCGAATAAGCCTGCCGAAATATTGATAACCTAGAGCTATTCGTAGACGCCATTTAGTCCACCTGCTACAACATGAATATCGGCTTCACTAAATGTGCCTCATTCTAAGCTACTTTCCTGGCTTTCCTTCGGCCAGAAGCATGAAATAAATTAAGGGCTCCGACAGCATTTTGTCCGCTGGAGGTAGTTCAGAGCCCACGGGATGGCTTTAGGCTCTTTCATAGTCGAGTACTAAGTACTCTAAATTGCTAACAACTTTTTCTAAACACGCCCAAACACGCTTCTTGCTTAAGTTCTTAAATAAGCCCACAATGTCATTTAACAACTGATGCCAACTATCACTGCTGAATATTCTCCTGAGAGGCATACAGAGCGATGCGACGCAAAATTTCTTTTGTTTGCCCATAAGCCCATGACACTGAAATAATCTGGCGCATGCGCTCATGAAGATGTTTGGCGCAGCACCATAATAAAATTATTGCGAAAAAAACTTGAATACCATGCAAAGATTACTCCATGTATGCGAACAATATTCGCCATGCCAGGTTTCCTTTTTTGTATTGTAAGAATTTGGCCAGAGCCTAATGTTCTATTTGCGCTCTTCTATAAAAGAAGACTACCTTCGTAGCTGCTTAAGCTGGGTCCTTAAGCACCACAATGCACACATATGTATTTCGCACACTCCGAGAAGCTTGCTAACATTCGCTTCTATTTTGTTTCAAGTGATACAAATACTTGCTTGTCTTGTTACCTCACGTCGTTTTCTCGACACTTGATTGTTATGTGCAGGAAGCATGGTTCTTGTTCAACATAAGTAATACTCTAGCGATTCCGCTAGGTAGAGCTAATACTGTACCTAATCTCTCGAACTTGACGTTTGTTTGATCACTGCGCCAAAGAAGTAGTGAGTTACGGTTTTCTTGGTGTTAAGTGCTGGATAGCCGGGAGAATTTCTACGCTTCACTTAAAGCGAAAAAAAATCACAGCATATCAATGGATTGAATGATGATTTGTGGGGCGAAGCGTCCGTCTCTTCATTCGTTTATGTGTCTGTCCGTCCATGCATGCGTTCATGCATTCGATCATGTTCGAGAATGCAGACGGTGCGCTGGTAACACCGACGAGGCGCGAGCCAAAGAAGTCCAGCGCAGGCGTATTTGACGCGTCTGCCGTTCTGCTTTGTCCATACCTCACGAACTATCCGTTACGTACGGCGACTATCTAGGAGCTAGACTTAGAGAGGCACTTGCTCTCCGCGCACTCAAGCAAAGCACGCGCAGCAGCCAATTGGAGAATTAAGGCACTTCGGAGAGTAGCGGCAGAGTAATGCCACCTAGGAAATGAGACAAAAAATGGTCATCAATTTCTTTTGCCTTCTTTTTTTACTCGTATCTTCTTCTCTTTGTTACGCATGACAAGTGACAAGGTTGCACTAAGAGGAGCTTCGCCCCTAAAATAATGAACAGGGGTGCAAGAAAAAAGGCCAAACGCTCACTAGGCCGGCTTTTCTAGTTGTGTCCACCATTCTCTGGCGCTGCCAGTGAGGCGTTCATTCTTCACTCACACAACACTGTGTTCAACAATGAAGCATTTAGGGCTTCAACAATGTAAAGTGTTTGTCTTAAAGGACGACGACCACAAATGACCTCTTGCAAACGTCTTAGGTTGTCACTGTGTTACAAAAACAAGGCCCAACATTAGCATTGGGTGATCGAAAATCACACAGCGAAACCCAGAAGAGGACAGAGAAATGTAGATAAAAACAATACGCCCTACGCATCTTATACTTTTCTCCCGTTTCATGCTCCCGGACCCATAAAGCAAACAGCATGATTACGCACTCGTTTTCATGGATTAGTTTATTATTTGAAGCATGTGAAGGACAAAGAAGACTGATATTTGCCACAGTGTATTCGTCATCTCTATTCCGATTCCCCCGATTTAAATATTAAAAACTTCTCAACCCTGTCGTGGTCTGTTTCTTATAAGTACTAAATTACAGGCTATTAGACACAACAGCTCCCTCCAACATTTAATAGCCGTTCCTAATCTCGCCGGCTTCAATGTTCACAAATGGGCTTTGAGAGGTGTTCTGAATTATTCATGAGGTAACCTCTACACACTATGGGAAACATTTTTGCCAGAAATTCATTTTTGTTATCCATTTTTCTCTTTGAAGTAATACGCATCTTTCACTGAAAGCATTAGGTTTACCACCAAGAATAATATACAGAGTTATACAGCTTTTTTCTCGGACCTTACCACTGTTCATACCATGGCGGCTCCTTGAAATTTTTCAAGAAGCCTAATGGGGCAACCTAAACAGAGATAATAAAGTACGTGTTTTGCGACGAAAAGCAACCGTTATTTTCTTGGCAGGAAACATTCTTGTAGACAATTCTCTCGCCGATGCTATCTATTTTGTTTGGTGTCATATGTAGAAGTTATGCTCCGCCGCGGTGGTCTATCTAGTGGCTAGGTACTCGGCTGCTCACTAGCAGGTAGCGGGATGGAATCCCGGTGGCGGCGGCTGCATTTTTGATGAAGACAAAAACGCTGTAGGCCTGTTTTCTCAGAATTGGGTGCACGTTAAAGAACCGCAGGTGGTCGAAGTTTTCGGAGGACTCCCCAACGACGTCTCTCATAATGATAGTGGTTTTCGGACGTTAAACCCCACAAATCCAATCATATGTGTAATTTCTCTTATGCGCTTCATTAGGGCCACATTCTAGAGGCTTTCGGTGCACAACAAAATGTTCGATCTTTCGCTGAAAAGTTAACGTCAGATCAGAACTAGAGAACGAAAAAAAAACAGCCGCCCAAGCACCCCCTACACATATATACCCAGAGAGGATGAAAGGCAGGACACTGTGTTATATGCCTATAGCACGTAAATCTTTAAACTATATTGAGCTCTCTCTCAAATATTAGCTATGTCTGGCCAGGCATATTAACTGGTTTGGGCCGTCCACCTATTCCCTTTCACATTTTGAGTGGACGAGTGATGGATAATATGTTTCCCCGTTACCAGTGGCGATGCCCCTTTATGATCACAATATTGCTTTGCATCTCTCTAAACGGGGAACACCCACTTTCTTTTCACTTAGCCATATAAACACGCGCTTTAAATTGCAGCACGCCAGCGTAAAATGGCACCACGAATCCAGTGCTTAGGAAAGAAATGGCTATGATACAATTTCGTTATCGTTGAAGTTCAGATGTTGCCGAACACATTTACGCCGAATTCTGGTGCCCTGTGACACTTCACATGCATACTCACTCACCTTTACTGCTATTTGTTGTCATAGCAACTACCACCGCCAGTGTTCAGCGATGTCGCGTCGCGAGGGCAAAAGGCTATTGCAGGTAGTGGTTTCCCTTTCGCGACATCTATCAGTGGCCTCCTTCTCCGCAGATCATTTTGTTTTGCGTGTTTTTTGTCGCTGCAGAGATGCCATAAACAATGATATCTTCGTGCATTCCCAGTACAACACCCGAAAATGTTGTACAATCTTTTAGTGCGAGCGTGATTTTGGTGCTATGAAGTGGAAGATGAATGCATGCTTGCGTCCGCCACGTGCGTCATGTGGGTTTCTAAGTTTATGGCTCAAGAAGATTCCTGCCAGGAAATGAATGAATAAATTTTAAATGCAAACACTTCACCTGGTTTATTTTTTAGCCAGAACATATTATATGTATTATTGGGGCAAAGTAATAATTGCCGAAATACAATAATTTACCTCGATATCCTTACAGTTTGTGAATTATCGTTCGGGAATTTGATGGCCTAAAATTGCAGTACATGCCCGTGAATATCTTGAGGGCTTTGATGCGGTACTGGGTGGAGCATATTACTGCAAGCCGGGTCGCAGGTTGTCGACCCTTGTTAAACATATCAAAGCGTTTTATCACAGGCTTCAGAGAAATATAAGCAAAATTTGATACTATTGCACAAATCTTCCGAACAAAACGCTATTAGTTGTTCTCAATATGGAACGAAATCGGGGTATCGTCATTGAAAACTGAGAGCTGCGATTGTACAACTCTCAAATATAATATTCTGCAATGCTGCCTCAATTTAGGAGCAGCGAAAGCGCGAAATAAACACGCACTCGAAGATATATTCTGAAAAAGAATTTGCCATTCACGGATGAACAACACACGTGTCTTTCACAAAATTGAATTTCTCCTGAAGTATCAGTCATTGAAAAATTTTTCGACATCTTATACTCCCTCCCACACATAGAAAGTATATAGTTCTTTGCAGCAGTCGAAACGGCGGGAACTTGAAGCAAATTGATTTGCGTTTAGTGAGGGCACCACTTACAAACAGAGGCTCACGTTTCATTCCGAGATGAATTGGCAGGGCATTGTTTTTTCTGCGCTGTGATTTCTGCCAATAGAAGTGAGTTCGTGCTCCATAAATCGATAGATAGATAGATAGATAGATAAATAAATAAATAAATAGATAGATAGATAGATAGATAGATAGATAGATAGATAGATAGATAGATAGATAGATAGATAGATAGATAGATAGATAGATAGATAGACAGACAGACAGACAGACAGACAGACAGACAGACAGACAGATAGACAGATAGACAGATAGATAGATAGATAGATAGATAGATAGATAGATAGATAGATAGGTAGATAGATAGATAGATAGATAGATAGATAGATAGATACGCTCTAATTCGCCGAAGTTTGCTCTTAGAAATGCTTCGCATTTAAAACTAGGAAATACACCTGCTGTGTAAGTATAGTCCTGCTTGTTACTCTCATTTCGTGAGTTGTAGGGATGTCAGTTAGACAGAGTATGTTACACCTAGATTGGTGTAATTTGTTTATAGTGTACACGAGCATGTTTACATTCATTGCTTACATTCATTGTTAACATTCAGCTTGTTTACATTCATTACAACATAATAGCACGGATTTTGTAGCGATATAGCCACCCATTGTCCCAGTCGATGCAACATAATGGACGACCTGACAAATACCTTAGCAAACGCTCAATATTCCGTCTATACACTAAAAACAGCATCGCGTCATTTTGCACGACTTGTCAAAGCACGCTTTTCTTCAGAGATGCATGTTTCGTTATTAGCACTTTCACGTTTTCATTCGTGTTCCTCGTTTGAAGTTCTGTGCGAAGATGAGAGCACGCGGCCGTACATGAAAGCACGGGCCACCTTTTCGCGCAGGATTACGTTGTTGGGCACCCAGATTCACGATAACCTCTTTCATGTGATTCATCCGTGCGATGAATTCAATCTGTGAATTGCTTGCTCTCCTGGAATGTGTCTTTCGCGTTTCGTACGCCGAAAGCTCATCGACACATCGTCGATGAAAGAGCTCTTTGGGACGGCTGTAATGTGGCGCGACCAATGCTCTCAATGGTCAATGTGCCGGGATACGACGCAGAACCATTAACTTTGATTCTAATAAACTGCAGCTTTCTCTTTTTTTTGGGGGGGGGGGGAGGGGGGCGAGCGGAGGCAGGCTAGAGGGCACATAGTGAAAATAGGGGGCTGAACCTGTAACGTATTATTGACGTGTTATGTTGTAACACTAGTATCGTTTTGAACAGGATAAGTCCCGATAAAAACGATATCGCTGTACAACACTGGCAGCTGTTCTGTTTAGCGTGTGCAGAACTATAAGCTAGCATATCCAGAAAAAAATGAACTATTGAAATCAATCGCGTTGAGAAAACGGTTAGTCCAACGGCAACTCTTTATTCCTTTAAGCGCCACCATCTTTATCAGAAATTGGTGAATTCGATGAAAAAATTGCTCTCCTCGTGTAATACGTATCTCTGCATACGGCCACAACCGACATTCTTTAACTTTTTAATTACCATGTGCCTGAAGGATGTTCTTTTTTCGTTGCTTTGCTGAGGCGCAGTTAACGTACAAGCTAAAGCGCAAGCATGGACAAGGAGGGCACAAAATATACAGGGTGGCGAGGGCAAGGATAAAATCACGAAAGGAGGATGCCAATAGCCATGTGTGCGGGGGGGGGGGGAAGAGCGCTAAGTCGGCCCCTACATTGAGATGTTAGAAAGGGAAGGGGGGGAGCTGCAACGTACATCTCCCAACCCCCTTCCTTGAAGGCAATCACTGAGCACGTTTATGAGAATGCTACTTTCAAGCTACATTGTTGTAAAGATAACTAACCACATAAAAAAGGATTGACAGCCCAAGTAAACCACCCTTTTCTAAAAAAAAGAAGCCCAGAGAATGACAATTTACTGCTTAGTGACGATCATGCCACTAAACGCCAGAATATCAAACAAAGTCGAAGCCTATCACAATCTGTACTGCATTCGATCTGTTCTCCACACACTTTCATATGCTTAAGTCATCACATTTTACTCTAGGGCTTTTTGTGTTATTCCTTGCGACTAATGTGACAATATCAAGGGCACAAAATGTCAGACAAGACAGGGCTCCGCGCAGCGCTACGACGACGACAATGCTTTGAATGAGGAAAGCAGAAAATAAAGATAAATACGGCTATGAGAAGAATGGACAATGCGGGCCCGAAGAAGAGACGTGTCGCACTATCCGTCCACACTCGGAGTCGAGCCCGCCGCACGCCGTCCGTATATGCAAGGCAGCCGTCGTCCGGGCCTGTCCCGAAAATGGGGGCTGTAAACACGAGTTGTGGCCATTATACTCGCGACACATCCGAGTGTTGATAGACATACCGCATCTTTCCTTGTTTAGGACACGCGTGGTTCAGCTAATGCGATGAAGACAGCAGGGAGGCCGCCGCAGTTGTATTCGACTTGATTTACTCAACATGTACGACGTATACCATAACACGCAAATTGATTAAAAAGTAGGATAAATAAATTGCCAGAGAGTATGAGCAATGATTCCTTGGTTTCATTTTCTCTTGTGGTTGCACCCATCAGTTTTATATTGCCCAACGTTTTCGGAGCTATGCACATCGATACTTGACTCAGTTGGCGAGTCCTGACTCAATTGCCGTCTACCGTGCATGTGTAATTTCTTTATCGTTTGAAGTAGAATTTCACTTTCAAGAGATTTGAAGTAGAAAACTGACTTGCCAATTTTTTTCTTATCAACAACGCACTTCCGAAAAAAAAACACTTCAAGCAAGTACTTACGAAAAAAAATGGCCCCGAATCTGCATGGTAACTGCAAATGTCTTCGAAAGACGATTGTCTTGCGTTAGGAGAGGTTGAACAAAACGTTTATTTGATGTTCTGCGCAAGAAAATTGGTGAATGGTATTCTGGAGGCGCTGCGTTAGAGTGCCTCGAGCGTGTAGTGGAGGCAAACGAGTTCCATCACGTTAGACCCGAGCGCCATCTGGCAGTTATCTTTGAAAACGAAGGCTTTCGTGCTTGCGGAGAAAGATGCGCGCCTGTCTCGGTGGTGATAAGGTGGAAAACGGAAAGCGACGGGCATGCGCCACGACCGTGTCGTCTTAGAAAAGCGTTGGAAACAGTTACCTTTTTGAGCATAGCGTTGCACCGTCAGTACAGCGCGATAAACGCTACAATCCGTATAGTTATTTGTATGTGCCTCTTCTAGTATAAAGGCACAGATACAAAACATCGACGTGTTGTAATGGCGCCTCAGATGTGCGGAATAATGGCTCTTTAATTGAAAATCGCACAAATATGAACGGTGAATCTTGAGCTATATTAGTAGGTGCTGCGGATGGGGTCACCCGTTTGGTGCCGTTTGAGGTATCGTTAAGGGCAGACAAAGGGACAAATGTACAGACAGACAGACAGACAGACAGACAGACAGACAGACAGACAGACAGACAGACAGACAGACAGACAGACAGACAGACAGACAGACAGACAGACAGACAGACAGACAGACAGACAGACAGAGAGACAAAATTTTTTCCATCGAAGGTCTCCAAGAAAGACTATCGTCTTTAAAAAGGTATAACGTGAAAGGAACTCGAATCACTGCCTTTTCTTTTTTTATAACTTAGCCACAATTATCGACATTCGTCAGCCACTGTAAGTAGCCTGCAGAATCTTGTTTTAAATTTATTAACAAAAAATAAACATGATATCAATAGTTTGACAAAACTCGTTTATTGAAAAACCAAAGGAAGAGTCAATGCAATGTAAAACATATTTGAATCAAATACAAAAAATTAAAACAAAGCAAGGCCCTAGTGGCGCTCAGGAGCCATTTTTATGAAAGTCCGATCGAGACCCCCGTACCGAACCCGAAACACTTGTTACGAAATTCGTATCGTCTTTGCATACTGTCTTGCTTTGAGGTGTACCATAGTTTTTCTTTTTCTAAAGACTGCACTTTGGCATAACATACGTGCGCAAGCACTCCCGAGGCCCATCACACTAAACAAACTAGTTATTCACGTGCATAAAGTTTCCTTCTCTTGTAAATTTCCTATAAAGATCTAGCTACACTGGACGTGACACACTTGCTCTAGTCGTCGCCGGGCCTATTAAGCAAGCAAGCATCTTTGTCATCCGAGAGCAACCAGTCACCGTCCTGGTCACCCTCCAGCCTTCCAAAGGTGAATGAAAGCACCATTTAACGGCCGCGCCAATTAAGACGTAGGTTAAATTAACATGCAAGCTGGCAGGAATAGGATGAAGTGGGGATAGATAGAAAAACAGCTAAAGGAGGAGAAGCTGGTCGTATATTGGGTTTGTAGAAACACATCATAAGGACATGGAACAACCACCTAACAATCCGGACTACGCGTGGGAATATTGTAATAGAACAAAAGGCAGCAAAAAGGAGGGTGGTATTGCGGCATTCGTTCATAAAAGTACAGACTGGCAAAGGGTTAAGCTGCCCCGCCGTGGTGGCCTAGTGGCTAAGGTACTCGGCTGCGGACCCGAAGGTCGCGGGTTCAAATCCCGGCTGCGGCGGCTGCGTTTCCGATGGAGGCGGAAATGTTGTAGGCCCGTGTGCTCAGATTTGGGTGCACGTTAAAGAACCCCAGGTGGTATAAATTTCCGGAGCCCTCCACTACGGCGTCTCTCATAATCATATGGTGGTTTTGGGACGTTAAATCAATCAAAGGGTTAAGCAGGAGGGCAGGGAACTTTTGTGGCTAAAAGAGAAAGTGGCAGGGCAGATGACGCTCCTGGTTTTGTGTTTTAATATACTTTTAAAGCAGCGATGCCTTTTCAGTTTGCTGATGTGTTATGCAACCCGTGTTTCATTTCACATCCACGTATCATTAGGGCAGTTTGACAGCCCCCTTAAAGCTCGTATCCTACACACTTGTAAGTTTATTCGGTGGCGATTTGCTTACGGCGTACGCTTGCTGACCTTCATTTCGAGTAAGCACTTTCAGGCCCAAGTTGCAATGTGGCACTTGCAGAACGAGGGCGTCAGAGAATTGCCAGTAACGCGCCCCAGGCCGCAAAGGCATTCGCGAGCAAACGGCCTCGACTTTTATAAAAGGCCCTTCATCCTGCTTACGAGCCTTCCAAATGGTTTTCACCAACACGAAACAGCTTGCGCGAATAGCAGTTGTGAAGGTGCTGATATTATGCACGAAAAAAAAAGCGTGTGCAAATAAAGCAACATATTGTTTGAATATGTGACTTGGGGGAGGCACCAAATTAATGCAGCAGCTAGGAAACGAGTGACAGTTAGCGAAGTTATTGAACCTATATGCCAGAGCCGTTTCGACAGTTCATTTCCAATTCACTTCGAAGTGAATACGATGCTTTCATTTCGAGACCGTGGTATTTTTGCACGCTTGCGGTGACTTTGTTTCTTTTTATTTGTCGTCAAGCTGTCAAGATGTATAAATAAAAATATTCTGAATAGTCTTTATCGAGCCAGCTGCTGTTATTTGTAGTCGGGAGCAACGAAGAAATGTTCTATAGAGTAAATTTCCAGTATAGACCTCTGATTATCCGTTTCAATTCCTCAGCAAGGAAGGGGAGAAAAACACAGAAGGAAGGGAGGTTAGCTAGAAGCGCGTCCGATTGATTACCCTGCTGTGGTGTACTAGGGCAAAGAAATAGAAAGAAGAGAGAGAGGAAAGGGAATGTGGATGGAAACAATACATGCACTGGCGCGTGTATGTGGGGTTTACTTCACCTGTAAAAGGTGTTCGCAAGGAATGTAGGATCATGGCTAGTGACACGATTTGCCTAATTTAATCAAGTCTATACCTGCCCATATTGTTTCACAAATGGCTTGCACTTACTTATTTCCATCAGTGATTCATTTAAAGCATTTTTTTGAGAAATCACTATTCAGAGACAGCCTCAATATAACCACAACTGCTCAAAATTCGTTCCACCTTTTAGGTTACTAGCTTACTGCATGATACTTGTTTTTCACAAACCCTGCCCAGTGATCAAGGAGCATTCCTGTTTACTTTAGGTTTTTGTACTAGGAATGAGGTACACGCACTGTTTCTATGCACAACTGAAGAAGTGCTCCTCAGCGCCACATGTTTCGGCCACTATGTGACAAATACCCGGAGGTGTCATTCTATATGATTGTCAATTCATGAGCCAGTGGGAGATATCTGGTTGCCTTTTTCCACTAAAATGCTGCCTTGATTTTGATAAAATTTATTTTGTAACAATATTTTGGGGTACAAATGCATATACTACAGCCGGTTTTGGTAGCATTCTTTCAAAAACGTAAGTGAACCTGCAAAATGATTCTTTTTTCGTTTAATACATACTGTGACATCAATGCGGATTTTCGCACCATTTTGCACGCAAAATTAAAAAAAAAGCACGTGTAGTGACGCCAACGTATACATTGGAATTTCTCAAACACACGAGGCTAAAAAATGGGCCACTATCATGTGGGAGCTGTGAAACTTTGGAAGAAAGAAAGAGAAACAGGGCGCGAAAAAATAAAATGGAAGTGGTGAAGACTATATACAGTTTTCTCCCCTTCACACGAGGAGGAGGAGAATAAGAGGTAATGTAGGCACAGAGCGAAAATTGAGCTTATCTAAAAAACAGACTGCAATAATCAACATACTTTACATATTGTAATACAAAGTAATTTGTACTAAGTTTCACAGTGTAATCGTAATAAGTGCCCGTCGCGCAAAGCTAAGAAAGGAGTTAGAAAAAAAAAGATATTTGAAAAGCTAGTTAAGTGTTTATGTCTTGTGGTGGCGTGAATGGTGACCGCAATCATCGAAGCTGAGTACTTTTCCATGAGCGCAGTGGCTGGGTGCAGATATTTCCTGAAACTTTTTGTGATCGTTTGAAGGTTGGTTTTCATCACAAAGCTCGTTGCCGTCGCTCCAGTGCAAGTTCTCCCTGCGGAAAATTTGAGCTTCCCCTTTGTTGCAAATTTTAAAATCTCTGCTGAAAGTCATGCTTCACTTTGCACCACCACGTATTATTTGTTCTTTCCCACATGTTACGTCTTTTACACTTTTTTTGTAAAAACACAGACAACGTTAAAGAGAAGCTAAAATTGGTCTCTCACTGAATATGATGAATTCTGAACAATCTAGCTTTTGTCTGCTTGCCGTCTTCTATAAAACGCGTGCACAGTTAATATATGGTCAGTTTTACATCTTGGAGCACGTTCAAAAGTGCAAACACTGAAAAATGAAATAATCAGGCACAAACATACTGGAGAAAAAATACATGTAACTAATGTCGAATGCAAAAACATACATAGTTTAAGCAAATCAAACGCTCAATCACGGAGAAACTCCTGGTTCAATAACGTTCCAATAATCTTTTTAAGTGATTGTATTTTGTGTTCACACGTTTTTTTTTTTGTTGATGTAATCTCTACTCCCTGTAATTTAATTGACAGTGGTGGCGAAACAAAGGTAAATAGACAAATAAAAAACGAGATAAGAAAAAGAAAGTAAATAATAATAATGCTATTAGAGTACTTGGTTGAATATATTAACTGCATCATGAGAAAACTTGGCCGCAACTTACTGTCATTTTATGAGCATTAGACATCCTAAAGAAGGCAAGGGTATTATGGTGATACCGCACTCCGAAAGACAATTTAAAATGAGCTTAGCCTACGAAAGTATTAGTTTGATACAAAATGCCTGGCACTGCTTTAGTCATGACGCCTTTAGATTCCCCTTAAACTAACGAATAGTCCTTTAAAAGGTCTTTATTTTAGAACTCACGCACTACTTTATATTGTACCTGCGAATGTGCCCTGTAATACATTTTTTTTATTTTTGGGGTTGCGGTGACCACCAAGCTTTAGTTCAGTTACTTCTAGCCAATTCAAAGACGTTCCACGGAAACCGCGTCACTGGTTGTTCTTTTATTTGTTTTCTTTTGTAGATGTTGGTGTTAGTTGTCATATCCAGGCAGCGCGTCCTCCGGCTTATCAGTTGGCGCAATCCTACTTCTGTAGAAATTATGCAGCCAATTAGGCCTTCCTACATGACAAATATTTCTCCACAGCAATTCATAAAACAAATATAGCATTCATTTAGAAATGAAGGAATAATAAAAATGTGTTGTGCCTTCAGAGTTTTCGCCACGTCTACTGTTGTTATATTCATATTCTCGACAATCCTGCAAGTAACGATGACGAACCAACAAAAAAAGTGACCAAGAAAACCATAACACTTGTGTTTAACTAAGTATGTATAAGTCTGTTTTTTTATTATCTGGCGTCCTTGAATGTTTTAACGGACATTTGTCCCGACCAGACGAGATTTCGTGAGACTCTCGATTCCACGTGTACATGCTATAGCACAGTTCTGTGCAAGCCTAACGCCAACATTTCTACTGTTAATATCCATCAACATCGTTGACAGGGCAGTTCTGTAGCAATATTGGATTGGCTATAGATCAAACAAGACATATAGAACGTATGTTGCAGCTCTATACGCCTACACCAAGCACCGCAGAATACAGTGGCTAACATAGTATCGGGAATGTGTCTCATAACTCCTTCGGTCAAGAACGCCTTCTCAACCTACCTACAAAAGCAAGCAAAATAATTCCTTCACGGTGGATACAAGTAATGCAACACATTGGAAAGTTGCTCGAAAGGTAACGTTGACGAAGCATAGGAGTGGCCAGGAAGAGGTCGAACTGGATATAGCAGGTGCGCTGTGACACATATCCTCTTGCAATAGCACCAGTCTAAGGCACCTGGTAGACTTAGTAGGTGGACATATATAAAGAAAGGATAGACGATACTCTGGAAGGGGTCACAATGAAAGTGATCGCAGGGGAAAAGTATCCGAGTTCCTCGGATATTGGTTTTCATCTCTTGTATTGGAGACCAAAGATCTGGAAAGGTGCGGATCATGAGAGACGTATATCGACTTGGAACTTTTTCTTGAGTTTGTTATCTTGGGCTTATATTCGACAACAGAAGACATATTCGACAGCAGAAGGCAGTATCAGATCGCTAGAAAGAAAAAAAAAACAGAAGACACTGGGCTTGACCACTGGCAAGAGACCAAGAGTTTGGAAAGTTCAGAACAAAACCCGTATACATAGGCTAAGAAATGCGGGTATGCTCATCCAGCCGTAGTTTATTGGCCAGCTTTACTTGTGGGCCCTCCAGCTATGTCCTGCAATGTTTTGTCTTGCTCTACCCTACCGGAAATGCCGATTATGGTGGATAAAGGGACGTGTGTTTGCTGCGGCCGCTTTACCCTCCATCACAAACGTCTGCTCGTCCACAGAGATTGAAAGTACCCTTTTAATTCCGAACAATGGGCCTATGGACTTAATATCCTATCGATGAATCAAGGCACTCGACAGTTAAAAATACATTTGAATTTGAGAACCTCCAATATTGAACGAAATAATGCTTTACTATTTGCCTTCTGGTCCTCTGCCAAAGCGCTGCTACTTTGAATTTTGTCCACAATCAATCGCTTCGGTAGGGTAGTAGACATGATGCCCGGCTGTGGTCTCAATGGTCATGCTATTCATTCCCGGCTACCGTTGTCGCATATCAATAAGAGCGAAATGTTAGGAGCCCATGTGATTACATTTAGGTGCTCGTAAAGAACACCAGATGGCCCGATTTTACTGAGCCTTTCATGTCGTTCCTCATAATCACATCGCAGTTCGGAATGAAAACCACCAACAATTATTAATGTTAATCCACACAATAAACGCCCTCTCCCTATACCTTTCTACGCAACGGTGAAAAACAAATAAGTGAAGTATTCTTTACGTTTGAGTAAATCCGTTCGTGAGAAATGTGTCTTTTTTAACTGCTATGCTGTTTTAGCTACCTGCAGCTTATTGTACCCTAGCGCAGAACAGATTATACATTGATACACAGGCTACTCGAAAAATTCTCGTCATCCGGGATTGAGGTTGTTACCAAGTATTCAAGAGGTAAATTCATTTTGTAGTGTTGTTGCCAAAACAACGAAAACGATTTTTAATGAGGTGTAGTGTGTTCTGAACATATGAAATAGATCATGGCAGGCTAGTTTTCTCGCGTGCTATATTGTTCGATATGCATGTCAATCTCCGAATTTTATTACCTACATTCATATAATTTGCCTCAGCAAAAGTATATAGTAACCACTCCTTAGGAGGCTCAAGGATCTCTCTTTAGCAATGCTATATAAAAATGACTAGTTGTTTGCAACTGCTGTGTTTTTAGATCTATTTCACTTTCACGCTTTCTATCTTTATGCTTAGGTTCAAGTTCAGTTCTCCCAACTCACGCATAAACGAGTACCTATAAATCCGCATATACCGTTAAATTGTGTAGTTGTCTGTTTATGCTACTGTCTTTATTTAGATTCCCACCAACGATCTCAAAGTCACGTGATATATACCAATATTCTGCGGCATTTATGTTTTCGTGACGTTCTATCGCACAAATTAATTTATGTGCTGCAGTTAAGAGTCGCATTTTAGAGTAGTGTCAGCACCTTCCAGATATTTATAGGGACCATTACCGAAACAAATCTCTCCAATATTGCCCATTTTTCTCCCATGTATGGCTGAATGGTGGTAATTAATATTCAATAAACCCAGTAGCTGCAGGTGCATTTTATTGGAAGACGAGAATGAATGATTTTGATTATTTCAGGCCAGTGGTCAGCTTGTATACCCTGTAACCTTCAATTATTTACACCGGAACGCCTTCAGTTTAACATATATTCTGAGGGTAGAAATGTCTGCAGAGAAGGACTTTTTTTAAGAGTAATTGGAAATTACGAAAGTGAGCCCGTAGTCCGAGAAAAACCGCAAACTTCTGATCACTAAGATAAAGATCAAATTTCATCGTTTGCATAAACATCATGACTTCAACTTTGTGTTTTAGTAATGATCGCAGCGAAAACGAACGGGGAATGCTGCCTAAACCTTTTGAAACAATAACAAACAATAGATAGCTGCATAGTTGGTAGAGATAAGGTGATCAATAGGAATGTTTTCCAAGCAACTTCTGTGACAAGGGAGATAAGAAATCTGTCGCGGCGTGCGCTTTATTTTTATTAGAAACGTGCTAGATTCCATGAAATGTTCTCAAGCTCTCGTATCCTACTAACATCAGTCTGGTACATACTTGCGTCATATAGGGCAAAAAGGCAGAATATACAAAAAAGAAGTGTTGACGTCAACAACAACTTTTGAAGCACCTTCAGCATATGATGGTGAAATCTCACGCTGTCTCTCTCGTGAAATACTTTACAATCACATGCTTTCTAAAACCTCTCCGAAATTAGCAGCGCGTCACACTATTTCATAACAATTCCTTTATATTTTGTTAATAACTGCTTATGTTCTGGTGCATTCAAACCGAGATCAATCTGGAACGCGTTTCAGCAAATTATGAAAGACGTGATCACTTGGGGCTTGACATTTCATGTTGCAAAATGTTGCTCCTTTTGTTAGTACGTTGTTTGAGAAAGGCTTCTGTTTGAACGCGCTGGTGATTACTAGAGACCGGATTATAGGCAAATGCCTATTTTGCTCTTTTCGTTCCTATCGTGCTATTTTGATATATGAGCATAAATTAGAGGGTAAGAAGCGCGTTCATGGTGTTTTTATAGTTCCTCTAAATGTCTATTTTGGGTCTTTGAGCCTAAATGCCTATGAGTGTCTTTATATGCCAATTTTGTAAATTAGCGCCTATATTAGCGCTATTCAAGGCTAAGTTTTGTTTTCGAGCGTGGTCTTAATGCGTTGTTCAGATAAAAAAGGCAACATTTACATTTTTAAACACTGTATACTGTTCAACGAAGACAAAGCTAACATGCTGCGAGCAATAGGAGGAGGAACACGAGGAGTGCAAAAGACGCTATTTCTGCAGCCCCAAGTGGAAACATGTCTCAGCGTCTGCAGAGGAAGGAGGCGAGAGAATTAAAGATGGGGTAAGAAAAAAAATTGAGGTCTATGGCCGAGGACGTGGCGACCGCCTTCTACAGACAGCTATCCAGTGCCCCGAAGGAAGGAACCACCCCGAAAACCTAAGCGTTGCGTTGGGAAAGGAAGAGCAGGCACTTTTTTTTTTTTGCAGTTGCGGGTAACTGGAGAACGAATGAAAAACCATTGACGGGCACTCCATAAAATGCTCTTGTTGATTCAGTGGTGGCGAAGGTCGCCAAATCGTTGTACTTCACACAGCGAATCCGAAGAAAGGTGCCGGCATGTTTACGATCAACGCTGTATGATTATGTGGGATGCCATAGTGGAGGTATCCGCGAATTTTGACCATTTGGTGTTCTTTAAGGTGTACTGACAAAGCAGAGTACGCGGACATCAACTTCTTAGTTTCCATCTAGATGTGACTGCCACGGCCACAATCGAACCAGCGGCATTCGGGTCGGCAGCGGAGCGCCCTAGAGCGACTGGTCCATCGAGGCGGACGCTAAACGAGGGCCGATGAGTGAATAGCACCTGGATGCTATTCAAAACAAAAAATAATAACAACAAGCTGAGAATATGTTTGCGTGTTTTGTTATTTTCTCAGCTTTTATTAATTATGCTGATTTTGAAAGGGCAGTGCTAAGACACAGGGAAAAGAAAGACGTAGAGACGAAGGGCGCTGTCTTTCTTTTCCCTTCGTCTTTGTGCTTCCCTTTCAAAATTATATGAAGCAGCTAGCCCAGACCAAACTACTCCTCATTCATGCTACACAACACAACACTAAATTGCACATGCCAAGTAGTTTATTGTAACGTGCAAGGCTCTTAATGAGGTACCATTTAAATTGCAGGATATAATCAGGAGGCGGGACGTTTTTCATGTTTTTCTAGATATAGCTTGCATTTAACGAAGTTCTGATGAAGAACGTACGGTATGCGACGTCAGCCCACCAATGTCAACGTAAAAGAGCGACGTAAAAATGGCAGCATATCCACGGAGTGAATGATGAAGAGTGGGGCGAAGCATCCATCCGTCCATTCGTTCTTGCTTCCGTCCATCCATGTGTGCGTCTGTGTGGCCGCCCGTGCGTCCATCCGCCCGTCCGTGCGTGCGTCTGTTCGTGCATCCGTCCGTGCTTTCGTCCATGCATCCGCTCCTGCGTCCGTCCGTGCAGCCATCCGTGCGTCTGTCCATGCATCTGTCTGTGTGTCCGTTCGTCCACCTATTCAACACTCCAAGTACCACTATATCGCATCCTTTCATCATATATTCTTCACATATATGCACCGCCATCCAGCGGACATTCCAAGGACTGAACGAGAGGAGGCACTTGCACACTTCCTTACGGCTTGCGCTTCGTGTCTACTTCCCACCTTTAACCACCTCGAGTTCATGGTATATACTAGTTCAATGTATTAGATGCGGAGCATCTTATACTCGCGCCTTGTAGTGCGCCGTCCGCGCCGTCTGCGCCGTCCGCACCGCTTCTCGAACATTCGACAGCTGACGCGCGCGCATGCGCCGTCGCGCCGTCGCCCACTCCTCCACCATCTGTGCACCCTTCCTCCTCTACACACCGCGTTCGACATCTACAATTCTCCTGATTCTCCAGTGGACGCGCATGTGGCGTCGCGCTTCGAGAACATTCAACAGCTGACAGTGCATGCGCCGTCGTGCTGTATATATACTCAAGGTCGGCGCTCGCTCGCTCAGTTGCCGCTCGTCGGTTGGTTTGTACCGCGCGTCGACGTCCATGGTCGCGGTGAAATGAATTCCAACGAATCCACAAACACAATGATCGACGTCCCTTCGACCAGCGCCGCCCTTTCGCATACGTGTGTACGTGTTCACTCATTTAACACCCCCTCCTACAACCACGTTAACCAATTTAGCCATCGACCCAAGTAAGTCGCAATTTAACACCCCATTTCACAACCACGTTAACCAATTTAGCCATCGACCCAAGTAAGTCGCACTTTAACACCCCGTTAACCAATTATATGGTCCGCATCCTCCTCAGTGTTCCCCCGAGGGAAGCTGCGGGCAATTTTTTTCATGGCACTGCGGCCTAACGCTCGCTAAACCTTTCTAAAACCTAGGAGGTTACGCCCAGCGAGTATAACGTAGCAACCCTTTCTTGTCTTCTGTGCGTTGTTGAACAATAAAAAATTCGCAGCGTGCGCGTTAAGCAAAAGCCGAATTCACCCGTCTCTCATTCCCCCTTAGCAGCCATTGGCATGTACATTGAGCATTATCTTTTATTTTTCGAAAACGCGCAGAAAAAATCTCTCACCGGCACCACCTTGGAGGTCAAAATGTTATACTTGTTACACACTACTGCAACGGCTATGAGGGACGAACGGGTACCGCTATAAAAAGCTTCGCCCCTATAAAACAGCGTCATTCCTTGGTGTACGTCATTCCCTAGATCTTGGGGCGCACGCCCGCGAGAACGGAAAGTGGCACTCATTAGAAATTGAGCGTTTTTCCGTGACATGTAATTTTGTAAATCATAACGGTAATTATCCGGAGTGCCAAGTGCACTATTACGCTTGTCAGCTGGAAATGCCCAAACCCAGTAAGGAGCTCTTTAAGTTGTTCACTGATAGGCACCAGACAGTGGACCAGAGGGCGCGATGAAGCTCTTCGGGCCGCCTGCATTATTGGTACAGACTGCCAGGGATACTAAGAAAATGGAACGCTCGCTTAACACAGTGACACGCTGACGTGTCAGTGCCCTTTTTGGCACGTTTTCAAATAACGCTTTCTGGGTGCTTACATAATCAGCCGTGAACGCCTTGCTCAAAGCTAAAAAAGAAAATTATATACACGTGCAAGTTCGGTTTTGCTGCGTCTACTCACTAGATTACGCATTGGAAGACTCGGTTTTGCTGTGCCTACTCGCTAGGCTGTGTGTTCTGGCGCTACCATCAGATCTCGTAAACTGCAATGCCGGGTGCCTATAGGGGAGAAATTGGTCCTACGCGATTCATACCTCTCTTCTGTAGTATCCGTTATCCGGTTATTTGCTCCTGCGCTGCCATTTCCAGCCACAACGAAACAAAAGAGGCCCAGGAGAGCGTTAATTGAATAGTGGACACTTGACGCACAATGCTAGACAATAAAAAGAAAGACCGCGTACTGCGAATTACGCGGGAAATGCATGTCAATGTTCAATCGTTAATACATTTCTGGTATCTTAAACAGTATCATTTTTGTTTTGCTTCTTGCCGTAGATACAAGTAGCCGACTTTGTTGTTTTAGGATATCTAAATTTTTGTAGAAATTTATTGTGCTTATAACAATTATTTTGATGGCCTAAAATGGTATTTTACCTGCTTGCCTTTGACGCCTAAAACACACTTTTTTAGACCCTCAAAATCCGGCCTCTAGTGATTACAGAAGCAAAAACGCATTGATTTCGGGCTGAAACACTTACCCAATTCAAGTTTCGAGAGTCGCCGCTTGCCATGTTAACTTGGCGCAACAGATACGCGCACTGGCAGTGCAGAACAATATGGCCGTCTGAGTGTGACAGTAAGCCCCAGCATCGTAGTCACCTGGGTGCGAGATTGGCGTGCTCTGGTCTACACTATCTTTCGAAATTTCAAGATTCAAAATTTTAAGGCAACGTAAACACAAAGTGTAAAGCCACAAAGTTCATAATGAGACAGCAGGTACTATTTTTTATCATTTTAGTGAAGACGCTACGAACAAAGCATTACAAAATACACATACTGCACCTAATTTAAAATTACACTGAAAAAACGCTTTTTAAAATAGAATATATGCTCCAATATCTGAAATAAAGGCGAAGGAAGTGTTTTCCTTTGCTGTTGACGTTGAACTGTTTTGAGCAATGCAATGTTAAAAACCTAAAATACTACTTCCGCGCAAAGATTATGGAGCATAATTTGTGACCAAGTCGTAGAAAAGTATATTCTTTTTTCCATAGCGAGAGATATTGCAATGACAAAAGCATATATTTTACTTTTCCCCAGCGTCCCACCTCCTTAGTTCAAATGCGGTAGGGTGATGTGGTGTTATATATTTCTTTTACAACGCCTGCAGGCAGAAAGGGTTTCCGCCGCACTAACAAGCAGCACATCCTGTGAAATGTGATCCCTTTTGTGCCTGCCTGTCACGCAAGGAATGTGCGACACTTTTTGCCACAGCTATAACATAGTGCGTGGTTCCGCAGCGTATAATTCATCAAAGTTTTAAAACGAAAATAAAAGAAGTTACTTCTTATTCTGCACGATCCTTTGGAGCTCCGCTGAGGAACAGTATATGTCAGAAACTTTTCACAGTCCACTACATACAGAACGCGTCTGGTATCACCAACTATTCGGTTACGTAGTTGGCATGAGTTAGTCTCAATTTCTACTAATGTTTTCCTGTTTTCACACAGCGCTATAGCTAATAAGCTAGCGTTGTTTTGACAACCAAGTTCTTATCGGTGCGATTCGGTGTTCCTTGTAGCTAGAAGCCATTTCTCAAAAACAAGAAAACTAGGAAGTTATCTTCCGGTCGGTGTTCTTTTTTTACTGCAACAATAAATGAATAAATGAATTTCTTCTGTAATAGTACAATTTTGGTGGTGTTTCTTATTTTTTATTCAGCTGTATTTTAATTCTAGCTTGTTTTTTTGTCATTCATTTTGCTAGTCCGCGTCCAACCTTTTAACAAGGACATGGCTTGTTTACCAACACCACTATACAGGCTCAGAATTCATGCGGTGAAGAAGAAGAGATCATCTACATTTTGCAGTTGTACGCCATTATATTGATGCGTTCCTGCTTTTCACATTGTTCTATACTTGAACTGAACAAGAACCAAGGATGTCAAGATTTATTACCGACCCTGTCAACTGCAGCATCCACGCTTGAGGGAGCTCGCACAGGCGGTCATCCATTACCCGCCACGAGAGGCGCGCAGAATCCAAAGGACGCGTGCATTTGACGCCCGACAGATCTAGTTTATTGATGCCGGTTACTTGACCTTTTCTTCCACGAAGAAGGCGATGGAAGACGTGTCTGCATTTGCGTTTCCTATTTCTGCTTTCCCAGCCTTGAACATGAATGAAATTTCGGTTCCTTGTTTTACGTAATCAGTAATTGGTGTTGCGAAAAAAACAACATGCAAGTGTACCTAATGGAAAGCATCTTCGCTGTCTTGATGAAAGGTATTGGCCAGGGTGATATCCAACTGTGAAAGCATAGAAATTGATTCCTCTTTGTAGGGTCACATGTCGGCGAAACAAACAATTTCGTGTCAGCCTAGTGTTCAGTAACATTTCATTTCGTTACGTTTTTATGTGCGCTAACAATAATGTCTGAGATATTCAGTATCATGAACATACCCATGCATTATCTTTATCACTAGTTTCTTCCATGAAAGCACATTTGCATTTTGGCATGCCTGATAAGGGCGATACATAGGGCCTGGTTGTATTTATAAGAATTATAAGATAAAAAGCATACCAGATAATGGTAAAAGTTATATTACTGACGTATTTGAAAGCATTTGTAAGAGAGAACTATTTCTTGAAGTGCAAATAGTTTGTTTCCACTAGTCGCCTTCTGCAAAGCGCAGATTTATTCTACCATTGGGATCTTAGCTCCAGGAACAAATATGCGCAATCATTTTTACACCGCGTACTAAATAAAGCATGCCTTCTCGTAAAATCAAGAAATATCTAGGCGTGAGATTCTCACAGCTTCAATACTAGGAATATTATGGCGTATTCAAGGAGTGAATGATGATGAGTTGAGTGGGCAAAGCAGGGTAATTGTTCACGGTTACCGTAAATAACTCGTGTAATTGGCCACTTATGTATGCAAATGAGGGTCAAAACGATGTACAGTTATATAAAATGTTTATTGGGCATACATGGTGTGTTGTGCTCAGTCGTCGATTTTCTTTTGCCTTCATTATTAGCTACTGCATTGTGGCCCACGCAAAAAACTACGAGTACTTGTTCTATCTTATCTTGCTTGAACTTGGTAGAATAGAAGGTGAAGTTTCAATCAGGTAAATAGTGAGGTCAATATACGTTCCTCTGGTAATTTAGGTTGTTTCCGTTCATACGAAATGCGCAGCGTCGCAGAGTGCATTGAGACGTCATATACTGTACAATCCAGTCGTTGTTTGTGATGCAAACGTTGATATCCCCATTTAGCACGAAGCAGTTGTTCTTGTACATTGTTCCACAATCATGCAGGGCTAGGTAGACGTACTCTCTACGTGGCCCTGGGAACAATAACGATCCACGTACACTTTAATGATGACAGTTCCATCGGGTGGGTTTCTTTGCAGCGTGTTCGCCATTGACAGATGACATGTTGGCCATTTTCGTTAAAGCAATACGAAACCAAAGGTGATCACACAACTTGCAGCTGTGCCCTAAGCTGTGGCCGAGGAAAAATTGGTTGAAGCACACATTGGCGCGTTTAATCTCCCAGGTGACGCTTTTGACATTAAGCCAATTCGGCCACCACTTTCTGAGCTCTCTCCTTCAAAATATGAGCTTGTTGTCGATATTGACGTTCAGCCACCACTTCCTGCACCCTCATCACCAAGTTCACTTGATGTTTTTGTCGTTTCGCTGTCGATTTCCGCGTCTTCCATTCTTGTCCATTCATGGCAAAAAGAAGTTCCTTGGTCGTCATCGTCATCGCCAGTCTTGCATGTGCTAACATGCTAATTCTTCGTCATCATCGGCGTCATACTCATCGCCGGACAACAGAGAAGCCTAGACCCAAAGGGAGTTTCGCTTTAAAGCAACAAGCAGACATATCCGTGAGGACCTCTCAAGGACACCTTGGCGTGCATGTGTGCGTTTGCTGATGCAGAAATACTAAGCATAAAAAAGAAATTGATGCATGAGATATTGGTACTGAACCTAGCGGTAAAGCTTTTGCCGAGGAGTTCAGGGAACGAAGGCTCTCGCAATGACAGTGCCGCTTATAGATGTCCTTTTTTGATAGCTCTTAAGATTTTGTTAACGTTGGAATTTTGTCCTAGAAAAGCTGCCACGGTGAAGACCTTACACTACCGCTGCTGGCGCGATCTCATTCCACAGTGGCTATTTTAAAAACGGTAGTCTTTCTTCGGATACTTCAATGCAGAAACTTCGGTCTGTATATGTGTGTGTCAGTATTTCTGCTGCTGTCACCCAATTTAGCCGAATGGCGCAAGTTTAACCCCTTCCTAAGTGGCCAGCCATATCGATCAGGTTTCCGAGTTGATAAATGCTGACACTGTCAATCAAAAAAGAAATATTAGGCATATTTTGGAAAAGCGTCAGTACACTATTCATTAGGTAGCGTGTGACTTTATTTCTAAATTGCGTAGATACGTAAATATAAAGACCGCAGTGCTTATTTATTACGCAGCGCAGATAAGTCGGCGCTATGACGTAAAAAAGGCCGTTTCCTACGTTCCACTTAACTTGCATGGTGGTGCCACCTTCCATTGGCGTTGAGTTGTAAAAAAAGAAACTTTGTATCTTCAAATTACTGCTAGATAGCGTTCATGTCTCGCGAAGCACCTTTTTACCGACTTTCTCACGCGGAATATCAAATAAGCCTTCTATGGTCTCTCTCAAGACAGAAGATCATCGTCTTTAAATAGTCTTCGGCAGCCGAGCACACAGACACGCTGCTAATTTTTTTCATTATTTTCAATTGCCAATACTGGCAGTTTTTGCCAATACTATCAGCTACAAACATACCCACAAGTCAATGAGGCAATAATCCGTAAAAAAAACCCTTACGTGACCAAAACATTCGTTCTTATATACAGCATAAAATAAGGATCAGTGTGAAAATCTAATCTCAAACACCCTCTTATGCAAGGTAGCCTAGCATCACGAATAGATATGCGCAGAATGACAGCGAAGAGCAGGGAACGGATTAACCATAAAATTACCAACACGCAAGTTATCTGTAGAAGTACGCGGTACAATTGTGGGTTTGCGACAGTGTACTAGAAATAATAAGTTCAAACGTGTGCTGGAACGGATGTATGCATTTTCATGTAAGAATTGATGACGTAGTGTATTGGAAATACCTTTATTAAGACCTTGTGAAATCAACGAACCAGTGCGAACATAACAGTTAATAATTAAAGCGGCTAATATTAGTGTCTCAGTAATAATATTGGTTTTATGCCTCAGCAGGTTCGTTCCGTACCATCCTTAAAACACGTTAACAAAGACGGTAATATCAGGTTAGCTAATGTCAATGCGTTGGATCTATTTATTACTGAAACTGACAGTAGTGCATTACAGAGAACATTACCCCCTCTCGATTTTTTAAGTGATAGTGCTGTTTTGTTATCTCCATGAGCAAATTGAACATAAACTCTTCATTAGAACAAGAGCACGCAGGGCTAGAACAAATATCTTGAGTTAGTTTAGGTTAGTTGGTTCAACGGCTTTTCTGCAGATGCAGCTAGCTTGTCGATATCGCCGGCTGCTGTTCCTATGGTGTGCTTTTTTGACGTTAAATATTGATCGTGACTTTTATTTTTTAACTGAAGCAGTGCTGTAAAACAAGTGGCTGAGCCAGGCACAATGAAAGGCAGAGAACAGTTCTTTTTTTTTTCTTGGCTGGCTCAGCCGTTTCTCCCTTTTTGTTGTGCTGTTTGGACTCACCCCTTTGTCGCTTGATGAATCTCCAGCAATACATTCATGTTCCTTTATGACAGACGGGAGGTATTCTCTCTAGGTATTGGCAGTTACTCTGGGTAGTACTATATTTTGAACATCCCCTTACCAAATTTCCTTTACCCCGCCGCATTGGTCTAGTGGCTAAGGTACTCAGCTGCTGACCCGCAGGTCGCAGGATCGTATCTCGGCTGCGGCGGCTGCATTTCCGATGGAGGCGAAAATGCCGTAGGCCCGTGTGCTCAGATTTGTGTGCACGTTAAAGAACCCCAGGTGGTCGGAATTTACGGAGCCCTTCACTTCGGCGTCTCTCGTAATCATATGGTGGATTTTGGTGGGTTAAACCCCACAAATCAATCAATCAAAATTTCTTTTACTGCAGGCCATCAATCACGGTATTCTTTTCGGCAATGGCAGGCAGTATGGCAAACTGACTATTTTACATCACTCATGTCTGTATTTTATGCTTAACTGATGTGTTCTTCCGTCGGCATAGGTATTATAAGACCACATTTCATATCATGTGACTGTGTTCTCAAGCAGCAAATAATGTTTGTGCATTATAAAACCATCGTCCATCCTTGGGTTTAGCAGTGGTCTAGAATATGCACCACGCGTAGTGAAAGCAAAATAGAGGAGAAGATACTTTTACAGCACTACTGATGAGCAGTGCCACCCAGTCATCGATCTGCCATAACACTTCAGTGGCACTCGGCCTCGCGCAAGCAGTGGAGCACTCAAAACTGTATATTACATGTTAACACTTTGTTTTTCGCACCGCAGAAACGCATCGCAGAGACAACATAAAAGCCGCGCGTGGTTATATATGCTTCACCAGATGTCGCAACAACCCCAGCTGCTCACTATCAGTATTCTCCAATACTACCCTCCCTTGAAAAAAATGAGCTCTCGTAGTGAGCTCCTTGATCAGGGAGAGATCATTAAGGAGGAAGAAGCTTCATGTACAGACGCTTACTGGGCTGAGGGACTGATCTGAGCGAGTTGTAGCCTCCTGCGCTTAAATCAATCTCCCAGTCCAGTTTCGCTCCCTGATTCCAATTCCAAGTAGTAATCAATGGAGATTATTCCCTCATCAAAAAAGTTAATCAATTGTATTGCACTATGTATTACTTGAGGTATTTTTACTTTAGTTAAGGTATATTTGTTATGCAACATGGGTATCCCTAATAAATTCTGATTTGATGGAACACCATTGTTTTACCTCGTTAGGAGACTTTTTAGGAACAATCATAAAACCGAAAGCACGTATTCGAGCACGCATGCTTGAAAAACAAAAAGGGGGGCCACTCCATGATGGGGCCACTAAAAATGAAGTATCGTTGAATCAAGGTGAACAGAAAAAAAACCATTACGTTTTCTACATTACATAGAAAAATCTGTATTGGAACACGTGCTCCAAGAAAAAAATAAAAGGAAGTACCTGCTCGAGCAATTCATTCGAGATGACACTTTTTTTTCATAAGGCTTGCAGAAGTGCACCACGTGAGAGTCATTTCGGTGATCTAAAGCGAAGATTACGTTTGCCTCCGACAGCCACGTGTCAGCTTTGCAACATTGAACTCACTATCGCTCATCGCAGTAAACGCGTATTCCTAGAAAATCGAAAGAGCAAACACAGAGCATGAAGAAAATTAAAGGTTATGGACCCTAGCATAGTTATTAAATGAAAACACAGTCTCCGAAGACGGTGTGTATTTGCCTTCGTTCACGTACTCTATTCCCACCGATACAATTTCGTTGCGTTCATATTTTGTGACACGTATGCACGCAGATATTTTCCAAAAACATTGATGTCACTTGCACGCACAAGATGGGATGAAGTTTCTGTTGATCTTACGCACATTTCAGTTTTATTCGAAACGATATCTTTAAAAGTACGACCTTATTACATCTTCATCATTTACGCGACCTGTGGTGGAAACTCTGGTTACAACCCCTACGTTTTACGCCTGCTTCTTTGAAAATGAGGAAGAGAGAAGAAAAGTATTTGCGCAGAAGACGGAACCATAAGTCAGCGATAATTGAGGAACTCGCTCAGACGCACCAACTAACACATTTTGCCCTTAAGGCTCATTCGAACTCGGACGAAAAATTTGATGAGCCTGACTCATTCGGAGATACACTCTCGAAAATTTTCTTTAACCAGAGTCACTATGATTCAACTCGCCAAAATGTTAGTCAACCTCACTTCCGCCGACTCAGACTCATGGCTTTATCTTAGTCTGAGTGAGTCCTAGTCAGTCGACTGCTGAATGAGTTTGCTGACCTAGGTAAGTGTGAATCATTGCAAACAGTTGTGTCCTTAATCTGGGTCTCCACTGGCCCCCGACATCATCTTTGCCCGTTGAACCACCCCAAGCTGATCCTCAAAGACCGAGCTAAACAGCAGTGACTCCCAGTTTTCGTCTGCGTTGTTGATGTTTTGTTAAGAAAGAAAAAATAAAAACCACCCATTTGTATGGATTTCTCAGAAATAAACAAGTTTTAGGGGCCAAAACATTCGTGTTGGTCTGGGGTTAGAACCAGGAAACAAGGCCTTTCGGGGCGGTTGCTCGACCAATAGAGCTAACCAGGAGGCTGGCCATTGGCAGAGCAAGGGCGAATTCATCGACAACTACAAAGCACATGGAAAAAAGTAATGCGAATGAGTTCTGCGGAATTCCGCAAGGTGGTGGTAGGGTTTAAAGAGGCAAAACGGACAACCACCCAGTTGAAGCACGAAGCCACAAGAAAATCCTCAAATATTTCTCAGATAGAAGGGCTTTTTAGCTATCAAAGAATTGTGTCTCGTCTTAGGTTCTAACCCATCCCGGTTTATGATGATCATAATTTCTGTTTTCAATACTGTAGCTGCGGCGAGCTTATGCAACTTGGAATTTCCCTTGACCGAACTCGCTGTTTTCACATGACGAGGATTTGGAGCTTAAATCGGACGAGAACTGCAAGGAGAGATGATACACAATAGTGCTCTGTTGTCTACCCTGCTGCCCTCATTCATGTTTGGCTTGAAGCCCTCTCTTTAAAGAGCTTTCCTTTTAAAAACCATGTGAACAACACTTTTTTTTATCAAGACCTGGTTCATGCATGGTTTATTTCCTTTTTTCAAGGCAAAATAAATTCACTTATTTAGAGCGCCTTATGAAAACTCTGCTGAAATGTTCAGGCTTTCTGCACCAACGCTATATTTTACGGCACGCTCCCATTTCTAGACACGTCATTCATATAAAACGGATATTTATAAAACCTCCGCCGGATTTTCTCGCCATCATGTCGATGACTGCACAACGGGATGTTTGGTAGAGAGATTAACATTGTGCTACTTAGACGACGGCAGTTGCTACATCAGTCTATCTTCCATCCTTGTTTTCTTATCTTATATACGAGCCATTTTGTACATCAATATGTATGCAACAGCTTCCCCTGCTTTAACGTTTTTTGTATCTTCCTCGTGCATGCATAATTCTTTGTAATTTGCGCAATAATTAAGTTACGCGGTGATCCTATTGTTGTATTTTATATTCCTTTTTCTGCAGAAAAGCACTTGCGTTTCTGCCATGGAGAACAACACGTCGTGGTATAGGGTCAAATTGCCAAAAGAAAATTGAAAAAAAGGGCGAACTCTCTTATCGATCACATCAAGGAGAAAAACCAGCCTTACGGCATCATTTTTTATGTGGTAGCAACGGGCAAAGTATTTTTTGTATATATTGCATACTTTTCCACACGGTCCTAGCCCAAAGCCTGCCAGCCTGTTCGCTGAATCTGGCACGCGAAATAAAAAAAACAGCTTTTTTATAGGAGCAGATGGAGTGTGCTGATGCGTATTCGATTACCGTCTATCGATACAAGCACCACAACTATTTCTAGAGGAAAAGCATGATAGATTTTCCAAGCAAAGACCCCTCGTGCTTTAGCAATTTAGGCTACGATAGTAACATATCGGGGCCTGACCTTGCGCAGCTCTTTTGACTACATAGCAAAAAAATACCACTAAGTTAAGACAGCAAACACGCTTACCACGAAGAAGACTTTGTGGACACGAAATTTGAGAATAGCAACCTAGTAATAATAATTGTAGCCTTTTAAAGTCCCAAAACATTTATACCTGAATATGAGTGACGGGCTAGTGATGGGATACGGAAAATTCGTGCATCTGATGTTCTCTGAGTGCCTCTGAATTTATGTACAACCGTGGCCACATCAATGTGGAGCACGCAAGCAGCCAGTTTTTGCTCTGGGGCGCGAAACATTGAGACAGTTTCGGGATCTGAAGTGGTGTATCAGGACCATTCGTGTTATAGTTGTGAGGCTGACCACATCAGAGACCTATACTGCATCAAGGTTTTACCCCACACAGCGAAAACAGACTGCTTGCGTGCTCTACACAGATGTGGCTGCGTCTGTACGTGGGCCTCAGATAATTTAACTTCCATGCAAATTATGGCTGCCGCAGTCGGCATATTCCGCGACCTGCGCTTCAGCAGTTGAGCCCCATACCCATTACGCCAACATTGCATGTTTGTGATGAGTAGTGGAAAGAAAACATCATTGTGTCAATTTGCTTTACAAAAGCGACGCGTTCAATTAAATTTGAGCAGACACCTATTACATATTGATCAGTGCCCTGTCGCAGTTCGAATTTTCTTTACGAACATTCATGAGCCACACCGCCCTGAAGGTGCACGACCAGCGCAGCCAATTGGCGCACAGCAAATGCATGACACTGAATTTCGATCAAATCTACAGGAATACACAGAACTTTCAAGAGTAGAAACAAATTTAGTACAGAATTGCTTTTGAAACGTCTATATAAAAATATTAACTTAAAATAATGGGTGGTATGCATACTCTGTGGTGTAAGCGATTTTTAAAGTAACCCATTCATCGGTTATTTTTTATTGTGTCAGAGGATACACTGCTACTTTTTTTTCTAATATTCATGCTCTTTAAATATTGCAAGAAGTCTGCCAGTATTGGAAATGTGAGCCAACTCTCTACTTGCACTGAAAAAATGTTACTCCTGTTTATGTGCATATGTTTCTCAATGCCTTGATGTACGTTGTCCATTCGGATACGCCGCCTTTCGTTACCGTAAGTTTTGCTCTTTTGCATCCTTTGAGAGCACGGAATATCACGGTGTTCTCATTTGCATAGCTCTGCATAAGCATGCAAGTTTGTGCAAGCGTCGACCTAGCAGCTGCACGGAGATGTCGTCGTTGAATATTTTAAAGCCAGTTCGCGCGGTTTTCTGGATAGCACGGTATATGTAATGACGGCGGAAGCCGTGTTCATGAACACAATGTATGTGCTTTTTTACATTAGGTATAACTCTATCATATCATATATGGCTTTCTTTACACCGATCATTATTACACAATTGGGGAGGGGTGGCATTCGTCTTGAGGATGTTTCTATGCATGACACATGCGCCAAAATGCAAATTGCAATGACGTAACTTGCTTGAACTCGTTCCTCATATACTACATCATGTTGCTTTCTATTTCCACATCGCCCCGCAGCGGTGGTTTAGTGGTTAAGGTACTCTACTGCTGACCCGCAGGTCGCGGGTTTGAATGCTGGCGGCGATGGCTGCATTTACAATGGAGGAGGAAATGTTGTAGGCCCGTGTGCTCAGATTCCACATTCGAACGGTAATTGAATCCTTCGTACTTCAGTATTTCTCTTTCTCGCTACGAACATCGCGCATATTGCGCTAACCTTAATGTAAACTACGGCTTTAGACAATTATAACGACTGTAGTCGTGCGAAGTGAAGAACAGTGCATTTCTATGTCCAAAAAGGGGACAAAAACTGAATCATTCAGTGCTCATTTGAGAAGTGCTATGTCTCCTACTCAGAAATGACAAACCAGTTAGGGAAACAATGCGAACTTCGCGCATATATTCGGCTACTCTAATTGTTTTTACTCCACAACGAGTTGGATTAATATTCTGATATCGTGAATCATAAAACAAATAAATAAACTACACAGTGTTCGGTTGAAACAAACTGTAAATAATAAAGGTTTGTCTTCTTTGTTAGAGACAATATGATTGAGAACTAACAAACGATAATGCCAAGCAAAGTATAGGGAATGTCATTAGAAGTAAATGCAATGGATCTGTGAAGGAAAAAGGTAATGAAAAGGTAACATGCCACTAACAGAATCTCAACCAGCGACCATCGAATAACGCGTGCAGTGCTCTTCCACAAAGCTACACCAGCGGTTATTTATCCGTCCACCTTTTAGGGTATGTATGCGCTTTTAAAAGTGGGAGCGTCGGTCAGCGCCTTCTGTTGCGGTCAACGTTGGTTGCGGTTACGGCGAGTCTGGAACACTTGTTTTCTGCGAGTTGGCATAACGTAGTACCTTATCCTATTACGAGCTGGCAGCTGACCAGCAATCCTTCACATGCGATACCTGAAGGCATAAGTCTGCAAGAATGCGTCCTTCGCTATGAATGAAGAAACGAAGTGTAAATTTTAAGGAACGTTTTTTTTTCTCTCTCAGACACCGACAATAATACCGATGAGAGTGCAAGGGATGTTATTAGAAGCAACACTAACGTAAATGTAAAAAAAAAGCTGGACGGAAAGATAAATTACATTCGGCAGGATCCGAATCTGCCTTCATGTCTGAAATTTCATACACACCCTATATATTGAACGGAAGAATGACCGCCACGACACAACTTAGTGATAGAGCATCGGTCGTGTTATTCAATGACAACAGATTCGGATCCTGCCTGGGCAAGTTAGCTTTTTGTCATCTTCTCTTCGCGCTTATCTCACCATTTATTCTACTAACAATCCTTATATCTTCCATGGCATGTTAGTTTTCATCAATATTCTGTTTCATTGTCGCATACTCACAGATACTGAAATCTGCTTGTATAAACAGTAAGTTGAAATGATATACCACTGGCACTACTTACAACGTAAAAAAAAAACTGTTCTACTCCAGCCCAAAAGCAGAAGACAAATCTAGGGCAATTTAGGGAGCCCGTGAGAGAGCACAGGCATGACATTCCGGCTCCAACATTAAATTATCCGACAGGAAACCAATAGTATTCTGCAGAGCTCCACTCACTGGCTCCTTAGGACCTTAATGAAGTTCCTTGTACGTCTCTATGGGCATGTTGTTTTTTAGTGTGGTGTTGCGGTTGCAGCGTGGGAAAATGGCCATCTATAGTGCGTGAAGAGGTCGTGGGGATTATTGTCAATCGTGCATAATCGTTTTTTTTACTTTTTCTCTTTTTGTGCTAATTCAAGTCATTTAGTTGTCCTTACAATCAGCGCTAGACAAAAAGTATTAAAACAAATTTTAAAGCCCGCTTTCGGCCCAAGTGTCTGTTTTTTTGTTTTGTTTCTGAAACAGCACTAGTGTTCCTTTCAGTGGTGCCCTCCTACTGTTTCAAAGAAAGTCATGTTACTTCGTTGAGTGCGAGTACAGTAACCCCTTCTGACGGGATAACCTCAAAAATAGATGATTAACTCTAGGAAAGAGATAAGCAAAAAACGAAAGGGGAACTTTCGGCTCTGTCTTGGTTTTTGGAGGGCATGCAACCAAGTTCGGTGCTTTAGCAAGCACTAGGAATATCTTGAGGTTGACGCGAAATATTGGTACAACATTTATTGGCTGTCACTTATGCTTTTTTTACGAGCTAAGTCATGTGCTAAATAAATGTTCTAGTCTATAGGAGCTACACTCAAATTTTGCTGCCGAACATCGACGTCACTACGCTATATCGATTTTAGCCGCAATTTAGATTCAATATATATATTTTGGTGACGCGAGCACCCTTACGAAAAATTGCCGGAACAGGCACGACAATAGTGCGTTTTAAATGTTTCGTTGTCGTATGTATACATATAACCTAAATGTGAAGAAGGAACAATCTAGCAATCTAGAAAATTTGTTTCAGAAAAACCATGCGTTCTCATTCTCTGGAATGAGAAATGACTTGACCTTTACAAGCACTATTTTGCAACCAAGTATGCTGTGTAGATTCCAGTGATTGATGTTTTGACGGACAACTTCATTGATTACGTAGTTAGCAACAAGCCTGATAGCGTTATCATCAAAACTGGAGCAGCAACCAAATCGCGTGAAAAGAGTGCTGAAAATGACAAAGAAATACGCACATGAAGTAATCAGAAAGAGGACGCAACACAAACATTTTTCGCATCTTTTACTAGAATGTTTAAGTATTCACTGGCGGCTTTTGATATGCGTGTTTTTAAGGTCATATAGTTTGAACACGTGGGCGTCTAGTTTCATCTCGATTGCAGGCGCAACTATGCCTCCATACCACAATACCTACTGAAGCCACCGAAAACACACTGCCCTAGCAAAAGCGACTCCCTCGAAAATGATTCGCAAAGTGTCACTGCATATAGAGGGGAGTCGTTCACTTCTATGTCAGTTTCTTTAGAGGTGCAGAGTATTATTCTTGCATCCAGACTAAGATATACGTTGTCGTACACTTGGGCAGCAGTAGGGAAGCCCCGAAGTTGCTCGACACTGGCTAATGGACATTCATTCCAATAAGATAAGCATATATGAAGCCCATAATCCAAACGTCCACTACACAACACGGAGTGTCGTTCTGTGTTGGTACCCATCGCGCCACCTTGGACTTTCGGAAAAGTTTCTTCCACACTGCTCCGGCCCTTACCGCATCTTACGGCCAGTCACTGATATCACCTTCGAAATAACTCCTCTTGGCCCACCATCCTTCACCCTCGTACAAGCAGTGTATGTTACGTGGTAAAGCCATGCCACTCGACTGCCCCCTGATAAGCACGGAGTCTGTGCTCCAGCCACCGCAAAGTCATGTAACGGGCCGAAGAGAACGACAAAGAGGGCAGGAAAGAGACGACATGGACAGTACCTACAGGCTTAGTGCCATCCTATCAGTCACTGAATTTACTATTTTATATATAGTGTTAAGATAATATCCGCACAACACCATACCAGTCATCACCCGACACATGGAGCAGCAAGCCAGGTGATAGACCATGTTAGCAGCTCCACGAATGTCATTTAGGATTGTCATCACTACAACGGCTATAATTTTTTTTATTTACTGGGTGAAGTAGAAAACAAATAAAGAACAAGCAGAAAAAGGAAGAGTTCAAATTTCACAATGCTGTTTCGAAATATTGGCTGATCAATAGGCACGAGTCGTATATATATATATATATATATATATATATATATATATATATATATATATTGTAAGGAACTATGCGAACGACGACGAAGCAGCATGAAACGGCAAGCCACAGCGTTGGTGCACGCGCGACCCGAGCTTGCGTTTGTTTTAGTATTTTCGGCCTGTTGGCGTTCCTCGCTCTTCTGGCGTTTCTCGGCCTTCCAGTAGGTCTGTACGTGAATAAACTACGTGACATCTGGTGGAGGTGTGTGGACTTCCGTACAAACCTGGAACTTCGCTCCCGTAAGCTTCCCCCTCCACGTGACACGAACATGGCCACCGAGACGCCTCTCCAGGTGGGACCTTCGACCGTCTATGTCATTTGCGGTGCCGTGTACCCTCAACGAGACCCTCCTATCTTCACGGGCTCCTCTGAGTACACTGCAATTTCTGATGTTGCCAGGTACGCAGAAGATTGCAGACGATTGGCACGTTCTCTGACAACCGAGGACCAAGGCCACCAGAAGCTACGGCTTGACACCGACTGACATCTCTCTACTTTCACGACTGGTGCTCTCGTTTGGCTCTGGGTTCCACCGAGCACTCCTGGCCTTTCGTCGAAATTACTGGCACGATACCACGGGCCCTACCGCATTCTCGCCCGTACGTCAAACGTAAATTATGAGATTGAGCCATTGACACAGTCTCATGACTTACGCCGTCGGGGCCGAGAAATTCTGCATGTGAGTCGCCTGAAGCCGTATTACGACCCCGCTATAGTGACTACGCCTTAAGTCGCCAGGTTGGCTACGCTATTGACCGGGGGACAATGTAAGGAACTATGCGAACGACGACGAAGCAGCATGAAACGGCAAGCCACAGCGTTGGTGCACGCGCGACCCGAGCTTGCGTTTGTTTTGTATTTTCGGCCTGTTGGCGTTCCTCGCTCTTCTGGCGTTTCTCGGCCTTCCAGTAGGTCTGTACGTGAATAAACTACGTGACAATATATATATATATATATATATATATATATATATATATATATATATATATATATATATAACGTATGAAGCGATGGTTCGTAGAGGCAGAGAAGGAAGAAGTGAGATTGAAATAAACATGGCGTATGAGCCAGGCCACGTCGCCCATTGATCAAAGCGTCACACAAGTCGGCGGGATGAAGACCTGGCCACCGCTCGTCAGCCACACATCATTCACGAAGCCACCGGCAATACGCCTCTACTGAATATCGACCACAGAAGAGGTGATCTCAAGCGCAAGCAGTTACCGGCATCATGGCAGAACCATCGACCGACCTTCCCATTCCCAAGTACACCGGAGCAGCGGACGATGGACCTGTACAGGACTGGTTCGACCTGTTCGAGCTCCATGCTACCGCTGCATCTTGGTCGGAACGGGAGATGGTTACGAACTTCAGCGACTATGTCACCGGTGAGGCATTTAAGTTTTACGTCACCTATTCATCGTAGCATCACATATATATATATACATATATATATATATATATATATATATATATATATATATATATATATATATATATATATATATATATATATATATATATATGTTATATATATATATATATATATATATATATATATATATATATATATATATATATATATATATATATGTTATATATATATATATATATATATATATATATATATATATATATATATATATATATATATATATATATATATATATATATATATATATATATATATATATATATATATATATATATATATATATATATGTTGCATTGTTACCTCAATGACAGATTGATGGAAGATCATGCAGATGAGGTTCGTCAATGTCTTTTTTTTTCTCCTATACTCACAGAGTTATTCCGTTCTGAAAGCCTAATTTCAAGCCTTTCGCCTGTTTGATTAAATATCGCGTGCCTCTTTCGCAAAAAGCCGTTGCACGCATAACTACGTAGCGTTGGGGTGACTTAAAAGTCCATGTGGTAGGTGTTTTGTGGTGAGACTGACTTTCGCACGTGTTTAGTTACTGACAGTGCATTTATTAAGGCTAAAGCCTTGTAAGTCTCAACCAGTGAGGAAACTTTATAGTTGATGGGAAATTGGGAGATGACGAACTGAACCCAGGTATTGTAGAAAAAAAAGAAGCAAATAATAATCGGGTTATGATGACGTGGTATTCAGGTTCACGTGTATGGGAGCCGGCATACCCGAAGTTTTATATGAGCGACCACATTAATATCGTCACACACAAGTCATTTTTCATACTTCGTGCATCGCAAGCTACAAAAAGGGAAGCAAAGTATGCCACCTGAACGTCATGATCCACCTGGTTATGTCCCACGTGCAAAATACTGCTGCGCAGTCTTAGGCCTAACGAGGCAACCACCGCCGGTTGTTGTCGGCCCAGAAAGGATAGACGTACATAGGCTTGGGATAGGCGCAGAAGAGGAACCCGCGAGATAGCATCACGTCTGTCAGGGGACCCAACTGCTCTCATGGCGTACTGCCGCTGGACGAGTGATCGGGCCCCTTCCTGACAGTGGCGCAACGGTGCAGTCCCGCACTGCTAGGCAGTCCGACATCAGGGGCTTCTGAATAGCTTCGTCATTTCAAGTGGCTGAACTTTCGAGGAGCAGCCAGAAAGGAATCAAAAGTTTTTAATAAGAAATACGAGTGTAGATTGACACACTGTGCGCATGCGCGAAGTGAAGGTGTGATAAAACCACACTCGAGCTTAATACTTTTCTTTTTCGATGACACACACTGGCCTGTATTATGAAGTCTATTCAATCATTAATAAATTTTTATGCAGACTTGTTTGACAGCATTTTTATGCATTTAAGTTGCAGCTTTAGATAGCACAACTATAACAAACGCAGACTGTGAGTCTCATTTATTGTTTTCAGTAATGAGGAAAATCCAAGTAAGTTCACTATTCCAGAGTGTCCTAATGGCTCAGTGAATCAGTAGCAAGTATTATCATTCAAGGCGTACAAAGTTAGTTGTTTCGTCAGGTATGGTCTGGTACTTGCGTGCTACAACAGTTAAAACCAAAGGATTTCTCCATTAATCCACATTGAGGTACAGAATAATTGGAGGCCAAAATAATGTATCTCCCTAAAAATGTTCGACTTTTCGTGAATATAGACCAGGTGAACTTCTGGAGAACAAAATTAGCGTTTTTACGAGATACCTATGTTGCAAAATCAAATTAATTGAAATGATGAAGTGTTAGCACTGACAAGTGCACGGTTAATTATACTTATTTGTGAAAGGACTATGGAGAAGAAGGAAAACTTTTTTGAATACTAAACAAAAAAATTGTATGTAGATTTCGCTACCTACTATATTTAGGGTTCGCAAAAGTTGGCCTTTCTTATTATATCCGGTAACGGTAGTAATGTAGTCAGGTTACGTCGTTTCATTCGTTTATGCGAATATTGGCTCACCTCGTAACAACATCTTGTGACTCAGATTAGCCTCTGCACTGAAAAATATTCAGTCTACAAATTTGGACGCAAACTAATGTAGCATTCACCAAGTTTCTCGAGTCTGGTTAAAATTACTCGGCATTAAAGCCTCAAAAAATATAAGTGCCGAGGCAAGAAAGGTGCGCAAGAGTAAACAAAAAAGATAATAAAAAGACTTCAGCTGGACCCTGGTTTTCTGAGGCAGGTATAAAAATATGCAGGATAGTAGAAAAAGCCGAGATGAGTACAGAAATAGCAAAAGTTCAATGCACGCTTCAAGAACTCCAAAATTTCGAAACTACATTGTGGTCCTTTTCAACGTGAGTAGCGTGCGAGTTGCGTAGTGAACGAAAAGCACATGCTGTTACAGACTTCAAAATTGGAAACACCAGTGTGCTCAAAGGCGTGCAGTTTGAGGAGAGCAAAAATACCTTGGTCAGCTTCGAAAATTGGCTTGAGATTTTGAGAGCACATCTCGGACCAACCACATAGTACACGTAGAAGTTGCCCAATAGACTGCAAGGAAGAAGCAGTAAAAACACACACACACACACACTCACACACTTTGAGCAGCTTCTCAGTTCTAACGCGAATTTTGTATTTTCGGCATAAATGAATAAATCGTATGAATAAGTGGTCGACGCTTGTCGAACAAAGTCAGTAAAAGTGCGAAAGACACGACATCCGTTAATTGCGACAACGCAAGAACTTTGACACTCGTGTTGCTCACGCTATTCATGTCTATGAACATTGACTGCTCGGTCAACTAAAGGGTATGCTTTTCTGGTATTATTTTTTCATAGTTCATACAAAAAAGGCCTCGATCAAAGCAATCTGATCCTCAAATTGTGACTCCTTCTTGACCACAAAATTCGCGTTGAATCAACCCTCCTTTTTTGTAGCATATACGCCATATTGTTCGATGAAGTCTACGCTCCCGATTGGACTCCTTGAAAACATTGAGCTATTCATATTTACCTAAATTTAGAATGTTTTGTTTCTTTGTTTCATGGCTTTAACTTACGAACGTATATTATTGGTGTTTATCAATTCAGGTGCTGTTTGGTACTTCAAATTCTGAAAAACAATTACTACAGGAGTTCGAATAAAATAAAAACAACATATAAGCCCAACGGATGGCTTGCTTGTAGTCTTATGTGTATGTCTACTTTCTTTTTTTTCACATTTCTTTTTTTATCATCACAAACTTCTGCGTTACTTCACTTACAAAACGTTTCTGGCAAGCCATGCCAGGCATGTTTAAATTAATAAATAAAGAATAGATCATATCTCAGGAAAGCGGCCTTTCCCTGATATCTCAGGTGATCAATAGTCGGGTATGAAAAGTTTAGTTTGAGAAATGCAGGCTTTATTGAACGGTTTATGTTTGTGTGCATTTTATATTTTTATCGCCATGAAATAACTAAAAGGAATATTCAATTTGTATCTACTGTCCTCGCAGAGATCGATTATTATATCAGTCGGAGCGATTTTTATACGGTCTTGGCAAAATTTTGTAGACGCGTAGACCATCCCTACGATTCTTGAGGTAAGCGCATGGTATTTCAGGTGAGCCCGAGATTAACATTTGTATACTGCGACGTTTGCAAAACTCGTTCAAGCACGAATGCTAAAAGATACAGAAAAACAGAAGCAACACAACAAACGTAAACCAATCAATGCGAATTCCTAAAAACAGATGCGAATTCCTAAAAACAGAGGTTGCATGGCGTGTTGTATATGGGCAAATATACGCAATAACAAATGTGCATTTGATGCAGAGGTTCAGTTCTTGTTATGTCAATTGACGCCGTACGTTTACCAACTTCTCAACAGTTTTTTTTAATGCTCAGAATATTTTCACATTAATATGACTGTTACTGGAATTTCAGGCTTTACACTTTTGTCGCTTTTTTTTAGAAATATGCCACAACGTATTGTGCTCTATCATACGCTTGTGAAGAGCCTTTTTGATTGTATCTGTGAGGCTGATGAGAGTTCGGATGTTGGATGAAAATAGGCCAGTCCAGTGAGAATACATAGGTGGCTCCGCGTCTAACAGTTGCTAAACACAGATGACAGACATCACTGCACTAACATCTTGTCCGCAGATATACACGCATCCGGGCAAGTGTTAGTCCCCACAGTTGCACCTTGAGCAGACGAATGGTCGTTTCACTCAACTCCTTCCTTTGGACGAACTTTTCCTTCGCACTTCGAATTATGCGTTACTTTCCAGTAATGACTTTCCACGCTTATATTCATTTCATTATTTTCGCGTTAGAGTTCATTTCATATGACACATCAGAAAAAAAGGAGAGTAAGATAACATGCACGTATTTATGAAAAGTCTAAAACACGGTACAAGACCTGATTGAGAGTTATTCTCTACTTAAAAGGAAGGAAAATATAAAGAAACAAGCCGTTTTGTGAGACCTCGGAAACCAGAGCATCCGAGCACGCGAATGGGCAATCTGGGAAGAGAAGTGGAAGAAGAAATCTGACTAGAATAAATCTGATTAAGGGCAGAGCAGGAATGATTGCCCGAGGCCGCACACTAGGGCCCGATCGAATATCCACAATCTGCTCTCTATAGACACGTTATTTTTTTTTTGCATTTGTTCAGCTTGCGCAGCGTGCCTGTTTTCTAATATCATTATTGCCATTCTCATTGCTTGCTACTCATCATGCCTATTTATTATCCTCATTGATCATCTTGTCTGTTTGCAAGTCTTATTTGTTCGAAGGTAGCGTTCCCGCGAACAAGGATGCCGCCTGCGAAGAAATAAGACTTGGATACCGACTCCTCAAGCATGCCGGGCTTTCTGGTTGACAAATGTTTGGGGATAATTCTGAAACAAGGCTGGCTATTTCGTTTAGGCCTCAATATTTCGCGTACTGTTGAATTACTTAAGCGCATGAAATTGGCTTCGAGCTTGCCAGAATTCCTCAGCTATGAGCTTCAGTGCTATCGTGACGTGTGTTTAGAAAAAATAACAGCATATTCACGGAGTGCATGATGATGAGTTAGGCGAAGCTTCCATCAGTCCGTTCGTTCTTGCTTACTTCCATCCATGTGTCCATCTGTGCTAGCATCCGTGGGTCTATCCGTTCATCTGTGCGTCCGTTCGTGCGTCCGTCCCTGCGTTAGTTCGTGCATCCATCCACCTGTCAGTCTGTCAGTGCATCCTTCCGTCTCTGCCTACATCCGTGCGTCCGTCTGGGCATATGTCTATCAGTCCATCCGTTCATCTAGATAACATTCCAAGTACCGCCATCTCGCATCTTTTCATCATATATTCAGCATATAGAAGTAAAGCCATCCAGCAGACATTCCAAGACTAAACGAATGGTGGCATTCGCACACTTTCTTACGGCCTGCGCTTCGTGTCTACTTTTCACCTTTTACCGCCTCTAGTTCATGGCTATATACTAGTAAACTATATTCATGGAACTGCGGCCCAACCCTCAATAGGCCTCCCTGAAACCAAGGAGCCCCGCGAGTTGAACGTGGCAACCCTTTCTGGTCAGATAGTGCTCAACGTGCGTCCTTCTGATACTAATTTTTTTAAGGAGTATCAAATTCAAGGCAAATTTTATTAAGGATTAAGTCACCAATACTCGTTCTTGTAAGTTATTTCATCAGAAACAACTATCTTTTGATTTATCATTAACAAGTGCGGGTTTCCTGCGCACTTGAAAAGGGGGAGTGCGTGCTACTCATCTACTCCAGCCGTGGAGGTGGCTACCTACTACTACTACTACTACTACTACTACTACTACTACTACTACCACTACTACTACTACTACTACTCTACTACATACATACATACATACATACATACATACATACATACATACATACATACATACATACATACATACATACATACATACATACATACATACATACATACATACATACATACATACATACATACATACATACATACATCGCGGATGCGCTACCCACGGCTTCTGGAGCTTCACCCCTAAAAGGTGTTCAAAGATTTCGAGTGCATAATACACAACTATGGCAGAGAAGTGAGCCGTCCCGTTACGAGAATCACAGTGTGTAGACAGAACCTGCATAAAAATTTATTGTCACAGACGTGAAGAGCATTTCAACAGAACATTGTCTTCTCAGACATATGACAACGATGATGACAGAACAGACCTCATTCACTTGAACATGGGCAGGAGATGACGTGGAAAGAACATGTACATTCGACGGTTCACACAAACACAGCTACACAAAAATGTGTCGCAAAAGAACAGATCAACATATGAATATTGCAAGGTAAACAAGAGGCATAAATAAAACATGATTATGTACATTTCACATACTTACATGCTGGCATGTTATTTCTGCCGGCGCATCGATACATCAGCCTAAAAATACCAGGCCGGCCAAAAGACATGTTTCAGTAGTCCGTCACAGACCGACAGAAACGGGCAAGACTAGTTCTGAAGAACTTCCTACTTTATGCTAAAGAGATTGAGCATATTTAACTAAAACAAACCAGTGCTGCCACCTACCATTGGTTCCGCGTTTAAGAAAAAAGGTTCATTTCTTCAGATAACTGCGAGATGGTGCCGTATTTACCCAGTACCTTCATACAGTGAATGACCTCTGTAGACTTTTTTTGCAGCAATACTCGCATATACGCGGCTATTTTTTTTGCGTCCGCCGGCATATATATCTAAAAATGACCATAGCCTACTCGGCCCTCCTTTCAGGTAAAAAAGGTGCCCGCCCCCCAACCCCCCGAAAAATGTTTCTGCATATATCTTTGCTAGGCGTCACGCTCAAAATACCAAAACAGGCAAAAAGAAGGCGTTCACGGCCCAGTAAATACTGATATAGATCGAGACAGGGCGCTACAATTCTATTTAATAACAAAATAAGAAAAACAGGGGGTGCTACAGGTGAGGTCAATTCCAATATGGTTGAAAACATAACAAGCTCATACCAATGCAGGTCAAGAGAGGATGTCATAGAACCGAAAAAGAAGTTTTCCTTTACCCTCACGTACTTCAAGCAGGTGGCAAGTTCGGAACTCCAGCAGGAGTCTGCTCACGAAGGCCAACGTCGTTTAAAACCTAACTGCTCAGTCCGAGCCAGCGAAGTGATACGGGAACGCCTGTGCCGGGAATTAGACGCAGGTACACGGAATAGAGAAGGAGAACAAAATGCCGGCGAATGCGAGGTAACCCTAAGCTTGTGAGACTGAGATGCAAGCCGAGGAGCGAAACATACAAGTGATCTTGCAGTTTCAAATCGACAAACATATGTGAAGCGGGACCAAAGGCAGGCGAAATTTTTGTTATGGTGCGCCATTCGTTGTTTTAAATGTATGAGACTGGCTAGGTTTTTTAAACGCATGCACCTATTGATTTTGTTATAAAGGCTTACGAAATTTACTCTACGGCGAGAAATCCCTGGCGTTATCGATTCAAGCAGACAGTAATTTTTAACACGCACACTTGAAGTGACAATATCATCGATGTGACTCTGTGCAAACTCCTACTCTTTGTGCTCGATTTAAAAAGGCTTCATTTTGAAGATACGCATCAAATGTCCGCTTTTTTAAATTAAGCTCAAAACGTGACATTTTATTGCATTTTGTCTGTAGTCGCTAAAACATCGATCTTTATTTACAGGCTTGGCCGTTTGTAAGACGCAAAGCAGGCAATTAAGAACAATGTATACGCTTGAGGGACACGCGCACATGCCTGGTCGTAAGCCGAGGCCCGAAATAAAATTAGCGGCCCTTGTATCGAGTGCGTTGGTATATAACGATCGGTATTTATTATTTGTTTTCCGTTTCACGAACGCTATGGCCCGTTAGCTTCACATTCAGCGGGAACAATTACACCACAATTAATGAAGCTCAAAATGCACTGTCCTCAATGCAGTGCTTCTAGCTGATAATAAATGCTGTTTCACGATCAGTTAATAATGAATAATAATGAGCTGCTGATGCTTGAAGCAGGTCTTCAGGAGAACAGCATTCTACACTGACTGCTTTATAGACCATTTCGCTGTTTACATACGCGGGTCCTAAACGGCTTTCGGTTTTCAAAGCTGCCACAGTCAAGTAGTTATTGGCGGGGAGCAAAAGCCTTCGTGGATAGCCCTCTCAGTATCACCACCTTTCTCCGTGCGACTGCTGAAATATTTGCAAATATTTTCAATACTTTGAAGGACGCAGGGCAATGCACTCAATCTCCGAGACCCAGTGTTCACAGTACTAGCCAAGCAATCTGCAAGTTAGTGTTGACAAGGTGGCTTGATGCTCCCCGACTTGTCTTCGCGCGTTCATAGTCTAAGTAAATGGTGTAAATTTATAACAAGAATGAACGCCAGGTTGAAGCGCAGGCCTCATAGTGATCGAGCAGCAGTGATGTGTCTATATATATCAAGCGGTATATGACAGACCGCGTATAAAGTAGTCATACACTTTGCGGCCAAAGAAATTATATAAGTGCTGAACCGAGTTTTTTTAATATGACAACTCATGGTGTCGCTTGCGTAGGACTCCAAGCTATGGCCGTTGTGTGCTGGGCAGAAGGTGGCGGGTTTCGCTATTGGTTGTCATGGTCGTGGTTTGATAAACAGTATCACGAAACCACTCGTCTCACGCAGAATTAGGGAACGTCCTGCAAGGATGTCAGCGCTCACAAAAACTATCAAACGAATATTCTCTTGAAAAAAAAAAGTTTCTCCTGTTCGAGTGCTACATCTTGTTACTGCTTTTCTTTTGATATATTTGTGTGTTGCTATGTTATCAAAAATATTGATCTTCATTTATTGAAAAACAGTGCATATATAGATGCTTCTTTATTGTTTGTCGCGATTTAGTATACTCATGCTCACAATGCTGTACGCAACCCTGATTGATTTGATTGATATGTGGGGTTTAACGTCCCAAAACCACTATATGATTATGGGAGACGCCGTAGTGGAGGGCTCCGGAAATTTAGACCACCTGGGGTTCTTTAACGTGCACCCAAATCTGAGCACACGGGCCTACAACATTTCCGCCTCCATCGGAAATGCAGCCGCCGCAGCCGGGATTTGAACCCGCGACCTGCGGGTCAGCAGCCGAGTACCTTAGCCACTAGACCAACGCGGCGGGGCTGTACGCAACCCTCATTTTGTAACAAAGCAATTTATGTACATGTCGATATGTGTGCTTGGTGTGTGTTTTGTGCAGCGGTCCACTGTTGTCTGCTGTACTCGTTGTGCCGAAAGCAGGGCGAGGCATGCATGATATGCATTTTGCTCTTGCACAATGAAAATTTATGTCGTTGGTATTGTGAAAGCTGCACATGAGCCTAAAACTTCTACAGTTCAAGCTTCGAAAAAAAAATGTTTAGTGACAATGATTGCGTCGTTCACTATGCCCTCTTTCAATCATTCTGAGGCTTTGCTTCGTGATATTTAGGAACGTTTTTACCTAAAAGATCCATTTGGAAGACAATCCATCATTTCGGAGTAACATTCCAGACACCATACATCCCGAGCGTCGGATTTTGTAGCTAAAGGTGCTCAAATCAAACCAGCTTTTGTATTACAATTCTTTGAAGAATAAAAGACTAGAAGCTCGTCAGCCCTATATACCGTATAGAAGTGTTTTCGCTAGTTCACCCACGCAGTGGTATTTAAATAAACTTTTCAAGTTAGCAGCATTGCGAAAATTCCTTTGTGTACTTGTTGCAGACTACCTATATGGCAAAACTTCAAGGGCGTGGTATTTTTCTGTTCCACGATTCTCTTTCTAGAGGTGACCTCGGCGTGACTCATTACTGGTGGTTGAGCAGCAGAGGAAATCTTAACGATGAGCCTATTCTTCTGCACATTTCTTCATATCTCGATTCCTCCTGCTTCTATCCTTCTCTTTGATGAAGCCATACGCTTTTCTAGATATATAGATGCTGAACCCAGTTTTTGAATATGGCAACATATTGACACGTGCGGTTCTTTTGGTTTACGAAGGAAGACGCTATCCCTTTCTGTTAAGCGCAACGTGTCAATATAGTGTTGGTCATAAACATTTAAAGAAGACTCGAACTACAATTTTTCGATATGTCTAAATAACGTGTTAGAAAAAAAAAAGGAGGGGGGCGTGCTTGTATAAAGGGAGGTATGTTTTCGCGTAGCATAAGTGGTTCAAATGTTTTGACAGGTATCTCTTGTTTTATTGCTTATGCCTTGAGCTACGTTGTTTATTTGTTTTATTTATTATATATTTAATAATTTATTAGTGCAACCTACATCGCCCAAATGGGCATTATTGTAAGGGTGTGAGAAAAAAAAGCTGTATTATAGTAAAAAAAAAGCCCCGTTGGTGCCTTTGAAAATGGCATACGTTTCTGCCGCAGCTCCTGCGCATTCACAAAGAGCACACATCTTGCAGTGACGAACACAAAGCATCGGATCGAAGATCAACAACACACGCATCGAAATTATTCCGTTCGCGAATGAAAAAAGGAAAACAAAAGAATTTGCAAAGACACCAGTACGACAGCTGACCTCGCGTTTTTTTTTTTTTTGTGATCATTTCTATGAGACACTTATTGTGGACTCATCGTGTATAAACTGTTGTTAATGTGGATTTCACCACAGAATATGGAATGAAAAAACTTTATCGTCAAAGTCATCTTGAAGCGAACAACGGTGCAACATGTCGGCGTCGATTGGCATGGATACTATTGAGTACTGCTTTTGGCGAAGCGCAGTGGGTGTCAGAATGTTCTTTATGCGTTCATACAGTTTTTCGAATGTTTATTCTTGACATGACATGCGATTATTCTCAACAGCTAAGCTGAGCCGTGGCAGTAAACACTATCGTCGGAGTGAAGAGATATTTGCGTTTTTCACCTGGCTACGCCAACTAAAAAAATTTGTTCGCTTCGAGAAGGACATCAACCAAGCAACCGTGAGAGAGCACACGCTGCGCTATGTTTTTTTAAAAGCTTAAGTTTGGGGGTCATGTTGACTCTCACTTTGCCTTCCACTTTGAGAAACATGAAAAGGAGAATTGGACAGTCTTTATGAGAAATCGATAACCTCTGCGTCTGACGTGAAAAATATTTTTCTTGCACTCTTTTCTTTACATCTTTTTGTGAAATAGCGTTTCATAGTGTAAACACCCCCAGAAGTAATTTAGAGTGCTAAAAACCCAGGTTTAACTATTTTGTCTGCGTAGCTGCCAGCACGCTTTGGTCAACACAATAAATGCAAACGTATATTTTCGCCAGTACCTATGGATTTATAGGTGATGGCATATGAAGTCACGTAGCCTCCCCCCCCCCCTCCACCCTCTCGCCTAGTTTCTCTGCAGACGCAATCGGATGGCATTTTTTTGAACAATAAAGTAGACATATAGGCAAAGCTCTTTCTTTGCTTCAACTGCATGTCATTCTTCAAAAATGCCTATGCATCCACGAACTGTTGTTTGGTTTGCATTTTTGAACTACTCGCTTACGCCAAGACTTGCTTATCTACCTTTAGACAAAAAGCAATGGAATAAATATATATGTTGCTAACGAAATCAAATGAAGAAAACATGAAAATTGTTCTACTATGAAAGTTGCTGTTATATACAAGAGCAGCTTGAAGAAGTTAAGCCTCGCGTGAAACAATAGGAAACGAAAGTTTACCACGAGCAGGTGAGAGACGTTGCGAAAGAACCCGGTCAAGCGAGTAGGACAAGGCGTGTGAAGGAAACGCGTGCTCGCGCATGGCAGAAACGTAAACGGCAAATTACGTTCCTCATTTGCCAACTGGGGCATGCAGCAGCCTACCTGCGACTTCCGCAAATTGCATCAGTGCTTGGGCGTTCGGTAGGTAGGAATAAATAAACTAAGTGACACACAGAAGCAAACAGGGCACTGATGTCAGGAAAGCAGTATTAGGTTGAGGTATCGGAGTGCAAGTTCTTATGTTTTCTTTTTTTTTTGCTCTTTACTAATGAAGCACTTATTCTTTGCGTTTTTGTGTCATCGTTCAAACACCTCCTTAGATATAATTGGCGCCTGTGGCACTTTTCCGACTTTTCTTCACCTAAACTCCAGATAAGTACAGGAACCATCATGATTATCATCGCGAATTCACGTTCCCAACGTAGTAATTAGGAAAATCACTTCAGCGGCATTACTAAATGATGATGTACGCGTTGCAACAAAGAACTAAAAAAGCTCCATGAAGGATAGCCAGAATAAACATAAGCTCAACACCTCTGGCAACGCAGCCTGATTAATTCCGGGCTTAATCTGTTCAGCGCTGTTGGCAGTTGAGAGATTGACTACTTGCTATCAAAGTTTTTGCATCGCTGTTTTATTAGCGCAATCAGGATATTCGTTCCTTACTACTATATACTGGGCATCAGGTTCAGTTGCAAAAGAAAAGAGAATATTCTTGTTTCATATAAGTGATTCTATTTAGTGAGTGTCATACAAAGGATCGCAGAGCAATCAAAGTTAAGGAACATAATAATCATTGTACTGGCTGCCCATGAAGCACCCACTTAGTAAAGATTTATTATCTACATAAAATTAAAACTGCGCCAAGTTTGTAGTGGGCCACATGCACAAAGTTCAAAGGTGTATTTACTTCCGAAAAAACAACGAGGCTTCCAATTTTTAGCATCACAACAAAACATAACTCAACTGCATAAAAAGAAATGTAGTGATGTGCGCTTGAGCATCCTATACTTCATCGCAAAAAGCTAAACAGAAAACAACACAGACTTTTCTGACATTGATAAACGACAAGCGCTATACAAACTGCAACACCTCACTGCGAAAAGCTGTTTAAATGTGCCCTCCTTGCTTTTAGTTTCACAAAAATGTGGATGGTTATTTCTAATTAAAAGAACACTACGTGACAGCACAAAGATTTTCTGAAGAATTGCGCTACCTCAACAAATTAAAGAAGATAACCAAATTAGCGAAAATGACACATTAGCGCACTCGCTTTTTTTTCACCACAAGAATGGTTGCCTGACCAGTCATTCATGAAAACCAACAATGACTCTCATGATTTCATGACACCAAAAAGTTATTGCGTGTCATGCCGCCTTGGCTTCTAATTTGTATATATATCTCAGCACCACTGAAAATGTTGATACCTTTATATGGCCGGTTGAGCCGATAAACACTATCCTTTTTGGGCCGGTAACTGTGCGGCGCAAAGAAGCGCATGATGGGGCTTAGGTTGGCTACTTGGGTCGTAAATGTTTGGAAGGAATGAATGGGGCTCAGAGAGCACCGCAATGCAACACAGGATACGCTGCTTATTTCTTAAAGCACATGATGTCATGAAATATTATGGCAGTTTTGCCCTATAGTGTGTTCAACCCTGAAAAAACTGCGCTGCTGGGTAGCCTTTCTAACTTTTTTTGCTATTTCATTCTGCCTTTTTCCTATTTTCTACAACGAAACTCCTAAACTTTCTACTAGCCCGTTTTACATCGACAAAAAATGAGCGAGCGCACGCCACCTTTGTCCTCTTTTTTTTCGTTCCCAGAACGCTCACGCTGGTTTTACCAGCATGGGATGCAATAACAGTTATGAGTGAAAAAACTAGTACGGAGGCAGAACTGAATTGAGAAGGGGAAAGAGCAAGAAAGGAAAAGATAGAAAGAAATAAAAAGACAGAACGTCTCCGTGATAAATTTTGTTGATAAAGCAGGGTTAGACTTCACGTGCCCACAATGCGAACAGAAGCATCGTAGCCACTCTGCTATTTAGGCACGCTAGCAGAGTATAGAAAGACAGGTATACTCTGATAGGACAAGGCGTGGGGAAAGGAAAGTGATATTGAGAAGGAGAGAAAGGAAGATGGGAGATCGGGAAAAGTTGCTTGAGAAAGTTAGAGATAGAAAAAATAAAGAGAACAAAAACGCAAAGAGAAAAAGCTAGAAAGGAAGGAAAGAGAAATTCATAAAGAAAGAGCAAAAAAGAGGAAACAAAGAGTACGAAAAACGGAAAATATTGACAAAGATAAAGATGCATGTCTTGAAAACAATAAATATAAAAAAACAAAATGTAACAAAAAATACGATGGACGTAAAATACGTTAGACAATGAAAGAAAGAGAAAAAACGGCTTCACAACTCACCGCTTTTTTCAAGCTTCCTGCGAACATAGTGCGAAACTGCATTATGCTTCTTTTCTATCTTTGTGTTTTTTATTGTTTCGGCAAAAACAACATTTATTAATCACCTTACACAATTGTGTGAGCATTGAGCGATTGCTTTTGTACAGGCTTGTAATGAAATACCGCATCTTTTTTTATTGTCTACAGAGGCCAGATTAACGGCTTAAAGTTTTGACGTACCAATTTTTGTTATCTTATATGTTCAAACTTTTTTTCTTCATGCACCTTGAGAAAAGTGCAAGTACGAACCAACCAGTTTCCCGGGAAGTATTTTTCTGTGAGTCCTCAAGGACCACTAACCAGGCTTTGAAAATATAAAAACAAAGAGCGCAGTGTGCTCTCCTTTTAATTCTTGCCATTCTTGTGCACTTCTGTGACGCAGACAGTAGTTCCACTGACGTCGATAGTGTACGTGCTATATATTGGTCGATATGCGTGAAATATCAAATGCGATTTGTCTCCTGCACTGCTTTGCCATGGCGCCGCTCATCCAATATTCCTTGTCTCGCATGAATGTCATGCACGATAAACCGATCACACTTCACGAAGCGTCCATAAAAGCGAGCACAGCCTATATTCACGAAATCCCGGTAGGCTCTAGCGATTAGTGCTGGCGTTCTTCACGTGTTTTGAAGAACTTACGGGTGATAAGGATGCATCGGATGTGTGAAGGGTAGCAAAGCAGAAGAGAAAGGCAGCCTCTCATCTTTGAACGAGGTATACGGAGGGGCCCTGTAAGAAACACTGTCTGAATACAGGAAAGATATCTTTTTCTAACAAAGTGACCCGCGCCCTATCATGGTGCAGCAGCGTTACCTTCGAATTCAATACAACAGCTTCTGTTAAACATGACTCCTCTGCTCTGCTTTCTTGAAAGCAACAAATCTTTGTGGACTATAATTTTCAGCACTGACTAGTTAATTGTTTTATGTCCACGCCGTAGAAAACTTTTTGGGCCTGAAGATAGTTTGCTTGCGCTGTCTTACGAGGAAGGCGGTCTGATTGCAACAAGACTGGCGTTATTTCTGCATGCTCGCCACCGGCTTGCTTACATGAAAACACGAGGCTGCAGAGAACTCAAACAAAGGGACCCAGAATATCTCGATGACTGTAGTGCTCAAGTGGTGGCTTCGTTAAAGGGGCCATAGCATGATGTGTTTCTAATCAGGTTACAGTGGCATTATTGAGAATGCTTCCTTTCATGTGACAGCCGACGTAATTTTGGAAGGAGTGGACATCCTACTGCATTATATTCTTTCTATTCTCTTGTCTGCAAATGGTTCCTATGCCGCATGTGATCCCAAAGTGAGCAAGGTTTGGAATAACGGGACTACTAAATTTCGCTAATTCTGGTTTGGCCAATTTATGCAAATGCCGACGTACCTTTTCATCTGTAGAACGCCTCCACGCCACCATACTGCACGTACGCACGAAAGCCTGAATTGCTCTTTCTCGCGTACCAGCTGCATTATATGTTGTCGGTTGCGCACAGCCAGCGTTATCAAAGAAAGGTCACGTGTTACCTTCGCTTTATATTACACGTCATCGATATTAAAGTCTGAAACATCAATCTTACTCTCATATTTTGCTACCATTTATCGCAACCTGCTGAGAACACCATTGAATGGTGAGCAGGGCACCTGTTATATGGTGAATGCTTATGTTGAGGTGAGCGTAAACTTACATCAAGGTGTCTGTTTTGCCGTCAATTTGATTGATGATCGATATGTGGGGTTTAACGTCGCAAAACCTCCAATGATTGTTAGAGACGCCGTAGTGAAGGGCTCCGGAAATTTCGACCACCTGGGGTTCTTTAACGTGCATCCAAATCTGAGCACACGGGCCTACAACATTTCCGCCTCCATCGGAAATGCAGCCGCCACAGCCGGGATTTGATCTCACGACCTGCGGGTTAGCAACCGAGTACCATAGCCACCAGACCGCCGCGGTGGGCAGGTTGTTTTGCCGTCAAGAATATAAAACAATGCTTCTAAAGCTTTGCGCATTGTGTTTGACGTAAAAACACCGGATTAAGGATTGTTGCTGTGGCAAAATTTCACGAAAACTCAGTAGCCCAGGGAGCAATCCTTTGGCTGAAGTGCAAAGCAGCCTCGTTAGACAGGTTCTCGGCGTAATTTTGAATGAACAAGCACTTCAATGCATTCATTAGAATTGTGTATCTGACTTGTGACACAAACATGCTATAAAATCTGCCGCATCGAGTTCCTAGATAAAAGGTGAGTTCTTCTCACACTGATAGAAATGGGTAATTTGGACAAGAAAGAAACTAAATGCGAAATAATAAGTTACAAGGTGGGTAAACTATGGCGTGTTTTACAATCACATAATGGATTTGTTCTGTAAAGCCCTCAATATTGTTATGGTTAACGTTAATGTTTTCAAGTTCGCGTCAACACTCTAATGCATTTCAACATTCTGCCATTCGAGTAATCAATATATATTTTCATTTAGCAGTTCGATCTTATTGTGTTAGAGCGAGTGGGGACCCAATAAATATTGAAAAACGTACAAAGATTCGCGCACGCTGTTCATTTCTTATACGAAACGTTTAGAATTAAGCGTTGTAGAAAATGTCTTATAATCCTAGCATCACCACTTGTCGATGAAGGCATAGCGAAACTACGTGGAAATTTCACACGCTGCCTTGGTGCTTAAAATCTCAAATTTTTTATCATGAATCTTTGGAAGCTAATAACGCACTTACTTATGCTTTTACAGTCATTTAATTTCGTATGTGATATAGGCAATATATCTATTTCGTAAATGTCTCTATTACTTAATTAACACGGCATATTCTGATCTCAAGGTGCTGGCGTACAGAGAAAGGTGCTTGGTTTACAGAAGTAAGAGCAAGTAACAAACTAAATGCACACAGGCGCTTGCAAGCAATGTACTTCCTTCGAAAAGGCGCAGTGTAAAGCAAACATACACACACCATCGCCGTGAAACCGTAATGCAACGATAAGTTCTGAAGCATATTAGCCTGGCTGCCTTAGGCAGGCCGCTTGTTTCTTCTATTCCTGCCTATGGAGGGCATCCTGGTGGGTATGCGATTTATCCAAGTGGTAGACAGACCTCTGCGCACCTTAGTTAGCGAACTAGGAACGTAATTTCCCTCCTACAAATATGGACGTACGCCAGCACGCATTACCAGCAGGTTACGGTAACTCTGTACGAGGCATGCCTCGGCCCATCGCTTCTTCAGCTGGCTCCCTGCACGCCAGACTTGTCTGCCTGCTCAGGCATAGCTTCTACACACAGGCTTGACTTCAAATTGATGCCAAGCCGTTGGTAATTAGCGACAACCTTCGCTCTGCGCTGTCACGTACCATGTAGTAGAATGTTGCGTGAGCCAATGTTAGTCCTTCATTCTATAAAAAAGCAGTAGAGATCTGGGTATAAAAATGGTGTGATGAAACACACTTCCCCCTACAATAAAGCTTTATTACACAGTGAAGTAGAGTTAAGGATCATATACTGTCATGGGTTAAGCATATCATAGCTGAAACCAAGAAGAAGTAATGAACGCGGGCCCTGCACGTAGAGCGTAGACAGGAGAACCGCCGGTCCTTAAGGGTAACTGTCTGGATTCTCAGATAAGGCAAACGCACGAAGGGGACATAGAAAGTTAGGTTGACCAATGAGATTAAGAAGTTCACAGGTATAACGTGGCCGCAGAAACCACAAGGCCGCGTTGATTTGCGCATCTTGGTAGAGACTTTTGTCTTGCAGTGAGAATAGCCAGGCTGATGATGAAGAAGATGATGATGATAATTTTTATTGGTCTAGTTTACTATATTATAACAACACGTACTATCACACACGATTTCACTCAAACAAGAAATAATCACATGATACAGCATCTAGAAGACAACTCAGATCATGAAGAAGCAACTTTTTTTTAACAGCGTGACACTTGGCTGGCTCAGATTGCGTTATTCTATTTGTCAAATGTGAGAAGCATCAAGGGTTGGCCTCCCCCTTTTACATCAATGCTGGCACATTGTCATTCCTGACGGTACAACACCACACAATGCTACTAACTCAATATTTGATATTTCAACATCTGTTGAAAGCTCGTTGTGCAATAATGGTTACATCACCCCTTCATCTACATTCTGTCTAATGCACATGAAAACATACGTCATCAGTACAGTGATAGCATTACGTAAATATAATATTATTCTTATTAATTTAATACATGCACAAACACAGATGGAAAAAGAATAGAGGCTTAACCAAACGCCTCCCTACTCTTCGCGGAAATAGGAACATAGGAGCAAGGAAAATAGCAAATAAAACAAAAAAACTGACAGAAATGTCAGAAATGTTTGATAACGCGAAAAAAAATAAACGGGAAGCCAAATTGACTTCATTTACGAATTTCAGTGTAGCCCAGGTCTTGTGAAGAAAAAAAACAGAAAAATTCACTCGAATGTGCTTTCCAACCAGCATTTTCAAAGAAGTTTGCTCTATCACGTGGGTGAGGTGAAAAGTATTAGCTTCAGGTGCAGCTTAGTGTTTCAACAGTTTCATACCACGATTTGTAATTCGGTTGTTGCTGTTGGTGGAGTTTAACCTCTCAACACCACCATACGATTATGCTAGACGTTGCAGTGGAGGGCTCCGGAAATTTTGACTACCTGGGGTTCCTTGTCGTGCACCTAAATCTAAGCACACGAGCCTCAACCATTCTCACCTCCATCGAAATGCGGCCGGCGCGGCTGGGATTCAAGCCCGCGACCTGTGAATCAGAAGACGAGTGCTTCAGCCACTACACCGCCATTGTGTTTTTTTTTCTCTATTTATTGTTAGATAAGTATGGTGGGTCGGTTTGCGGATCAGGGCAAAGTGGTGTGTGTGTTTCAGTTTTCCTTTGCGTGCACATACGTTTTCTTATCTCTCACTCTCTTTACCATCTTTCTTGCCCCTATCTTTCTCCTCCCACAGTGCTGGTCAGCGAACCGGATGGTATTATTTGTTCAATCCCCTGGCCATAGCCTTTTTCTTTCTATCTATATCTTGCGATAGTCTGCGCAGGAGGACCGTCGGAGTCTGTGCATACTTTCAAACCCGTATATACCAGACCCGCCGTACAACAGCATTCATTTCAATATATGTGATGATGATATATCAATCTTTAAAGAAAAAAGAACTTCCGTATTTTCGGTGATAATTTCTACGCGAAAGGTTGCATGACGACACTTCACAATAAAGCGAGAATGTAGGTTTCTTGGCAATACTCTTGGCTTTCTTATTTTTACTACGTTTTCGTATGTTGCTATACGGGAATCCGGATTATACACAGGAGCGGCTTTCACGCGAGACAGTATATACGCACTTGATGCAAACACCTCTTTGAAGTCTCCATAAGCCACCGTCAGTACACATCGGGCAACAGGAGCCTCTTGCCTTCCTTGGCACTATCGGCCTCGTCCTCCAACATGAAGCTCAGCGAGCTTCAGTGGGCATTCTGCGCTGTGGCAATGTCGGACTTCCTTTATCTACACTCAACTGTGTTAGCGGTCTTAGCCTTGTGGCGAACATTCCGGTTTTTCCGTTTTACGGCGGCTGTTGCATTAACAAGTGAAGCAGTATAGGTGGACGGTGACCGCGCATGACGGATCGACGGGTGCCTTAAAGAGGAGTCAAAGAAGAAGGCACATGACGACACTTTGTGGCTTCTACGAGCTTGCACGGCGTCATTATAGACCCAGCACTAACTATGCTTTCTGCTATAACGAAAGTCTCCATCCGTGAGGAAAAAACCTACCATTGAAGGAAAGCAGGCATCTTGGATTATTTTGAGGTCCCAATGATCATTGTGTCAAGCTTTCCTGCGATTTTTGTTGAATGTATCCCTGGGTATTCTCATAGTCTGACGTTAGATTATCGTCATGTTTACACATCGTTCGATTTAAATTGTGATTCGGATTATTCGAGTTCAATTTATTTGTGTTTTACTGTACACGCAAACCAGTCATTCGCACAGAAGAGTGTTTCAATGTTTGCAATTTAGTTCTACAAAAAAAAAGTTGTGCTTATGATAAGGCCGGGCTAATAACGCTAACCAGTTCAGTAGGGTCAGTATACACGGGTCTCTGTAAAAACGTAGAGTCCATCACGATAACTCTGGCGATTCAAAAATGAAATAGGCGTAAGGAGTGGCGATATGTGCTCACGTACTAAAATGAATGCACGAATTAAAAACACAAATGTTTGGATGGTGTGTAGAAGTAACCAGACGCTGCTTGTTTTTTCTTACGTTTCAAGGGAACGCTGTAACCACGAATATATCAAATGAACAGTTTGTTAAAAGTAAGCCGAGATAAGAGAAAATGAGGTGAGCATAAACAAATGTAGCATGGACAACCTATTGGTTACGCTAAGTAAATCAACGTTTATATTTGCGCATCGCCTTTTGTCACCAGCATGATTACCTGCACAAATATTACTCAAAAATACAACGATAATGAGTAAAAAGTGTCATCGTGTCTAGATTTCGCAATGCTGATCAAAGTTAGAAGCAATTTTGACGAACCTCATACATTGACTTCAATCCTACATGTTTGATGACACCTTTTCTGCCCACCTGTTATATTTGCATTGTCCGATGTGGAAATCCGCACTATTTCGCAAACGAATGTGTGCTCTGCAATCCATGGTTGCCTATGCCAGATCAAAACAAGTCGCTTTTTAGTTTTTGTCATTTCACTCTTATACGATATTGAGATTCTTAGAACGGTAGAAAGTAGACATAGGCGGTCCTTTTTCTTTCAAATTCTGAAGCATGTGTGTGGTACCCATGAGTTTGTAAAGCATAAGAGTTACTACCACCTCATTTTGAAGCAGAGAAACTTATTTTCACTGCATTTACAAGCAGAGGCTTCACTTTCTGGCAGAACACCGGTTTGTTACGCAATTGACGCGGATTTTATGCCCCCTTAGATCCAGAATTTGTATTACTCATTTTATTTGTGTCTCTCTCGATTTTTCGGTCACGTAAAATGATGATTTTTTCGCCCACAACCAATGACGCGGACACCAAAACCGAGATTTCTGCGTACCGAGCTTTTTAACGCTGTCTCGTTAAAAAACTTATTGGTGGGTAAGCCCAATTACAAAAAACAATGCTTAGTTCTTCATGGCTTGATCCCTTTTCTTCTACTGGTTTTTGCGCGTCCACTTATTTCGAGAAGAATCCTGACTGTAGACACTGCACGGTAACGAGATGCCAACGAAGGGAAGTTCAGGTTAAACTGTTCATCGGGCCGAACTTCTGGCAACGTAACAGTGAAGTCAGATTAGAGCAAAACACTTGTGCACTGATAGCGGTGAACAAAGCGTCGGCCGTCGATCAACTGACAAACAGTGAAGCGCGTCGGCTTTTATACGTGTGCCGTCAAATGATCCAGTCTTATCACTGGTCGTCGCGGAAGCTTTGGAATAATCTACAGCGTTCGCGTCTTGCGCGCGAACTTAACAGAACTATCTACAATATTCGCGAACCTTCTCGAACAATGAGGCCCAGTTTGCGCGGAGCATTGCTGACAGGTTATGTGGGCGAAAAAAAAAACAAGCAAAAGTGAAAATAAAAAGTGCACGGGTCAGTATGAAAGAAAGCCGAATTACAAAAAAAAAAAAAACGCCAGGCCTGCGCGAAGGGCACAGCACAGTCACGGCAAAAGCTAGAAGAGCTAGAACACTCATTGGGTAACTGCTCCAGGCACACTTACTGGGTACCCACTACGGCATTATTAATAAAAAGGTCTGGGTAGCAGGCCGTCGTTCGTTCGTTTGTTTGTGTGTTGCCTGTAAGCGCTGACACATACCCACTCTGGCGGATTGACCATAGACGCTTGTAGTAGCCTATAAGTGAAACTCTCATTGAGAGCCCATTACTAAGAGGGCAAAGAGAAAAAATAATAGCAAATTATCTTCCAAAAAATAAAATAATAAAATAAAGATGAATCAGTAGGAGAAAAAAGAGCTGATACGATATTAGGAGATTAAAATTTTGAATAGACCATACAGATGACTTTACCTCACCCGATCAAAATCAAAAGAATGTGCGACTTTCATTCACGTTATCAAGCATATCAAGAGAACTCGTCCAGAATATATTTAAGCAGGCGTTATAATGACATGCGTTTATATTTTTGAATAAAATTTCACACCGCATCAAATATTTCTCAGTGGCAATATCCCAAGCAGGAGGCTTCTAAACTGAGAACATCATCTTCAGTTAGACTTAAACCTACCGTGGAATACAGAAGTACAGAAAGTTTCTGCCTTTTTGATGAATAGTTCCTACATGGCATTAGGTAATGCTCTATTGTTTTTGTTTCATCGCAGAATGTTCACATGTGAGATATCGCCAGACCAGCTCTGTGTAAATAAAATTAATGGAGGGAGACGACAACAAAATTTGGTGAAAATTACTTCTAACTTTTTAGCTTGACTCCACTAAGGTTTCCAGGGTTATCTCAGTGCTAATACTCCGTCCGATTAGTAATAGTTTTTATTATATGTGTATAAATAGCTAATTTTCCATATCTGATTGAGACTATATATGTATTCTATATCTGGCAGTATCGAGATCAGAGGACAATCAAGCGCAGCTCGGGCTAATGAATCGGCCATTTCATTCAACTGTATGCCACAGTGACGTGGGACCCATACTAACTTCAAGAGTTTCAGTTGGGGTGGAACGCTACGCTATGCTTCGTCATTCTTCTGAGAAGCGTGGTATTCACAAAAAACTCGCCAATAATTTTGTGTCAATTGTTCATACAGTGGCTGACGACGGTGACGAATAATGCCTAAAGTAAATATGCCCCAAAGTTGACAGGTGATCAAGAAGAAGCTTTCGTAGTGGGCTGGAACATTACCCGGCCCACTCGTTATACTATTCGCATTCAGAGATGCCTGGTTGTTTTTTTTTTTTGCAGTTTTAAAACGCTTTAATACCAATATTAACGCGACTTCTTTCCCGACATCAAGAAAGCCTAAGGCAAGTTTGCGATCAAATACTGAGCACCGGCATGGCAGAGTGGTAGAATACTGAACTAACAGTCAGAGGACCCGTGTTCGACCCTCACCGTGCCCATGGTACGAGTTTTGTTTTCGTATTTCTACAACAGTGGTTACGGACACCGGTGGCGGCGGCTACGGCACCGCACGTGACCCTAGTTTTGATATCTTAATAGCGCTAACTGTAAAAATAAATCTCCGAAGGTCCACCCATTGCATTGAGTTTTTCATCGCTTGCGTATAACTCCAAGCAAAGGCAGTTGTATGCTGCGCAGGAGGTGGCGGGTTTTGCTATTGGTTGTCCTGGTGGCGGTTTGATAAACAGTAGCACAAAACCACTCGTTTCGCACAGAATTAGGGAACGTTCTCTAAGAATGTCACCGGTCAGAAAAACAATCAAAAGAATATGAAAAAAGTTTCTCCTTTTCGAGTGGTAAATCTTGTTATTGCTTTTCTTTTCATATAGTTGTGTGTTGCTATGTTATCAGAAATGTCGATATTCATTTATTGAAAAACAGTGCATATATACATGTTTATTTATTACTTGCAATTATTCAGTATACTGATGCTCGTAATGCTGTACGCAACTATTCTTTCCTAACAGAGCCGTTTATGTAAATGTCGATATGTGTGCGTGGTGTGTTTTTTGTGCAGTGGTCCACTGTTGTCTGCTGTACTCGTTGTGCTGAGAGCAGAGTGAAGCATGTATATTATGCATTTTGCTCTTGCACGATGACAATTCATGTCGTCTGTATTGTCAAAGCTGCACATGAGCCTAAGACTTCTACAGTTCAAGCTTAGAAAAAAATGTTTAGTGACAATGATTGCGTCATTCCACTATGTCTTCTTTCAATCACTCTGAGGCTTTGCTTCGCGATATTTAGGAACTTCTTTGCCTACAAGATCCGTTTGGAAGACAATCCAGTATTCCAGAATAACTTTTCAGACACCATTCATTATGAGCGTCGGATTTTGTAGCTGAAGGGGCTCAAACCAAAGCAGCCTTTGTACTGCAATGCTTAGAAGAATAAAAGGCTAGAAGCTCACCAGCAATATATGCCGTATAGAACTTTTTTTTGCTAGTTAACCCACACAGTAGTATTTTAAGTTAATTGTTCAAGCTAGCAGCGTTGCGAAAATCCCTTTGTGTACTTGTTCCAGACTACCTATATGGCAAAGCTTCAACAACATGGTATGTTTTCTGTTCCACGATTTTTTTTCTAGAGGTGACCTCGGCGTGACTTGTTACTGGTGGTTGTGCAGCAGGGGAAATCTCCTCGATAAGCTCATTCTTCTGCACATTTCTTCATATCTCGAGTCCTGCTGCTTTTATTCTTCTCTCTGATGAAGCCATATGTTCTTTTGGATTTCTATCGCGTCTGGCGGATCTTTTTTTCACATAGCGGTGCCTTTCACCCCACGAAGTATCCTAGTTCACTGATCATTCATCCGTGCCTTCTTGTGTTTCTGTTTGGGCTGCTATTCAATCACTTTTTGGAAGTCAGTCCTACTAGTTATATACGTAGCCTAAGAGGTACTGCAACACCTATTGTCCTAATAGTATCTCCTTCATACTCTGTCTGCCTCGGAGTTTGTTGTTGTGCATTGGTAAATGGCTCGCAAAACTAATAGGATTACAAATAAATATCTACAAAAATGGTTCATACTTCCTCTGATTCGTTACCACATGTAAATAGATCAGTGGCGCCACCTGTAGAGTTGATGTGCTCTCTCAAGTGTGCTTGTCATTATGTTCATTCTTATCTATATTATTCCGCATCTTTTCGCGCTCTATATTGCTTTTCTTGGTGCAGGACAGCACATAGTACGCGAGTCCGTTTAACTAACCTGTCTTTTCTTGCTTTTTCTTGTCGATGTTTGTAATTATCCTACATAGTTGTTGCAAAAGAGAGTGAGCATGACTTTAGCTCCTGCATTATAAACATGTTACTGCTTCCTATACATTGCAGCTTATTCAGGATAATCCTTGATTGTTTTTCAGCACCTCGTCTGTCATCCTTACTTTGTCCTGAGCGATGCACTGTTTTGATCTTTTTGGTAAGGCACAAACGCGTTCAGTTAGGCACACTGATGGTGAATAGAAAGAATGTGAAGTATGTGCTATACTGAAAACTACTATCTGATGCCTACAGATACCATTGTTGTTGTTTTTTTTTAATTTTTCTAATGCCTCGCACATGCATTGAATATTCCTCATGGCCAGTTCTCTCATTTCTTATTGATGGTCGGCGTTCTCAATAAGTGCTTTAGTTAGGCCTTAGCGAAGTACGTTCCTACTTATAGCGCAAATTGTAAAACACATACACACGCAAATAATTCGTGCAGCGTGCAGTACCGAACTAAGTCGTGGAAGGCTGGGCTGTGGCAGGGTTGGTGGCCTCGTAGCTAATCCAGGCTTGGATAGAGTTTTACCCTCTCAGCTCCTGCTTTTTCATATTTCCGTATGCTGTACTTGGCTACGCTTTCTATTTTTCAAATCATTTTTTCTCTGCCCAATACTACTGCTTTCTCTTTACATATATTTATTTCTGTTTCTTTAAATACATATTGTCTCTCTTTTTTTGCTTCGTTCTTTTTTCTCTCGCTCTCTTTCTTCCTTTACTTATTTTTTTCTCTTTCTTGCCTTTATTTTTTTGCCACTCTTTTGCTATACCATAGTATATGAGGTCTCACTATGCTGTGCTGGAGTGCTTAGATAACCGAGTGACTACGACACTCGCTTTCGGAACGAGGGGACCAGGGTTCGAATCTCGCCTAGACATAAGAAGTTTTCTCCGAGCATTTCTGTTTTCAAATCTCTTTCTCTCTTTCGGCTTTTCTCTCTCAATCTTTAGTTGTTTCCTCGTCCACCACTGTTACTGCATCCCACGGCGAACAATTCAGTGCACTGTTCTGAAAGCGACGCAGAAGGTCAATTTGAGGAAGGCGAAGTAAAGGAGGACAAAATTAGCGTTAGCCAGTTCATAGAGATGACAGGTTTTCGTCTAAGACGCGTGCCAAATCTACGCCTTAATAGTTCTCTTGTGAAAATAATCAACACTGGAGAGGTGTGAATACATTATTAGCTTATTTTTTTGTGGATACATCAATGGAAGTAACTGAGATGATCTGTTAATCTAGTTGCTTTAAACATTTCCGGTAAATGTAGCGTAACAAGTGGCGTTCCAGAGACTCCAGAACCTTTCGCAGTTCAGAAGTCTCGCTAGCATACCCGCCACCTTCAAGAGCGAGACAAAGACAACATAAAAACCCTGGCTACAATGGTTCGCGAAGATAGTTAATGAGTTAACTATTATGCGGGGAGTGTGCATGTTCTGGGTACTGAGCGCCCATTGTTTCACGCAAATGCAACTGCTACGTATTCACCGTTTGCCTGCCATGCTTATGTTCGTCAGTGTGCTTCATCACCGGAAAATGCTGCGGTTGTAGCATTTGCATACGTTTAAGAATGCATAAAAAACAATAATGCCACTGATTGTTCTCTAGATTTTAATATATAAAAAGGTAACGACGTCTGTCTCATTCACTGATGGTGTTGAGACTATGATGGCCAGTGTAGTGCATGCACATAAAGCAACGAAAAAGCGCAGTGAAGTGACTCCAGCTGCGTACGCTAATACAACCAAAAAATACATGCTGTCACCATGGCGACAGGTGTTTTTTTTTTCAATTGTAGTTGTATGAAAGACAAATATTATTGGTTTCCTTATTTATAAGATAATGACACCGACAAACAGGCAGGTGCTTGCAGCGCTGTAATTATACCATGGGAAGCACCACACTCGTCTCTTAGTAAATGAATTAGTAATATCCGCCTATGTCATTTGTACATGAGCACGAACAGTTACTGTATAGAAAAGTGATCTAGTTCGTAAATTTGTGGTCTTATGACTTCTATCTTGCGTCCGCGTCCGCATGTCTTGACTTTTAGAATGAGCCACAGGAAATCTTTCATAAAGTACTTTCGTTGTCAGCTGCCACACCGGAAGTACTTTTCAAAGCCACAGGATAGGGCCATTTAAAAAAAAAAAAACACCAGGCTTCATATAAGCATCATTTCGCATTACAAAAAGAGATATGCCTTTCACAATGATGTTGGCTCTGTAACTTCATTCTGGCACTGGAGTCAGTATCTTCGAGTCAAATGTCATGCATCACGTTAAAAAACAAAAAAAAACAAAATTAAGCAACCATTCGCATGTTTGTTCAATCATTGTAAACTGGAGTTGCGGGTAACATGTGAAAGCAATAAATACAGGCGTTATTGGGTGACGGTGACGTATGACAATGCAATTTTCTCACATGAGGTTAACGAGTGAGTCCTAAATGCTGTGGCACTAGAGAAATACTGTGGGCAGAAATACATGCGTTTACTTCGCCTTCCATTTATAGTTCATATTTACTCTTATAATACTTGCCTTGTACAAAGAGAACCCGCTCAAGTATGACACGTCTGCGACATGCGTATTGCACAGCTATGATAGAAATGCACATAAGATTCTCTGCTTTGTAGGCAAACCTCCCCATCCATATTATTTCACTTTTATTCTGGATTCCTGCTCTATTACAGGTAGGCCACTATATATTGGTGGTAATACACTTGCGGCAAGACAGCTCAAACATCATGGAGAGTTGTCGTTGTTTAATGTTAATGGCGCTGGTTCGTGCAACTCTAATTAGGCGGTAAAAAGACGCGCCTCCTTTATAAGAATAACCAGACTGTCATTTCTGTTGTTAAGCGATTGTATGAAAGCACTCCAAGAATTACCACTCCTGCAACTGCCAGCCAAGAGCCATCATAAGCCCACCAGACTATCTACGCTACATCAAACAAGTTGGCGGGCGCGAATGGTGTACCACCCTCATGAAAACGTATCACTGGAAGAACAGCATGCAAGTGTGTTTCCCCCAATGGACTTTCAAGAGTCAGCGCCATAGTGCACGCCTTTTCTTGTTTTTAGTCTGCGAAAGTCACGCTGTAGACGTAATGTACGCGCCGTCTGTTGATGCTTACTTGCCTTTCTTTATAAGGGGGTGTAGGAAGTTTATATATAACGTTGCTGCGCACTTCTCAAGAAGTACCGCAATAACACTATTCTAGGTTGAGATGAATTGCGAATGGAGTACTGGGTACACAGTGGTCAATATAGTGGCGCACGCATACCGTAAATATGCGGCTGTGTTTCACTAGCAAGTTCATAAAGAAAAACACCGACGTAAGTAATACTGGCACCGAGAGAAGTATTGCATATGCTTGAGCTTTCACGGGCCGAAAATAATTTACGACGGTCTGAGGAAGAACACCTGCCTTAGCTGCGATAAAAGAATACACCCACTCGTAAGAAACAGGCCGGGAAAAAGCAAGGCCTAGCACAGTGCCAGAAATGAAACAGAGCACTCACGCGCGGAGGCACAACAAAGTCAGTACAAAGAGAGCAAGAAATCGGTGCAAGAAGCTCCATAAAACGCGCTGCTATATAGGCAGAGTATAGGGAAAAGTAAGGTTGTGGTTGCCGAGATTACCTGTCACCTACCTCGACGAAACTACACGTCGGCTCGTATCGCCTACACCCAGAAGCATACTCGGGTGAGTTCCTACTGGGCTGACCAAAATTCCGTTAGGACGTGAAGGTCTGAGCGGTCTTCGTCAAAGCTTCTAGAAAACTTGGTGCGCTAGTATTAGGAATGATTCGTTACTTACGCCAAATCACGAAAATGATAAAAAAAAACGTCAATTGTTTCTTCCTTTTGCCGACCTAAAGTATCGCTTACGTTGAACGAGTGACGCAACATAACGGAATATTCGGGGAGGGGGGCGGCTATTGGGAGTTGGTCGTCCTTGTATAAACGAAAGCTATGCAGACGACAGAATACGTTCGCAATAAAGAAAAAATACGCACAGTGCGAAGAATTAAGAACGTCACAGTGCGTGTAGCTGTGCCTAGAAAATGTCTTTAACGTGCAAGTATAGATTCCAATTTGACAAGCACCATCATGGAGTATACCGACTGTTTTCATGTTCCTTACCAGTTGTGACTGAGTGTTCTTGTTTACTGTATCTTAGGCATCTGACACGTAAGAAACATAAGCTTTGGAATTCCCCATACGGCCCTGACAGTTTATTACTCTTCACAGTTAAAAATTATGTTAGTCCTTTAGAACTTTTGCTACTCGCAACCATAGGATTAAAATGGTGCTGTTCGAAAAAAAAGATAGTAATTGAAAACTTAAAGTGTGCCGGAGAAATCCAAATCGCCAAGCTTTTTTTGTTTTTTTTTTAAATCTAGCTGCGGAAGTTTTTCTTTGCGTTAATTACCAAGGAATATGCCCTGCCAAATTCTCCCTCGGTGAGAGTGCCTTTCTTACGTAATGCAATTATTTTTGGGCGTCTTGCTTAATTTACTCCATACAAAATATGCCCTCGCAAAACCGCAAAGTATGAACCCAATGGGACTTGCAGCTACGTAAATAACTACATGATGTTGCGCATGCATAAAAGAGCTAAGGTATTTGGCTCAGAGAGTTCTGTTGTTCTGAAAAGAGAGCCTATGTGTGGATATTTTGCAAATTCACACTGGAATGTTTGTATTGTGACGAGCCCTGCCTATACCAGCGAACCTTTGTTGACATTTAATGGTCGAACTACGAACAATATTCGCAGCAGATTTCTCACACAAAACGCTTCTGAATTCCTTCAGAAAAAGATAAGACTGCGCGAGAAAAAAGGAAAATGTGATGGGAAATGCAAGGGTTTTAACCAAAAATGGATATTTAATTTGCTACCCTGCCCTGGGGAAGGGCTAAGGGTAAACAGAAAGTCATCAATACACGAATGATAGGGAGAAGGAGGTATAGGTACAAACACGCACAAAGACCCGCGAGAGTGTTATAATCGTTAAACGAGGTGGGCCACATGCAGAAATTTTAAAAGCGTTTGCGTCACACTCTCTCGTGAAGCGCGATCGTTTGCATTCAAAAGATGATTGTTAAGAAGGTAGCTCATCGTCCACGAAATCCCTAGGTATTTCTTTCCTCTTCTTTTTTAAGTACCAAAAACCATTGAAATGCCACCAACCTATCCTATTGACTAATACTCGTTTTCGGCAGCCATGGTCTCCCTAGCGCTCTTTGAGCACCTGGTGAAACGCGTCCCCCACTCAATAGTGAGGGAAGACTGGCGAAAAGAGAAAGGCGCTTCGCGTTTGCAAGGCGTGGGCTGAAAATTGCGGGACGTAAATGTGAAAATTGTCTGACGTAAGTGGCGTTGTATGTCTTCCAAGCATAGCATAAAATGATGGTGGACGCCGGCGGTGCATGAGAGAGGGTCGGAAAAGAAGGCAGTTGTCGGAACTTTGGTAAAAGGGAAAAAGTCTAGGAGCTCAAGTCTTTCAGGCGCGGAAACACTGCTCATGCTGATTGCCTCTGGGAACTTTACTGAATGTCATGGCATACGATGTGTGCAGTAGTTTCATCAGTGCTGAAGTCTTCAGGTGCAGCAAAGTGTACCATTCCTATGTGACTGAAGGACCAGCCCAAGCTTCGCGATGACAGAGAACGGTCGTTTCTGAAAGGGTTAGACCGGATCTGATTGAATCGAGCTAAGAGGGCTCACTATATATTGGCGTGATTCAATCTATTCTATACTGCCAAAACGTGACGCAGCAACAAAGATTATTACACTCACTCATGTTATCACAAGATCTGTGTGTAACAAGTCCTTCTACTCAACCCCCACATTGACCACCTTGAACCGTGTCTAAGACTCGGCGTTCTTACCCCAAATAACACTGCACTAAATACTCACCGCAGCACTAGAAGAAAGAAAAACATATTCACTTTTGTAGTATATTTTTTTTGCTATTGAAACTTCGCCCAGAAGGGCTGTCTGTTACAGAAATCACGCCCTCAACGTTTTCTTTATCGAAGGAAACATCAAGAAATTAACTCACCTTGCAAAGCGCGAAAAGTGCGTATTAGTTATAGTGATGCATTGTTTTGAAAAATCTAACAAACATACTATAAAATATCATTTTCACAATGTACGCAGCAATACTTGCGTAAAGATGAGAAATATTACACACAAGAACATGTGTTTTTGACTTCGTAGCTTAAAAATGGCGTTTGTTGATAACACGTTGGCTGTGTTCAAAGTAAAAGCTTTTGCTGGCTTTTTCAGAAAATTACACCTGCATGAGTCATACCGAGGCCAAGCATTCTGATGCAGGCAAGTGTATTAAGATGCACAGTTTGTCCTCCGCAGCAGTGGTTCTTATTATTGTGTATGTTTAAGCACAAAAATGAGCTAATTGCGAAAATAAAAAAGTCAATACATTATCAAAAGACAAGATGTGATTGTGTGGAACCTTCGTTGTGTCCCACCTCACGGAAAATTTTTGTATGATATTCTAAAACCTTGTAGGTCTTTATTGTACGTAGAAGTAATGATAATCTTTCATACGGCGGTGGAGATGCAAAACATTTCTATTTCAGAAATTGAACTAAAGACTTGAGGCGTCTTGCATAATTCAATGGCCAGACGCGATGGTGGGGCGCGAATGGAGCTGGCTGCTGCTCAAGCACGCCACACTGAGGATACGTTGCTTGGACTCATTTTCTTTTGGTTTCAACGACAATGTGTCCAGAAAAATAAACATTGCCTAAATCAATTTTTTCCTCTATCGTGCGTTTAAAAATAGACAAGCTACTATACATTTCTAGATTTTATGTTTTATAACTGCATGGAAAAACTTCCACCATAAGTCGCATTACTCATTAGAACGAATATTTTGTTGGCTCCAATTTCCCGACCCGAAAACCATTCGATAAAACTTAGTCGGTGTAAACTTAGTCGATCTAAACATTCTATTTACACCGTAGTCTTCGCAGAATGTACTAGGTCATTAAATTTTTCTGGCCGACTCCTGTGATAACTTTTCGACGTTTACATCATGATTCACTGAGTAGTGTTAGTTGTTGAAGCAAAGGAGGATGGGTCAGCTCATGGATTATAAATCTTACGACTGATTCAAGACATTGAACATTGAACTAGGGAGCTTCCTAATCTGCATGCCATCATAATTTATTATGTAAATTATTATTATAAATCTGTTTCGGCTATGTTATAAGCTGTTTGAAAGAAAGCAGGTTTTAGTGTCCTTCTTTTACTTCACAGCATTCGAAGATCAATATGTTTTTTGTTATGGCAAGCAGATTCAATAGAATGGAATAAATAAAATTAACAATTTCATTAGGAAACAAGGATGCATATTTTATTATTGTGCTTCAATAAACCCCCTTACACTGTCTTGTTTCGAGAAGAGCCCAAGTAGAACGCAGCCATGTGCGTCTATTTTACGACAAGTAGCTCACTCATTGTACTCAAGATATAAAGTTACAGTGAATTGTTCCGGTGCAAGCTGTCTTAGTACCTTGCTTTAGGTAAAGCAAGAAGTTTTGAGCTACTCACAAAATACTCTAGCTTTGCGAAACTTCAGTACTAATGTTTACCCTTAGTCTTCAGACCGAGCCCCGCCGCGGTGGTATAGTGGCTAAGGTACTCGGCTGCTGACCCACAGGGCGCGGGTTCGAATCCCGGCTGCGGCGGCTGCATTTCCGATGGAGGCGGAAATGTTGTAGGCCTGTGTGCTCAGATTTGGGTGCACGTTAAAGAACCCCAGGTGGTCTAAATTTCCGGAGCCCTCCACTACGGCGTCTCTCATAATCATATAGTGGTTTTGGGACGTTAAACCCCACATATCAATCAATCTTCTGACCGATGTTTTTTCATTCAAAGTTAGGTCATCCGCTTTCGCCATTTTCTGTTCAGCCAAAATTTAGTGGGAAATGCAATAAAGTTTATGTCCTGCTTTTTTGAGCGGCATAAACATCCTACACAACGTTCTAAAAATATATTTTGTCGTTTGTCTACGTATTTCAATGGGGGGCTCTCTTCCAGAAGGCTTTAAAATATGAAACTCAAAAGCATTTCCTTGGATTCAGCCGGTGGCATCAACAATTTCAATCCCTAATACTTAGGGATAAAATAGAGTTTCTCTATCTGCAGTCGCCATCCCCTCACAGTGTGCTTGTTTGCTTTCGAAATTTCCTTAGATATGCCGCAGTGATCGTACTGCTTCGTTACAACCTCTTTTTCTGGTCACGTTCTCAATGCTCAAGGCACTGAACCGCACGATCTCCTCATAGTTAGGATGCACTGAGGCCTTTTAATTTAGCGAGGTAGACGTAAGCATTTGAGAAAGCCGCAGTATAATTCTAGCCAAAGAATGATCGAGCTTTGCACTATATACTCTTTATGAGAGCAGCCAGTTTCTTTTGCTGTATACACTAACTGACCCCGTTTAGCACAGCTTTTAATATTCAGGTTCTTGAGCGCATTTTGGCGAAGATTACACAATCTTCTGAAAGTGTCGTTTAAGATATTGTGGCTTGATTTTTACCTTCGTGCAGATGATCTCTTGTTCTGGGTTAATAAAATTTTAGTGAAAAAACTGATTATATCGCAGAATATAAACAAAAAGCTTTACGGAAAAAGTTATACTGATATAATCACTGATGCTCGGAATTACTGGTTTCGGTGTGTGGTTTCAGCGACTACCTGAAACGTGGAGCAGCTGTCTATCAGTAGAGTACCGACCAAACAGCTCCCGTAGTTAGCCGCATTAGTGCTTTCACTTTTATTCGCTTCATGTTTCCCGACTGACGAGAACAGGTCGGCTGGTAATTTTATGCCTGTTTAGAAGAAACTGAATTGATTTGTCGCAAATGAAACATACTAGCCAGCTTACGACAGTAAATGTAAAACTACCACAAGGCAAGCCCGTGATGCTATTGCCGAAAAACGCAACCAACAAGATACGCCTAGAACTTCACAAAAATAGAAGAAAAACACAAAAGAAGTTGTATGGTGATGGAAGATACATCATTTTCAATTATGCACATGTACGTGGACTGCCGTACTCATTATTTTTTTATCTTATACGCAGCCATACTCCTAAAGAAAGAAAGCGAGATTACAGAAAAGTTCGCTCTGCTGTTCACTGTAACCAAACGTAGGTTGAGATCACAGTAAACGGCTTGTCCTCTAGTGCATGCCCTTAGGGTAATTTTCCAAACACCGTCCGGAGCGAGTAAAAGTTTACTCCCCAACAGGAGGAGGCTTACATATGGATTTAAGGGTGGTTATATTAACAGCCATGAGGGATATTTTTTAGCCCAGTACGTTGGTAGACTTTTACTTTCATTGAGAAAAAACAACGTCCTCAGCTGTACCATGCGCAAGCGCAACTTTATATAAAAACATTCAAAGCACAGAATATTGATCCGACGTGAACAAACATGCACGCGACGTTCGCGTAATAGTATAACACTCACACTGGACACAGCTTGTCACTGGCGCTGCACAACTACGCTTTTGTTGCCAGGTATATATAGGCACCGTACTAGACCTCACATGTAGCTCTTGAGGAACCCTTCTGTTAGGAATAATTAAGCAATAAATATTCACGGCGTAGGTATCAATTTGCGATGGCCGAATGGAAAACCTTGAACAGAGATGCCGTTTATTCTAAGCCCACTTAATATTCAATGCTTTTTATAAATGTAGCGAAACTTGACTATTAGCTTGTGCTCAGTCGCATAAACTGAATTCGCACTACCAATAATGTGCGTGAATGCGTAAAGAGCACTGAATCGCACGCAAAGACTGAGTGCACGTGCATTTAGCAGCACCGGCGAAAAACAAGAACAAGGAAAACGAGCAATTTAAAATGCATAGATTGTAAGAATGAAACAAGGCATGCGCGTATTTATTTGCGCGTCAACGATAAACTTTATATGCCAGTCTCGCTTTTATCTGCCAGTCCGAAATGAACATATTGTCACAAGGTAGACTCGTTTTTCTTTGAGCAGCGTTTGTTCTTTCAAAGAGAACTTTGTTTTGAGTCGAGATAGCCAGTCCCCTTTTTTTTTTCAGCATCTAGTTGCAACCACCGTTACGTTTTCTTTGCGAAATGCTTCTTTACTCTCCGACTATCTTCGCCGTCATCTGTAAAAAAATTGCCTGCGCAAGCGACGAACAAACGAAACTTTTTCGGAACTGCCTTAGCTTCAAGCCACTTCCTGTACCATTCACGCACATGTGCACAAGTGGCACTCGACGGAGCAACAGCTGCCACTGCTGTTAAGTGCGTTCACTTTTTTTTGTATCACAGTATTTCTATTCTTGTTTATATCTCTTGATTAGAAAGGCATTTGTTTGCTCCGATATGCTGCATCATGAAGTGGCTCATTTCCATGTCATCGTGATTGCTAGTCACTGAAGCGTTGCTAAAGATAGCGGCCAAGGAGAAAGCACTTTCGTTTTATCACGCCAGGTTTGCGCTAAGAGAACAGGAAGAATGTGTGGGCGCCATTTTTTGTGTATTTCGGCACGTGCTGATGAATATTAACCTTGTAAAGTACAAATAAACACAAGCGAAAAGCACAAGCCCCAAAATATGGCACCCAAGCACACAGTTAGAAAAGGACAAAAGTGAACAGCCACTTTAAAATTGATGTCACTGCCATGGAAGATGTGAGCTTGTTTTTGTATTTGCTTTTTTTTCATCTGTGTTCCAGTTTCCTGCCATGTGTGTATGTATATGCGATGTATTCGCACCAACTGGCGCACGGTACAGCCCATACAAAGAGCAATAAACTTAAGTGAATCTGATTAATCAGATTGGTGCTGAGATACCTCTTTTTGCACTACGTAATATACGTAAGCTCTTCAACGAATATAACAAATATTTGCTGTAGCGTAGCTTTTTGTACGTATTTTTTCAAGTACTAAGTTCCGAGCAGCTAATTTTACAGAACTGAATTTTGAGCATATCGTCTCGGTCATTCTTTAAGTGCTATGTGAACTGTGTGCAAAGCCTTAGGGAAATGTTCTAGACAAAATTTGAGAGTCCGACCTTGCAAAAACACTTGAACTAATTACGTGAGTGAACGTCTCAAGATATGATGAAATGTGAGAGGGAAAGGTTGACGAACAGTATTTCATTTTAACGTACGTTTATGCGCGCAAAAGAGCTTTACAAAAAAATGTAAACGTTTAATGAAGGTATGCCACGATAAGAATACATTTGTTAGCTTCCCTGCTCATCTACCATCCCAAACTGTTTCATGCGGGTTTAACTTTCTATTTTTCCTAACGTCCCTTCACAGTTACACATCACCGCCTTCAGGTATTCTCAAGTGACAATTTTTCACGCTAATATTCCCATCAATAACACAACAACAAAAAGGAAACTCAAAACTCAAACTGTCCAATGTATACCACATATTGATTTTTCTTCGTGTAGGGCGGAACTCCAGCAATTGGAATTTCAGCGCGTAAATCATTCAGCAAAATATATCGCTTCTGTTCCCTCATTGACTCATTATGAAAGCAAACATTATTTACGGGCAAATTCAACTTCGAAGAGCCTAAATAAGCCTGCCAGGGATTTCAATGACACAGGGCTATACTGAAGTTCACCTGCGATGAAATGAAGTACGCCTTGGCTCAACGTGTAGCGTTCTGCGCTCCTTGCTAGAGGATCTCCTGCAGCAGCAGACATGACAAGCTTTAAATTAGGATACACGTACTCCCCAAGTTGTTCATTGTGCTCCCAATGTTAGCCAGCTATTGCCGCTAGAAAGATGTAGGAAACCTCGTTAGTGTGGGGCAGAACGACGCGGAGCAAATTACAGCCCTCTGAACAGAAGTTTCTGGGACTGATTCAAGATGAACGGCCATTTGTATTCATGAAGAGAGTAAGAACCTTTGTGAAGACTTCAATTAAATCACTGCGAATGCAAACAATGATCTTTCGCCAAGATTACTCCGAGCATCAAAAAACATTCAACACAGTAAGCTTGATTTTTGTGTGTATAAAATTTTCTAGAAACCAACGTGCTTCTTCTCAAATTTCTGCACGAAAACTAGCTTCGCTGCAGCTTCAGAAGCGAGCTCGGCATAAACGTGTGATTGCTCCCATACGCAGTTCGGATGCTCTAAAAACTGTCAAAAGTTTCTTCCTTTTTTGCTGTAATTTTTAAAAAATTATTTTCTGTGTTCTTTCCTCACGTGTTTTTCTTGCAAAGCTTTTGAAAACCTGTATACCTTTTCGTGTGGTTATCTATTATGTTGATTACTCTGCCCAGTTACCTACGTAGTTCTGCTACTGTGTTTAAATTCCTGCACCCTATACAACCATATGCTCATTGCGTCAAACAAGCGGCACATCACGTTTTTGTTGGCACTAACGTGTGGGCTAGCCAGGCATGCTTGCCAATTTAGCTTCAAGAGGACAAAATGAAAAAAAAATGGATGTAAGAAAAAAGGCTTGCCAGGCTTTTTTTCGCATCTCCTGTCCATTTTGTAGCATTTGCCATCAAGTTTTCCTTCTTACTGACTGCCACAACATTGCTTTCTGCCAGCAGGCTTCCTCCGCAAAGCATTTGGGTTTATGACAAGCGCAAGGCGCTTACTGTTAAGGACGACGACAACAAAGAAGTAGTTTCAGACGCTTTACGTTCTGACACAAAAACAAGGCCTAACAATAACATTGCATCATGGACGTTACACAGTAAAATAGGTAACAATGAAGAGTAGCTAAGAACAACATGCACTTCACACTTAGCAGTTTTCGATGCTTTTGGGCTTTGGAAGAGATTAGTTGAAAATCTGTAATAAGCACTCCTTTTTACGTAATACCTTTGTTTGTAACAGAAGCGCACAAACAACACAGGATTCAACTCTTGGCATCCGTACATGCTTTCGTCATTTCGACAGTAATTCAAGAAAATAAACAGAAAAGGAGGCTACTGAAATATTTCTCATTCTGTTCTAATCAGTACCTAATGATACGGCGTTATGCACAAAAGCTCTGTCTAATACTGTATAGCCGTCCTTGTGTGACCCACATGCCTGAGCACTGCACGGTGTTCCTGAGCTCAAGAATGGGCGTCACGAGCTGATGCCCTCCATTGCTTATGCGGTAACGTGTAAGGCAATGAGAAACCTTGCTTTCTCTGATTTGTATTTTTGTTATTGCGTTCTAATACAATGACACGTTGTCTTCTTTGAAAGGATTACTTCTACCACCATGCCTGAAGTGTCGATTCATGTAACGTCTTTGTTAGACCACGCCATTGTTTGCGCTACGTAGGTCATTGCAATTTTTCAAGAGACATAAAAGGAACCTTAAGCTGTGATAATAAACTAAGCATTAACGATATCAAAGTGGATCGGAAATGGTGCTTTCGGAATTGGTCTTGCTTGTGATGTCCACTTTTTTGTGGTAGGTAGATGTGAAATCTCCCACATGCACCGTTACCCGAAGGTACTTTGGGCATTCATATTTAACCAGGAAGTTCAAATTTTCAGTGGAAGTTCAACATCAAATCAGAGCTACAAAACAAAAAAAATAATACACATCAGTTAAATTAAACTATGTGTAGAGTGCACGATGCTGACGCTAGCGCTTACACTTGCGACGGCGTTCACGCTGGATTTCATCGCGGCGTTTCGCAGGAGGGGAACCTGGGGAGACGCAAAAGCCACAGTGATGGACCATTATCTTCTATTGGAACATGCCAATCACTGCTAATGAGAAGTGAGAAACAGAAGACTCCGATTGGACACAGAGACCCACAGCCCGCTTTTAGTTAACACGAATGCTGTGAAGATTTACTGTTCACCAACGCCGAGTATAAATCTCCCACTGGCATTACATTGGAATTCAAAATTCAGTGCCTATTTATGTGGGGGAGGGGGAAGCACTAAACCATTGTGCAGCGCGAGCAATCGGTTTTTTCAATCAAGAAACTCACTATCAGACGCTGCTTGCGTTGGTGTTGCGAGGTGAGAGAGGGGGAGTGTAGAAAAGGGGGGAACGCATGCGCGAAGGGTTTGTGCACGCCACCGGAAGTGATGCCTAGAGGAAAAATAGAGGGAGCGAGCGTATACGCTTGCATACGCTGCCTGCGTCAGTGTTACGAGGCCAGAGGGGGAGCGAAGGAAAGGGGAGGAGGGGCACGCATGCGCAAAGGGTGTGTGCATGCCACGTGAAGGTATACCTGGAGGGAGAGGGGGAGTGAGCGTAAGCTCGCAGACGCGGCCTGTAATGGCGTTGCGATTCAAGAAAGGGGGAGAGAACGCGCATGCGCAGTAAGGGTGGCCATATCACACCAGGTTTACCTCGACCTTAAGAAGCTTTGCATCTAAAAAAAAAAAAACAGCCGGCCCAGTACTTCCTATGGATGGTTAATATGTGAAGCTGAAACGTGTAGCCCGTAGGGGACGCCTGGTTTAATCGCGAAACTAAATGTCTTTTGCGTGTATTTGGTATAAATGCTGAGAGAGAGAGGAAAAAAAAAGCTTTATTAATGGCCTAGCAAGGTTGCACAATTTATCTTGCCGGTGGTTTGAAAGGTGTCGGCTAAAACCTTGTCATAACCGTATCGGCCCAGTTAATCAATTCGGCCTGTTCCCATGTATTTCGGCATGTTCGGCATGTTCCCATGTATTCCGGATAAATTTTAGACATTCGATAAGGGCTGCGTTAAGAATGGGTTTGGACTCATAGAAGTGCAAAAGATAGCAAACGCTGCGTGTAGGCCTGGTAACACTAAAATACCACGGTAATGTGCAAGTTTAGTGAAAAAAGAAAAACAATTTGTATTGACTTGATCATCTGTGAAGTGATGCTCAGCCATAAAACAGTTTTAGTGCTAATAAAAGAAGAAAAATTAAAATACACTCGTCTTGCTCTCCAAGTCGAGCCTTTAAAGGAGCCCTGAAACGCTTTTTTAAGTAATCACGGAATGAATTCACTGGAAAAGCCTATTGCCTCATGAATTCAACGCCGCAAAAATTTCAAGAATCCGTCCAGTGTGAGCCATGTCACAAAGGTTTGTCGCACGCTGCAATTGCAATCCCTCTTCTCTCGTACCAACAAAAGTGCTGGAAGCTAAGCAGGAAGGGATGGCAGGGCCACAGAAAAACGTCACACGCGCCTCGTGGTCTGCAGCACCTTTTTTTCTTCATCTTCGAATGCGCCGCTTTTTTGGTGTGATCGCGCGCGCATGCATGAACAAGTCCCGGACTACCGCGGCGATGTCTGTAACGAGTGAGCACGCCATGTTAAAATCAGCCAATGACTGATAGATGGGCTAGCTACGTGCGATTTTTGGGTAAATGGCGTGATTTGTCGAGAGAAGAGAAAGCAGTTTTTAGTTGACTTTGATTATTTATTATGAATTCCAGTCCACCTGCTGCGTTATATTATTTGGCTCGCGTGTTGTCGGGAGCCTCTACTACCGATCGGCAGCGTTTTCTGACCATGCACAAAAAGTGTTGCAGGGCCCCTTTAAGAAAAATATATGTTTAACAACCCCCGTTATACTTTAGCGCCTTCAGCCATATGTGGCATCCTGTCCTGCATGCAAGTTCCATCTTTGTGTGAGAGAGAAAAACTGAAACGAGATGATGTTGACAATGTTGTTGAGCAAAGAATGGAAAGGATACCTAAGAATTTCGCACGTAGCATAATGAGTTACTAGGGTTAGCTGAAACCTGGTGGCGGTTCCATGGTACTGATGCGAAAAACGTGTCACTAGATGCCGGTTGCGGTGATTGCACTTGGCGGAGGCGAAGTGCGTTCGGCTCATACGCTGCATGATGTCCACGCATTAAGAAACCTCAGGATGATGAAATCATCCCGAGTTTTGCGCTTCGGCGTCTTTGTTTTTGCCCTTGCGTATGTAAATCACCATAAACAAATACCAGAAGTTGTGATTCTAATACACTTTCAAAAGTTCTGCGTGGGCAATCCTTCTGTTACGTTTGCAAGTAAAATATAATCATTTCACGGCCTCACCTCGCAAGAGTTATTTCGGCGAGCACCCAAATAAAGTAAACAACACCTCAAGCAATTGGTCCCCGTAAGAAAGTATGAAACCTCAGTAATGTTTTAGAGTTTTAAAACTAGGAACTGATATTATAATTTTATACTTCCTGAAAGATATCCAAGAGTTTTATGGCAGAGCTCAGGAAAATGTTTATAATAAACAATATACTAGCGTACGTCATGCGAAAGAAATAAGTGGTATCTCACTATAGAAGATTATTCTAGTGCCGAGATTGGAAACGTGGAATAGGGATCACAGAGTTGTCATAAATGCAAAGATTAAAACCTGCCTCAATTCGCAACCCTCGTAGAACGCACAGAATAATTTCACACAGGCGAGCGTAATATAAAAAAACTACTTGCCCGTTCACGGTTCAACAGCACGAGCTTCGTTCACCGAAATTGAGTTTCTCCGTCAGCACGAACCGCAGAGAACGTATTCAAACATCGTATACCCCTGCTGTACGCATTAAAAACGGAAGTTTTATTGCAACTGCCGAAATGGCCCAAGCTTGAAGCAAATTGCTTTCAGTTCAGGGTGGGCATCAGTTGCAAACACAAGCAGAAGTTTCATCACCACATGAAATCGCAAGGCATATCGTTTTTTCGATGTTGAGTCATTTAGACCGATAGAAAGGAACATGTGCCGAATGCATGAATGAATGAAATAAATGAATAAATAAATCTATACTTTCGCATCGTGGTGAAGTAATCAATACCTTCCATCAAAATGAAACGTCATACTGAGTATTGCTATCAGCTGACTGTTTTAACAAATACGGCTGCTGCTGTGAGCTAACCTACCCAAGTACGGTGTACGGTTTTAATCTAATCTTAGCGACAAAAGCACGACACGCACGTAGCTGTTGGCCGTCTGTAGAACCAGCCTCTGTTGCCAACTTTGCGAGCACAGGTGACCACTCCCTGTAAGTCGCTGTACAGGACCATAGGCACGCACGCACGCACGCACGCACCCACTGACCCACCAATTCACCCACCCACCGACCAACACACTCACACACACACACACACACACACTCACACAAACACACACGCACACACACACGCACGCACGCACACACATTCGCGTGTGTGCGGGCGTGCGCCGCACGCGCGCATGTTAAAATATATATATATATATATATATATATATATATATATATATATATATATATATATATATATATATATATATATTGTGACGACGCGAGATTGACGAGTACACAAAGTGCCTCAAACAAATACGATTTATCGATCGCAGAAAAACAGACTGCAACGACTTCTTCGTCTTTTACCCTCGGCCAAAGACACTCGCGCTCCTTCGTTGTCCTCACCACTGGCACATACGCGCGTCATTATTTCCCCTTTAAAAAAAACACTGTCCCGATGTTAAACGTTTGAGAAGCAAGGCCAAACCAAAACTGCACAGTTAGTCACTGAAAGTAAGGCTTCATCCGAAGCACGTGGACAATTTCTTGTGAATGTCTGCGCCGCTTTGAACACTGCACGCCGTCCGGAACAACCTCGTAGTTGACGTCACTAATGCGTCGCAGAACCTTGTAGGGTCCGAAGTATCTTCGCAACAGCTTTTCGGAAAGCCCACGCTGACGAACAGGTGTCCAGACCCATACTTTGTCGTCCACGTTGTATATGACGGGTCTGTGCCGGAGGTTGTAATACTTGGCATCGTCGTCTTGCTGTTTGGTGATTCGCAACCTGGCAAGTTGTCTGGCTGCTTCTGCTAGCTGGGTAAACTCTTGGGCGTCTCTCATTGCCATCATTTTCATGAAGGAGCATTGCGTCTAACGTTGTTGTAACCTCGCGTCCGTAGAGGAGACTAAAGGGTGTCTTCCGAGTGGTCTCTTGACGAGCTGTGTTGAAGGCGAACGTGACGTAGGGCAAAATAATGTCCCAGTTCTTGTGCTCTACATCTACGTACATGCTTATCATGTCAGCCAGGGTCTTGTTGAGGCGTTCGGTGAGCCCGTTGGTCTGAGGATGATACGCCGTTGTCTTCCTGTGAGCTGTACCACTTAGTCGGAAAATGGTGTTCAAAAGCTCGGCCATGAACGCAGTACCTCTGTCGGTTATTAATGTTGCGGGGGCACCGTGTCTTAAGACGATGGCTTCGATGAAAAATTGCGCCGCTTCAGCTGCCGTTGCCCGTGGCAGAGCGCCTGTCTCCGCGTATCGGGTCAGGTAATCCGTGGCGACGATTATCCACCTGTTTCCAGTGGCAGACTTTGGGAAGGGGCCCAGAAAATCCATGCCAATTTGTGCAAAAGGTGTCGCCGGCACCCGAACAGGCTGCAGCAGGCCAGCTGGTTTGATGGATGGTGGCTTGCGGCGTTGGCAATCTAGACATGCCTGCACGTAAGTTTTGACAACTTCGGCAAGTCTTGGCCAGTAATAGTTCTGCCTTATCCTTGCCAATGTTCTTGCGTAGCCCAAGTGACCAGCGGTAGGTTCGTCGTGACAGGCTTGCAGTACCTCATGGCGAAGCGAAGAAGGAACGACGAGCAAGTAGCTGCTGCCGGTGGGTGAAAAGTTCCTCTTATAAAGAACGTCATTTCGCAAGCAGTACGACGGCAGCCCTCTCGCAAATAACTTCGGAACGCTATTCGCTCGCCCTTGTAGGTAATCTATTAGTGGTAGCAGCTCAGATTCGCCACGCTGCTGTTGAGAAAAGGTGGCAGTGTCCACAATTCCGAGAAAGGCCGTGTCGTCATCGTCGTTGTCCGGGGATGCCGTCTCAACAGGAGACCGAGAAAGACAGTCGGCATCGGTGTGTCGTTTTCCCGACTTGTAGGCAACAGTGAAGTCAAATTCTTGGAGCCGAAGACTCCATCGCGCAAAGCGGCCAGACGGATCTTTGAAGTTGACTAACCAACAGAGAGAGTGGTGATCGCTGATAACGGTGAATGGGCGGCCGTACAAATAAGGACGAAACTTCAGGACTGCCCATACCATTGCAAGACATTCTTTTTCCGTCGTAGTGTAATTAGCTTCAGCTCGGGACAGCGTCCTGCTGGCATAGGCGATCACGTTTTCATTGTTGTCCTTCGACTGTACGAGCACTGCTCCAAGACCCACATTACTAGCGTCTGTATGAAGTATTGTCGGTGCGTCTTCATCGAAGTGGGCCAGCACGGGGGGTGTTTGCATTCGCTTACGAAGCTCGTGAAATGCCTGCTGTTGGCCTTCGCCCCATCTGAAGGGGGTATCTTCCCGAGTAAGCTGTGTCAATGGCCATGCGATGCGCAAAAAATTAGCAATAAACCGCCGGTAGTAGGCACAGAGACCTAAAAAACGTCGCACTGATTTTTTGTCTGATGGTGTCGGGAAGTTTGATTGATATGTGGGGTTTAAAGTCTCAAAACCACTATATGATTATGAGAGACGCCGTAGTGGAGGGCTCCGGAAATTTCGACCACCTGGGGTTCTTTAACGTGCACCCAAATCTGAGCACACGGGCCTACAACATTTCCGCCTCCATCGGAAATGCAGCCGCCGTAGCCGGGATTTGAACCCGCGACCTGCGGGTCAGCAGCCGAGTGCCTTAGCCAATAGACCACCGCGGCGGGGCTCGGGAAGTTTGCCACGGCGGCAATTTTATCCGGGTCGGGTCGGATCCCTTGGCTGCTCACGACGTGACCGAGGAATAGAAGTTCGTGGAAGCCGAAGTGGCACTTTTCTGGTTTTAGAGTAAGACCGGCCAAGCGTATTGCTTCAAAAACTGCTTCGAGCCTTCGTAAGTGTTCCTCGAAAGTCGCCGAAAAGACAATCACGTCATCGAGGTACACCAAGCAGGTTTGCCACTTAAGCCCCGACAGAACCGTGTCATTGAGACGCTGGAATGGTGCTGGCGCCGAACACAAACCGAAAGGAAGAACCTGAAAATCATAAAGTCCGTCGGGCATAACAATGGCGGTCTTCTCACGATCTCTCTCATCTACTTCAATTTGCAAGTAGTCGCTTTTTAAGTCCATAGACGAAAAGTAGCGTGCGTTTCGTAGTCTATCCAATGAATCATCAATACGCGGCAGAGGGTAGACGTCCTTCTTTGTGATCTGATTAAGCTTACGGTAGTCGACGCAGAAACGCAAGCTACCATCCTTCTTTTTGACGAGTACTACAGGTGATGCCCAATGACTGTTAGACGGCCGAATAACACCATCTTCTAGCATCGTTTTCACCTGTTTTTGAATTACCTCACGCTCCTTAGGGGCGACTCAATAAGGATTTTGCCGGATGGGTCTGGCATCGGAATCCGTGATGATGCGGTGTTTCGTCAGTGCCGTTTGACCAACTCTTGATGTGGATGAGAAGCAGCCGTGGAACTTGTTGATCAGCGTAAGAAGGCGGTCTCGCTCAATGGGAGATAACATTGGACCAACGTCTACAGGTGTCGGTGTAGTGATAGTAGATGCTGCTGCTTCCTCCACTAAATGACAATCTTCTGTTTGCGAGAGTTCGTCAAAATAGGCAATAGCCGTGCCTTTAACTATTTGTCGGCGCTCTCTACTGAAATTTGTCAATAGCAGTTCAGCGCATCCGTCAATAACAGTGATGACAGCCCTGGCAACAGAAATGCCGCTAGTGAATGCTAGCTCTTTGATGTGTTCAGCGACGCCAGTACCATTTCGTAATTTGTCACAGTGCACAGATACGAGAGAACAACTTCGTGGCGGCAGTATGACGTCGTCATCGGCAATACGGAAGTGAGGTGGCTGGTGTTCCTCATCTGTAGCAGTCTCCGAGCTTACAGTGAACGTTACGCTTCTGTCACGGATGTCAATCACCGCCCCGTATTCGCGCAAGAAATCCATTCCCAATATGAGCTGTTTACAGCACTCGTGTAGAATGACGAGGGTGGCGACAAAAGTGGAACCAGCAATGAAGAGTCGGGCCGTGCACTTTCTAACCGGTGTCATCTGCTGACCTCCTGCAGTTCTTATATTGGGTCCCTGCCATGGCATTTTCACCTTCCTGAGTCTTTCGGCTAGCTGTAGGCTTATTATAGAAAAGTGGGAGCCAGTGTCCACAAGTGCCGTCACTTGGGGGCCGTCAATGTGAACGACGAGGTCAGCGCTGATAACGTCGGTTACGTCGGCAGTTGTCTCATTCGTCGAATTAGTCGTTGCTGTCGTCTTCTTCGGTATCGATGGCTTCGAGCTGTCACTTGTCTGCAATGGGGGCTGTTCGGAATTTCGAATATTGGCAACCCCACCCCCCGAGGTCTTTGGCCGAGGGTAAAAGACACTCGCGCTCCTTCGTTGTCCTCACCATTGGCGCATACGCGCGTCAATATATATATATATATATATATATATATATATATATATATTGTAGCATTGATATTTGGCACAGGCCGGAACGCCAGCTGAAGAAGAGAAGGAAGAGTGTTGTTGCTGCTCGCGCTCGCTCCGCTTGACAGCTGGTCGGTTCTACCGCTACGTTTTCCACAAAGTAAACGTCTCTTCTGCTCACCACTAAAGGTGTACTATCAAGTGGTGGAGAGTGCTGGGTACCTTTTTCCATCCTGGAACTCCGCAACCGAACTCTACCTTCGCCATCAACAATGTCCATCGACGCTGCACAGCAGACGGCTCCTACATCTCCACCTGTCCACTGTCCCGGCGTCCCGAGAGAGCGAGATCCAGACATCTTCAACGGCACCGATGAGCAGGACGTCGAGGACTGGCTCTCTTCGTTCGAACGAGTAAGCGTCAACAACAGGTGGGACGAAAACGACAAACTGGGCCGCGTCCACTTTTACCTCAGAGGAGTAGCAGAGCTCTGGCTCAACAACCACGAAGCCGAGCTTACCGACTGGGCCACTTTCAAGACCACCTTCGCGGACGTGTTTGGCCGACCGACAGTGCGCAAGCTCCGTGCAGAACAGCGCTTGCGGGATCGCGCCCAACTGTCGGGAGAGGGTTTCACGTCCTACATTGAGGACGTCGTAGGCCTCTGCCGTCGCTTTGATCCTGACATGTCGGAAACCGCCAAGGTAAAACACATTATGAAGGGCATCGAGGACGATGCCTTCCACATGCTGGTGGCTAAAGACCCGCAAACAGTTTCGGAAGTCATCCAACACTGCCAAAGTTTCGATGAGTTGCGAAAACAGCGCATTTCAACGCGACGGCCTACTTTCGACATGACCAGCACGCCAGCATTGACCGTTGGTGCAATATCTCCAGAACAGACTGTATTGACCCCGCAAATCCAGCAATTTATCCGAGAGGAAGTGGCACGCCAGTTGTCCCTTGCCCCCTTGCTTCCCAGCAATACGCATGGGCTGACCTCGTCACTGCGCCAAACCATCGAAGAGCAAGTCTGCGAGGCACTTCCCCCCACGTACCAGCCACCACCTGTGTCCGCTCCCCTGACTTACGCTGACGTCGCGCGAAGGCAGGTACATGCGCCGTCAAACGTCGTCGACCCTGCCCACCAAGCGAACGCCTTCTACGCAACACACGTACCGGCAGGCTCGCATGTTCCCATTTACCGCCGTCCTTCAACGCTTCCCAACAACCCTTGGCGTACATCGGATAACAGACCTATCTGTTATTACTGTCGTCAGCCTGGCCATGTTGAGCGGTTCTGTCGCCGGCGCGTCCCTCACTCAGGCATTATTGATGGCACCTACGGCTACGCCCCCACAGAACCACCACAGACGCTGCCGTTCCATGCAGCTTCGGACACTTCTCCGCCGAGCCGCCGCGCCTTCAACCCACGCCGATCGCCTTCCCCGCGCCGACGTTCGCCTTCACCAATGCTTCGGCGTGCACCACCTGCCCAAACGGAAAACTGACCATCGCAGTTCCGGAGGCAAGAACTGCGCCACCGTCGAACTCCACAAGGCCTCGTTCTCTACCGAATAATGAAATAACTGTCTTGATTGAAGGTATCCCCGTTCAAGCATTAATAGATACCGGAGCTGCCGTGTCTGTATTGAGTGAAGCATTGTGTCGCAAGTTAAGAAAAGTTACGATTCCGCTTTCTGGTCTCTCCCTTCGTACGGCAACAGCGCATCACGTGAACCCTTCTATGACGTGCACGGCTCGGTTAATCATCCAGGGCGTTCTGTACGTGGTTGAATTTATCGTGTTTCCGCACTGCTCACACGACGTCATATTAGGCTGGGACTTCCTTTCCACACATCATGCCGTTGTTGATTGTGCCCGGGCCGAACTAGAATTGTCATCGCTCTCCGACGACGATTATAATAAGCCTTCTATTTCTCGTGTTGTCGTCGCCGCGGAGACTGATATTCCACCTATGTCTTCTGTTATTGTGCCGATCTCGTGCGACCATGCCGCTTTTTCGGACGTCATGTTCACGCCGTCAGAAGACTTCACTTCTCGAAAAAACGTTCTTCTGCCTTTTGCTCTTCTGACGGTCGAAGCCACTTGCGCAAACATTTATGCCACGAATCTCCTTTCTGTACCAGTCACCCTATTCCGTGACGAATGCATCGGCCGCCTTGAGGACATCGATTGTGTTTGCACCAGTCAACTGCCCTATCAAGCAAAAAGCCTTGAGATCGCCAGTGTTACTTCCGCTCTCACATCCGCCACCTCTTCCCTCGACGTCTTCCTTCCATCGATTGATCCTGACCTTCCTGTTGACCAACGAACTCAACTCTTGACACTTCTCGACCACTTCCGCTCATCGTTCGACTTCAAACAAACCACTCTGGGCCGAACATCTGCAATTGTCCATCGTATTGACACTGGCACCCACGCACCATTGCGTCAGCGTCCATACCGGGTCTCCCACGCCGAACGCCAAGTTATAGACGATCAAGTGTCTGATATGCTCAATCGTGGCGTTATACAGCCGTCTAACAGTCCGTGGGCCTCCCCGGTGGTACTGGTCAAAAAGAAGGACGGGGGCATCCGATTCTGTGTGGATTACAGGCGCCTTAACAAGATCACGCGCAAAGATGTTTATCCGCTCCCCAGAATTGACGACGCTCTCGACTGTTTGCAAGGTGCAGAATTCTTTTCTTCGCTGGATCTTCGATCGGGATACTGGCAGGTACCCATGGATGAAGCTGACCGCGCCAAGACTGCGTTTGTAACTCCGGACGGCTTGTACGAGTTTAACGTGATGCCGTTCGGCCTTTGTAACGCCCCAGCCACCTTCGAGCGTCTGATGGACAACATACTTCGAGGCCTTAAATGGCAGACGTGTCTTTGCTATTTGGACGACGTCGTCGTTTTTTTCAAAAGACTTCGATACCCATCTTCTGCGCCTCGCAAGTGTCCTGCATTGCCTTACACATGCTGGGCTCCAACTAAATTTGAAAAAGTGCCATTTTGCCGCCCGGAAGCTCACCATCTTAGGGCATGTTGTCAGCAAGGACGGCGTTCTACCTGATCCTGGAAAACTCCGTGCTGTCGCCCAGTTTCCGAAGCCATCGACACTTAAGGAACTCCGGAGCTTTATCGGCTTATGTTCATACTTTCGCCGATTTGTCCGTAATTTTGCATCTGTCATGGCCCCTTTAACACGGCTACTTTCTGACACCGAGGGCATTTCGGCGTGGTCTTCCAATTGCGATAAGGCATTCGCGAAACTACGTCAATTGCTGACATCTCCACCGATTCTCCGTCACTTTGATCCTGATGCCCCTACAGAAATACACACCGACGCAAGTGGAGTCGGACTTGGCGCTATTCTTGCTCAACGCAAGTCTGGATACGACGAGTACGTCGTTTCTTATGCCAGTCGCACTCTTACTAGGGCTGAACAGAATTATTCAGTCACAGAAAAAGAATGTCTAGCCATCGTCTGGGCAATCACAAAATTTCGACCCTACGTCTATGGCCGTCCATTTGACGTCGTGACTGATCACCACGCCCTCTGCTGGTTATCGTCACTAAAAGACCCATCTGGCCGTCTCGCTCGTTGGGCGTTACGCCTCCAAGACTATGATATCCGTGTCGTCTACAGGTCAGGCCGCAAACATTCAGATGCCGACGCTCTCTCCCGCTCTCCACTTCCCCATGAACACGGAAGTACTTCTGTATCCAGCCTCGATGCTGTGGCACTTTCGTACGCGGACATGCCCTATGAACAGCGCCAAGACGCTTGGATAGCCTCTATGATAGAGTTACTGTCTCGGCCGTCCCAAGTTACGCCCAATCGTTCACTGCAGCGCACAGCTCGACACTTTACCATCCGCGATGGACTCCTGTACCGTCGCAACTACCTTTCTGACGGCCGCAAGTGGTTGCTTGTGATTCCTCGCCACCTACGTGCCGACATTTGCGACTCTTTTCACGCGGATCCTCAATGCGGCCACGCCGGTGTGATAAAAACGTATGCACGTCTCCGGCTGCGGTACTATTGGCGCGGAATGTACCGCTTTGTCCGACAGTACGTGCGTTCGTGCTCCAAATGTCAACGCCGAAAAAGCCCACCACACATAGCCAATGGACAACTGCAGCCGTTGCCTTGCCCCTCCCGCCCTTTCGACCGCATCGGAATTGACTTGTACGGTCCCCTTCCCTATACGCCTAACGGGAACCGCTGGGTGATTGTCGCCATTGATCACTTGACACGCTATGCTGAAACTGCTGCGCTGCCAGAGGCCACATCACGTGAAGTTGGCTTATTTATCCTTCACAATCTCATTCTACGCCATGGCGCGCCTCGTGAGCTACTCAGTGACCGCGGCCGTACGTTCCTCTCCGAAGCGGTACAAGCCCTTCTTCGCGAATGCAACGTTGTGCATCGGACAACCAGCGCATACCATCCGCAAACGAATGGAATGACCGAACGGTTTAACCGCTCACTGGGCGACATGCTATCCATGTACGTGTCCGCTGATCACACCAACTGGGACCGCATACTACCCTTTGTAACTTACGCTTACAACAGCGCCACTCAGTCTACGACAGGATTCTCTCCGTTCTTCCTCCTTTACGGGCGCGAACCTTCCTCATTCATGGACACCATTTTCTTGTATCATCCAGACGCTTCGGAATCCACAACTCTATCTGAAGTCGCCACCTATGCAGAAGAATGCAGGCAACTCGCGCGTTCCTTAACCGCCCAAGATCAAGCGTACCAGAAGAACCGTCACGACGAAAACCTGTCTTCGCAGTCATACTCGCCTGGCGCCTTGGTATGGCTTCGGGTTCCCTCATCTGTTCCTGGTCTTTCCACCAAGCTACTGCCGAAGTACGAAGGCCCCTACCGAGTCCTACGTCAGGCCTCACCGGTTAACTATATTGTTGAGCCGGTTCAACCATCAACAGACCGACGGCATCGAGGCCGCGAGACTGTTCACGTAGATCGATTGAAGCCGCACTACGACCCACCCGTCGTACCCGTTCCATAGGTCGCCAGGATGGCTCCTTTTCTGAGGGGGGAGTGATTTGTAGCATTGATATTTGGCACAGGCCGGAACGCCAGCTGAAGAAGAGAAGGAAGAGTGTTGTTGCTGCTCGCGCTCGCTCCGCTTGACAGCTGGTCGGTTCTACCGCTACGTTTTCCACAAAGTAAACGTCTCTTCTGCTCACCACTAAAGGTGTACTATCAATATATATATATATATATTTATAAGTCAAGTAGATCCTCCAAGAGAACGGTAACAACGGAAGTGTTTAATTCGACAGTTTCGGCCAGAGTCTGGCCTTCATCAGGAGTCATGGTACATTCTGTTTGCGCTCACATTTATAGTATTTTGGGTAAAAAATGAGAGGGAAGGAACGAAAAAAAAAACAGAAAGAAAGAAAGAGTTTGAAAAACGAGAGAGGAAAGGATATCCAGAAAGTTCCAGGTTCCACTGTGCTTCGCGAGTGGCGTCGTCAGTGTGTATTTTCTTAGTATTGCGTTCAGTGCAGTTTGGTGGCGGTCCCTTTATTGTAGACGGGGCCTGGCTAAGGTAAGGGCTTGCGTGTCGCGAAAAATGCTTTTTTTATTATTATTTTTTATTTTTTATTTTTTAAAGACCGTCACTAATTCGGCGTCGGGGACAGCGTTCCGAGGCTCCAGGAAGTCGGCGCGGGAGAAAATGTTTCTTAAGGCGCTGTCTGTCGTTTTGAATGCTATTTTGCTCTGCGAATCCGCGTTTGGGGGTTTTAATTGTGTATGGGGTGGCCCTTCTATATGTCGGGCTTTGTTGTCGAAATGCGGGAAGGGTTTCCAAACTGCGAGAAAGGACGTTTGAAGTGATTGCTATTTTGTACTGGGAAACCGCGTTCGGGGCGTTTAGTTGTGTATGTGGATGTCGGGCTTTGTTGCCAAAATCGGGGAAGGGTTGCCAAAAGGCGAGAAGGGGCGTTTGAAGTGATTGCATTTTGTTCTGGGAATCCACGTTCGGGGCTTTTAGTTGTGCATGCGGTGACCCTTCGACAAGTCGGGCTTACAACTATTGTTCGGTTATTCAGAGAAATAGAAATAGACGACAGTGGTTCACTGAAACACGCAAAGATATTTGTAGTTGTCCAGTCCTCGTCGCCGCCACAGTGCCGCGAAATCTTGAACTGTTATGATTACAATTATAAACTTACATATACACACATACACCCCCATACATACGCGCATATGCATAAGTACATATACACATATAAATGCATATGTATATATTATAGTGCTTTGATTGCTGCAAGTGTACCCGGACTTTCATTTATGCCTTTTTCGAGGGTGTTAAATCGGTGTATGAGGTATGATTCACGTTGTTCACGTTCCCGGTTTGATTTAAATCCTGTTTCTAAAAGTGTGACTGACAATTTGTCGAAGGAGTGGCCGGGAAGGTTAAGGTGTTTTGATAGAGGTAGATTCGGCGCTGATTTCGCGTGGGCTCTGTGATTATTGAAACGAATCCTAAAGGGTGTTTCCGTTTGTCCGATGTATTGCATGCCGCACACGTTGCATTCAAGTAGATATACCACATTAGGGGAATCGCATGTTAGATTTCCTCGTATGTTAATTGAAAAGTTGGATTGTGTGCTGCTTGCCTTGCTTGTATCTCGCATCGCTTTGCATACAAAACATCGAGGCTTCAGACAAGGTCGGCATGAACTGTCGGAAGTTGAAGTATTGATTTGGGAGTTTACAAGTGTGTCTTTGAGGTTGCGTGTTCGTCGGTAAACGACGCCAGGAGCCGATGGGAATGCACGTTTTAGACGTTCACTTTGTTCCAGTATGTTGTAATGTCGTTTAAGGATTTTGTTAACGTTGGGGAAATTCGTGCTGTATGTTAAACATAGGTGTGTCTGTTGCAGGTTGTGTTGTGGTGGCCGCTTCATCAGAAGGTCATCACGCTGAAGTTTTCTAGCTTTTTGAATAGCGTCATCAATTACATGTGGAGGATATTTCTGTTTTTCGAGCACGAGTTTAAGCTTTTGTGAGCTCGCGTGGAAGTCAGTGTCTTTTGAGCAAATTCGCTTAAAACGGTGGGCCTGGCCGTATGGAATGCTGTTTTTACAATGGCGTGGATGATCACTTTGGTAATGGAGGTACTGTTGTCGATCTGTTGGTTTGCGGTAGAGGGTTGTGGAAAGTTTATCATCTTCTATTATTATGGTAACGTCAAGGAAATTTACGGTTACTTGTGAGTAGGTGTGTGTGAAGTGTATGTTTGGATGCACAGTATTGTAAGTATCGATAAAGTTTAGCAGTTCATCCTCGCTGTGAGTCCAAATAAGAAAAATATCGTCAATGTACCGCCTGTATAGGAGTGGTTTCAAGGGAGTTTGGGACAAAAATTCGGTTTCTAGTTCTCCCATAAAAATGTTAGCATAGTTTGGTGCGAGTTTGGTACCCATGGCGGTGCCGCTGATTTGTCGAAAGTACTCTTGGTTGAACTCGAATGAGTTCAGTTCTAATACAAGTCTTGTGAGGCTTGCGATGGCAGAGAAATCTGGGGTGTCAGGTTGTCTATGGTTTGTGTATGTGTTTTTTAATGCCGCTATGCCATCATCGTGGGGAATATTTGTATAAAGTGAAGACACATCAAGGGTAACTAAGTATGAGTGTTTCGGAATGCGCAGGTCTGCAATATCTCGAAGAAAATGTGAGGTGTGAGTCACATTTTCTTCGAGATATTGCAGACCTGCGCATTCCGAAACACTCATACTTAGTTACCCTTGATGTGTCTTCACTTTATACAAATATTCCCCACGATGATGGCATAGCGGCATTAAAAAACACATACACAAACCATAGACAACCTGACACCCCAGATTTCTCTGCCATCGCAAGCCTCACAAGACTTGTATTAGAACTGAACTCATTCGAGTTCAACCAAGAGTACTTTCGACAAATCAGCGGCACCGCCATGGGTACCAAACTCGCACCAAACTATGCTAACATTTTTATGGGAGAACTAGAAACCGAATTTTTGTCCCAAACTCCCTTGAAACCACTCCTATACAGGCGGTACATTGACGATATTTTTCTTATTTGGACTCACAGCGAGGATGAACTGCTAAACTTTATCGATACTTACAATACTGTGCATCCAAACATACACTTCACACACACCTACTCACAAGTAACCGTAAATTTCCTTGACGTTACCATAATAATAGAAGATGATAAACTTTCCACAACCCTCTACCGCAAACCAACAGATCGACAACAGTACCTCCATTACCAAAGTGATCATCCACGCCATTGTAAAAACAGCATTCCATACGGCCAGGCCCACCGTTTTAAGCGAATTTGCTCAAAAGACACTGACTTCCACGCGAGCTCACAAAAGCTTAAACTCGTGCTCGAAAAACAGAAATATCCTCCACATGTAATTGATGACGCTATTCAAAAAGCTAGAAAACTTCAGCGTGATGACCTTCTGATGAAGCGGCCACCACAACACAACCTGCAACAGACACACCTATGTTTAACATACAGCACGAATTTCCCCAACGTTAACAAAATCCTTAAACGACATTACAACATACTGGAACAAAGTGAACGTCTAAAACGTGCATTCCCATCGGCTCCTGGCGTCGTTTACCGACGAACACGCAACCTCAAAGACACACTTGTAAACTCCCAAATCAATACTTCAACTTCCGACAGTTCATGCCGACCTTGTCTGAAGCCTCGATGTTTTGTATGCAAAGCGATGCGAGATACAAGCAAGGCAAGCAGCACACAATCCAACTTTTCAATTAACATACGAGGAAATCTAACATGCGATTCCCCTAATGTGGTATATCTACTTGAATGCAACGTGTGCGGCATGCAATACATCGGACAAACGGAAACACCCTTTAGGATTCGTTTCAATAATCACAGAGCCCACGCGAAATCAGCGCCGAATCTACCTCTATCAAAACACCTTAACCTTCCCGGCCACTCCTTCGACAAATTGTCAGTCACACTTTTAGAAACAGGATTTAAATCAAACCGGGAACGTGAACAACGTGAATCATACCTCATACACCGATTTAACACCCTCGAAAAAGGCATAAATGAAAGTCCGGGTACACTTGCAGCAATCAAAGCACTATAATATATACATATGCATTTATATGTGTATATGTACTTATGCATATGCGCGTATGTATGGGGGTGTATGTGTGTATATGTAAGTTTATAATTGTAATCATAACAGTTCAAGATTTCGCGGCACTGTGGCGGCGACGAGGACTGGACAACTACAAATATCTTTGCGTGTTTCAGTGAACCACTGTCGTCTATTTCTATTTCTCTGAATAACCGAACAATAGTTGTAAGCCCGACTTGTCGAAGGGTCACCGCATGCACAACTAAAAGCCCCGAACGTGGATTCCCAGAACAAAATGCAATCACTTCAAACGCCCCTTCTCGCCTTTTGGCAACCCTTCCCCGATTTTGGCAACAAAGCCCGACATCCACATACACAACTAAACGCCCCGAACGCGGTTTCCCAGTACAAAATAGCAATCACTTCAAACGTCCTTTCTCGCAGTTTGGAAACCCTTCCCGCATTTCGACAACAAAGCCCGACATATAGAAGGGCCACCCCATACACAATTAAAACCCCCAAACGCGGATTCGCAGAGCAAAATAGCATTCAAAACGACAGACAGCGCCTTAAGAAACATTTTCTCCCGCGCCGACTTCCTGGAGCCTCGGAACGCTGTCCCCGACGCCGAATTAGTGACGGTCTTTAAAAAATAAAAAATAAAAAATAATAATAAAAAAAGCATTTTTCGCGACACGCAAGCCCTTACCTTAGCCAGGCCCCGTCTACAATAAAGGGACCGCCACCAAACTGCACTGAACGCAATACTAAGAAAATACACACTGACGACGCCACTCGCGAAGCACAGTGGAACCTGGAACTTTCTGGATATCCTTTCCTCTCTCGTTTTTCAAACTCTTTCTTTCTTTCTGTTTTTTTTTTTCGTTCCTTCCCTCTCATTTTTTACCCAAAATACTATAAATGTGAGCGCAAACAGAATGTACCATGACTCCTGATGAAGGCCAGACTCTGGCCGAAACTGTCGAATTAAACACTTCCGTTGTTACCGTTCTCTTGGAGGATCTACTTGACTTATTGCAACGCTACGGCCATTTTCGCCACCATGCCATATATATTTATATATATATATGTGTATATATATATCAAGCAATAAAGAAGTGTTCAATTAAGAGCTTACTTTGTTTGTTAGGCATAAGCATAATAATATGAGAACTTCAAAGAAGCGATTGCAAATAAGTGCATGCTCTTTTTGTATCTAGCATGAAAGAGAGGTCGTGTATTCATATAGTTGAAATGGTCACTTCCTTTATTCTTCGCTCAGGCCAGCATTTTGTGCAAATGCACCAAAACATCAAAAGTAGGACACGGAAACATGCTTCAGGTTTTTTTGACAACCACTTTATTGTCATCCCATTGACATTACAGCTCCTTCTAATCACATACCCGATACTTTCCTGGGCATATTGGCGCGTTAGACACACACACACACACACACACACACACACACACACACACATATATATATATATATATATATATACATATATATATATATATATATATATATATATATATATATATTTAAATATATATATATATATATATATATATATATATATATATATATATATATATAAGGAAAAGAAGTGTATATCTAAGGGCTCGTTTTTCCGTGTTTTACCACAATAATAATGAGATCTAACAGACCGTAATGCCAAGTAATGTACAGGGGAAGTTATTAAAACCAATGGAGTGTAAATAAGAAGAAAAATGGATGAAAAAATAACCAGCCATGAGCAGAAATTGAACCTACGACCTTGGAATAACGCGTTATTCGAACGCGTTATTCGAAGCATCGAACGCGTTATTCAAAGGTCGTAGGTTCGATTCCTGCTCACGGCTGGTTATTTTTTCAACCACTTTTCTTTCTTCTTATTTATTCTATGGTTCTAATAACTTCCCCTGTACATTACTTGGCATTACGGTCTGTTAGATCTCATTAACACTATATATATATATATATATATATATATATATATATATATATATATATATATATATGTGACGCTATGATGAATTGGTGACGTGGCCTGACTTATACGCCATGTTTATTCTAAAGTACTTCTTCTCTGCCTCTACCAACCATCGCTTCATACATCACACGATTCCCCCTCCCCCCGAAAAAAGGCGTGAATTACGAACAAGAAAAAGTAAAGAAGGAGTGGTTAAAAAGTCCCAAATGTCAAGAAATAGAGAGAGAGATAAATAGAGAGGAAAGGCAGGGAGGTTAACCAAGCTTGGCTCGGTTGGCTACCCTACACTTGGGGTGGGGGAAAAACAGAATAATAGAACGGAAAGAGATAGAAAAGAAGAGGAGTAAGAGAGAGAAGCTTGAATAGTCAGCTCGAGACTACACAGCACGGTCTCGCACAGCTCTATTACAAGTGGTCGTGAAGTCTGGTGGTCCTTAAAAAGTACAAAAGGGCTTTCGTGGCCTTGCGCGTATGGGAAGTCGTCGGCCAAGCTCCCAGGATCTTCTCTTCTGTAAGCGGCCGTGAATCCAGCTGACAGAGCTTGACTTCCATAATACGTCGTTCGGTCTGGTATGCTGGGCAATGACATAGAATGTGCTCAAGCGTTTCCTCGCAGGCGCAGATGTTGCATGCCGAAGTGCTCGCCATTCCAAGGTGACGAGAGTATGAACTCGTGAATGCCTCGCCCAACCTCATGCAACACAGTAAAGTTTCAGCGCATCGTGGGAGCCCGGATGGCAAACGAAGTTGTAAGTTTGGGTCGATCGAATACAGGTGCGTGTTGGAGAAACCCTGCGTATTCTATTGTAGGAGAGATATACGGCGAGCAAGTGATTATAGTAGCCAAATGTCAAAAATTTACAACTGGTTCTATGCTCCAAGGGAGTTCCATAAACTTTCAAAGACTTCAGGTGAGAGTGCAACAGTCTGGTTAACGCAGGAGTTCTGGTGGGCGAGGCTAGTGGTTGATAACTAAAAAAGGCTTTGGATGTGGAGATAGGGGTAATCACAGCTGGCATTCTTGTGAAGAACAAACGAGGCTCGAACATCTTGCAGAATCGACAGTTTCGATATTGTAGGCATTGAATTCCTCGTCGTTGGTAATACACAGGCCGCGCAGGTGGCTTGCGTGCGTGGTGATCGAGGTTGATTGGGCGCTGCCTGTGTTCCTGGCAAGTACAAGGGGTGCTTTTGTGGCTTTTAGAAATTTTTCCATAGTGATGCCGCAGATGTTTTGATCGAAGGCGCATTTTTGATCTCTGGTGGAGAATGTATCCACGACGATGGGCCTTTTCGCAATGTTCTTTGAGCCTTAAGAGTGGTTTCCATGAAGTTTTCTTTCGTCGTGTACAATGTTGAACAATACATTGACGTTGTAGTTTCTTGGTTTCATCGACTTGCTTGTGATATGACATTGATCGTGGTGTGCCCGGATTCTTAGCAACTTTCCGCAAGCTTCTACGGTGCCAACCAACGCAGCTGTTTTTGGCGGAAGACAATGTGGAGGGTGTCGTTCACTCGAATCTTCTTTAATTATAAACCGCTCATTGTTGATGGTTTCCTGAAGAGTACGTGTGTCATCAGAAGTCGTACCTACGCTTCTGTTTTCAGTGTTGACAGTGAGGTTGTACACTGGATTGACGTCGCTTTGATCTTGGGATTGCTGAACACAAGACGCTTCTGCAAAATACTTTTCTTCCCAAGATGCTGATTGTGAATTCTCCTGTCTTTGTGGAACTGCTGAGCTGAATATTAAGTCAGTTTGAAAAGTACGCATGCGGCACGAATTATTCAATGCATCTGAGTCATCAATAGTGCATTCAATTCTTTTATGCAGCAGAGAGTTATTCATTTGCGATATTTGCGCGGATGAGGAACCAGGTGAAAGGTTGGGAAAACGACCGCGTGGTCTTTCCATGAGCATGTCGCTAACTTCACCTGACGGAAATTGTAAATTCATGCTCTGTGCTCGAATGCGTGAAGGCTGCTTATGACTGCGATGACTGAGTTCGAATGCACTGAGAGTGTGTGTTCTAATCGAATCTTCATTATCGTCTTGAAACCTGACGATCATTTCTTCTTTTATCTTTTGCCAAGACTCGTCGCTGTCGAATATGTGGGTGAGGTAAAATTTAAATGCCTCACCGGTGAGGTAGTCGCTGAAGTTCTTTACCATCTCCCATTCCGAACAACATGCAGCGGTAGCGTGGAGCTCGAACAGGTCGAACCAGTCCTGTACAGGTCCATCGTCCGCTGCTCCGGTGTACTTGTGGATGGGAAGGTCAGTCGATGGTTCTGTCATGGTGCCGGAAACTACAGGCGCCTGAGATCACCTCTTCTGTGGTCGATATTCAGTTGAGGCGTACTGCCGGTGGCTTTGTGGATGATCTGAGGTTGATGAGCGGTGGCCAGGTCTTCATCCTGTCAACTCGTGTGACGCTATGATGAATGGGCGATGTGGCCTGGCTCATACGCGATGTTTATTCTAAAGCACTTCTTCTTCCTCTGCCTCTACCAACCATCGCTTCATACGTCATATATATATATATATATATATATATATATAATATATATATATATATATATATATATATATATATATATATATATATATATATATATATATATATATGGAGTCTTGGTTTGGAAGACCTTTATTAGGCCCGAAGAACCGGCAGCCGACAGCTGAGATGATCGGGCCAAGAAGATGATGCTACGCGACAACGATGGGGATGCATGAGCCACACATGATAATGATGATAATGTACCGGTGAAGAGGATGCGTATACTAAATGCCCACATCAATTCCCCCCACGTGAAAGCGGCCAGCCTGGCCGCGGCAAGTCAAGGGGACAAAGAACGTCGCATGAAGGGCTTCATACGGGAGACATGGACGACCTCTGTAGTTCGATAACGGCGATCTGCTGGGGCTACAAGTGGCGTCACGCGATAATTCACTGGTGAAGTCTCTTCAAGAACTGTGTACGGTCCAATAAACCGAGGCTGAAATTTGTCGCACAAACCAGGTGTGCGAACAGGCGTCAAAAGGAGCACTTCGTCTCCAGGTTGGAAGAATACATCACGATGCGATTCATCATAAACTAGCTTTCTGTCTTCCTGGCGGGCTTCAGTGTTTATACGAGCTCGTTGGCGGCACTGTGCGAGTCGTGAAACGTATTCCTCTGAAGAGGATGGAGATGAATTCACTTGGCCGGTAAGGAAGGAGACGTCCAGGAAAGTAGTAGGGGAGCGTCCATAAACTAGGTAAAATGGCGAGTAGCCGGTTGTTCGCTGAATGGCCGTATTGTAGGCGAAAGTGACGAATGGGAGAACAACGTCCCAGTTTTTGTGGTCTGGTTGAATATAGGCGGCGATCATGTCAGCAAGAGTGCGGTGGAATCGCTCAGTGAGGCCGTTAGTCTGGGGATGATAACTAGAGGCAGTCTTGTGAGTTGTGCCGGAGGCCTGAAGAAGTTCGTTCACTAGTTGGGAAAGGAAGGCCCTTCCACGGTCACTGAGCAACACACGTGGAGCACCATGACGCAGTATAATGGCTCGGAGGATGAAATCGGCAATCTCAGAAGCTGAACCTGTAGTAACGGATGCCGTCTCGGCGTAGCGCGTCAAATGGTCAATGGCTGTTACTATCCACCGGTTTCCAGCAGCACTGACTGGGAGGGGGCCATAAAGATCGACGCCTACAACTTCGAATGGTGTGGCTGGGCACGGAAGAGGCTGTAGTTTACCGGCGGGAGCAGATGTTGGTAGTTTTCTACATTGGCAGGTAGTGCAGGACCCGACGTACCGAGCTACGCTAGTGGTAATGCCTGGCCAATAAAACCGACTTCGAAGGCGATCGTAGGTTTTATGGTAACCAAGGTGACCAGCAGTCGGATGGTCATGAAGTGCCCTGAGGACTTCGGACCGAAGCGATCGGGGTAGAACGGGAACCCAGCGCTGACCGTCAGGATGGTAAATTTTGCGGTACAGCACCGAGTTGTCCAGCTTAAATTGCGAGAGCTGGCGACGGAGCCTTGCATTAGGTGGACGGGAACTGCCAGTGAGGTAGTCTATAATACGTCGACAGTATGGGTCAGCCAACTGTAGAGAAGGAAAATCGTGCGGGTCGTCCGAAGGCAGCTGGTCCATAGAGGCGAGAGAGGAAACCGCCGTAGACGTGGACTCCGAGGGCGTGTTGTGCAAATTGACGGCTGAAACCCCGAGTGGAGTCGCTGGTAGTGGGCAGCGAGAAAGAGCATCGGCGTCACTATGCTTCCTGCCACACTTGTACACGATCTCAAAATCATATTCTTGGAGGCGTAGAATCCAGCGTCCGAGGCGTCCCGACAAGTTCTTGAGTGTCGAAAGCCAACATAAAGCATGGTGGTCGGTCACAATGGTGAAATGGCGGCCATGCAGGTATGGACGAAATTTCTGTACTGACCAAACGATGGCGAGGCACTCCTGCTCGGTGATCGTGTAGTTCCTCTCGGCTGCGGAGAGGACGCGGCTGGCGTATGCAACGACTCGCTCTCGCGAAGAGTTGTCGCGTTGCAGGAGCACGGCTCCTAAACCGCGGCCGCTAGCGTCTGTGTGCAGGAAGGTCGGTGCATCATCGTGAAAATGAGCAAGTACAGGGTCGGTCGTGAGGGCACTCTTCAACCTGTCGAAAGCTGATTCACATTCCTGAGACCACTGAAAGGGCATACCGGAAGCAAGTAGCTTATGAAGTGGTGCGGCTATGGAGGCAAAGTTTTGTATGAATCGCCGAAAGTAAGAGGCGAGACCAAGGAAACTTCGCAAATCTTTTGGTTTGTCAGGGCGAGGGAAGCGAAGCACTGCAGCAGTTTTATCAGGGTCTGGGCGAATTCCGTCCTTGCTCACAATATGACCGAGTACCTTGATAGATCTGCTGGCGAAATGGCACTTTTTGGTGTTAATTTGAAGACCAGCGCCCGCAAGACAAGTCAGCACCTCGTCCAAGCGTTGCAGATGTTGAGAAAACGTCGATGAAAAGACAACAATGTCATCGAGGTAACATAGGCAAGTCTTCCATTTCAGGCCACGCAGCACGGTGTCAATCATGCGCTCAAAAGTTGCGGGCGCATTGCATAGACCGAACGGCATAACATTGAATTCGTATAGGCCGTCCGGCGTTGCAAACGCAGTTTTTTCTTTATCATCTTCGTGCATGGGGATTTGCCAATAGCCTGAACGCAAGTCGAGGCTCGAAAAGTATTCAGCACCCTGTAAGGAATCTAGGGCGTCGTCGATGCGTGGCATGGGGTATACGTCCTTTCTAGTGATCTTATTGAGTGCTCGGTAATCGACGCAAAATCGTACGGATCCGTCTTTTTTACGCACCAAAACCACTGGAGACGACCAAGGACTGGTTGAGGGTCGGATTATCTCCCGTTGCAGCATATCGTCTACGTTTTCTTCAATGATTTTTCGTTCGGCTAGGGAGACGCGGTACGGACGACGATGCACAATGGATGTTCCGTCTGTCTGAATACGATGTGCTGTAGCAGTTGTCTGACCCAGGCTGGATGAATGAACGTCAAAAGAGTTTGCATGATTTTGCAACAAATCAAGCAGCTGCTGCTTCTGCAATCTGTCAAATCCTTGTTGATGGCTGCTGTAAAGGCCGAGGAAGCAGCATGATCTCCAGGATGGCCTTTAGAGGAGGCAGGGGTAAGAGGCACGACGCACACAGGCTCCAGATCGGCAACGCAGGCGACAGTAGTGCCCCGCGGCAGTAAAATTTTATCTGGTGTGGTGTTCGTAGCAGCGAGGACAGCTGATCCATCGTTGAAGCGAGCCACACCTGATGCCAGAGCTATGCCTTTATTAAGGCAATGCGGTGACGGAGTGACCAAAACGTCACCAGAGTCGACGTCGTTGGACAAAACTGTCACTAATTGATGTTCGTTTGGTGGTAACTCGATGTCTACTGCAGCGATGAGTCGAAGTGGCCTGTAGGTTTCGTCGTTGAGCAAGTGGTCCGTGTCAGTAAGATGGACGACACGTTGTGCACAGCAAATAGCCGCAGAAGCAGAGGAAAGAAAGTCCCAGCCTAAAATGAGTTCATGGGAGCACGTGGATAGCACAGCAAATTCTATATGATGAAGAATTTCGTCGATTAGTACACGGGCAGTACAGAGAGCGGAAGGGCGAATCATTGTTCCCTGGGCTGTAACCAGTGTCGGTCCATCATAAGGCGTCGTGACTTTTCGAAGACGGGCACACAAATCAGCACGAATAACAGAAAACGCAGCCCCAGTGTCCACCAAAGCATCAACGTCCACTCCCTCAACTGTGACCGCAATCATATTGTAGGGGCGCGCTGGAGGAATTGGAGTCTTGTGTTGGAATGCAGTTTGTCCTCCAAAAACTGCATCGCTTAGTTTTCCGGACGCCGATCAGAAGTAAGGGAAGCGGAATGAAGAGGAGAAGAAGAGCGACGGTAAGGCGACGGTGAACGGCGTCGGGTTGATCGGTGACTACTGCGCAGTTCACCCGATGCTGGCGGAGATGGAGACCGACGCGGCGGTGACGAATAACGGTGACCCTGGTACAAGGCTCCTGCGGTATAGTCCCGTTCGCGTATGTCATACCCTCGGCGCTCGTCTTGCTGGCGCTTGCGGCAAAAGCGCGCAATGTGACCACGATAGCCGCAATAATAGCACGTAGGCCGAGTCGATCGATGAGGAGTGTAGTAGCTTGCGCTAACTGCACCAGGAGAGAGAGAAGTCAGAGGGACAGGTGACGGCTCACGCGGTGGTGATGAAAAGCTCGTGGGAAAGCTTGTGGGAGGTGCGGCAGCAACCGACGCGTACGTTCGTGGCGGGGACGTCAAGCTGACGGTGCCTGGTGGTGCGGCGGCGGTGTGCGGGAACGATGGTAGAGTACGAGTGACAATGGGCTGCAGTTTGGCCATGTGGGTCATGGACGTGAGCTCTTCGCTGATGACATCCCGCAATGACGTTGAAGAAGGCTGAATGGTAGATACTGATGGTAGTGTGAATCCCATTGATTCTAATTCTTCGCGTATTATCACCCTTATCGTTTCTCGTAGGTTTGGATCAGTCGTAATACGGGCCGCGTCACTGTCCGGTTGTAGGCGCATCGACTCAAGTTCTTCGAGGCGCTGACAGGTTGTCGCAACGTCAGCAACGGTAGCCGGATTTTGGATTGCAAGGGCATTGAATGCGACGGGTCCAATGCCCTTAAGAAGCTGGCGTACCTTGTCTGACTCTGTCATTGGGGTGTCAACCCGGCGGCAAAGTGAAAGGACATCCTCGATGTAGGATGTATACGACTCCCCGATGTGCTGTTTCCGAGTCGCAAGAGCTTTCCTTGCGAGAGCTGAACGGACAGCCGGTGTGCCAAAGACATGGCGAAGCTGATCTTTGAAGGCTGACCAGTCGGGGATGTCGATGAAGTGGTTGAGGAACCACGTCTTCGCGACACCCGTGAGGTAGAATGACACGTAAGCGAGTTTGTAGGTGTTATCCCACCGGTTAGCAGCGCAGACCCGTTCGAAATCGTCCAGCCATTCCTCCACATCTTCCCCGCGCATACCAGCGAAGGGATGGGGCTCACGCTGGAGGCTGTTAATGACGTGAAAAGGCGCGGCACGCGGTGGCGGAGTGGGAACGGCTGCAGCCCCGACCTCTTCTTGGTGCGACATATTTCCGGACACCTGGCCCAAGCGGCGACCTGAACGTAGCTCCAGGGGGTAGAGTGGTCGAGAGGATGGCGGGGGATCCAACAGCACGCTCCACCACGTATGGAGTCTTGGTTTGGAAGACCTTTATTAGGCCCGAAGAACCGGCAGCCGACAGCTGAGATGATCGGGCCAAGAAGATGATGCTACGCGACAACGATGGGGATGCATGAGCCACACATGATAAGGATGATAATGTACCGGTGAAGAGGATGCGTATACTAAATGCCCACAATATATATATATATATATATATATATATATATATATATATATATATATATATATATATATTACAGACTTGATGTGCACCCACACTAAACTTCGCAAAGTGAACTAGCACGAGACTAGTCAAGTCTTTCGTGTGTTTTTGCTCACCTGCATACTATTACCTCTGCTAAAATCTCATTATATGCGCATCCACGTGACGGTGAAATTACAGTGAACTCAGCTATACGAATGAAGATACGCCACAGAGTTTTCATGCGTTCACAAAATCAAGTTCTTCATCTTGCCGATATAGCACAGTTTTTGTAGAGGTAAAGTCACTCATGGAGACGGTCGCGACCGTATAAAGTGCGGTAGAATTCATTCCCATGCAAATACTGCAACAAAAGCCGAATACGGAGATCAAACTATAAAGAGAGTATCACAAAATTTCATACGATAGGCCAAAGTGAGCTTACCTCCAGCTTGCATGTTTCGGTGTCTTAGCTTTCTCGTTTTGCTCCGTTTGCTCCAAATTCACGCTTGACCGAAGAAGAATGCGTGTTGTCATGGCGACTATATGAATACACGACCGATATTTGACGGTAGATACCTAGAGAGCAAATGCGTATTTGTAATCCCCTGTTTCATGTCATTTATGCAAGACTTTGATCCGGAAATCGCTTTCTCTCCTGCAATGTCTCTGGTATTTCGAGTGCAAGAGGTTCTTCAATACATCACTCATAAAAGATCTCTTTAGGAAGGATATATTGCAGCGGGATAGAGGGTCTCAAAGGCGAATGCGCTGGAGAAAAATGCAGAGATTTGCATCTTGATCTTTTTATGTCACAGATTCTTTCAGGGATAAGGAGCACATATTCAATACACAGTGCTAAAACTGTGACTTGTTATTCAATCATCCCGTTAAATTCTATCATGGTGCTTGCATGACATCGACTATTGTACCGCTAAGTGTGCAGGTATAGCTACGCCAGCGAGATCTGAAGAATAACAACCATCTTTATGAGCAATACCGCAATGCCATGAACAAATCCCTCCTCTCTCATGCTACGTGTGTCTAAAAAGATTCAGCACCAATGATTTTCTCTTGTGCATCGTGCCGGATCACTGTTTCTTTTTCGTAACCATTGCACATGCGAAGTTAGAGTGCAAGTGCGAGCCTGTATGGAGAAAGAGTATGCCGAATACAGAATCTCGCAGAAACGAGTAAATCCTCGCGTAACGACGGTGTTACTTCCCCCCAAGTAACATTCTTCAACGACTGTTCCCTGCCTTTAACTTTCTTTGTAGAAATGCGTACGTCACACGGCATGTCAGCCAATCAGAACCTAAACATTGTTTTGCTGAGACATTGCCCGTTTTTCTCTATCGCACTGTTTACAACATAACCCTCTGCCTCGGCATTTCTTACACCTTTCTCGAAGTAACAGCGCATGTCAGCTCGGCTGGTCCACCTTTTGCAAGAGTAATTTTTCTAATTGTTTAATTGAAACAAACTTCAGAATTTGTCAACGCACGTTAAACTTCTCTACTGCGCGGTTGAAGACTATTGCGTTGCTGGAAATGCCATTGTGTTCATGACTTGTATGTAGGCGCGAACAGACAAGGACGTACAAGAGAAATGACGTGGACAGAGCACCACTTTTAACTGATCTTTTATTTTCGCACTAACCAATGAATGAGTACCGCCCCTGTGAAAATACCATAAGAAAAAAAATGTTATGTGGATTCACATAGTTGAACAGATCACATGTACAATGCATTATCCCGACATGGCAAAAACGCCATATCTCTGCGTCAAATGAAGAGAAAGAAGCTCTTTTTGAGAATGCGATACTGACAGTTGGGTAACACACATGCCTGGTATTCTCGCAATTTTGTATGCCGCCAGAATATCCCTTGTCATATTTTGTCATCTTACCAGGCGCATTAAATAAGATTGCTCCAGGCAAATTATCACAATTTAACTGCGAAAGCTGCATAAGTGTTCTTCTGTATTTTAAATACACTCGTCTCCTCAGCACTGATCTTTAGAGCTGCCCGTAAAGCACGCTTTGACACGAGACACGCAGAGAGCACACGTGTATTTGTGATCACCTCTTTCATGTCATTCATACACGATGTGGCTTTAAAATAGCGTTGCTGTGTGAAAAGGCACTTGTGAAGACTGCCAAAAAAATGGGCAGCATATCCACGGAGTGAATGATGGAGAATGGGGCGAAGCATTCGTCCGTCCATTCGTGCTTGCTTCCGTCCGTCCATGCGTCCATCTGTGTGACCGTCCATGCGTCCATCCGCCCGTCCGTGCGTGTGTCTGTTCGTGCGTCCGTCCAAGTGTTCGTCCATGCATCCGCCCCTGCGTCTGTTCTTGCAACCATCCATGCATCTGTCTGTGTGTCCGTTCGTCCATCTATTAAACACTCCAAGTACCACCATCTCACATCCTTCAATCATATATTACCCATATAGAAGCACCGCCATTCAGCGGACATTCCAAGGACTAAACGAGAGGTGGCACACTCACACTTGCTTACGGCTACCGCTTCGGTTCTACTTTCCGCCTTTAACCATCTTGAGTTCATGGTATATACTAGTTCACTGTATTCATGGCACTGCTGCTCAACGCTCGCTAAACCTTTCTAAAACTAAGGAGGTTACGCCCAGTGACTATAACGTAGCAACCTTTTCCTGTCAGATAGTGCTCAATATACTTGCCAATGGCTTCTAATAGGAAATGAGAGACAGCTGAATTTGGCTTTTTCTTTCTTTCGGCTTGCGCTTCGTATCTACTTCCCACCTTCAACCACCTCGAGTTCATTCATGGTATATAGTAGTTCATAGTATTCATGGCACTGCTGCTCAACGCTCGCTAAACCTTTACAAAACTAAGGAGGTTACACCCAGAGAGTATAACGTAGCAACCATTCTTGTAAGATAGTGCTCAATATACATGCCAATTGCTGCTAATAGGAAATGAGAGAGAGCTGAATTCGGCTTCTACTTTCTTTCGGCTTGCGCTTCGTATCTACTTCCCACCTTCAACCACCTCGAGTTCATTCATGGTACTAGTTCATAGTATTCATGGCACTGCTGCTCAGCGCTCGCTAAACCTTTCTAAAACTAAGGAGGTTACACCCAGCGAGTATAGCGTAGAAACCCTTTTTTGTCAGATAGTACTCAATGTACCTGCCAATGGATGCTAATGTGGATCGCAGCATGCGCGGTAACTAAAAGCCTAATGCTCCTGTCTCTCATTCCCTATTAGCAGCCATTGGCATGTACATTGAGCACTGTTTTTTATTGTTAAACAACGTACAGAAGAAGTCTCTCACCGGCACCAACCCTCTCTTGTCAGATAGTGCTCAATGTACATGCCAATGGCTGCTAATGCGGATTGCAGCGTGCGTGTTAACTAAAAGCCTAATGCTCCTGTCTCTCATTCCCGATTAGCAGCCATTGGCATGTACATTGTGCACTGTTTTCTATTGTTCAACAACGCACATGAAATCTCTTACCGGCACCACCTTGGAGGTCAAAGTGTTCTACTCGTTACATACTACAATGGCTACGAGGGACGAACGGGTGTCGCTATAAGCAGCTTCGCCCCTAAAAAGCCTCGTTAACCTGCCTGTATAACAGGCTTTTTCTTTACGTCTTCACTGATACGTGAAAATTTGCTTGTTTTGGTTATTCATACTTTTCCACTAGAAAACCAGGAAAACGTGAAATGCGTTAGACAGTGTTGTTTAAAAAAATTAAGCAGATCACACGAACCATAGGAATCGATCTTTGCGAAGCATAGTCTTGCAAGGTTACGAGGGGGCAATTTTTCTATAGACTGACACGTTACGAAGTGGAGGTAGAGATGTGTACAAATGTCGTACGCTCAGATATGCGTTGAATAGTCACGTATGTTTCATATAATCAATTGGTCAGTACAGCATAGCGTCACCAATAGCAACAAGGGTATTACCTATATAATAGTGCTAAGCTAATATGTATTGTTTGTGCTTGCGACAATGACAACAGTGAATAGTGCTATGCGGACGAAAGTCAGTGGTTGAAATTTAACTATAATCAATCTCATTTTGATGGACGCGAAAACGCTAGAGGCCTATGTGCTCAGGTTTGAAAGCACGTCTAAAAATTCTCTATGGTAAAAATTTCCGGAATCTTTTCTTACGGTGTCCCTCACAATCATTTCCTGACATTGGTGCGTTAAATCCCAACATATTTTATAATTATAGAACTGAGGTGAACCTAACCGAAATATTATTTCATGGGAGTATATATTAGTACCATTCATATTATCAGATAGCCAAAACTGAAACCATAATGAAAATTGGTAACATTACTCCTCCATAGAGTCGTTTGGCAAAGCCGTTTCGAAGCCTGGCATAGCTATAAAGTAGTATAATTAACTGTCACGCAGAGTGCTTGGGTTCGATTGCTGCTGGGATGATAAAATTGATTATTTGATTTTGCCTTGACACAACTTACAATGGAAGTTTTTCGACCCACCGCGGTGGTCTAGTGGCTAAGGTACTCGGCTGCTGACCCGCAGGGCGCGGGTTTGAATCCCGGCTGTGGCGGCTGCATTTCTGATGGAGGCGGAAATGTTGTAGGTCCGTGTGCTCAGATTTGGGTGCACGTTAAAGAACCCCAGGTGGTCTAAATTTCCGGAGCCCTCCACTACGGCGTCTCTCATAATCATATAGTAGTTTCGGGACGTTAAACCCCAAATATCAATCAACCAATCAATCAATCAATCAATCAAGTTTTTCTCAGCTCCCTCGTATTCAAATTACCAATGTCTGTTCTCGATGTTCCTGGTTAGATAAAAATGCCCACAGAATGCCCATAGAATGCGCACATGCCAAGCATGTCTGGAGGAGATGGTTTGATGACGTATGTGACAGAATAATAAATGCGAAGCATATCTTAGCCTTCTGCAAGCATTTCTGGCATCTATCTACCCGACGCATTCTTATCAGCTGCCACTGCCTGTCTGTAGTAAAAGCTGTCTGGTCGTATGTGCAGATTTCAATTCTTTTTATGATGTTCTTTCACTTCGTGATAGGAACAAAATTTGGATTGTATTTTTGATACCGCTCTTGTGTTCCTCCTGTCACCCGAGTATTCATGTTCCACGCAAACCTGTTATGTGGTGATTTTATTTCTGCGCCGTGAAGAATAGTGTTATAAGTGACTGCAAGTATGAAAGTTTGTATCACTCCTGCCTTGGCCACTAAGAGGTGGCTGGCAGTATGCAATAAATAAAATAAATAATTAAATAAATCTATCTATCTATCTATCTATCTATCTATATATATATATATATATATATTTATGTCTGTCTGTCTGTCTTTCTGTCTATCTATCTATCTCGTAGTGACATCATCATCATCATCGTTATCATAATTTCCTGACCATTGCGCCGCGCCTCTGGCACAGCTGATTTTATCTCGAGCTGCGGAAGAACAGAACGAGCTCACGCGCCTTGCGTGTCGGATGCTGACAACGACCGCGGCTCCGCTTCAGGCCTGAAACAATTGGGCGAGATCTGCTCAGCCCCGTCGACCGCCTTCGACGTCGTCTTACGTCTCTACTCTCGCTCGCTAAGGTGGTGATCCGGAGAACGCGCCCTTCGACGAGCCATCGGCTGCCATGTTATTGCGGCTCTGTCTGCCAGTGCCGCCGTGCCAATCGACCTACCGCAAGGTATGGTTTATGCAGCTCGACGCCGTTCTTGCGGTGATTGGCGTGATGGACCAGCCGATGATACACGCCATTCTTCTAGACGCCCTTCCGGCAGAGCTCTGTTATCTCTCTGCCACTTCAATCTCCAGCCCCCAGCCTTACGATGACCTCTGCTCTGCGGTGCTGACCTTCTACGGCCTAATCTAACGTCCGCTTCCGTGCACCCGCGACTTCCCGGTTTCCTGTGAGTTACAGCAAGCGCCATTAACCGGCCATCATCCTCGCCTTCACTACAACGTAGCTACCCCAGCTACGACTAATATCTCAGATGTGGTCGCAAACACATCTATTCCTGCTCCCGATCATGCCGACAAGATAGGTGACGCCCCCACGACGACTGGCTTCCCTTCCGAGAAGCACAATCCCTCGGAGCTCATGTATGAACGTCCGTCGCTCGTGCCTGCCTCCTGCACGTCTTCCGTGACATCGACGGCACGCGACACCTCAGTGCCGCGAGCCTTTACGACGACCACCAGGGACGCGAGTGTCGCGCCGACCGCCCATCCGCCGAGGTTCCCGACATTCGCACTGAATGCGACCAGTCCGCCACGAGGCGTGTTTCTTCGACGTCCTCGGCCGACAGGCTTTCAGACATGGTCACCAACCACATGTCCTGCCTGACTTACGGCCTACAGCTCCGGTGACATGTTAGACTCTACGACCACTGCACCGCTGCACGTCCTGGAGTCTGCCACGATCACAGGCATCGTAACGCCCGCTATTAGCCCCACAGTCTTGGAGGCTTCGACGTCGACGATGTCCCGAAGTGACATTCTGTCGACCTCAGTGCTCTGCACAACCTGCCACCAGCCACTAACATCAACCTTGATGTATACCGCAAAAAAAGTTCGTGTGCCTCACCAGCCATGGTCGAACCTGTGGGATGGTGCAACAATTACGGAAACTCTCGAGGACCACCCATCTGGCTCGCCACACGTAAAGCAGACCACTTATACCCTACCGGACAGGCCGGAAGGCGGCTCGCAAGCCATCCCGCACACACGCCTTTCTGCACCTACTAAACCTCCGAGTAGAGCTAATGCGCCTTCCAATCTATTAAAAACTGCTTGGAATCGCACTACGACTGGTCAAGCGACGTCCATCTACCGCACGCTATTTGCGGCTCACCTGCATACACGACATATAAGACAACAGCAGCCAATAATTCAGCAATGCTGTTACCAGCACCGTCCATATGCCAACTGCAACGGCGACGTTTCCACCGATGTAATGCTAAACCAGATGGCCTAGACATGCTATGCCAACGCACCACTCTGTTTTCCCGACATATTGGCGCAAGTGTACGCAAGAATCGCCAGCCCCTCATGAGCTTGTGTGTGTGCCAATTTTGTTGCGCAGCACTGCGGAATTTCCACGCCCATGGGTCATTTCTACGCTATCCGCTTCGCTCATTCCTCCCAAAAACGTGCTTTCGTCGTGGCCCTCGTTCGCTGCACTATTCCCAGAGCCACCCACCAGGGAACCCCTAGTTCTCAATCGCACACCCACATTGGCAACCCGGACTTCCTGACGGACACCTTATGGATTGCCGTTGATGTATATAAATTTGTTGCTCTGCACCCCCCCCATAAGCGCAAAATTCTAGGGGGGGGGGCGAGCCCTTTAGCGCCATCATCATCATTAGTATCATCATCATAATAATCAACAACATCACAAACATCATCATCATCACCATCATTTTCTCACCACCCCGCCGCGCTTCTCACACAGCTGATTCTAGCCCGAGCTGCGGAAGAACAGTACAAGCTCACACTCCTGGCCTGTCGGACGCTGGCAGCCGCCGCGGCTCCGCATCATGCCCGTAATAAAGTGGCGAGATCTGCTCGATGTCGTCTCGTGTCTTGTCTCGATGTCGTCTCGTGTCTCTACTCTCACTCGCTACAATCTATCTAACCCCTTACGACTGAATGCTCTAGTGATCCCCCCACCCTAAACTTGGCCCTAACAAAAAGTATTATGCGATAGTAGGATCATCTGACAATATGACGCGCTAGTCAAGACTTGAACGATGTCACAATACCGTCTCGTACGTCGTGTAACACTTGCTGTTATATAGTGGCACATACCCATGGGCACGTATGTGCTACTGGTATGTGGGTATGTGCCACAGGCGACAAAAACTTGGTGTCTGCCCGGGAAGTATGATAAAACACATGGACAACTTTAAGGCGTTAGAGTAAACAAAAAGGTGGCATTGGAAACATTGACCCAGCGAACGCATACAATAATGATCCTAGTGTCTGCAGGAATCAATCCTCAGCATTCTGCATGGCATTCAAGTATTCCACCACAGAGCCACGCCAAGTCGCGGAACTATTTTTCAGATTGGCCGAAATGTTTGTGAAACGTCAATTCAGGTTACAGTGCTGGGGCTTTCCAATTGTATGAACATTACACATGTACACCTATCACGCAGCCGTCACGTCGGGTAAACGTCAATTGCAGTTGGGTGACATTCGCTGAAATTGGTTTATGTAGGAGTGTCCAGAGCTGCCATCTTCTCGAGCACCAGCGTTTCATATCAGTTCATCGCATTTTGTGTTGCTAATGCTCATGTTTTTGTTGGCATCGTTGCGCAAGTGCATACATTTGGTCATGCAAGCATCGGCAGCGTTATATATGCACGCAACATTTGTGTATACAATTAGCGTCATTTCATGATGTGTCGCTGAATAAAAAATTACGGCGTGGTCGCCTTCTCTCGGCATGCTTCGCATGACGTCAATTGCTATGGCGCCTTAGTTCTGTGGAATTCTTTATGCAATTCATGCGACGGCTAGCCAAAGGTATGCGCTGAAACCTTTTACCCTGTTCTGGAAATTTTTGGTCAATCCCTATTTAAAGAAAGAATCACGACAGCATCCATATGTAGCCAGCTTGATAGATAGATAGATAGATAGATAGATAAATAAATAAATAGATAGATAGATAGATAGATAGATAGATAGATAGATAGATAGATAGATAGATAGATAGATAGATAGATAGATAGATAGATAGATAGAAGCTCCCAATGTGCCGGAAGTTTTTTTAAAAAAATGCTTTCCAATAAAAATTGACTTCTCCGGGGTATTGCCAATGTTGTGTTAACGTATTCGTAAAGCGTGCTTTGTCTGTAAAATGAAACTGCTGTTTGAAAAAGCACTCATGCGCGTTACTGCAAACCTTTCATTAACGTACTTGGTTGATGTTTCTGTAAAGCGTGCTTTGCCTGTAGGACAGTAATGATGCGTGAAAAAGCCGTCGTGCTGGCTACTGCAAACCTTTGGGTAAAGTAGTGGTTTAAAGTTTCTGTAAAGAGTGCTTTGCCTGTAAGACAGCATTACTTTGTGAAAAAGCGCTCGTGTTGGCTACTGCATACCTTTTCGGCGCTTTTTCCACCATGTCAAATAATTTTGTTTCTGTTTTCCTGAAACACTCTTGTCACGAGTTCAATAGCTGCAATGCTGAGGAAATTTGTAAATAATTTTAATAGGCGATCTGATGGAATTTTGAAACTGCAACCAGACTGGGCGCCCTGTCTGCGTGAGACGTAGTATTCGGTTAGAACCGAAGACCATATATTTGTCCCCCTGGCGCGGACTATGAAAACTTTGAAAGCGAAACTGCGAAGTGCCAGCCAAACGCGACTGGGGAAGGAAGAAAGTTTTTCCGTGCTATAGCCCTGGCAAACGCCGCTACTGTTGCTGCGTGGGCAGCACAATTAATGCTGCAGTGTCCGAACTAGTGATGTAACGGGCTGCGTCAATTTCGTCGACATGCCAAACGTGACGTCACTCAGACAATATTTCGGGCGACCGAGGTGAGCTTTCCGAGGAAATTTTTAAAATTCATTTCCAAACAATCAGCGTATCTCTCAAGAAATTTGGCATAAATGACAGAAATGTGCAAACAACATACCTAGCGAATTTCATTGAGATCCTTTGACCTCGAAAAATCGACAGAGTTGGCCTTTAACTTTCAATATTAGCGTTTCTGTCAAGCGTTCTTTGTGTGTACGACAGCACTGCTTTGTGAATAGTCGCTCATGCTAGCTACTGCAAACCTTTGATTGACGTACTCGATTACGTTTTGGTAAAGCATGGCTTGTCTGTCAGACAGCACTGGTCTGCAAAGAAGCACTCGCTGGCCACTGCCAAACTTTGTTTTGCAAAACTTTGATCTACGCACTGTGGTGCGCAAAAAACAATAACACGAAAAAAAAGATACAAAACAATGCGCCAAAAGTATACCATCTTTCAAGTTATCGCTATTTGTGCACTACCGGGCTAAGAAGAGTTAGAAACTCGCCGAGCAGTTCATCTTTCTCAAGTTCTTGCGAGGCTGCTTTTTCTTTGACGCAGTACTCTCGTATTAAATATATCTTGTCTTCACCACAGGAGAAAATGGTTAGCCTTCTTGTCAACCCCATGCTTCAGAAATTTATAGACGGGGCTTCAATAACGAAATGAGTCACGCTATTAAAAACTGGGGTCTTGTTGCAGCTCAATCGGGTAATTATGACTAAACAAATTGTGACACGGTATTCTTATCGAATGATAATCTAAGCGTGTACGTTGTAGAGAAAATGAGATTGCGCACTGCATAAATTCTGTCGTACTGTAACAGGAAGGTACTGTTGTGCAGCACAAAAGATTATGATGCAGAAATTTTGTCAAATATGCACTACTTGTTTGACATGTGGACGTGCCAGTTCACTGCGACCACATTTTTTTAAAATAAATAATAATGAAGCATCTTTTTTTTATAGCGATCTACATTACTGTCAAACTGTCTCAAACTCACACCAGCTGTTTCGCGGAATATGTATAACTCTGTTATATCTTCCCTCTTTTCTGCGTTCCAATCTCTCTAACGGAAGACACTAAATAATATTAATTGGTAGATAGATGAAACCTTTTTAGCCAACTTGAATGAAATACTAGTACCTTCACGAAAAATGTTGTTGGTTTGTGATGTTTCCTCCCCAGTAATCTCTCCAATTAGGTTCATAAACAACTATAATATAACAAAAACTGGTCAGTAATGTCAGTTCAGATAGATACTTGTGAGCTGAAGTATATGTCCTGCTTTCAGCTTGTACTATCGCACTACAAATGAGCTAAGCATTAGCTTCCTGTTATGGTTGACTTAATCGCGTTTCGAGCGTCTGGTTAAAACCAAGATATGAGTGGCATCAATTCGACACAAACTTTGATCTTCGATTCGAAAGTATTGTCGTCGTGAACCTACCCCTTTACTTAAAAGAGGTGAAAGGGAGTCAAGCGTCCATTGTGGTGGTGTGGTGGTTACAGTTGTCCACTGCTGAGCCGAAGGTCGTAGGTTCGATCCCGGCTATGCCTGACAGATTTTGATGGAGTGAAAAGAAAGAAGGCCGTGTGCTGCGTGATGTCAGGGCGTGCATCTAGAAGAGCACCAGATGATCACAATTTCCGGAGTCTTACCCTGCGACTCTTTTATAATCATATCGTAGGTTTGAGACGTAACGATCCAGATCGGTAAAAACAACAGTGAAAAAGATACCTCGGTGGAGAGTTTGATGCTTCAAACATTGTCGAACGCCCCCGCTATCTCGACTTCATTTTCTATTTGTTTGTACGCGCGATTTCTCATTCTTTAGCCATGACAGTTTAACTCTTGCGCTTACTGTTTAGTTTAGGTTACCGATGTCAAGTACAAGCAATGCCGCGGTAGCCGCTAAAACTGTAGCTAAACACATGTTAAGGATCAAAAGGCTGAATGAAACACTTCAAAGGAGCTCAATGTTACTTCCTCCTTCAGAGTTTGTACGTGAAATTTATGACGCGTCCTACGGCTCATGCCATGAGTGATTTCGCCACGCAGTGTGGCTATTACGGTCATTCTTGCAGCGTGAAAAGGGTAAACTGCAAAAAACAGCGAAGAGAAGATAAGCAACGTGGGTACAGCGAGGACATGTTTTGCACCACACTTTCACGCATTTTTTGCTTCCGTAACGCGCGCTTTGTATGTGAAACGCTGCCATCATCTAGGCCTGTCCCCAAAATGAAAGCTGTGAACACGAGTTACGGCTATTACACTCATGACTCATCTGACTGTCGAGAGACATACCGTATCTTCGCGCGTTTAGGGCACGCACGGGCTAAAGTTTGCGGAAATGACGGCCGAAAGGCTGTCTCATTTTGATACAGCTCATAAAAGCGCACACAGTTGGAATAAAGTGTAAAATAATGAAACTGCAAGGGAGTATAAACGTTCATTTGTTGGGTTATGTTTTTGGAGTCAATATAGGCACTAGTTCTTTGTTACGAATAGTTCTAAGAGTAGCGACGCATGTTGATGCTCAGGAGTCCAGACTCATTTAACCTCTAGCTTGCATATTGAGAGAAGTGATTTGCCATGGGTAGCGAGCGAGTGGAAGTTGCAAATACAACTTCTTAGGACAGGCAGTATGTGCGGAGCCAAACCATGACAGTTAAATAACTAGAAGAATAAAGATGAGGTGGAGCACAATTCGCACGCATTGTCAAATCAGGAAGAGCAGCTTACCACTTCTTCTGAAGAGAGTGGTATATATGTAACAGCTGCGTCTTACCAGTACACACATGTGGAGCTGCAACCTGGAGGGTTACAATGAGAGTTTAACCTATATAGAAGACCACGCGGCGAGCAAATGAAAAGAAACTTATAAATAATCTTTCTAGACAGGAAGACAACAGAGTTTGTCCGGTAAAAACGGGAGTTCAGTATATCTTAGCTTAAATCAAGAGGAAGATACGGACATAGGCTGGAGATGTAAGGCTTGGGCAGGATACCCATTGGTCATTACAGGTAACTTCATGAGAAGCAAAACGCATGATGGGGAGACAGAACGTTAGGTGGGTTGAGGAGGTAAAGAAGTGTGCGGGTTCAACGTGGCCGCAGCAACTACAGGACCGGGTTGGTTGGTGGCACATGAGAGAAACCTTTGTCCTACAGTGGGCACAGCTAGGGTGATGCTGGTGCTTCTACTGATAATTTTGATGTGCATGAAGAATGCAGTTTTAACCATAGTTACAATGAAGTAATGCACTTGAAGTTTACACACAAATTATGCAATCTGGTGTTCCTCTGACTTTCCTGCACACGTTACAGGATAGCATCAGTGCCCCTGAACCATGCAGGAAAGAAAAACAGAGGAGGGAGCATGACGTCACAAACCCAGCCTTGGCATCCAACCTGTTTTCAAGCTGTCCAAGTCGGCCCAACACCTTATCTTTTACGCAAAGTCACGCCAGAAACGAGACCTGCTGTTACTTCGGAGTACGGCGCCCGGTAGCTTTTGATCAAAACGCGCTGGTTCGACGCAGACCGGCGGCTCACGCAAGTGGTTCAAAGACGGAACAGCACCAAGTGTACTAAAACCTACCGCAAGCTCTGGCGTTCCGATCACGTGTTGGGCTGACAAAGTGGACTTCACTCGTGTGACGTAATGCTCTATCCTTTCTTATTCTTCCTCCATGCCCTTAACCATGCATCTCATAGGCATAAGTTTGTTTCTTGGAAATTTGCTAATGTCGTGTACTATCTGACCTTCGAGTGAGCATTTGCAGGCTCACGTTGTAGGGTGGCTCCTGCATAATGCCTACGTTAGCGAGCAGCCAGGAACGCACCACGTGCCATGAAGGCATGCGGAAGCGAACGACCAGCCCTGTTTTATTAAGGGCCGTTCATTTTGGTTAACAGGCCTCTCAAATGCCTTTCTCCGCCAAGCAACAGCTTGCACGAGTATGCATAATGAAAATGCTTGTGATGCAGGAAAAATGCGGTGAAAAAAAAAACACGCACACACACGAGCTGTATACCCGATGATGGATGGTAGCGCAGACAACGAACACGGACAAGAGAAGGCACATAGACACAACACTTGTCCGTGTTCGTTGTCTGCGCTACCATCCATCATCATGCAACCATACCAACAAGCCCAAATCGCCACCCTCACTGTATACCCGAGTTGCAAGAGGAACCATTTTAGAGCAGCAGCAGCTAGGAAACGAGTTGCAGTTAGCGAGATTATAGGACGTAAAGACAGGGCAGTCCGGGCAGTTTATTACACATTTCTCCTCAAAAGGCATTTGCCTCATTTCGACAGCGTGGATGTTTTGACGAATATCTACTTTGCTCGTGGTGATTTCGTTCCTTGATTAGAGATCAATTTATGAAGGTGCCTAAACGAAAATTCACGAAATGTCTTTTTAAGCAACATGCGTTTATTTTTTGTCGTGAGTGACTTAAATAAGCATAATCCTTCTTCTTCTTCTTCTTCTTCTTCTTCTTCTTCTTCTTCTTCTTCTTCTTCTTCTTCTTCTTCTTTTTATTATTATTATTATTATTATTATTATTATTATTATTATTATTATTATTATTATTATTATTATTATTATATCTGGCAGGCTAGCTGATTTTTTTGAAGTACGTGCGCAAACAGTCTAGGAAAAGTGGGGAATCCTTCAGGCTACTGGACAACGACGGTGTCGAAGGTCATGTCATTGCTGACTGTTTTTCCACAAATTTTTGTCTCTATATAAGGCCACAGACTCTAGGACTTGGATAAGACAAAAACACAAGACATTTAGCCCATTTAGTGGTCTGTAGCTGGATGAACATCTCATCTGCTTATGCAATAGGCTCTTAAAACCGTCTTTATCGCGTGGCCCAGATGGCATCCCTTTCACCATATTTGCTTATTCATTGTAATCAGTGTGCACACTCATATTGTTACATTGCTTAGAAACTTAGAACCTGGATGTACGACCACCCTTATATAATGCCTTCGGGCCCTTCAAGTTGAATAAATGAAATGAAATCAAATACCAATGGCTCATTGTAGTATATTTTCCCCAGTACTGATAACAATTTTTATAACTATCTGAACTTTTCCACATTTCCTAGATTGCCAGAAATTGTGCATGTTTTTTCTGTATTTTTGTCGGGCTGCAAAACTGGTCTTTCCCATTATCGCCCTATTTATCTAGTGTGTTGGAGATCTTTTAGCCACGTTAGAGATCTTTTAGCTAGCTATTCACAGCATATTTTTTAGCTTGTATAATTCTTTCGTTCTTAGTAAACATGGGTTTTTTCCTGGTTGCTCAACTACCACACATCTTGCTGATTTAATGACGCAAACCTCCCCGCCTATTTCTCAGAAAGTACAGTCTGATGTAATCTACTGTGATTTGAGCCACACTTTGAACGAAGTCAGCCACTCACTCTTTTTGGTTAACCTTGCAAACTCGGACGTTGACTCATCTGTTGTGAATCTTTTGCACAGTTATCTGCTTAATAGATCATGTTTTGTTGCCGTAATTGGCCAAACGTCTTTCTTGTACAAAGTGACTTGTGGTGTCTCTCAAAATAGAGTATTAGGCCCAATATTATTTTCAATTTTTGTTAACAATGTTTTTTCAGCAATTTATTATTGTTCTTTTCTGCAGTAGGCTGATAACATCAAGATATTTAGCGAAAATTATTTCGCTAACAACTGCAGCTTGCTGAAGTCATATTTTTGTTCTTTCTCTGAGTGGTGAACATGTCACAACAAGACAATTTTTTTTGAATACCTCAAGGACCAAATAAATGGGCATATCTCACAAAACATCCATCGCGTCGTTTCCCCCTGATATGTTAGTACCATTTCGTTTTGTAACTTTTATGCATTCAATATTCTAGGTGTTCTTTTTGATAGTATGCTACAGTTTTCCTGCTCAGACTCAATCTGCGGCCATGCTGGTCTTCGTTCTCTTGCCTGTGTTTGCAGAATCTCTCGAAAATTCAATTCACGTGCAGTCTTTCACAATGTATACACTGCAATTTGTCTTCCTAAACTTCAATATGCATCTGTGATTTGGAATGGCCTGACTAACTCTGGCGTTGACGCCATTGAGGCAGCCCCCAAAAAGTTCATGAGCATATACAGTCAACGTTTTGTTAAAAAGCACTATGAATGGCGTTCTAAACACTGGCAGCTTTGTGTTATTTCTGTCACTTCAGTGCCGACGAAACCATGCAGACCTGTTATTTCTTTACAAACTTGTTCACGGTAGGATATTCTGCCCTTTTTTTTTCAGTTGGGTAAACTTTCAGACTCCGCGTACGTTAACCAGAGGGAATTGACCATTTATAGCCCCTCCAAACTTCTTTCAGCACTCTATTGTTTGAAAAATACAAAATATATATAAGATTAACTTTCTGGACCTTGATGTTTTTCACAGTCCACTGTCGCTGTTCTTATTTCAGCTTGGTACTGTCTTAAAGTATTTTGAAGAATGTACAGATTCTTTCCTTTTTCGTCTTTCAGGAAGGTTTCTACATAGGTATGTATACTATTACCCTCAATTTATTAGTCCCGTACTATGATTCCAGGCTTGTATTTATATAATTACTGTTTTTGCAGTTTTTTTATTCGTGCGTTTTCAGTCTTTTTATTTGATGCTTCTGAAGAATGTCGACAATGTATTGTTTATATGTATCGTTTAATTTTGGATGTGCCTGGGCTAAGAAAACATGGTTGTACATGGGCACGTTAAAAACTATTCACTGGTTATTATTACTATTACTATTATTATTATTATTATTTCATTGGAATGCACAAATACAAAAAACACACCGGAAAGAGGGAGAGAGTGAGCTGGCTAGCAACTGCCACATTGAGGGGCGCTACGCCTGCTTACTTTTTTTAGAGGAGAAAACAGGAAAGGAAGATAGGAGTAGAGAAAAAGGAAAGAAAAAAGGGAAGTAAAGAGAATGTGACGATCACGTCAACGAATACAACTGCGGAAGACACAAAGAAAGGAGGTTGACGACAAGACCGTCTGGTTGACTACCATATATTGTGAAAGGGGGGAACTGAAGTATGAAGATTGGAGAAAGAAGAATGAAGCAAGGTAGGAAATGATAAACAGACGCTATTACATGTACATGTGGGTTTCGTTCACTTGTTCAAAGCGTTCGCAAGAAGTGCGTGATTGTAGCACATCATGCTGTTCCCGCATGCTATCCTGATTGACATGCCGAAACTAGGTTATCGAAATGTTTTGTGTTTTTAAAGTCGTCATTACTTCATTTATTTCGCGAATTTATGAGTAAGGTCTCGGTTGACACAGCTGTGACACTTTAGTCGTTGTTCCAACACTTATGCGCTTTATTTATTCAGAAGGTTAACAAATATTTCAACGAGGCTGCGTAATACTAGCATGACTGTCGAATACAATAATTTGGTACCACTTCTCTGACAATTTTCTAGAATTCACTATATTCCCGAGTTTTTTTACTACAGAGTGTAACTTCACATAATAACGACAATTGCACCAAATTTTATGTACGAAGTGTACACACTGCAACTGACCAAGCTATCTTCCTTCAGCCTAAAGCTAGCATTGAGCGAGGAAAGGTTCTTGTAACTTTTCGCCTATAGAACGCCACTGTGATCTCCAATTTACAATTGTTGTCAGCCACTTGACGATAAATAGCATCACACAGCAGAAAACGCTTATTGGCTTAGCGGACGAATTCCTGATCGCTTTGTTAACAGGAGTAGAAACATTGCTTTTGTTCATTCATATCACATGATTACACAAAAATAACTCCTTTTTTGGTACGCCACAAATAAACTGTTTTCCTGCATGACCTACACTGCGTCACATACAGCAATATACCTACTTCTACGAAAACGCAGAAACCGAAGAATAACTAAGCTAGGCTTGCACATTTTTTTCAACAGTAGAGGCGAAGGTGGTCTTGCAGCTAACGAGGCGGACAGTGTTGTGAGAGGCGGTTAGGCGGCCACCATAAATCTTGAAGTGGATGCGTCTAACAATAATGCACCTTGACATGTGCTGAGCGCTGTCGTGGCCTAAATTGCTTTCCTCGTTTGGTAATCCAAGCTCACGCCTTGACGCGAATCCTTTCTCGTGCAGACGGCAGCAGTCGTCGTTTGCTTGTTCACCTGAGTAGCAAGAGCAACTGTCAGTTGAGAACCCCGACACCATCTCTTCACCACGCACGAGAACCCTTTGTTAGCTATAGAGCTGCTTCTAGTCATTCCTCATTCACTGCTTTCCCGTTGTGTTTTCACGCTTTTATGCAATGATCTAGCTTACTCCTGGTGGAACTCTCGCTCTTGTTGTTGTCTGTTATTTATGCTATTGAAATTTGAGTGTCAACGCCAAGGCACCCAGATGCGACAACAAACAAAATACTAGAATTTAGGAGGTAAGGAGAACTTGCGTTTTTATGCCTGCTCACAAAGCCTTTGTTACGACGGCCTCTGGCTCTTGTAATGAGTACCATCAACATTTCATCTAGAGCTACTTCGCCTGTCGAGCACACTAGAAGTCTTGCCCGGCTAGAAAGCTTTTAGTTAGTACTTCCAAATTGCTTGCTCTGACAAAACTGCTGATTTATTCCCAACCCCAAGTAAATCAGCTGCCGGGGCTAGGACAAAAGTGGGTTATAAAAGCTACCATAATGCACAAAATACCAAAACCCAATAGCCCACAAAAACTATATGTTGAGTGACGGGCATATATGTTTTATATAGATATTGTATATATAATTTAGGTTAGGCATAGCTGTAGCAAAGTAAATGGCTTCCACGTAGGTTCACTCAATAAGTGTTTTCTTTCTGCGTAGGACTCACTCGGACTCAGACTCATGAGTATTTGTATCTCAACCGGTCTCACTCGAACTGATACTCGTCAAACTTTTCCTCAAGCGCACTCACTCGGACTCTGGACAGACCTAAGTATAATTACGCCAGACGCACTCAGATCCGGCCTCACCAAAAAATATCTGAGCTGGAGTCACTCGCACTAAGACTCACCTAAGCAATACCCAGCCGTACTCACGCGGACTTAAACTCAACTCTCAATTAAGTCTGAGTGAGTCGAATCATGAGTGAGTTTGCCGACCTATGACGTTAATTGTACGTTAGCAAACTCCAAGCAGTAAAAAAGATCCAAATGCCTCCACTATGACGTCAAATTTAGTTTTCGTTACTTATTTTTGCTCACTAGTAATTCTTCAGGTAAAATACTAGTAACTTAAGGGTGTCCCACAGAGCTGTATTTATGGAGCCTCCTTACCAGTGTTACTACGGATTAACGACACCACTAACGTGAATACAGCGCCCATGCAAATCAGATTCTTCGCGAATGATTAAGTGATGTTCTATAAAATAACTGCACTGAAGACAGGGCTGTGCTCAACTTTATTCTCCGAAACATAGTGGATAAATGGAAACAAATTTATTGAAGTCAAACGACGTTTACAACCCGGGCTCAGGTTTCCCATGAGAAGACTTCAAGGCTTTGCCTCGTCGCCGCCTCTCGGGCCCGCTGGACTGCCCACTCTTGGCTCTCGAAGTTGGAGCTCCGCAGAGTGGCTGCCCACTTCGACGAAAGAGCATCTGGAGCTACTGCCATTTCAGCTGCTATAACAGAGCACTCCCACAACATGTGCGAGATGGTCGCCCGAGTCGTCTGACATAATTAGCAACTAGCACTCGGGCTTTGCGAGAGCAAAATGTGCCGCAGTCTCAACGGACTGAGGAAGGTGCCTGTCATGCAGCTGTCGCCAGACGACTGTCTGGCGTCGTTTCTGCTTAGAGTGAGGTGGGGGCCCTATTCACCTGCCTTACTGGTAGTGCTTGCTAACATCCTTACACCTCACTAAGCGTTCTCCGACATTTTGAACCTGGAGGTCTGAACTCGACGAGGTGGTCTCAGACACTGCGCGGCGGGTCAGTTCTCGCATATAGCGGCGTGCCACTTCGTTAGAATTAAGGGGGCGTGGTTACATGTGCTGAAAACCACAGAATCGCGGTGCTATTGAATTGCTGTCGGCCAGCCTTCCTCAAAATCTGTAGAGCTTCGGCAGAAGTGCGTCCGTGCGCGTACGTAGGAACTGCGGATTGTGAATTGCTAAAGACTGCCTCGCAAATGATGTTGGTAAGCGCAAGCGCTACCTCTTCCGCCGTGTACGGAAACTTGGTACTGACATTACACGTGTCACGACAACCTCCGTGAACAGGTGTTTGTGTGTGCGCCGATTAGAGCGGCTACGATGGAATGACTTTTAGAGAGAAGAAAAATAGTGAAGACAGAAAGAGGAGGAAATAGAAAGAAATACCGAAAGGGTTGGTGAGAAACTTTTGTGGGCGAAAACCATGAAGCTAGGATGCGTAGGCAGGCCTCATAGCCAGTCGGGTACCCAGGAGTGCTTGCAGAGAAAAACGTCGGCCGAGTGAGGCGTGGTGTACCAGGTAAACAGAAAAGACAAGTGATACTAAAAAGACATGAATGGAGAAAGGGAGACTTAAGCATGGCAAAAAAGTGAGAACGGCATGAAGAAAATGAGAAAAAAAACTGAAAAAGACAAATCTCACTGAGATAGAGACAAAAAACGAAAGGGACCAAATCACAGCATATCTACAATGGGAATGATGACGAGTGGGGTGAAGCGGACGGATGGCTGCACGGACGGATGGCTGCACGGACGGATGGATGGATACACGAACGCACGGATGGACGGAAGCATGGACGGGCGCATGAACGGATGCACAGATGGATGAACGGAAGCACGGATGGACACACGGGTGCATGAATAAATGGACGCACAGACAGATGGATGGACGAACGCATAGGCGAACGAAGACACGGACACGTACCCGGATGGCCGCACGAGAGGATGGACAGTTGTACTTCATCGCATTGTCGCCACAGCAAGATAAAAAAGGTGGTCTTCAGAATTACGCTTCTATGCATTGTCGAAATAAACACACTACCTAATACTTTGGTATGAACGTTAGCCTCAATTATTCACATTATCTGCTTTGTGATTGACAATGTTCGCAAATATGAAGGCAACAACCAAATCAAGTTGCGGGCACTGAGCCGTGGTTAAATTTTCGGTGGGTGGCTGTATCGTTCGATGCAAGTACCAGCAAACAGGCACGCAGACAGACCAAAATTTCTGCATTAAAGTATCCTGAAAAAAAGGTTTATTGATTGATATTTGGAGTTTAACGCCCCAAAGCTTTCATATGAATATGAGATATACCGTGGTAGAGGGCTCCGGAAATTGCGACCACCTGGGGTTCTTTAAAGTGCCCCCAAATCTGAGCACACGGGTCTACAGAATTTTCACCTCCATCGGAAATCCAGCCGCCTCAACCGGGATTCGATCCCGCGACTTGCGGGCCAACAGGCGAGTACCTTAGTCACTAGCCCACCGTGAAAAAGCGATCCCAAGAAAGACTATGGTCTTTAAAACAGAAAATGATAAAAAAAGGCAGAGAAAAATGAAATCAACAAGAAAAGCCAACCATCCTCATATTTTCTTCAGGCTTGACAAAACTCAAGCGAACCTTCCTCGACTTTTTAAATGCGAATGCATTTTTAGTCAGCCTATGTCTGGCATCCGGCGTTGTCCGCGGGGGTGTCCGCGCACCGGCAGGTCTCGTTTCTTCGCTCTCACTTTCTGTGGCATAGCAACAGCTGCGGGCGCGCGCGCCTAAGCTCGGCCAAAGCATCAGGAACATGTGGTGCGAGAGAGTGAAGGAGAGCGTAGGTTTGTGCTTCACCACTTTCTCTCGCCGTTCACTCTCTCTCCTCCTTGTGCTCGACCTTCTCATCCACTTGCACGTCACTCTTGGCCGTTCTCTGGCTTGGCGCCTCTCAAAGAGATCCAAAAATGTGTGTTCGAGATGCCGCTGTGGAACGCCAACGCCGAGCCAAGAACTGTTTGTTTTGTTCACTTCATAGCTTTTTTTAAGCGAGCACACTAGCTACAAAGAGCTGGAAACGCGTAACGCGTTTCTCGCCACAGGAAAACGCCACATGCAGTGAACGGCGCTATTGGCTGCATGGTGTAAGAAAGAAAGAAAACATCAAAATTCCAACGCTTGGTTATCCAACGTGCGAAACACCGTTATGGGCGCTATGTATTCCTTCACGATTCTTTTCGGGGAGGTAGGGGCATTTTTTACATACCGTAATCGTCATTCCGCAGTGTCTGCATGACTGCTGATATTTCTACTGAATCAGATGCCTTCTCGTAATCTATGAAGGCTATATATAGTGGTTGGCTATATTCTGAGCATTTCTCTATTACCTGCATGATAGTATGAATATGATCGATTGTTGAGCAGCCTGTTCGAAATCTTGCTTGTTCCTTTGATTTATTGAATTCTAAGGTTTTATTAACTCTGTTAGAAATTACTTGTGTAAATAGCTTGTATACTATGGAGAGGAAGCTGATCAGTCTGTAATTCTTTAAGTCCTTGTCATCTCTTTTCTCATGTATTAAGATAATGTTAGCATTCTTTTATGACTCTGGTACTCTTCCCGTCAGGAGGCACCTCGTAAACAGGGTGGCTAGTTTTTCTAACACCATCTGCCCTCCTTCTTTCAGCAAATTGGATGTTACCTGTTCCTTACCAGCAGCTTTATCTCTCTGCATGCTCTCCAAGGCTCTTCTGACTTCTTCTATCATTACTGGTGTGGTGTCATCTTGGTTACTGCTAGTTCTTATAGTATTAAGGTCGGGGTTGTCCCGGCTACTGCACAGGTCTCTGTAAAGCTTCTTCGCTATTTTAACTATCTTATCCATATTGGTAGTTATTTTGCCTTCTTTGTCTCTTAGTGCATACATCAGATTCCTTCCTGTCCCAAGTTTCCTCTTCGCTGCTTTTCGCTTTCTGTTTTTCAGAGCTTGTTCAATTCTCTCCATGTTATACCTTCTTACATCGAATAACTGCGCTCATTAATCAACTTCGAAAGCTCTGCCAGTTCTATTAAGTCTGTTGTGCTTGAGACTTTCATGTTTGATCCTTTTTAATGAGGTTCTTTGTCTCCTGGGACAGCTTGACAGTGTCCTGTCTAAGTACAGTACCACAAACTTCCACTGCACACTACGTAATGATACCCGTCAGATTATCATTCATTGCGTCAACGCTAAGGCTGGTTTCTTCGATAAGAGCCGAGTACCTATTGTGAAGTATGACTCTGAATTGCTCTACTTTCCGTCTCAGTGATAGTTCATTAATTGGCTTTTTGCGTATCAGTTACCGTCGTACGTTCTTCAAGTCTAGGCGAATTCGAGACCGTACCATTCTATGGCTACTGCATCGTACCTTGCCAAGCACTTCCACATCCTGCATGATGCCTGGGTGTTCACTCATTATAATGTCTATTTCGTTCTTATTTTCGCCATTAGGGCTCCTCCATGTCCACTTGCGGTTTCCTCGTTTTCGGTAGAAGGTCTTCAAAATCCCTAAATAATAGTGTTCTACGAATTCTACCAGTAGCTCTGCTTTGGCATTTCTAGTACCGCTGCCGTAATCTTCAACTGCCTGGTCTCCAGCCTGCTTCTTCTCTACCTTTGTATTATAGTCTCCCATCAGTATAGTATAATGTGTTTTAACCTTACTAATTGCCGATTACACATCTTCATAGAAGCTTTCAACTGAAGCGTCCTCATGGCTGAATGTACGCGCGTAAGCCTGTACCAACTTAATCTTGCATCTTTTATTAAGTTTACTTACAATACTTACCACCCTTTCAATAATGAAATAGTATTCGTTAATTTGACCAGCTATGTTTCTGTGAATAAGGAACCCCACTCCCAGTTCTCTTCTGTCAGCCAAGCCTCCATAGCAGAGAACGTACCTATTCTGTATTACCGTGTAGGCCTTATCTGTCCTCCTAACCTCACTGAGCCCTTTTATATCCCATTTAACACCCTCCAGCTCCTCAAATAGTACAGCTAGACTAGCCTGAATAGATAAGGTTCTAGCTTTAAACGTTTCAAATGTTCAGGTCCCAATGGCGGCCTGTCCAGATCCAGAGATTCTTAGCTCCCCGTGCTGCGTTGCAGATCTGACTGCTACTGTAGTAAGTTGCTTCACAGCTGCTGGGGACTGAGGGCCGTGAGCCAATTGACGTATGCATGTGGGAGGTAGTGGCCAGATGCTGCACCAGGCCGGCCAATCCTTCTCTGGTGAGGGAGTGCGTTACCAGCTGTGGTCCCCGGTGAGGTGGCACCCCAGGCCTCTGAAAGCTGTTCCATCACCACACGGATTTTTTTATCCTGTTGAGAACTGCGTGGCACCGGGATTTGAAGCACAGACCTCTTGCATGCGAGGCGGATGCTCTAACAACCACGCCATCGCCGCTTCTAACTGCATCGTGGGACCATAAGTCAGAAAACCTTGTGGAGCTCAGTCAGACTCCCTTGTGATATGTATTTTGCGCTTCGGACTGACTCGGACTCAGACATACAAAAATTTTCTTCAGCCAGACTGAGTCGGATGCATATTCACGAAAATTTTCTTCAGCCGGACTGATTCAGATTCATAATCAAGAAAATTTTTTTCAGCCGAACTGACTCAGACTGACATTTGCGAAAATTTTCTTCACCCTAACTCACTCAGACTCACATTAACGAAACACTGTCGGTTATTTCACCTGTGCCGAAATCGCATAAAGAAGAGGGACGATTGCCACGTGGCACTTAGGATATATTTGCAATACTTATTTAAAACTTTGCCGGAATTTAGAAGGAAACTGTAATACGCAACAAAAGAGAGGTCATTTTCATTGTACAACTGCAATCATGGTATGCAATGACAGATTATATATATGTATATTTTTTCATCCACTTTTCTTTTTTCTTTCTTCTTATTTACATTCCATTGGTTCTAACAACTTCCCCTGTACATTCCTTGGCATTACTGTCTGTTATATCTCATTAATATTGTGTTAGAACACCGAAATACGAGCCCTTAGGTATACACTTCTCTCCCTCATTATATATATATATATATATCTGTGTGTGTGTGTGTGTGTGTGTGTGTAATCGTGTGCGACGTCGTTGACGAGGGCTCCACAAATTTTGACCATTTGGGGATGGCTAACGTGCACTAGCATTTCTCAGTTCACGAGCCTCTGTAATTCAGCCTCCGTTGACATGCAAAAACCGCGGCCGGGATCAGACCTGCTGCCTTCAGGTCAGCCGCCGAGCACTGTAAGCGCTACACCACCGTGGTAAATCAGTGCGTAGAACAGGGTGGCTTTTCTACTAGTTCATTAAAGGCGAAGCATTTCTTGGTGAACTTCAGTGACTTTGAGCGTATCTATCTATCTATCTATCTATCTATCTATCTATCTATCTATCTATCTATCTATCTATCTATCTATCTATCTATCTATCTATCTATCTATCTATCTATCTATCTATCTATCTATCTATCTATCTATCTATCTGTCTGTCTGTCTGTCTGTCCGTCTATCTGTATATCTATCAATATCTATCTATCTATCTATCTATCTATCTATCTATCTATCTATCTATCTATCTATCTATCTATCTATCTATCTATCTATCTAGCTGGCCAGCTAGCAAGCTGGCCACCTACGACTTTTAGCTCTCTTGGCCATTTTGATAATGGTATCGATACGAAACTTGATAGGGCATAACATGAGAGAGAGAGAGAGAAAATTTTAATGCGGAAAGGCAGGGAGGTTAACCAGAAAACATATCCGGTTTGCTACCCTGCACTGGGGAAAGGGTAAGAGGAAAGGGAGGAAGAGAAGCACAAACACACATACACACACTCGCACACAGTAGTGTCACAATCGTTCTACGAGGCGGGTCGCTCGCAGAAACTTCATCAGCGCCTTCGTTGCTTTCTGGCGTGAAGCTCGATCTTTCCGACATTCCAAGATTGACTGCTCAGAAAATGGCTGGTCGTCGAGGCGAGCAAACACTGCTGAGAGGGACTGTCGCTGAGAGCTGTACTGGGGGCACTGACATAAAATATGTTCAATTGTTTCGTCATTGTCGCAATGGTCGCATGTAGCGCTGTCTCTCATTCCGATGCGGCAGGCAAAAGCGTTCGTGAAAGACACCCCAAGCCACATACGGCAGAGAAGGGTCGTCTCGGATCGGGGTAGGCCAGATGGAATAGTAAGTCGTAGGCATGGGTCCAGGCGGTGAAGACGGGTGTGGAGAAAACCGGGCGTATTCCGCATAGACCTTGCGACATCCTGCGCAAGCGTATTAATCTTTGCTGCTGCGTCGCTTCTTGATAGTGGAATGGGTTCCATCACACCATTTTCGTGAGCATTCTTAGCTGCATTGTCGGCATGCTCGTTACCGATGATGCCGCAATGGCCTGGTAACCACTGAAAAGATATGTCATGTCCTTCGTCTATTAGGTGATGGTACAGTTGTCGTATTTCGAGCGCCAATTGATCTTGAGGTCCACGACGTAGAGTATTGTGTAGACATTGGAGAGCTGGTTTCGAATCAGTAAAAATGCTCCATTTTTGTGGTGTCTCTTGGTCAATCCTGCGGAGTGCGCTGCGGAGTGCCGCGAGCTCCACGGCTGTCGATGTCGTCTTGTGTGACGTTCTGAACTGGATGGTTTCGGCTCTTGCTGGGAAGATCACAGCTCCTGCAGATCCTCCAACAGTTGTCGAGCCATCCGTGTAAAGTTTGACATGATCTTTGTATTCTTCGTGTAGCATGAGTAGAATCATCTGCTTTAAAGCTGGCGCCGAGAGCTCCGCCTTCTTGCGAATCCCCGGCACTGTCAAGCGCAGTTTTGGTCGGTCCAAGCACCAAGGAGGTGTTAGTATCCGTTCCGGAGGTGTGTAGACTGTTGGAAGGCACTCACGGAAAGTCAATACTCTCTTACAGAAGGAGGCACTCGGTCGATCTTCTGGAAGCGAAGCTAGGTGGTGGGCAGGGGCGCGAGCAAGGTGTCTAATATGAGCTCTAAGCACCTCCAAAGTAATGTGCACTGTGGCCGGATGATCTTTGGCGATTGCGATGGTTTCTGCTGTTGATGTACAGCGTGGTAATCCAAGACAAACTCTGAGTGCCTGGCCCTGGGCGTTTTCTATTGTGCGTATACTGCTTTTGCAAGCGTTCGTCAGAACCGGCAAGCTATACCGCAGGTACCCCAGAAACAGCGTTTTGTACAAATGCAACATCGCGTGCACTGATGTGCCCCACGTTTTGCCTCCGAGGAACTTGAAAAGTTGTGCGATGGCCGTTAGGCGCTTCTTTAGAGTGGCCACATGGGGACTCCAGCAGAGATTTCGATCGATCGTGACCCCCAAAAACCTGTGGGTCCTGGCGTAGCAGACACTGTGTCCATTGATGGCGATGGGATATGACGTCATTGCCTTCCGCGTGAACGCGACCAGCGCCGATTTCTCAGGAGAAATCTCGAGGCCTTGTTCTCTAAGGTACGCCGATATTGAATTCGCTGCTTTCTGGAGTCTCGCACGTACCTGAGGACGTGTTATACCTGATGTCCAGGCACAAATATCATCTGCATAGAGAGATATCTGCACGGAATCTGGTATGCGTTCAACGAGACCAATCAGAACCAGGTTGAACAGTGTGGGGCTCAATACACCACCTTGAGGAACACCACGGTGTGTATAATGTTCAGAAGTCGGCCCATCATCAGTTTGCATAAACAATGATCTCATATGTAGGTAGCATTGGATCCAGCGGTACACTCGCCCACCCAAACCAACTGACTCGAGGGCGTCAAGTATGGCTTCGTGAGAAACATTGTCATATGCTCCTTTGACATCTAAAAATAGTGCGACAGATAACCGTCTGCTCATTTTCTGGTGTTGTACGTAGGTCACCAGGTCAATGACATTGTCAATGGAGCTCCGAAGACGACGAAAACCGGCCATGGCGTCTGGATATATTCTATGGCGTTCTAGGAACCACTCGAGTCTGGCAAGGATCATTCGCTCCATCAGCTTCCCTACGCAACTAGCCAGCGCTATTGGGCGGTATGATGTCAGCTCTAGAGGCGATTTTCCAGGTTTGAGAAGTGCAACCAACCGGCTTGTTTTCCACTCTCTGGGGACCGTTCCATCTCTCCAAGACTCATTGAATACTTCCAGCAAAGCACTTCGTGCTCGATCACCGAGATTGCATAATAGGCGGTATGATATGCCATCCGGCCCAGGCGATGACAATCGATTGCATGAAGCAAGAGCCACATTCAGTTCTTCCATTGAAAAAGGCAGGTCCAGGTGCGGGTCAAGGGAATGTGGCGTGTAATGAGCAGTAAGGGCTTCTGTGCAATTTGGTGGGCCCGCAATCTTCCTACAAAAATCTTCCGCTACCTCGATATCCCTTCTATTTTGGAAAAGGGCCAAGGCTTTAAACGGAAAACGTTGTTGGGGAAATGTGCGTAGGCCTCGCACGGTTCGCCATATTTGAGAAAGCGGTTTGCGAGGGTCTAGACTCGCGCAAAATTTCGCCCACCGTTGAAACTCCAGTTTGTCTATACGACGCTGGATCTTCTTTTGCATGCGCCTGGCCATCCGTAGATCTTGAATGGATTTTGTGCGTCGATATCTACGCTCCGCACGCCGACGAGTCGCACGGAGTCGCTCTAACTCCATGTCCGTTTCTGAGGGCCTTGAAGAATATGCCAGCGTGCGCATCGCACTCTGCGCTGCTTGTTTGATCGCTTGCTCAATGTCAGAGGTTAAGCCTTTTTCACAAGCGTGTTCAATGTTGGTTTTGAATGCTGAAAGATCGATCTTCCGTACGGTTTTCGGCGGGTGGTCGCTAGCAAAGCCTTCGATGGTGAGATAACTGGGGATGTGATCGCTACCATGTGTCTCGATGTCTAAAAACCACTTAACGCTTGTGGCGAAGCGACGTGACACGAACGTCAAGTCCAAACAGCTGCTGTACGTTGATCCTCGCAGAAATGTAGGGCTCCCATCATTAAGTAGAGACAGTTCATGAGTCGATACAAATGAAGCCAGCCTCCGGCCCGTGGTATTGACTTTTGAACTTCCCCAGATTGGGTGGTGGGCGTTGAAGTCTCCTATAATTATCCACGGATCCGGGACGCTCGAAAGAATGTCATCCAGTCTTTGGCAATCAAAACGGGCTGAGGGAGATAAGTAGACACCTATTAATGTGAAGGTGAGGGTTTTCTGCTTCACAGTCAGGCAAACATATTGGTTCTCATCATGAGGCGACACAGGTTGAATGATGTAGGTAAGCTCCCGACGAATATACACAATGACCTTGCTGCTTTCGTTTCGGGTTTTGGACGGGATTGATTCGTAGCCAGATAGCCTGATCGGGTTTGATAATTTCGGTTCACATATTACGATGATTGGGAAAAGGTTAGAAAACACGTACTGACGAAAATCAGAAATCCGTGATCTAAGTCCTCTTGCGTTCCACTGGATGACTGATGCTTCTCTGACGTCTTTGCGGAACGATTGTTGATCTCCTGCCATGACTCTACGCGAGGGCATAACATGACTGTATGAAGAACATATTGACTAGTCATAACGAAAATCAAGACATGTATGTCATAAATGTGATTATTGACATTTCATGGTCCTGTAGCTCTTGCGGTAGTTTCATTCACATGGCATGTTGCAAAACGGATATTGTATGCCATGATTGCATGGAAAACAAACACAAAAGACAGACCCTAACATAAAAACCATGAGATTCTTGTCATGTAACAACTTGACTACATTCTACGCTCATGATGCGCTCACGGCCGTTTCGCTAGCTTCACATGTACCAAGCTCGGTATTACGTGACGCGAACGGACGACATAGGTAAATGACACATCCAAACATGGTAATTACGACATGCGTCTCATGTAACAACATGACTACATGCCACACTCATGATGCGTTCACAGCGGTTTCGCTGGCTTCACATATGCCAAATTTGGCATTACCTGACGCCAATGGATGACGAAGCTATGTGACTGGTGCAAACATGATAATCCTTAGATGCGTGTCATGTGAGAACCTGACTACATGCTACAGTCAAGGCGCGAATACATTTAGCCGTGACGCGGAGCACGTGCTCGCTGACATTCGTTTTGTCGCGTCATGGCGGCGATGCCATGCAGGCGCCGATCTGTCTGCCATATACTCGCAGGCATGCGCCACGCTGCGTTGGTTTGACGCGTGCACGTTTGAACGCACCCGTGTTCCTAGGTCACGAAGAGAGGCAGACGTGGTGCGGTCTGGGTAACGTCTTCTGCTCGAAATGCAGCATGTCGAATTTCGCGTGGGTTGCCGTCGGGCTGCAGTGACGAACGCTGATCACGCTTGTCACGCCTCGCTTCAGACTATAGAGTACTCACGTTTTGCTAACGTAGCGTCACTGTGCCCAGCGTACGCGCACGTCAACGCTACAATGGAGTATATATGGGTCTTTCATGATGCGCTCGCAGCCGTTTTTCCAGCTCCACATATACCAAGTTTGTTGTTACGTGACAGCAATGGAATGCGAACTATATGACTGGTGCAAACATGATATCCCTGACATGCGTGTCATGTAAGAACATTACTACACACCACGCTCATAACGTGCTCGTGGCCGTGTCGCTAGCTCTACACATAATAAATTTGGTATAACGTGACGTGAATAGATGATGAAGGTATGTGACACATCCAAACATGATAATATTGACACGGAAGTGTTGCGCTGCATCAATTATCTCCATCTCGTAACGTTGTGGTGTTTTTTAAAGTGACATATCAATCTTCCTCATTCGTGCTTCGCATATCACCCATTCCCACTGTACTTGGGTTCAACCAATTTTTAGGGGCGAAGTTCCTTAAAGAGCACCCGTTCGTCCCTCACAGTAGTCGTAGTCGTCGTCATAATGTGTAACCAGTCTTATGTTTTGAGCTGCAAGGTAGTGCCGGTGCCAGATTTCTTCTGTGCGTTGTTGAACAATAAAAGATTCCCAGCGTGCGCGTTAACTAAAAGCCGAATTCTCCTGTCTCTCATTCTCCCTTAGAAGCCATTGGCATGTACATTAAGCACTACCTGACAAGAAAGGGTTGCTACGTTTTACTCGCTGGGCGTAACGTCCTTGGTTTTGAAAGGTTTAGCGAGCGTTGAGGCGCAGTGCCACGAATACAGTGAAGTAGTATATACAATGAACTTGAAGCAGTTAAAGATGGGAAGTAAACCCGAAGCGCAAACCGTAAGAAAGTGTGCGTGTGCCACCTCTCGTTTAGTCCTTGGAATGTCCGCTGAATGGCGGTGCTTCTATATGGGGAATTTATGATCAAAAGATGCGAGATGGTGGTACTTGGAGTGTTGAATAGATGGACGAACGGACACACAGGCAGATGCATGGATGGACGCATGAATGGAAGCAGGGGCGGAAGCATGGACGAACGCAGGGACGCACTCACAAATAGACGCACGCATGGACCAGTGGATGGACGCCCGGACACTCACACAGACGGACGCATGGGCGGACGGAAACAAGAACGAATGGACGGACGAATGCTTCGCCCAACTCTCCATCATTCTCTCCGTGTATATGCTGCCATTTTTTTTCCTTCACACATCCGTTCATTGCTTGGTTACGGCGGTTATCATTCGTTCTTTGAATTGAACAAGTCCCTTGCTTAGCGAGAACTTCGCAGCATACGTTAAAGCAGCCCCGTTTCAAGCATTCTGTTGCAGTTGCAGCTGTGTGCTTAAAGGATGAAATGTAGATGTGATTCATTTTATAGCAGTGATCTTCACAACATATATTGCTACTGCAGCGATTCAGGTAAGCAGCCTCAGTCTGTTATCTAACTAGATTAATTACGGATGATTTTCAAAGTGACTTAAAATGGATGCATCTTACGTACTTGGCTCCCTAGACAGTTGCAGTACAAACTTTGCGCTGCGTTAGAGAGTCTAGTTCCGGGCAGTAAAAGCGAACGAGCGCATCGAGGTACGTTAGACACGAGCGTCATCTGGCATTTATCTTCGAAAATGAAGGAAGGCGTGAATGCCCACGGAGAAAGATTCGCACCTTCCTTGGAAGCGATAAGGAGTAGAACGCAAAGCGACGGGCAGGTGCCGCCACCATGTCCTCTTAGCTGAATGTTGGAAACACTTGCCTTTTTGAGCAACGCGTGGCACTGTCAGCGCAGTGTCATAAGTGCTAAAGTCCTTAGAATTAGGTATGTGTGCCTTCTGTAGTATAAAAATACACATACGAAAGATCGATGTATTGTTATCGTGCCTCAGTACCTACAATATTTTATTTTTAATTGAAAATGGCACAAGTATAAACGCTGAAACTTGAGCAATAATTGTGGGTGCTGCGGATCGGGTTTGCCGTTTGAGGTACCATTTGGCCCGTTATGGGTATGGTTACCGTGGACAAACAGACAGTTGTAAAGACAGAAAGACCGAAATTCTGGCGTCGAGGGCTCCCAAGAAAGACTGTCGTATTTAAAAGCATGGTTTATAAGCTACAGCGAATTGCCTACAGTTTGTTGCGGCGTCACGGTTTCCGCAATTGTCGGTTTTAAAGCCGATGTTTTCTTTCTCCGAGTGCTTTGGCGGGGGTGGAATGGGGGGGGGGAGCAGCCATTTTTTGAGGGTTTCGCGTTTTCGGAGCAATTGAATTTTGACGTGAACTCGGTTCGTGATTCTAGAGCGTAAGCTTTTTCTACCAATAGTTAGGTAGCGATATAGTTCCAAACTTGGAAAATCTGCTGAAAATGATCATTCTATTGACACTATTACATATGAGTTGATCTGCTCTACGCTTTGATCTTTTGCAGCATAAGCTACACGCTGGCTGAGGTTGTGCAGTTTCACGTGGCTTACTGAGAGCCGTGCTGCATTTTCCCGACGAGCAGTGACGTCACACCGCGCACAGTTGACGCGCTGGCGAAGGCCTGAAAGATCCTGAAGTGACGTGTCGCTACGGGACTGGCACTTGACTAGCGTGAGCTTGACCGACTAACGGACGACGTCCGTTCATCGGTCAGTCAGTCCGTCTGTCTGTCCCTCCCTCCGTAGGTCACGCTGCGTATTCGCCTACATGGCCGCGTTAAGCCACACTAAGTTTTCCTTTTAATGAAACGACGCTAACAACCTTGAAGAGAGGTTGAAATTTGTTTTGGCGCTGAAGCTTATTTAGGAGAACGGGCAATAGACAATGTTGTTCCTCCGTGCTTGATTTCTTCGTAATCACGCATGTGCAGCTGCGAGGAGACCAGTAGTAACAAGTGTATTGTATATTTTGTATATTGAAGATTGCAATGAAAATACCGTAGCTTTTCAGGGGCAGAAAACACACAAAAGCAGTGTTAAAGCTGTAAAAGCCACCTCTGTTCATAAAAAAAGTTATCTTCCATCAAATTGGTAATCAAGGACTTCCCGTGAGCTCAAAGCTGCAAACTTATTGAGTGACTTCATTTCATCATATTGTTTGCTGCAGTCTGTTGTGCTTTAGCTGGTTATAGTAAAACCAACAGTGAATAAAAGAATTAAATTTAGCAGGAGAATTCAATGTAACTAATATTTGCTACGAGTAGCAAAGAACCTCATTTCTAGGATAAATGTAGTAAAGGAAATCTTTGCATACTGTTTGGAGTCGTTTCGCTACAGTATGCCGACTGATCTTCCTATATATACGAGTATATTTCAGGGGTGCCCGATTAAAAAAAAAACAGATAGTGAGCATTGCGAACTAAGCCATCGTAAATAGAAAACGTTCGATGCAGTACGGAACGGGGACTAGCGAAGAGAACAACACTAGCGCACAACACAAGTGTTGATATAAAATATCTAGTATGACAGTGTTTGAGTCATCATGCGTCAAGATACGCCTAATTCAGACAAGAAATCCTCCTTCACTTAACCTGAAGAGTGAAATTCATCCGCACATACTTTTTTGTATTTCGCGCCATTTATTTTGATGTGAACTACCACTCTTTTTTTGTGGAAGTTGCAGAGACCGGCGAGCGTTAGCCCGCTTCCGGCTCACCATTATGAAAACGTGCCACAGCTACACCATCGTCAGTTAGTTTGGTTTTGCGGATTCTGGTGACACCTGTCATGACCAGAGGCATCTCCCTCGGCCTTTCTTGTTAGCACAATCCTGCTTCCGAAATCTTCCAACCACCGATTACACTACTTTGTACAACAAGTATATACAATGAATACGGCGTTCTTTATAAAATGGTTGAAGGGAGAAATAGCTTTGTGCTAAGGGAGTTTCCGCCACGTGTTCCTATGCTGTATTGTAGAAAACCGTGACAAAAAGTATAACAAATCGCAGAAAAAAGAAGAAATGGGCCAATTGATAACGGCAATTGTCTTTTGTTCTTGTGAGTACGATTCTTTACAGCGCAACACGTTTGTTGCTATTATTTCGAATTCTTTCACAAGTCTCTTTCCTTGGCACATCTTTAGAGAAGAACTCACACAGCTCAGAAGCTAAATAACTTATACACCGATGATCTCATTGATTTCGCTTTATATGTAGGTACTCTGGACGCTTTGGTAGATAAGCTAAGCGCCCACAAATGCGTCCAAGTTGCACAAGTGTCGGCCACAGTACAGTTGGTGGGCATCGGGCTCATTTTGACTTGTCTCGAATAGTACGTTGCCACCACTCCCTTCCCACCACTTGCGATACTTGAGTATACGTGGTTATGCATGTTCTCTTTCTCCCTCTCTCTTCCTCTCGCTGCTGTATTTGTAGCTGTTTTTTCTGTTCACACTGCATCTACCTATTTTAGTTTCTGTTTTTTTGCTTTGTTATTTTTACTCCCTTTCATATTTTGTCTTTCTTGTCTTTATTTCTCGGGCTCTACCTGCATACGGTCATTCGCTTTCGATTTTTTCCCTCTTTTTTTTTCAATTTCTTTCTCTATGTACTCTTTCTCCAGTGGATCTCACCCTCAGTGCCCTGTCTTGCTATCGCTACAGTCTAGTACACAATCTGTGCTATCTGCCAGCGTGCCTGAATAGCTGAGTGGTTAGTATGCTCTTCTTGAAATCGTGAGTGTGTGGTATAAAACGCCACCTCGTCAAGTATTTCTCTTTTTTAATCTCTTTCTATCCTTGTGCTTTTTTTCTATCTCGGTACTCATTCTATAGACCAATAAAGTTGTAGCCTTGCACGCCACACAATCCCGACCAGTGTTCTAGGAGTGAGGAAGGAGATGACGAAAACCAAGAAAAAGAAGACAGCAGGTTTCGCTTAGTCAGGAGGCTAGTTTTTTGTTGAGGAATTGCGATAGAAGCCTGCCATAAACAAATCCGCCGTGTAGTGTCTGAAAAGCGACGACGAACTGTCAGGGACACGGACTCAAAATCCACTTTATTCCTAAAGACACAGACATATATATACAGGACAGAGACACATGCACAACGTCCCATTCTGGGTAAAAGGAACAAAAAGAAACTAAAACTAAAATGACATCGCAACTTGCGCTGAAAAAACTTCGGCCGATCTCACGTACCTTGAGGATGAATGTTACGCAAAGCATACACAGAGAAGGTTACTGCTTAATTTTTTTGTTAAGGAGAGCGTTACTAAATGACGCTAAAGTTATGTACAAATGTATGCAAAGACATATGTTAAGCAGTCACATGATGACTGTTGTGTAACGACGCTAGCAGCAACATGGGTACTAGCAACACCAGAAGCGGTAAGCTGATATGTAGCGCTTGTGCCTGCGAGAATGGCCGCCCTGGATGCTGCTAATAATTGAGTGTCAGTGGATGGCACTTTATTACGATTGTCCATAACGCGACGTGACGGCTGTGTGATAAAAGTACGTATTTACTGTTTATAAGATTAGATATAGCCCCCAATGCACGCAAAATTGACATTTCAGGAGCATTTTGGTCCATTAGAAAAACAGTTTTGAGATCTGGCGTGGCTCTGTGGTAGAATACTTGAGTGCCACGCGCAATTCCTGCTAGGACCGTGATATACAATTAATGTGTTCGTTGGGTAAACGCCGCCGATGCAAATGTTTATGGGCGAAGCTCCCTAGGGTCGACTTATTTGATGTCCAACACGCCCGACAAAACTCCAAATCAAAACTTAGCACCCGCACAACAAACAAATGGAACGATATATGTAAACAAGAGACTTATGCGTAATGAAGTACACGAAAACACAATGCACCAGGAGCAGCGCCATTTGTCTGTCCAAACTTCCAGGCTTCCATCAGCGTGTCCATTCATTCACCCATCCGTTCACCCGTGTGTCTGTCCATCCATCCGTCCTACCATCAGTCTATCTGTTCATTCTTTATACCAATCGGTGACGTCAACATATATTTTATGAACCTGAGGAGCTGTAGCTTTGCGTACTCCTCGTCATTCACTTCCTGAAAATGCATTGATTTTTCTTGACAATCACGAAATAAAATAACGAATGTCTGTTCGCATCGCTCCTTTGCTGATGTAGGCTGTCAATAACCTTCAGCGCGTTGCGCTTAATTACAGTTGCTCATAACCCGACGTGACGGCTGTATCGTAGGGCTACATATGTAATGTTTATAAAACTAAATAGGCATCACTGCATGCACACTTGACGCTTCAAACTTTAATGATCTATTGGAAAATCAGTTGCGAGACCAGCAGTGGCTCTGTGGCACAACATTGGTTTCCACGTAGAATCTTGGGGTATAATTTCTGCTAGGGCCCTGACATTTTTGCTTGTGTGCCTGTGAGCTGAATGAAGTCTATGTCAGCTTTTTCTTAAGGCTCATGCGTTGAAATCACCTATGCATTTTCTTTCCGTTCTTGGGTAGATATGAAGCGTCAGTCAGGCACAGACCTACGTACCAGTCTCGCAGAAAGTGCTTCATGACGTGCGCCACAGAATTGTGGCATTGTTGACGGCATAACCATCAAGCCATAAGTATTCGTCAAACTATCTTAGTCGTCACCCAGCATCTGGAGTAGCATGTCAGGGGAAAAGTGGGACAAAAATCTCCAGCTCTTCATTAAAATTACTCTTTCCTCCTATACTATTTCGGTTTACTCAAAGTTAAGGGGGTGATCACGACAGCACCCAGACGTAGGTGGAGATATAGACAGACAGATAGATAGATAGATAGATAGATAGATGGATAGATAGATAGATAGATAGATAGATAGACAGATAGATAGATAGATAGATAAGTAGATACATAGAAAAATAGATAGATAAATAAATAGATAGATAGATAGATAGATAGATAGATAGATAGATAGATAGATAGATATGCCTTCAATGTCTTTAGCATTGTTTCATACTGCCGAGTCTAATTTTGTGAGAAGCATCCATTCGTCTGCTGTAAATGCCGTAGAACAGTTCATACAACCATGGCGCCATCATCACATCCCGGATAATCCTGTCGAAAGAGCAGAGGTCATGCAAGAAAAGGTCACCTAACTCTGAGAACAAACATTCAAACTATGTTCCAGATCCACATGCCTATACTCAGCACTGTGCAGTACATAGACTAGCATTGTCTCAATGTGTGTTTCATAACTTTCTCTCTAGAGAGCACGCAGACATGAGCCTTCGATGCGTTCGTGTAAACTCAGGCGAAGTACCTCCATCGCGATGACTACTAAGGGTGCGACACAGTACAAACAATATTTCTGGAAAGGTATTGCAGAACAAGTAGAGCAGTCACCAGAAAGTGGTCGAACTGGATATGGCATGTACGAGATGACATATATCTTTCTGCAATAGCACCACTCTAAAGGGAATTGTATTCTTAGAAGACGTAAATAAAGAAAAAGGAAAAAAAAACACGATCCACTAGGCGTTGTCGCAGAAAAAGTGTCATCACAAGGGAAAACTGTCAGAGTTCTGAGGATATTGGTTCTCGTGGATTGTAGTGGGGATAAAAGATCCGGAATGGTGCGGATCACGGGATAGGTGTATTAACTCCGTACTCGACCTGCAGATTGTTATATTCGGTGTGTATACGAATACAAAAGGCAGTATAGGAGGAACTGCAGAAAGAAGAAATTCGAAACACTGGTGTTTACCTCCAGCTAAAAAATAAGAGCTTCGAAAAAAATTGTACACATATGGTGAGAAAAAATTGTAGGTCTGCTTAGCCAGCCGAACTTTCCTAGATGACCTAGCTGCTGTATCTTTAGGCTACGCCATACCATGTTTTGTGTAGGTCTGCGCCACCAGGAACGCCCTCCCTACCTTCTCCCTTTAGCGCTTAACTTCTCCTCGTTCACGGAGAATGCAATCAAGAAACCTTTTTCGCTGTGATAAAGCTGACAAACTAAATATCCCAAAAACGAATGCACTCACTATACATATGAATATAAATTTGAGAAAGTTTAGGATGATGAAGCAAAACTAGTTCAACATGCCGCTAGTAAGAATTTGCCTCACAAACAGCCGTCGTGGTTGTGTAGTGTAATTGTAGATACAGATGTAGATTCTAAACTTGTGGCTCACACCCACCATAGGAATTGGCCAAGAATCGGGTAGCATAACATATATATATATATATATATATATATAAGGGAAAGAAGTGTATACCTAAGGGCTCGTTTTTCCGTGTTTTTAACACAATAATAATGAGATATAACAGACAGTAATGCCAAGGAATGTAAATAAGAAGAAAGAAAAGTGGATGAAAAAATTACCAACTGTACAGTTGGTAATTTTTTCATCCACTTTTCTTTCTTCTTATTTACATTCCATTAATATTAATAACTTCCCCTGTACATTCCTTGGCATTACTGTCTGTTATAACTCATATATATATATATATATATATATATATATATATATATATATATATATATATATATATATATATATATATATATATATATATATATATATATATATACCAGTCAAAAGAATATAACAGCATTATTGATTTTTCGTAAATGATTTCTGACAAAAAATTTGGGTGAATTCATTTCTATTGAGGGAGCAATAAATGATTGATATCAACAAACATTTTTCAGTAGTCTACATCGGTTATCTGAGAACGTTTTGGAATTGATGTTATTGAGTAAATATCTTCGACTGTACAATGAAATCTTGACCGGCCTCGACAACTTTGCTGTTGCTGTGCCCCAGGGTATGAGCACCTAGGGATAGTAAATTTCACATTGTCAAAGCTAATCCAAGGATTCGTAACGGAATTTCTAGTGATATCTTCTTAACGATGAAATCTTTTTACAAGAGATCAAAAAAGTGTTCCACAGTTTCCTCTTCTCCACAAAAGGAGAAGAGCGGGGAGGGAGTCAAGCCTGCTCTAAACAAATAAAAATTTAACGGAGGAATACGACAGCGTAATCGAGTGAGTAAAACTTCTAGGTCTTGGTTATGACATGAGGAAGTTTTTCGGGGTGTCATTAGATGGTTGAAGTGTGGGAAATTTTCTAAAGATGGTATAGAGAATTGTGGCATCATCATTTTCTTCCGAAATCTAAACGCTACTCTAAAGGCTGTTGTAGGTGTAATATTTATAGCTGGTCCGTCTAACACCGCTTTTGCTAGTGCATCAGCTGTTTCATATAGAGTTATGCTTCTATGCCATGGAACCCATACTAATCGCTCCTGGGTTAAGTGATTCGGTACTAGGGAGCTGCATTCACCTCATGCTTTCGAACTACCGGATGCCGTGAGCGCACTGCAGACCAACAAGGAGTCCGTTATTATTACGGCGGAATGAATTGATGTTGGCAGTTTTAGAAGGGCCTGTACTATAGTTAAAATTCTGCAATAAATTTAGGGGTAAAATCTAGAATTCGGAGGGAAAAGGACGAATCTAGAACAGAGCAAAATATACCGATGCCACTCTTTTTAACTTTCTGAGAAGCATCTGTCGCAATGATGATCTGTGCTTGCATTCCTAGCAGGTAGTCCTGTAAAGATGCTCTTAAGATATTATTCGGTAGGTGTTTAGCACGATTAGAGGAAATTTCGCCAAATTATATTTGGATAGATGTTGTCGAGCTACAAATTGGAAGAACCTCCCTAATGTTCGCAAACAGTGGGTCGAGAAGAGACTGTATAAACTTTACTTGAGGTGTGTGAAATCTAGTCCATTGACAATAAAAAAAATAAACCAGGTTGCGCAACTAAAACTGCTTCTTTGCGCCTTAAAAAAGGTTTGAATACACTTAGGTACGTTTGCACAGCCAATATACTGAATATAGTAAGGAGTGAGGGAATTCTAGCTTAAGTACGTTTGCACAGCCAATATACTGAATCTCTTTAGGAGTGAGGGAATTCAAGCTTCCATATATAAAAAGTTATTCGCTACAGATCTAAATAGCCCTAAGCACATGCACAGGGCCTGCTTCTCCAGAACAACAAGAGGACGCATCTTATAAGCAGGTGCTCCGGAGTATGAACACATCCAAATTGTAGTACCGGCCTACCATACGTGTGCCATATTGATAATAACGTGGATCTGTGCATTCCTAATCTCCTGTTGCTTATCCTTCGTAATAAGCCAACTGCCCGAACACCCTTTGCTACATTATATTCGATGTGGTTTCGCCATACTAGAGAGCTGTCGTATATATCTCCTAGGTATTCAATGGTTTTGTTGTTCGGGTTTCATTGGACGCGGATATTACCGTAGCAGGGATGGAAAAAAAACTTGTCTCTGCCAAAAACCATCGGCTTCCACCACACTGTGTTTTTTCGAGCAATTATTTTGGCTTTTTTCTCATCTAATGCATTAAATTCGGAAATGTACGGATGTACCACTTCTATTTTTTGAGTATGCCTTTTTTATTTTAGGCCAGCCACTTAGAAAGAGATTGATGTGCTCTGATCACTGTATATAGAACACGTTGTCAGTATTACTTCCAAATTTGGACGTAATCTAAGCTCTAATATACACACACAATAAACTGATTTAAACCCTCGCTGTGCGCTGTCCTATTCAGCAAAATAGTTATCGCGAAGATGCAGAAAAACATGACTATGGGCACACGTGTGTTTTGTGTACTGGCCAGCTGCTACGCACATAAAAATCGTTGCTCCTGCTGTAAAAATGAATGTGATCAAAATAAAGAAATCTACATTTACCTTAAACACGCACTGTTTTGGTGCGATAATTCATTCTAAAATTTATCACGCTAGCTTTTTCTACCTAATCAAACTTTTACGATACCAATTTGGCAGTGAAGCTAAACAGAGTGGCGTGAATAGTGGCCGTTTTCAGTATAACGAACTTCGACTACGTCTCACTCTAGTTCACCTGGTTTCCTTGAGCAATCCTACCTCAGCGAGCCATTTCCAATGATCACAACTGGCGTATATCTGAAACACTTAGCTGCAACCACGAGCAGGCTTCCCGAAATTTCAACTCTAATAAAAGGAATAAGGTACTACAATTACGCGGTAAGTCCTCCTCGTTGCCGGGTAGACATCGACAATGACATAACCTCCTAGACCCATCAGTCTTTTAAGTGGACACATTACGCTATAAAAAGCTGTTTTCACGCTATCCTTGCGTGCTTTGTGCAGTGCCCAATTTCCTTATCTGACAAAAATTGCGGCGTGCCATCGACACGGCTTTCAGACAATTTTGACCTTTGATCCTCCATAAAAGCACCCAATTGAAAAGCAGTACAATGACGTCCGAAGTGAATTATACGAGCGATATTGCAGTGATGCCCACTAAAGCATTGTTTCGCCAGCTGACTGTACAGGATGATGTATAGCTCTAGATTCTATAATCTATCTAACAGTACAATACTTCACAGAGTGCGACCTCCATGGGCGGGTGCCTATAGATGAGGTCAATCCATATCATTCGCTTGGCATCCTATCTATTTCCCCTTGGGATGCCCTTATGAAGCACCCGTTTCTTCACTGCTTCCAAGGTCTTACTTGACGTGCCATTGTGTCAAGAGCACGGAATGGGCTAACGTTATGCATGTGCGCCATTCAATTTCAGGAATAATGAATTGAGCTTGAGAGAAGCTCATGCGTGGGCGGGCCCCGTACCCTTGGGACTAGATAGAAGGAAGTAAGAAACAGAAATGAAAAATAAAGGCAGCGGTGTTCACCAGTCTAAAAAAAACTGGCCTGATAACCTACAATGGTGCCAAGGATGAGGAGTTTCAAAAGATTGAGATGGAAAGAAACAGATGCTGGGTCGTTTTATTTTAATAAATTCTAGCTTTTCTTTTTTTCCGGCTCGTCTAATTCTTGTGTGATAGCAGCATTCTGTGTGCTACGATATTTTAATGAAACGCTATAATTGAAGAAATTTAACATTTATGAACTCGTAATCATCATAACCTCATCGCAATTATAATCAGCTAAACAGCAAAATCACTGAAATAGACCAAGGAAAAGAGATAATGGAAAACCTTTGTTAAAGTGAAAAAATGTTTTTATGATAATCAGAAGTTTTTAATAGGTTGAATATGACCTTACTATTACTACGTTTATGCAATTTCTGACGTCAAATGATATACTTTCCAGTAGAAGATGCAATTTTTCTACGGACTGTTTTTGTTTTATTATTAGGATGAAGAAGTAGCGAGTACACAAACGTACCTTGTGACTAAAGGCGCAGTGCTTCAAAGACAAATTAGCTTATACTACTGCCAAGACCGCTGAGGGTCTTTAAGCTTCGTACTGACGATCGTGTATAGGATAACACTGTACATGCCCCGGATCCTAATCTTATATTGTGAAACAAGTTGGATTTTATGAAATCTTGCACATCTCCATGCCAGCTAAACGAAAAAAGTCTAGCATATACGCACTATTCTCCAGCTAGCTTCATACACTGAAATATTTTTAAATGGTATAATATGAAAGTTTCGTCTCTAAGCGCGCACGTCGTAAACTTCCTAGAATGACTCTTGCGCAGTTATGGCTTCAGTATTTCACACGACATTACTCTTTTTAAAAATATTGCGTTCGTTAAGGCTTTAAGCAGCTAAATTGGTGAAACGCATATACTTGTTGGCTGGGCATGTGTCATGCCTTACATAAGGAGAAGACTGAAATGATGCTTCACTTAGGTATGTGTTTCTTAGCAGTCAAAACGAAATCCAGTTCGGATCATGAATTGACGCTTCTCAGGCAATGAAATGAAAAAGAAATGAGATCAAAATACACTAGCAAGGACCAAGTGCTTAGATAGACATTTTGCTGATAAGAAAAAGCACCATTTTTGCAGATGCCCACATTCAACATAAATATTTCTCCAGCAGGGCCCGCCCAACAGCAACACCCTTCTCTATGCGGGACACACAGGTAATAAGCGGTACTTCCCCATAACAAGTCAACACATCAGAGTTATGGCGTAATCACAAGACAGTGAGGCTTTTTTTCCGAATAACTCAAATACAACCCTTTTTGTGTGTGTCATCCCAGCAGAACGTTTCATTGTATACAGAATGAATGACTTCTCATATAAGAACGTGTAAATGAAGAATACCCTCTCAATTGATAAAAGTCTGTGTAAGAAAGAAAACTGGGGATGTAGAAGGATAGTAATGAATTCTTAATCTTTAAAATTTCTGGGTTGCAGTAAGTATAAAAGTACGTGCCGTATATACATACTAATCTTCATATTACGCGTAAGCTAAGAACTATCCACCTAGCTAACCCTCTCTTAGGTCCTTCTTGCCGAAGAGCTCAGCCACAGATACTGCCCTTCCTTCAGACGAACCCACGAGATTACTGATTCCGTACTATTAGGATTTCGCTCCAGTCGAACATGGCACTGTTCGTTTCTCAGTAATTTTTATTGACCCTATGATATGAGTATTTGGCAAGTCAGAGCAGTCAACGACTTGTTGACGTCGGTGTTAATCGTGGTCCGCATCATCCAGCGGAATCATGTATTGCAAAATTAATTATGCGCTTAAGCAGTATGGACAGGGCGTAATGTATATTGTTCAATCGAAACCACAGGTACTAAGATAATGAGCATGTTATTGTTATATAATTATCGCATCTGCATATAGAGTGCGTTTCGAAAGAATGAGCTGCCTCCTACCATCAGTGAAGTCCACATGTGACAACTCTCCAGATATGACAGATTTGCTGGGAAAGATTAAAAGTTGAAATAAGGATTAATTGTCAAAAAATAAATGTTGCTTTATTGTTTTAATATATGGACCTATAGTTATCAAACATCAATAACGCGACGACAAAACGTTCAAACGTCCAAGCTTTGGCGCCAGCGACACTCTGCAATCAACAATGTCGCAGCACTCGATATATATGCCTTTCGGGTTGACCTCTATAGTAGGCACGTGTGCGTGATGACAAAATGCCACAAGTTTAAGGAACACTTTGTTTAAGCTTTGAGATAAACTGTTCTCCTTAATATGAGAAGTACTAAACGTGTGGAAAGACCTCATCTCGTAGCGTTTCTTTTGTGCCATCATGAGGATTCCCCATGCTGCAGCTATGCAGTGCATTATTCCGCAACATTTTGCATCAACTAGACCAAAAAGTGCTTTATTGATGCTCTTCATTTCTTGAAGTGAACAGTCATCAAAGGACTAAAAAATTACCACAATAGCTTTACTGTCTGATCTATAATTTAGGGTAGATTGGAAGCTCAAAAAAAGTGCCGCCATATCCACGAAGTGAATGATGATGAGTGGGCGAAGCTCCGGAGGTAAACCTGGTAAACCATGAATCCTCTGTACATTTTGCCCACTCGATTTTATTACATCGCTCCCCCTAGCGTACGTCGCCGCACTAAATCGAACGATTGCCTTCAACCAATGACACGCGCCATATGTGACGTCATTCCTATTTTATAAGATCTCGCGGTTTTCATCAACTACAAGTACCGCTTTCTAGTTTATAACATCTTGCATCTTTTCATCATCAGCTACAAGTACCACCATCTAGTAAACACTACAAGAACTAAACAAGAGGTGGCTTCATACAGGAGACGGTACCGCCATCTAGTGAACACTGCAAGAACTAAACTAGAGGTGGCTACATACAGGGGACGGAACCGCCATCTAGTGATTACTGCAAGAACTAAACTAGAGGTGGCTACATACAGGGGACGCACAGCCCACGCCCTAAGGAGCTTCGTCCCTAAAACGTAGTGTGCCATGAGCTTAAGCTGTATGTGTACTTCCCACAGGTAGCCGCTGGTGCTACAGATATGTCCTCAGTGCCAAACTAATATGCTTTTTGTAACAGGTGAGCTCGCCTAAAGGTAGAAAACAGGTGATGTGAAGTGGTACTTGTTAGCTGCTGCATTTGCGAATGCATTCAACCCCCGAATCGATACCCACTGTCGAGAAACAAGTAGCCGGAAGAGTAGATACAGATTACATGGAGTGTACTAGCTACGCCGACATTGTACAGATGCTGGAGAAGACGAAAAAGCTAACGTAGGCCAGCACAGCTCTTTTTGAGGAAAGAGCGCGCAGATTTAGGAGTGCCTTGCACTCGAGTGTCATAGGCCAAGATACGTAAATGACTTGGTATTTTCCGTCAAGGAAATGCTCTGGAGTGTATCCGCAAAAACAAACTAATAGCAAACTCAGTATTGCACGACACAGCACACACGGTGCTTGAGCCAGTGTTTAAGTGAGCATCCTGTGCGCATGGAATCTTTCATGTAGCCACAAAAGAGCCCTAATCGCGAAATCTGCGTATGCAACTGTTGCTTCGAATACAACATTTACAACAAAACATTTATTTTGAATACAACAAAACATTTATTTGATGTTCTGTCCAAGAAAATTGGTGAATGGTGTTCTGGAGACGCTGCGTTAGAGCGCCTCGAGCGTGCAGCGGAGGGGAACGAACACATCAAGTCACATCACACGTGAGACATTAGCGCAATCAGGCACTTTTTTTTAAAAACAAAGCGCGTGGCTCTGAGACGGGTGTGCGCGCCCGTCTCAGAGGTGATAGGTTGTAGAACGCAAGGCGACGGGTAGGGGCCACCACCGTCTCGTCTTGTCAAAGGGTTAGAAACACTCGTCATTTCGGGCAAGCGTTGCATGGTGAGTGCAGCGTGATAGGCGCTATGGTCCTTTAAGTTACCTAAGTATGCCTTTTCTAATAAAAGTGCACATGCAAATTATATACGTGTTGTTATGGTGCCCCAGACAAGTGCAGTAATTGCTTTTAATTTGACAATCGCACAAGTATAAACGCTGATTCTTGAGCAACATTGGTGGGCGCTGCAGATGGGTTGGCCTTTCCATGTACCCGGTGCCGTTAGGAGTAGACAAACAGACAAATGTACAGACAGACAGACAGATAGACAGACAGACAGGCAGACAGACAGACAGACAGACAGACAGGCAGACAGACCAAAATTTTTGCGTCGAAAGTCCCCAAGAAAGACTATCGTCTTTAAAAGTGAATAAAATCAATGTTTATAAATACCTATAAAAGTGCCTTCAGTACAGCCAATAATAACTGGGTATACTCAACAAGAGACTTACTCCTTTCTATTTACTGCTTCTGATGTGCCAGGTGTGAAAAGTTTTGCTCCTATGGGGTCTAAATAATGGCAAACTCAAGTGTAAAGTTTGCAGTTTATTTTCACCACAGAGTTATACATTTACATTTGCCATGCCGACGTAATGAACATACAATGCAAGTAGGTTGACAGCGGTCGTATTTAACGCATATAACAGATGACTAAACACCTTTGTTGACAATGAGTGTCAGTCCTGTCATTTCCCATCTCCTCATTCTTGTTTTTCTTGATTGATTGCTTAATAGTAAATTAAACGTATACTTCGCTTAGTCACAAGAATATCAATGAAAAGAATTACGAAATACTTTGTTTTTAGCGAGCATTAAGTTGCTTGTTCCTGTTATAGTGATTTCCGGGACCTTCTTGTCTAGTAATTTATAAAAAGCTTCTTTTAGTGATCAAGCTAGTGTTTTCTGGAGCGATAACTTCAACAAAGGACCTCTTTTGCAGGATTACCACAAGGAAGATAATTTATCCTTCGATTTGAAGATTACGTCATCGCAATAACGGATTTATTCTGAGTGGTTACAGTGCACAATATTACTGGCAGCTTACGTGCATTTAGACTTGTTTTTGTGTCGTGTTTTGAGAATTTGTTTTTACTTTTTATCGGTACAGATCGACTTTGTTTTTTTCGCTCTATACGTTTGCAAACTCTGCGTTGCAGCAATATTGTGGGAACAAACTACCAATGAGAAAATGGTGGCGAATGTATTCAGCATGAAACACTACAAGGATCGCCATATTTATTATGCACTGAACCACCTGGGTCTTTTTCATTACAGACCAGGATATCAGCACTGCTGTGCTCGCAGATATGGAAATGAATGATCACGTAGTATTGTAATTACAGTAATACTTTGTATGCGATTTTTCCATTGTGTTTTCTTTGCTTTTCAAAATGTTAGTCACTGCCTTCTCAAATATTAATGTCCTCATGCTGGTAGCACTGCAATACTGCCACAGGCAAAGTAGGCAGATAGAGTGATCTACATACTCAATATTGACTTTTCTAATGTTTTCTCACTAAATTTTGTTTAAAGTTTACTGTTTATGCCAAGCTATAACGAGATTTTTATTGAATGTTTTTTTTCGGTGAACATTGCCTTATTTTATTATTTAAGTAAACTTTGGATGTTGCTTTTTCGTATTTACTTAAGTAGGCTTCAGCAAATTCCTGGAAGTATTGATACAAGTCGGTAATGACTTCATAGAGGAAAAAATAACATGGACTAAAACATCGGATGTCATTAGATATGGCCGAAAATATGTGTATTTTTAATATTTATTTATAGCTCTGATTTTATCATACAGGTCTTCAGCGACACGGGCTGTGTTATTGCATTTTCATTCGGGAGTCTACTAGAAACACCTCAAAATATCGAAACGGTCATCAATGCGAAATATTTATGAGCGCAGGTAATCGCTGAGGCTGCAAATATGATTTCTCTACCTGTCACAAGAAATAGATTTGAATATAACTTTGCGTGTCAAACTTGCTAAGCAAGGCATTATGTTCGCATGAAAAATATTGCACTAGTTATGAAAAAACGCACAAAAGATGACGATGCCATCTTGTCGCATGGTGATACTGGTGCTTATTGCCTTGTCACTTGCCTTCTAAACTGTTATATCAGCGCGCTGAATATAGTTTCTAAAAGAAGAAGGAAAGAAATGCAAAGTTTCATGTGGATTCGACCAAGACGAATGGGAAATGAAATCCCTCTTCCATTTTTTCCTAGTTGGTTGGAATTCTGCGTATCACAGTGCCCCAAAATATGTCTACATTTGACGTGGTTTTTAAGCAAGCCTCAACCTTCACACCTGTCAAGTGACGATGTGGCGGGATGACGTCACTAAATACCCAGTGACATACATCTGATTACTTGACAAGACGATGCCATGGTGGGATTTGAAGTCGTCACTCAGGCAACGTCAAGTGCTTGTTTCACGGGATTGCTTGAGATCATAAGAGACATTTGCCACATCGCAAGTTCTAGCAATGCCGCGCAACACATCGTGTAGGTTTAGCAAACTAAAACTTCAACATCTTCACCTAAGGGCTTTAATAGAAGCAGTCTTATGGTCGTCTTATAATAGCGCATCATGCAGTTTAACTCAACAATACGGTGTGATACCACAGTTTTAAAGCTCTTACGTAGGTGTATCAGAAGCGTGTTTGACCAAACGAAATACGTTTACTCAGGTAACACTAGTGCATACAAATACACACCATGGCTGATTCGCAAGCGCAGTTTGCAGTTGCTCATGACGCGCTCGATACGCTTTCCTTTTTTAAAGTGAAATTACGGCACAGAGAAACTGAACATACTTTTCAAAAATTAGCGTCCTAGCACAGCTGCCGTGGTTGACAGGTTGGATGCGCTGATAACCGAGGAGCTAGCACCGATGTTCTGCTAGACGTGCCGTCTGTCACCGGTAACAGCATAAGAGCAAAACCAGCTGAGCCTCGTGGTGAAAGCTCGTTTCTCTCGGCGGTGTGCTCGCTGCCCAGTCATTGCTTTCGGCTGTACCAAGCAGCATTGGTTCACGTATTCTGAGTAAATGCTGCCTAGTTCGACTACAGAGCTGGTTGTCTTTCGTGACCACGCGTCAGTGAGCTTACTCATGGGTTTTACCACTCGGACTTCCTCAGACTCGGATCGAACCATGAGTCTGAGTGTGAGTCAGTCCGGGTGAGTAATGTTTTCGTCAGTGTGAGTCCGAGTGAGTTCAGCTCATGAAACTTTTGGTGAGTCGGAGCTCCAGTGCAGTATATATTTATCGAGTGGGTCTGATTGAGCTCCGCATTATTTAGCCGACTTAATTTTGTAACTATCTGGTAGGACCGCAGCATTTCGGATCCACTGGCTGTTGCTAAACCATCACAAAATGCCAACTGCGTACCATGTGTGTCTTCCTGTGCTCCAACCCCGTCACAAGAGCTTCAGGCATACTTCTCTATCGTTGTTAGCTACAGTATCACACCATTGCGCAAAATACCCAAAAAAATAGTGTAGCGGGGACCACGCTTCTTTGAAGAATGATGAAGGGGTGCATAAGGAATGCCTCTCCCGACTCCACAAAAATAATAATTCATGGCGTAGTGGGTACCTTGTAAGTTTGCTTGTAGCAGTTACTAAAGAGTGTTTAAAAAGGTTATGAGAGGTCATCGAAGTTGAAAGAACAGTATTAAGAGAGAGCGTTCCAGTTTATCATAATGATAACTACTGTTACCGACAGAGAAACTACAATGAGCTTTAAGAGCTTCATTGCTAAAACGTTGTTTGACCTTCGCACTACGTTTTCAAAGCCCGCCTAAATCAAGTTTGATTTCTTTTGTAAAGACATTGTAACTCCATGAATGGAGCCACATACTGAACCTCATATCTCTACACATCTCATCGGAACAACTTTTAAAGAACGGCCGCTGGTTTTTGTTGTCAACATTTCAATGGCTGCATAACATGACGGTCGGAATATTTACACTTTCATAACCGCATGATGACCGCTGCTCTATTGTGAAATTTTTATTGCTTGCCGAACAGGTAACCTTCTTATCTTACGAGATATTTTCTACCTCAAGGAACCGGGAAGAGTTGCGCCTGTTTCCGAGCTTTCCTTACCTTCCTTTTTGCGTATATATTCCGTTCAAATGGCGCTATAATTAGGGTACTTAGTAATCTCAATGTGGGGCAATTTACCCATTTGTACTCCTTTTTACTGATAAGACCGTATCATTTTTTGTCTTCGCGAACATCACGTCTTGATATGGCAGCAGTAAAGCTAAAATAAATCAAAAGGCAGAATGAATCCCTTTCGAGAATGACTTATAGAGTGCAGCAGGTGAAAAGGCCTAGTCATTTGGTAGTAACGAGTGATATAATTTTGTGTATATAGTCGAGCATGTTTGTTCCTTTATTTTGATATGTTCTCGTATCACCCGCAGAGACTGTTAACAATGCTCGGCGCAGAACACGTCACAATGTGACAGAAGCATCACGATTGTTTGAGGTCAGCATGCTAAGATTACACACACTAAATAAATAGTAAAACACATTCGAGAGCTTATGCTAGCCCCTACAATATTCTTGGAAGGTTCAATGACTACTGTATAACACAGAATGCCTTTCAGTGATGAAGGGATTTGCGATGGTCGATGCTCTGTTCATCGCTATCGGTGCAGAGCGTGCATTGCCTGAACCCATTCTTTCATTGCGATAGCAAACACATGGGTAGTCTGGGCTGGTTTTCGGACCCGCGTCAACCATCCTTCACCTTACACGTATATGTGTACGCATCCTTATATATATGAGAACACAAGAAAGAAAAATAATCCAGTGAAAAAACTGCGGCAAGTAGAATTGAACGTCTAACCTTTTGTTTTTGAGCGTGTGGTGTTAGCCACTGAGCCACAAAGGAGTGTCCCTTTCAACATTGAAACGGCAAGTTATTTACATCTACTACTTTACGCTGGTGGCGCCAATCTCGAGGAAAATAGTGTATTTCAAGTATTACCAGTGAGATGTCGCGATGAGTACGCTCGGCGTACATCTCGGCGCCCAGCACGTCGCGATGGGGTGAACCGCGTTCATTCCCACGTGTGCTTTGCGTCGCAGACGGTAAGGGGCCTTATCCGCGCACTCATCATGTCGTGGGAGAGAATCACGCGCCTTAATTTGGCTTTCCCTGGAAAATTTGGGCTTTGTGGCTGGGCGTACAGAGATCCGTTGCTCGCTGCACAGGCCACGTTTGCGAAAAAGCCCGTTTTTCAAACACAGTGAGGTGACAGCTGGGTCACTTCTTAGTTTGCACTCATCACCTGTTATTACGTCTCGTGTGAGTGATTCTTAAGAGAGAGAAAGGAAGAGAAAAGTGAGCGCCGTTATTGTCTGCTTCAGTGAGCGACACCGTCACAGTAGCTCACAAGGGATGGGGATGAGGAGGGATAAAAAGGATAGGAGTAAAGGTGTAGAAAAGAGGAAGAAGAAGCGACAAGAAACTGAGGGGATAGGAGAGAAAGGAAAGATGGAAGCACAGTCACTGGAGTCCGAGGACGGGGCACACTTGCGAGAGCTCTTGTCGGCGTCGGTAGATGGCGTAGAGCAAGTCCAGTAAGTCAGAGCCACACTGTCGTCGAAGGTCGTCGGCGGCAGGAGGTGACGTAGGGCGAGCCCAGTAGGCCAGAGCTACGCTGACGCCGAAGATCGCATGCGCCTGGAGCGCGCGGGCGCACAACCGGTCGGCCCGGAATCCAGCATGCGTCGATTTGTTTAAACAGTGCGTGTTGAGCTGTAAGCGCTGTTAGTTCACTCTCGTTAGTTTGCTTCGTGGAGTTCTTCGGCTCCACGAAGCGCCATCTCTACAGAGCGTGGTCTCCCCTGGACGCGCGCTCAACACACTCGTAACTCGGGAGAGCACAAAAGTGACTTCGCACGCAGCGCGGCTGCGTTTACAAAAGGACCGCGCTGCTAACACGCGACGTGGGAAGAACTGTGACAGTTGTTCGCGCTTGACTTGTGTATACTTGTGCGCTCATTTTGTGTGTCTTTCTACCTGTTTGAACAGCCTGCTTTCTGTCTCGCGCTGCCACAGTTGCTAGTCCGCGCTCGCCTTGTGTAGGACGATTTCGTGCGTGCTTTCTGCGTTGGGTTTGTGCTGCAAGTTTAGAGCTGCTTGCCGTGGTTAACGTGACTTTACAATTTGTTGCTGTTTCTGAAACAATGCGCAACAAACGCTCAACTATACCTCTGTAAGGACACGTTTCCGTTTCTTGTTATACTATTTCCTATCTAAAGGAATCAGCCACGTTTTTTAAAGCACAGAAAGCTACGGAAGTCCCTTTTGAAAGCAATATCATTATACGAGAACAGATGTCACCAGACACGTTCAGTCGTACGATACTTCTTGTCAACAAACAAAAATACTGAGCGCTCTAAACTGAGAATGAGTTTGGTGTTGCATACGCCTGTCTTCGACCTTGAATGGCGCGTCCTGGTACAGGAGTTCGTTTATTCAGTTGAAAGCAAAAGTAGTATTTCGTGTTGCTAGCCAATATTCACCACCCACTCCTGTTGCTCTACTTTTGTTTAAAATTCAGCGAAGGCTGTATTGCAGGTGTTGTGCGTACATTTCTGAATGCCTTAGCCTACGTTTTTCATTCAGATGTGCCACCTGTCTTTACCATACATTTACTTTTCTGAAGTGCATTTCCTGTATAGCATATTTTGATGTCCTCATTTACATGCGTTCGTATAAGGAGAAAAGTTTATGCAAGCATCGAGGGAGCACATGAATGCTTCTGTCGTCGCTGAATGTGTTCGTGCCGTGCCGGTTCTCCTCGTTTTGCAGATGGCACGTTATATGTTGTGACGGCGGGCATCCTAACGTTGTTCAAAAGAATATATACACATGTTTTTAAAACTTTCTTCACTACTGTCACATGTACTTCATTATATCGTGTAGTGTAAGCCCGCGCTAGATGGGGTGGCATCCACCTGATAAGTGTTTGGGATGAATGGCAGGCGCTCAGCTCTGCAGTCTACAAAGGCCTAGCATGCTCGGGTTACTTGCCCTCACAATGTGCTCTCTTGTTGTCTGTATACATGAAATAATTTTGTTATCTTTTAGTTTAGTGTACCACGACAGGGTCAAGTAGATAAGAGGCCAAATATTTCTGACGTTGGCTAGGAAATGCAAACTAAGCTGCAGATGAATGCTTCTATGAAAGATTGTTTTAGGGGTGAAGCTCCTTAAGACGTGGGTCTGTATATCCTACGCTGCATGTATTAGTAGTAGTAGTAGTAGTAGTAGAAGTAGTAGTAGTAGTAGTAGTAGTAGTAGTAGTAGTAGTAGTAGTAGTAGTAGTAGTAATAGTAGTAGTAGTAGTAGTAGTAGTAGTAGGGGTAGTAGGTAGACACCAGTAACTCATACCCGCTCTAGAGCAGGTATGTGCCACAGGGGATATAAAATGGGAGATCGTGGTACTTGGAGTGTTCACTAGGTGAACGCCCGGACAAGCGAATGGAAGCACGGACGGGCGGATGAACGCTTCGCCCCACTCATCATCATTCAAACCGTGGGTATGCTGTGATTTCCGGCTGCTCCTTTAGCCAAGTTGTCAACAAACTACTACGTCACGTTCTTTCTTGTATGAATGTGTACATATGCCCGAGCGATTAGCTTAGTTCATAACGAGCCCGAATAACTCAATTACGCGTCTGAGTAGAACTTTTCTTCCCAATAGTTTTGTGAGGAGCGGGAAATGAACTAATTTTTTTGCTTAGCAATATACGGAAACAAGATTTATATAACTTTGAAAACTTCTGTTGTTATGTGCAGCTTTAAGAAATGTACACTGTAATGAATGGTAGCTAAATGAGGAAGACAAGCGAAACAGTCAGTGTTTACTCTGGAACTTTTTGTGTAGTTTTTTTTCAGTGTTCGCTGATACACCGCAGATGAGGAAAAACCTAAGTTAAACGAAAACGGGCCAAATAGAAGTCGTTTACGATGGTTTTGTTCAGAAGTCCTTCATTTACACAGCTGAATAGCTTTTTAAATGAAGCCTCGCTTAACAGCAGCCACCACAAACTACTACTACTACTATTACTACTACTACTACTACTACTACTACTACTACTCTACTACATACATACATACATACATACATACATACATACATACATATACCTACATACATACATACATATACATACATGCATACATACATACATATACACATACATACATACATACATACATACATACATACATACATACATACATACATACATACATACATACATACATACATACATACATACACATACCATCATTTCTAGCGTAGCGCAGCTCCACTTATGGAGAAATTCGGTTAGACAGCGGCACTAGAATCAACTCTTAGCATTAGTGATAGAAAATGGATATCACAGAGTGCCTTGAAAAATCAACTAAACATAACGTTTCAGCAAAGACTGTTTTCAAAAGCGAAACTTATTTGTGAATGAGCCGAACTTCTACCCGCACTGTGAGTACCATTTTCTTTCCGTATTAATACCGGACCGTTGCCGCAAAGGGTGAATGTTTCAAGCACAGCAAAACGCACTTGATGTAAAACAGTGAAACGTAGAAGGGTGACGTTTTAGTTCTCTTTATCAGCAATGACCGGTTACAATGCAAACATAAATTGAAGCTCCACCCGCAAGCGCTGCTGTTCAACCCAGGTCCCGGTGATCCAGATGGAACTGCATAGATGCCTAATCAAAATGCATTTGCTCTTTTTCGTGGCGTCTCGCATGCGTGGCCAATTCGAGGTTAGGTATTTTTCAAACATACCGATGCTCTCGGAACCGCCATCTACGGGAAGCCTTCAGAAAGCTCAAAAGCTTGTGGATAATCGATTCAGCTCATTTATGAAGTTTTACAACAAACGCTGCTATTAGATCATAGCACGGGTCACGCGTGGCGCCGTAGTGTCCACCACCACTGGTGTCCGTATCTCCTATCGAACGAAATAAGAAAAAGAACTCAAATGAAAACACCCAGGACAAAGTGGTATTCAAACCCACGTCCACTGCGTGCCAGCCCAGTAGCCTACCACTAATCCACGCTGGTTCTTTTTTTTCTTTAATGCATAAAATCATCTCCAGTAATAGTGAACAACGTTCAAAATACTTCATAAGAAGTCGGGCAAACACACACAAACGTCCAGAAGGGAAAGCCACTCCGGAACGGGGGCAAAGGTTATTTTTTTTACTCATTCGCAATTTTGCCTTAGGCAGGCTTGGTGTCGGAGGATGAGTCACGTTTATATGAGTAATAAGGCGTTTTAAAACAGCAAAGGAAGGACAAGGCGTCACACAATGCGAATTCTGTATTGAGTGGGCTCTCAAATGGAATGAAATAAAAAAAACTTTATTTCAGTCCTGCAAGACGCGCTTAGAGGGCAGCGGGCGTCTCCCACGTAGGGACCGACAGGAAGTACCTGGCGGCCGCTTCGTGGGCCTGCTGGACGACCCATTGCTGGTCGGCGAAAAGGAAGCTCCAGAGAGACCTCTCCCACTTATTTGAGGTAGAGTCGGCAGGAGTTGTTCTACACTCCCAGAGCATGTGTGCGAGTGTCGCTGTGTGTCTACATGATGGGCATGTGTCGCTGGGGTATGCATCGGGATAATAATCGTGAAGCGTGGCAAGGTTTGGGTACGTGTGTGTCTGTAATAGGCGTAGGGTTAATGCCTGCGGTAGGTTAAGTTTCGGATGGGGGGGGGGGGTGGAAAAAGGCGGCGTTCCTGGTAAAAGTGCTTTGTAATTTCATTGTACGTAATTTGTGCATCCCGATTGGTATCTAACCCAGCAAGATGGGGTTCCCCTGTGGCGATGCGGTCGGTAAGTGCGTGCGCTGCATCATGGGCGATCTCGTTGAGGTTGGATAGGGCACCCGGCACCTGGCCGAGACGGGCGGGGAACCAGATGACAGTGTGGTGCTTCAGGGCACTCGGGTCTGCTTTGCGCAGGATACGTAGCGCCTGGTAGGAGATGACTCCGCGTTCGAAGGCTTTGATTGCCGGCCTGGAGTCGCTGTAGGTGAATTCCCGTTTGCTGTCGAGCATAGCTATAGCTATCCAATGCTCCAATCCAATTCAAAAGCTTGTTCTTCAGCACCCATTGAGTGTGACACATACCCACATAAGCGTATTTCTTCAGCGTCGCCAGCCACTGCACGAAATACGAGATTCGCACCAAATTCGCTGCAAGTCCATATCACGCTTCTCCCAAGAACGACAGAGATGGCATAGTGATGCTGGCCTACTACACTAAATTTTTTAGCATTTATAGCACAGTGGGTACTCAGCAGAAGTGCTTCTGGCCCACTTGCACGGTACCACTTTCCTCAAGAAGGAATATCTCTGCACTGGAGTGTTTTATATTTATTGTAATGACTCATCAAATGTCCTTTTCTGCTGTGATTTATTGAAAGAAATTTCCGAATAACCTTGATGTAACCTTTGACGAGTTATTGCATTCTTGTCTTCAGGACAGCTTTATCTCCTGTAACAGGCACTAAGAAAAGTTCATGAATCGCAACAGATGGGGCCCTTAGAGTCAAGGGCACGCACACAATTTTCCTCGCTGGAAATCTATATCGCAAGAGCATGAGATACAGAAGCCATCACCAGTCAGAGAAAGACAAATATCTTTATGCTGCTCAAAATAGAACGGAGCAAGGGCGAAGCTACTGTTCGGAAATATAAGTACGTCGTATATCACTTATGAGAAATGGCGTGTAAGACGGCAGTGCAGCCAGGGCCCCTGATCATCCGCCGCTTCCCTGCATTCAGTTTTTTTATTGATATTATTCCCTGCCATTGAACATTATTGCCCATTTCTTCCCGTGCGTAGTTGGTAGACCTCGTTGTGATATGTTATGCAATAATCGTATTCGCCCACGTGTTGACCTGATACTGGAATTCGCACGAAAATGCGTTGAAATGTATTTGGCCGTATAAATGGTTGCGTTTTTGTGCGCGCAAAAGTAAGAATCAAATACCGAACGGAGAATCTCGCTTATCTTGACGTATATGCACTTTTATACATAAATCTGTTTGTGTGAGTGTTTGTTAATGTACAAGTGCTTGTGTGTGTGTCGTGTGTTAGGTTCGTCACGTCGCAAGGCGTGTGACGCGAGGGAGATAGAGACAGTGAGGAAAACAAAAGGGAGTTATATTGGACGAAGAACAAAAACTATTGCACATACAGTACTATAAGTTATACACACGCGTGGTTCACACACAAAAGAAAAGAGTAACCAGTCTCACAGTCTGTGCCGTAGCCCGGTGCTTTGAAGTGGGACCCGTCGCGTGCTCGGATGCAGTCGTCGCTTGGGTGCCAGGTCACCATACCACTGTCGAGGGCATCACCAGGTCTAGGCGTAGCCGCACACTGTCAGCGACGTCGGCTCGGTAGACGTGGTCAGCAGCTCCGGTCTCTCGAGGGCGCTCGCCGTACCGGAGATGTCCACAGGACCACTCACCGAGAACTCGTGCTGGCCACGCCGACACGCCGTGCCCCGAGGACGTCAATGGCTCGAGGACAGGAACCCGGCCTTTCGATCCTCGCGCGTAGTTGCGGGTTCGCCCTAGGCTCCCTTGCGTCGTCTTGCCGGCGTCCGAACGGCTTCGTTCCCCGCGAGCGTCTCCTCTTCTTTTTTTAACGGGCCCGCTGCAATGCCTCTTCATTTTTCTCATCTTCCAGGTGATGTGGCGCTGTCGTCTTCTATGCTCGCATTTTTAAGGTACTACATCACATCACCCCCCACTTAAGAAAGTTCTTCCGGTAGAAGAACTTGAGGGCACTGGGGCACGTTGGTTCGCAGTCGGAAACACACACGTAAGCACCACTGCACACTATAGCAGTTCCGAGCCCCGCACACTCGGCACATTCGGTCACAAAAGTACACACCAGGAAAAAAAAGAAACAAGTCACAGAACTAAAGCGTCATGATACTTGTATTGCGCTGTCAGGTTTACATCTAAAGCTTTTAATACCACTGAGCATCGATTCTTTATGCAGACGTTGCTCACGGAGTTGGCAAACGGCTCATGTAATCTAATCACTTCCATAAATATGAGTCTCCACCGTAACACGCAGCTGTTCACATGCTTGGCTGACGTGATGTACACAAGCGGTTTGTGGTCCCTATGTAGAATGAATGTGCGTCCGAATAAGACGACATGAAGTTTCCGGACCGACCACGTAAAAGGCAGGGCCGCTCGCTCCACTGTAGAGTTAGCAGCTTCGCATGGTTGCAGTATACGGCTTGCGTATGAGACTGGGTGCAGTATTCCTTTCGTTGGAATGGAACGCATGGTAGCTCGTCGCTTTCGGTGTCATCCACCTGGCAAACAGCTGATGCTTCATGCGGTGGTGCAACCGGCCATTCCTCATACTTCTTCAGTAGGTTTATATGGAATAGCGTGCTTCTGGTACCGAGGTCAATTAAATAGTCGACATCGTTTCTCTTCTCAAGGACATTAAAGGGTCCCTTCCACGTCAGAACCAATTTGTTGGTATCCGATGGAAGCAGAAGCAGAACCTTGTCTCCAGGGGATGATTGACGTGGTCTGGTCTTTCGGTCACAATGCTTCTTCTGTATCATTTTCACTTTCTGTAGCACCTCTTTGGCTAATCGGCAGGTGTCTTCAAGACGATTCCGCAGTTCGACTAAGTACCGATAGGATGTTTTAACATCATCATCAAGATGATCAGCGGCCCATAATTCTTTCAATATCGCCAGGGGACCTCTGACGTAACGGCCGTAGAGCAAGTCGAACGGGGAGAAGCCTAACCTCGACTGGGGAACTTCGCGATAAGCGAAGAGTAAGGGCGCCAGGTACCGGTCCCATTTCTTCGGACACTCCTGACACATCCTTCTTATCATTTGTTTCAGGGTGCCGTTCAACCTCTCTACAAGACTATTAGCCATGGGATGATATGGGGTTTTTGGCAATTGTTTGAAGGAGAGAAGTCGGCTTAGCTCCTTCATTAGGCGTGACGAGAATGACGTGCCTCTGTCACTGATTATCTCCCGTGGGACACCTACACGAGAAAACATCTCCAGAAGTGCCTCAGCGACTTTCTCCGTCTCAATGCTCGGCAGTGCTACAGCATCGGGATAACGCGTTGCCATGTCCACCATTGTCAGTACGTACTTGTTTCCGCCCTCTGACATCGGTGATAATGGACCCACAATATCAATGGCTACTCTCTTGAAAGAGGTGTCAATTATAGGAGTGTTGCCGAGAGGTACACGACCCACCAAATGCTTGGGAATAGTTCTTTGACATATATCACACGATTTAACAAATCGTGTGATGTCTGACTGAACCCCTGGCCAGTAGAACTCTTCGAGTGCCCGGTCGGTAGTTCGTCTAATTCCCTGATGGCCCGAAAGGATGCCTTCGTGGACCATTTTTATAACAAATTGTCTGAGGCACCTTGGTACCACAAGCTGATTCACCTGCCTCTTAGAGTGAAGGGTGTACTTGCGATAGAGGATACCATTCTTCGTGAAGAACAATATTTTAGCAAACCTGGTCTTGACCTCTTTGTTGACGGCTTCGAAGCATTTCCGCAAGCTGCTGTCTTCCTCCTGTTTGGTTTTAAAGTCCTGTGGGCTGATGTCTAAGGGGTTTATAACTGGAGCCGGAAGTAGATGTGGATTTCCTGCCTTTCGGTTTACTGCAGCAACTTTTGTCTTGCAACGTGTTTTCCTTGCAGCCGATGTTGAAGTCTTTGCGTACAAGGGTCCGTGTGCAGAACCAAATTTTTTTGCGCCAGAGTACTCTTCTGCAGTGTTCTGGGTGTAAAGACGGCTCTTCCAATCGTTATCAGGATTGTGAGCATCTCGAACGCCTACCACATTTCCCAGGACAACATCATATAAAGGAGTATCCATACAAAGGGCTCGAGTTTTGCCAGTGAAGAACGGTGAAAAAATTTCCACGTGTGCTTCAGGCAGCTTCATCAACCGTCCGTCCAGGAGGTAAATCGAGGAAATCTTTCCAGTAAGCTTGCTATCCGCCACAAGAGACCTTTTGACAATGATTGAATCGCATCCGGTATCTCGCAGTACTGTTGCGGGATATCCTTCGAGTACACCTTCGCCCGTGGGCATCGATTTTTCCTTCAGCTTGGCTGGGCGCGTTTCTGCGCACTCCGGACTATAAGGAACACAAAGGGAAGCCTGCGATTCTGAATTAATTATCTTGGCTCCATCTCTTTGTTGAAAAGAGCATGAGGCCTTCTCAACGCTGTTGGCCATTTTAGAGCAGTCAGCTGTTTTATGCCCAGTGCGGCGGCCTTTTCCACAAAAGGGTGGCTTTGTACCTGGGCCCTTTGTGTTGGTCCAGCAATCAGCTGCTCTGTGACCCTTTTTGTTGCAAAGGAAACACTGCGGTCTCTCTTTGTCATCTTGCCGCTCAGACGTTCGAGTTTGACCTGGAGGCTTGCTCAGGATATCGCCTTTACATTTGCCAAGGTTAATCAACCCCTGGGCCTCCAAGTAGTGGTCTGTAGCCTCCGCAAGTTTTTCAAGGTTTTCACAGTTTCTTTCCTTAAGAAACACAGCGAGTTTCTCATGGCATTGCGCAAGAAACTGCTCCGAGACAATTTTGTCTCGCAGAGCATCGTAGGTCCGGTCTGTCTTGGCCATTTCTTGCCAATGGTCAAAATAACCTAATAGACGCCCGGCAAACTGCGTGCCCGTTTCAGAATTATCTGGTTTGGCTGATCAAAATTTTGTCCGATAGCCTTCTTCTGTGTACCTGAAGCGTTGTAGTAGCGTTTTCTTCAACGTTACGTAGTCGGTGGCATGTTCTGGTGCCATCCTACCAACTACACTCAAGGCTTCTCCGGTCAAGCAAAGGCTTAGTGATAGGGCCCATTTGTCTTGCGGCCAATCTTGACTAGTAGCGACGCGCTCAAATCGCTGTATATATGCGTCCAGCTCATCGCGTTCCTCGTTAAAGGCTGGGATGAGTTTATGTGGACTTTGGTAGCTCTGCGTGGTGCCTACGGGCGCACCCTCGGTAAGCTGCCCAGTAGTTGTGCTACCTGCTGTCGCACCTAACTGATGAAACTTTAACTTGAGCTCTAGAACTTCCTTCTCTGCTCGTAATCTAGCGACTGCCTCTACCTCGGCTTCTTTCGCGGCATTTCGTTCAGCCAGATGAGCGTCACGTGCCTCTTTTTCGCATGCGCGTTCTTGGTCCATCCATTCTTTTAGTGCTGATCCACTTAACCCCAATTCCTTTCCGATCGCCGTCAGCTTATCTGCCTCCATCATCGACCGTCACACACGCATATGCGATGTGATACTCTCCTTAGATGTAACAAGAGTAGTCCTGTCTCGCGGACGCCAGATATGTCGTGTGTTAGGTTCGTCACGTCGCAAGGCGTCTGACGCGAGGGAGATGGAGACAGTGAGGAAAACAAAAGGGAGTTATATTGGACGAAGAACAAAAACTATTGCACATACAGTACTATAAGTTATACACACGCGTGGTTCACACACAAAAGAAAAGAGTAACCAGTCTCACAGTCTGTGCCGTAGCCCGGTGCTTTGAAGTGGGACCCGTTGCGTGCTCGGATGCAGTCGTCGCTTGGGTGCCAGGTCACCATACCACTGTCGAGGGCATCACCAGGTCTAGGCGTAGCCGCACACTGTCAGCGACGTCGGCTCGGTAGACGTGGTCAGCAGCTCCGGTCTTTCGAGGGCGCTCGCCGTACCGGAGATGTCCACAGGAACACTCACCGAGAACTCGTGCTGGCCACGCCGACACGCCGTGCCCGGAGGACGTCAATAGCTCGAGGACAGGAACCCGGCCTTTCGAACCTCGCGCGTAGTTGCGGGTTCGCCCTAGGCTCCCTTGCGTCGTCTTGCCGGCGTCCGAACGGCTTCGTTCCCCGCGAGCGTCTCCTCTTCTTTTTTTAACGGGCCCGCTGCAATGCCTCTTCATTTTTCTCATCTTCCAGATGATGTGGCGCTGTCGTCTGCTATGCTCGCATTTTTAAGGTACTACATCACAGTGTGCTTGTTCTGGCCATGCATTGTTTTTTTTTCATTCCTCGTGGAGCATGCTGGTAATGCGCCTATATATCCAACGTAAGCAGCAGTAATAAGGAGGTAGGGATCATTTCAGGTTCTTTCTTAGCCTCAATAGAATACGTGGGTGAATGGGATCTCTCTTTTTCTCTGTATATATATATATATATATATATATATATATATATATATATATATATATATATATATATATATATATATATATATATATATATATATATACATATATATATATATATATATATACATATATATATATATATATATATATATATATATATATATATATAGACTGCTCAAGGCTGGTTATTTTTTCACCAACTTTTCTTTCTTATTTACATTCCATTGGTTCTAATAACTTCCCCTGTACATTCCTCGGAATTACTGTCTGTTATATCTCATTATTTGAGTCAAAAACACGGAAAAACGAGCCCTTAGGTATGCACTTCTTTCCCTTATATATATATATATATATATATATATATATATATATATATATATATATATATATATATATATATATATATATATATATATATATATATATATATATATATTGTAGCGAAGCCTCCGAACGCTGAAATGGGTCGAACTCTTGAGTACCTTCTAGTGGGGCTACCCAACAAGGACGCCGCTTGCGCTGGGAGCCCGTGCTTGGCTGTGACTGTCGCCATTAGATATTCTGGCTCGTTGGCGGCTAGTAAACGCCTTAACAATTTGGTGGAGAGTGCTGCGATCCCTGTCTATGCCTTTGGAGCTACGATCACGTACCCTGCCATCTACTATGTACCACGACGCTTCTCAGCAAACGCCTCCTCCAATGCCACCCCCTTATCCCGGTGTCCCCAGAATCCGCGATCCACCCATCTTCACTGGCGCTGATGGCACTGACGTGGAGGACTGGCTCGCTATTTATGAGCGCGTGAGCGTCCCCAACAAATGGGACGAGGACGGCAAGCTGACCAACTTGGTATTCTACCTTACGGGTGTTGCCAGTTTGTGGTATAACAACCACGCGTCCGATTTTGCCACCTGGTCCGATTTCAAGACCGCAATCATCAACGTCTTCGGCCGCCCTGCTGTTCGCAAGCTGCAAGCCGAGCAGCGCTTGCGTGAACGTGCTCAGGAGGCTGGTGAGTCATTCACCAGCTATATTGAAGACGTCCTGGACCTATCCAACAAATCTAATCCCACCATGTCCGAGTCTGAAAAGATCCGGAACATCATGAAAGGCATTGACGATGATGCCTTCACGATGCTGCTCGCCAAAAACCCCGGCACAGTGGCTGAGGTCATCACACTGTGCCAGAGCTACGAGGAGCTCCGCCGGCAGCGTTCGATGACCCGACGCTCCCCACCACGAGCTGCAACGCTTGCTGGCTTGGAGGCCAGTTGTGACCAAGTGGCGTTGATGGCAGAACTAAAGTCCTTCATCCGTGAGGAAATCGCACGTCAGTTCTCGCTCCTGCCCTTCGCCCACCAACCGACTGTTCAACAATCGCCTACTACCCGTCTCCCTCCCATCCGTCGAGCGATTGAACAGGAAATAGCGGAGGTAATGCCTGCGTACCACCCCCCACAGCCTCCGGCTCCTGCGCCCCTGAGTTACGCGCAAGTGGTCGCCAGGCCGCCCCAAGTCGTTCCAGCAACCGCCCCTCTGACTTACGCCGAAGCTGCCGCTCGACCTCCGTCCTTTGCAGCGGGTGTTCCCGCTACGTATGTTGACGTAACCCCTCAGCCTCAGCTTCAGTCCACCATGCAGCCACCGTTCCGTCCATCAGCCCTTGCGACGTGGGTGAGACCTACCCCGGTGAACAGATGGCGCACACCCGACAACCGGCCCATCTGCTTTGCGTGCGGTTACGCCGGTCACGTGGCCCGTTATTGCCATCGCGTACAGCCGGCTCCAATTTTTTCACCTGTTGCTGGCCAACTCAGCCGTCCTTATCGCGAAGAACCGCCGTCTATGCCACCTCGATCTCGCCCAGGTCCATCTCGACGATCGCCGTCTCCACGACGTCGTTCCCTGTCCCCCATGCGGCCAAGTGCGGCAGCTCATGAGCGGGAAAACTAGTCGTCGCAGTCCCCGAGGCAAGGACTGCGACGCTATCGCAATGTGAAAGCCCTCAGAGCAGCCCCTCGAATGTCATTGACGTGTTTGTGGACGGTGTTTGTGCATCGGCGCTTATTGACACTGGAGCTGCCATATCAGTTATGGACGAAAAACTCTGCCGCTTACTTCGAAAAGTGACGACGCCACTTTCTGGGTTATCCCTCCGTACTGCAAGTTTGCACCGCATTTATCCTACAGCAGGGTGCACAGCTCGCGTTGTCATCCAGGACGTTCTGTATGTCGCCCAGTTCATCGTCATTCAGGCATGCTCTCATGACGTCATCCTGGGGTGGGACTTTCTCTCCCGCCATGACGCCGTCATCCATTGTGCCGCCGCCGAAATTGAGCTCTCACCCTTCTCGCATTTGACGCCAGAAGACAGTCCCCCGACACTGAGCAAGATTCTAACGAAAGACGATACAACAGTGCCTCCAAACTCGACGACGGCTGTGTCTGTCTACTGCGCTGGTCTCTCCGACACCATTGGACTTGTTTCGCCATCTGACCGCGCTTGCAGCAGGAGAGGGTCGCTGGTACCTTTCGCGACCGTGCAGGTCAACCAGGGCACTACTGCTAATTTTGTAACCAACCCGTCCCCGTATGCTGTTACCTTGCTTCGAGGGGAATGTCTCGGCAGAGTGGAACCAGTCGACGACGCACAAGTCCTGGACGTACCCGATGACACGCGTGGTCCCAGGTCGTGTACCATCAATGCTGTTTCCACTTCTGATTCGTCATCTGCTGATGTATTTGGCCCCTCCATCGCTGACAACCTTACGGCCGTACAGCGTTCCCAACTTCTGGACCTGTTGCAAGAATATCGTTCTCCTTTCGATGTCGGGCGAAGTTCTCTCGGTCGCACGTCCGTTGTTACCAATCGAATCGACACTGGTGCCCATCCACCTTTACGGCAACGTCCATATCGCGTGTCGCCTGCTGAACGTCGAGTAATTAATGATCAGGTTGACGATATGCTCCGACGCGATGTTATTCGGCCCTCGGACAGTCCATGGGCGTCTCCTGTTGTTCTTGTTGCGAAGAAAGACGGTTCTGTGCGGTTCTGTGTGGACTACAGACGGCTCAATAAGATCACTCGCAAGGATGTTTATCCACTGCCACGCATCGATGACGCGATTGACAGCCTTCATGGAGCCGATTTTTTTTCTTCTCTCGATCTGCGCTCGGGGTACTGGCAAGTACCCTTGGCTGATGACGCTCGACCAAAGACCGCCTTCATCACGCCAGACGGCTTGTACGAGTTCAACGTCATGCCGTTTGGTCTATGTAATGCACCTGCGACCTTTGAGCGCATGATGGACACCGTTCTGCGCAACTTGAAATGGTACACGTGCTTGTGTTACCTTGACGATGTCATTGTCTTTGCTCCGGATTTTTCCACGCATCTCCAACGTCTGAAAGAAGTTTTCGCACGTGTGAGCAATGCCGGCTTGCAACTAAATCTGAAAAAGTGCCGCTTTGCAGCACGGCAACTCACCATACTGGGGTACGTCGTGTCCAAAGACGGCATTCTTCCTGATCCTGCCAAGCTTCAGGCCGTAGCCGAATTCCCCAAACCTGCATCTGTCAAAGAACTGCGTAGTTTCGTGGGCCTGTGCTCCTACTTCCGACGCTTCATACGAAATTTTGCCACGATCATATCACCGCTGACGAAGCTCCTTGGAAGTAACGGGCCCTTCAATTCATGGTCATCCGAGTGCGACGACGCGTTCGCGAAGCTCCGCCATTTGTTGACGTCGCCTCCCATTCTACGCCACTTCGACCCTACAGCCCCAACGGAGGTGCACACAGACGCCAGCGGCGTAGGCCTCGGCGCTGTCCTGGCGCAGCGAAAACCCGGATTCCCTGAATATGTCGTAGCATATGCAAGCCGTACGCTCACGAGAGCCGAGAAAAACTACACCGTCACGGAGAAAGAGTGCCTGGCGATCGTCTGGGCTCTTACAAAGTTTCGACCTTATTTGTATGGTCGCCCGTTCGATGTCGTCACTGACCATCATGCACTATGCTGGCTTTCTTCATTGAAGGATCCCTCAGGCCGTCTCGCCCGTTGGGCTCTTCGCTTACAAGACTACGACATCCGCGTGCTGTACCGCAACGGACGCCAGCATGCTGACGCCGACGCCCTCTCGCGCTCCCCTCTGCCTGAAGGTGATGTGCTCTGCTCAGTATCCACGGCTGCTGTTTCTGCCATTGATGTTGACATCATCGCTACCGAACAGCGAAAGGATAATTGGATCGGCACGCTCATCGACATGCTCTCTGATCCATCCGCAACGCCATCCACGCGTGCCTTGCGTCGTCAAGCTCGCCATTTCACCATCCGTGACGGCCTTCTACACCGACGCAATTACGACGCCGACGGCCGGCAGTGGTTACTCGTGATACCCCGCAGTCTGCGGTCAGAAATATGCGAATCCTTCTATTCAGATCCGCAATGCGCGCACTCTGGGGTATTCAAGACCTACCATCGCATTCGACAACGCTACTTTTGGCGCGGCATGTACCGCTATGTGCAGCAGTTCGTTCGCTCTTGCCTTACTTGCCAACGCCGTAAACCGTCAGTCCACATGTCGCACGCCGGTCTCAAACCGTTACCTTGCCCTGACCGTCCCTTTGGGCGCGTAGGTATCGATTTGTACGGACCACTTCCTCTGACGTCGGCTGGTAACCGCTGGGCCATCGTTGCCGTTGATCATTTAACGCGATACGCCGAAACCGCCGCTCTCCCTGCGGCTACTGCGCGCGATGTTGCGTCCTTCCTGCTGCATCGATTTATACTGCGCCACGGACCACCCCAAGAGCTTCTCAGCGATCGAGGCCGTGTCTTCTTGTCGGAAGTCGTCGAAGCCATTCTGACGGAGTGCCATTCTGTCCACCGCAAAACTACTGCTTACCACCCACAGACGAATGGCCTCACCGAACGCTTTAACCGCACCCTCGGCGACATGCTTTCTATGTACGTCGCTGCCAACCACACTAATTGGGATAATATACTGCCCTTCGTCACCTACGCCTACAACACCGCCCCTCAGAGCACGACTGGTTTTTCACCTTTCTACTTGCTGTACGGAAGGCACCCGTCGCACACCATGGACACGATACTCCCGTACACGCCGGATCCATCTGAGTGTACACCGATTTCCGAGACAGCCAGGCTTGCTCAAGAGTGTCGCGAGCTTGCCAAGACTTTTACAACGCAAGGGCAAGAGCGGCAGAAGAGTATTCGTGATGGCTCCACCACTTCTGAGCCCACGTTCCTTCCTGGTGCGCTTGTATGGCTCTCGATCCCGACATCTGCAGCTGGCCCCTCTTCCAAGCTACGTCCAAAATACGAAGGCCCCTACCGTGTCATCGAGCGCACCTCACCCGTCAACTATCTAATCGAACCCGTTGAACAATCTTCGGACATGCGCCGCCGTGGGCGAGACATCGTCAACGTGGAGCGCCTGAAGGCTTATTATGACCCGCTCATAGTAACGAGCTGTTAGGTCGCCAGGCGGCTCCCTCTTCGACCCCGGGGTAATTGTAGCGAAGCCTCCGAACGCTGAAATGGGTCGAACTCTTGAGTACCTTCTAGTGGGGCTACCCAACAAGGACGCCGCTCGCGCTGGGAGCCCCGCCATTACATATTCTCGCTCGTTGCCGGCTAGTAAACGCCTTAACAATATATATATATATATATATATATATATATATATATATATATATATATATATATATTTATTTATTTATTTATTTATAATCTGCCACAGTTTCCTATGGGAAATTCAAAATTCAGTCGGCGTGGCCTGTGAGGCATTGCCAATCGAAACGCACTTGTGGACATCAACGAAGAACAGAAACTACTCTATTGTAGGAGCAGCAGAAGGGTAAAGTGTTTTCGGAGGAAATTTCGACGCAACCGATTGAGAAATACGTTGTATGTCATACATGGCGGGACCACGCTTGGTCTTTCCGGTGGATATGACCGCGGTAGGCTTAGAATTGCCCCCGCTAAAAATTAAAAGCCGATTGAAGAGAAAAATAGCGCTTAGGACAGAAAAGTCACCCGTTTCATTCGCATTGCCTTGAGATGACTCGAAGGCTCACGACGTTTTCTTCTTCATAGTTTAGGTCTTTTCGTATGCGGAGCAGCCTAAGTCGACTGTTGGTCCGTCCAGATCGAACATAAACTATCATGATCATCATCATCATCACGAACTGGCACAGCTTTGTCCGTCCTCCTAATTGTCTTCCTCATATTCTAAATCCTTTGCTTCGCTCCCAGAACACGTCATCCCGTCTGTTCGGCGTGGGACGAAATATTTTGGATGGATGACAGAAATACTGCTCAGATAGATAATTCCAGAAGTGAGTATGAAGTAAGTTTGTTAATCATCATCATCGTCATCAGCCTGGCTACGTCCACTGCAGGACAAAAGCTTCTCCCATGTTCTACCAGTTAACCCGGTCCTGTGCTTGCTGCTGCCAATTGATACCCGCAAACTTCTTAATCTCATCTGCTCCCCTAGCCTTCTGCCTCCCCCTAACTTGCTTGCCTTCTCTGGGAATCCAGTTAGTTACCCTTAATGATCAGCCGTTCTCCTGTATACACGCTACATGCCTGGCCCATGTCCATTTTCTCTTGTTGATTTCAACTCTGATATACTTAACCCCCGTTTGTTTCCTAATCCACTCTGCTCTCTTGTCTCTTAAGGTTTTACCTACGATTTTTCTTTCCATTGCTCGCTGCGTCTCCCTTAATTTAAGCTGAACCCCCTTTGTAAGTCTCCAGGTTCCTGCTCCGTAGCTAAGTACCGGCAAGATACAGCTGTTATTTACCTTCCTCTTGAGAAATAGTGGTAATCTACCTGTCATAATTTGAGAGTGCTTGCCAAATGTGCTCAACCCTATTCCTATTCTTCTAGTTACTTCAATCTCGTGGTTCGGCTCCACGGTTATTACCTGCCTTAAGTAGAGATATTATTTTACAACTTGAAGTGCACTATTACTTATCTCGAAGCGCTGCTCTCTTCTGAGGTTGTTGTACATTACTTTCGTTTTCTGCAGAATAATTTAAAAACCCACTTTTCTTCTCTCCTTGTCTAACTCCATAATCATGAGTTGCGATTCGTCCCCTGAGTTACTCAGCAATGCAATATCAACGGCGAAGTGTAGGTTACTGAGGTACTCTTCATTAACTCTTATCTCTAACTGTTTCCATTCTAGGCTTCTGAAAGCCTCCTGTAAGCACGCCGTAAACAGCATTGGGGAGATTGTGTCCCCCTGCCTTACACCTTTCTTGATTTGTGTATTTTGTTGCTTTCTTTATGAAGCACTATGGTAGCAGTTGAACCCCCGTAGATATTTTCCAGGATGTTTATATATACTTCATCGACGCCCTGATTCCGCAGTGTCTGCATGACGGCTGATATTTCTACTAAATCAAACACCTTCTCGTAATCTATGAAGGCTATGTATAGTGGTTGGTGATATTTTGAGCATCTCTCTATTACATGATTGATAGTATGAATGTGGTCGATTGTTGAGTAGCCTGTTCGAAATCATGCTAGTTCCTTTGGTTGATTGAATTCTAATGTTTTCTTTACTCTGTTAACAATTACGTTTGTAAATAGCTTGTATACTACAGAGAGCAAGCTGATCAGCCTGTAACTCATCAAGTCCTCGTCGTCTTCTTTCTCATGTATTAAGATGATGTTAGCATTTTTCCAAGACTTGGTACCCTTCCCGTCAGGAGGCACCTCGTAAACAGGGTGGCTAGTTTTTCTAATACAATCTATCCTCCATCTTTCAGCAGATCTCATGTTACCTGATCCTCTCCAGCAGCTTTGCCTCTTGCATGCTCTCCAAAGTTTTTCTGACTTCTTCTATCGTTACTGGTGGGTGTCAGCTTGGTTACTGCTAGTTCTTATAGCATTAAAGTCGTGGTTGTCCCGGCTATTGTACAGATCTCTGTAAAACTCCTCCGCTGTTTTAACTATCCTATCCATATTGGTAGTTATTTTGCCTTCTTTGTCCCTCAGTGCATACATCCGATTTTTGCCTATCCTAAGTTTCCTCTTCACTGCTTTGACGCTTCCTCCGTTTTTCAGAGCGTGTTCTATTCTCTCCATGTTATACCTTCTTACATCGCACACCTTACGCTTAATAATCAACTACGAAAGCTCTGCCAGTTCCATTTTGTCTCTTGTACTTGAGACTTTCATGATTTGGTGCTTCCTAATGACATTCTTCGTTTCCTCGGAAAGGTTGCCAGTGTCCTGTCTCACTGCCCTGCCTCCAACTTGCACTGCACACACCGTAATGATACTCGTCAGATTATAATTAAGTGTATCTACGCTAAGGTTGGTTTCCTCACTAAGAGCCTAGTACCTGTTCTAAAGCGAGACTGTGAATTCTCGTAATTTCCCTCTCAGTGCTAGCTCATTGATTGCCTTCTTGCGTATCAGTTTCTGTCGTTCCTTCTTCAAGTCTAGGCGAATGGTCACTGCATCGTACCTTGCCAACCACTTCCACGTCCTGCACGACGCCAGGATGTGGAAGTGGTAGGCAAGGTACGATGCAGTGACCATAAAATGGTTTGTTAATAATTTACTCATACATGGGGTGCACGTGCACCGTAACGTGGAGCTAAACCCGATGCAAGCTTCGCTTCTAAATGCGTAACATTTCTTAGCCAGACGATGTCGCACTTCGGCGTCGGCGCCGTCCACACCTCCCTTGCGCATGCTCAGCTCATCGCGTGCCTCGTGCCTCGTTTCCTCTCCCTCGAAAGGAGGCAATGTGTATAAGCGGTGGAGCGCGCATTCGGATTTTTGTCAAGGGTGTCTTCTCTCCGTTCTATACAATGACGGCAACAAGCAATCAAGGTATACTTTAACTTTACACTCTATTTTTTCGCTTCTCTTTCATCCAATAGATAGGAATAATAAAGACGAAATACCAATTAAGCAATCCCAAATCATACTCAATTACACAATAATCACGCGATTCCCCTCCCCCAATCTGCGACGCATTTACTCGAGTTCACCCCGTGACAAGATGCGAGCGCCTTTTTTTTTTCCTCCCTCAGTTGAAATCAACTGCAGAAATGGCTGCTTAACGCCGGTATCTTCAAATTAAAAATCTGCGGCTTCGTTCCCAACAGCATGCAGTGAAAGCAGTTTGCTGCAAAAGCGTGTGCATCGTTGCGTCCCACAAAAAGAATGCGCGCCTAAATATCATATCGATTCAACATTGTTCTACGATAATTTATAAACATAAAATGTTACCAAGAATAACACAGCTGGCAAGCAAGTAGTGTTCATGACATTGTATGTACATAGCCTTTTGTAACATGGCTACCAATCAGTGTTTGATAAAATCATGGTTTAGAGACACAGAACATCACCAGTCCATCAAGCGAGCAAAAATTGTTCATTTTTGTTTCGGGGACTGTCTGGTAAACTTCAACTCAGGTAAATTGGAGGTTCCACAAAATGCCGAGACAAACACTGCATGGGAGTAAAAAAGCACACATTTGGAATGGAACAGAATAACTAAGACGATAAAGGAACTTGCAGCTTCCTGATTATTTACTCCGTATCTGTGCAGGTATTCGCTATTTAACGCGTTAGGTGCGCACAACCCTGAGCTTCGCTTTTTGACAAACCTTGCAATTGCACTGTGCTGAATTTACACAGTGCATCAACACGACCAATTATTTGCTGGTGTACAAGAAACTTACACCAATCAATCATGTCCGAGATCTGAGCACTTTCGAAAATTCCCGAGGCTGAAAACGGGAAAAACATGAGTGAAAAGAAGAAGTGATTGATCTGTTTAAAAAGAAATCACAGCATATCCTGGGACTCAATAATGATGAGTGGGGCGAAGCGTCCGTCTGCCCGTTCGTGCATCCATCCAACTGCGGGTTGATCTATCCGTCCGTGCGTTTGTTCATCCGTCTGTCTGTATGCGAGTTCGTCTAGTGATCACTCCAAGTACCACCATCTCGCATATTTTTATGATATATTGATTTACACAAGTACCGCCATCTAGCGAACATTTCAAGAACTAAACGAGAAGTGGCTACCTAGTACATCCATCAAGAACGCACGACCCACGGCTTAAGGAGCTTAACTCTATCCCCTGTGGCACATACCTGCTCTCTCGGGTGTGTGCCCCCGGTGGTTACAAATGATAGCGGGCGACAAACGGGTGACGCCACAAGGAGCTTCGCCCCTAAAAGTGTTTAACGAATTCGAGTGCTTTGTATTCAACTATGGGAGAGCACTGATCCACCCCAATTACAGCCATGCAAAACAAATATGCAAACGGGAAGAGCATACTTCGAGCGTAATAAACGTTGGCGAAAAGCCAATAAGCGGAACAGTCTATGTGGGGAAAAAATGTTGTAAAATAGTACTCCTTATAACACAGACTAGAAGCAGCGTAAACAAAAAACCAAACATTATTTCACAGCGCGTTCCCTGAAAGAGCTTTCTTCAATTCAGACGTACGTTTTCTAACAGAGACTTTACAAAAGCGCGTTTTGACGCAGATTTCCGACATCTACTGGAATTTGTTTACTGTGCTGCCAGTTAACAAATGTTTAACTACGGCCCAAGTGCGTTAGAGTGGCAGTTAAATGATGGCTTTGTTCGTATTTTATTGCGATAACAATTATACAGACACTCTCGGCTGGATTTTTTTCGCCTGCGTTGACTTCGACGTCTCTCGCCGATTATGTATACGTATATATATATATGAAAATGCAAGAAAGAAGAAAAAGCTAGAACAAGACTCCAGTGCGCGGAATCGAACTTGAGTCATCTCAATCGTGAGTACGAGGTGTTAACCACTGAACTACCGAGGAGCACGTTCTTCACTTTTCGAGCAGCAAGCTATTCATATTGCTACGTAGCTGACGTACGTAGCTGACGACAACGAGGAAGTGGTCTGTCGGTTGTGCGTGCTGCATCCATCTTAGTCGACACCATACACATCATTTTCAATATATATTTTAAATAGACACACCTCGTGTCATTTTTACGTAACATCTTCGTGTTGGAGGTGCTGGGTACTTCCCCGTCTTCATCACGAAGCTCCGCAACGGCCGCATCATCATAGGTCCAACCATGTCCCAGGTTGAACAACCATCGTCTTCGCCACCCGCCCCTACCGTGACTTCTACATACGTCGTTCTACATCCTGCTCGTGATCCCAGTGTATTTTCCGGCCAGGATGGCGTTGACGTTGACAAATGGATCAACCGGTACGAACGAGTCAGCGCAAGCTATAGGTGGGACCCGACTCTTATGCTTGCGAATGTGCTTTTTTACCTCGATGGCCCACCGCGAGTGTGGTTTGAGACGCACGAAGCGGAGATTACGAGCTGGGACTCCTTTAAAGAGAAGATCTGCGACCTTTTTGGCGACACCATTGGGCGGCAGATCGCAGCGCGGAATCAACTGGCAGCTCGTGCACAGACGTCGACAGAGTCGTACGTCGCGTACATTCACGACGTCATAGCCCTATGCCGCCAGATAGACGAGCACATGAGTGAGTCGGAGAAAGTGGCCCATGTGCTGAAAGGCATAGCAGACGACGCATTTATACTCCTAGTTTACAACAACGTTGCCATTATCGACGCCATCATTAAGGAGTGCCGGTGGTTCGAAGAATCCAAGGGCCGCCGTATTACTCAGCGATTCACCCGGCTGCCCAACACGGCCGCGACCTCATCGTGTGAAGCCGCCCGCCAGTCCCCCACGTATGACAACGTCACACGCATTGTTCGTCGGGAAATTGAAGCCGCCTGTCCGGCTCCTCTTCAGCCACCCGTTTTCGCAACGCTCGACTCTGACCAACAACAGCCGTCAGTGGCGTTAATACGAGCTGTGGTGAGGCGGGAGTTTGCGAACCTCGCACTTCCGTCAGCATGTTCCTTGACTCGCCCTGAAGTCCCGTCCTACTCCCGAGGACACGCTTGCCGTTCACCTTCAACAATGTCCTTCCGTAACCCTTCCGAATGGCGAACACCCGACGACCGGCCTATTTGTTTTTCCTGCCACCAGCCTGGGCACGTTTCTCGCTATTGCCACCACCGTTGGTCAAACCAACCACGTCAGACTTTCTCTACCTTGGCGCTTATGCATTCGACGACCCCTCGACGTTCAGTCGCCACACCCTTCAATTTCTATTCGTCGTCATCTTACGAGCCTTCCACTGACGCCCCTTTGCCCGGTCGCCGCTACCCTGACGCCCCTTCGTCCGGTCGCCGAAACTCTCGCTCCCCGTCGCCACTACGTCGCCAATCCCACTCTCCGCAACCTCGGCGCTTTTCCTCGCCGAGCTTCTCTGCACGACCGCAGCAGGAAAACTACATATTGCAGCTTATAGAGGTGAAGCTGCAATACAAATGACGGCCGAAAATCCTCTACTGACGCTTCCCACGCACCATAGCCTGCTTGAAGTACAAGTCGACCATGTTCCTGTGACCAACCTCATTGACACAGGTGCGCACCTGTCTATCATAAGCGCTTCTCTACGCTGCCGCTTACAAAAGATTATGACGCCATCTACGACGCAGGCAATACGTGTTGCCGATGGCTACCAGTAATTGGAATGTGCACTGCTCGTGTCAGCATTGCCGGTCGTCACGCCGTGGTCCTTTTTGCCGTGCTAGCCTGCTGCCCTCATGACCTCAAACTTGGCCATGATTTCCTTTCGGCACACTCGGCCTTAATTGATTGTTCATTTCATTTCATTTCATTTTATTTCCTTAAAGACCCCTTGCGGGGCATTACATAAGGGGTGGGTACATAAAAATTGAGCAGAAAACAATCGGTTGTCCTAAAGTGAAAGATCATTAGTGATACTGGTTGTGAAGGTAGAAGTACAAGTAATGGCAGGAATGTCGCCTGAAAGGACATTCCAGGCAACTACTGTGCGAGGAAAAAAATGATGTTGAAAAAGTAACGGTGCGTGCACGTGGGCGTGCGACTTGAAGAGGATGATTAGCTCGTTGAGAGATGTGCGCTGGGGGAACAAAATAAGGTGGCATGCGCATCGAGCTGTGAAAAAACTTATGAAATAACGAAAGACTGGCGATACGGCGGCGGAGGGAAAGGAGGGGCAGTTGAAGTTCTGCCTTTAGTGAAGATACGCTGACGTCATGGGAGTAAGAATTATTGATAAACCTAGCGGCACGGTTTTGAATACACTCAAGGACGTCTTCAAGATAGGCCTGTTGGCCCCGCCGCGGTGGTCTAGTGGCTAAGGTACTCGGCTGCTGACCCGCAGGGCGCGGGTTCGAATCCCGGCTGCGGCGGCTGCATTTCCGATGGAGGCGGAAATGTTGTAGGCCCGTGTGCTCAGATTTGGGTGCACGTTAAAGAACCCCAGGTGGTCTAAATTTCCGGAGCCCTCCACTACGGCGTCTCTCATAATCATATAGTGGTTTTGGGACGTTAAACCCCACATATCAATCAAGATAGGCCTGTTGCGGGCTCCAGATTGGGGAAGCATATTCAAGTTTAGTTCTAACAAGGCTTTTGTAAGCTAATAATTTTACATTTCTAGGTGCGTTACGTAGATGACGTCGCAAGAATCCCAATGTTTTGTTTGCCGATGATACGACTTTCGTGATATGCAAACCCCATGAATCGTCTGGTACCCTCAGCCTTGATCTACCAATCTTTGTCGACTACTCTGCAAAGCCCACCAGCCGCTTGAGCCCAACCACTTTCGTTGGCCTGCCACCTCGAGCCGTCACGTACGTGTCTTTGTCATCGACCCCTCCCGTTCCTCACGGTGATTATATCGTTACGCCAATTACTGACGTTCGGCTGACGCGCAGTGTTACAGTGCCCTATACCATCGCGACCATAGCGGATAACTATGTGTTACTTCCGTCCTTAACTTTGGTTTCACCCCTCAAGTGTTCCCCTGCCAGATGTCTCTAGCCCACCTAACTGCAATAACAGAGGACGATGTCAGTGTTGTCGCTGTATCTGCTCTTGATCGAAGCGCAGTCTCACGGTCACCCAGCTCAGACGATGGTATGTTTCGAAACATGATTGGATCGGAGCTGTCGCCTCACCAGACTTACGCTCTCTGCCAAGTTTTGGCCTCATACAGTGACATTTTCGACACCGACGATCGTCCCTTGGGCCAGACTAAAATTCTCACTCACCGAATCAACACTGGTGACTCCGCGCCCATTCACCGTCGGCGGTACCGCGTGTCAGCGTCTGAGCGAGAAGTGATTCAGAAAGAAGTGGCCAAAATGCTTACGAAAAACGTAATCGAACCATCAACGAGCCCTTGGGCATCTCCCGTAGTATTAGTAAAAAATAGAGACAGCTCATTGCGTTTCTGCGTTATCGTCACCTCAACAAAATTACCAAAAAAGACGTGTACCCTCTACCACGCATTAACGATGCCCTTGATTGCCTCCATGGCGCCACCTTCTTTTCATCTCTCGACCTCCGATCTGGCTACTGGCAAATGGCTGTAGATGACATGGACCGAGAAAAGACCGCCTTCGTTACCCCTGACGGTCTTTACCAATTCAAGGTCATGCCATTCGGGCTCTGCAACGCTTCAGCGACCTTCGAGAGAATGATGGACACGATCCTACAAAGATTTAAATGTTCGACATGTTTGTGTTACCTGGACGACGTGATCATTTTCTCACCTACCTTTGAAACCCACCTTGAATGCCTTTCGACCATTCTATCCATATTTCGACGGGCCGACCTGCAGCTCGATTCCTACAAGTGCCACTTCGGTCTTCGTCAGAGTACCGTATTAGGTCACGTTGTTGACGCTGCCGGCGTACGGCCAGACCCGGTGAAAGTACGCGCTGTAACAAACTTCCCAGTTCCACGCTCTGTCCATGATGTTCGCAGTTTTGTGGACCTCTGCTCCTACTTTTGCCGGTTCGTGAAAAACTTCGCGGCACTCGCACGGCCACTCACCGACCTTCTCAAACAAGACGTCCCATTTTCTTGGGGCCCTCCTCAAGCTGACGCCTTCTCTCAGCTAATCACCTCTCTAGCGACACCTCCTATTCTTGCACATTTCGACCCCGATGCTCCCACAGAAGTGCGAACAGACGCGAGTGGTCTCGGCATTGGTGCAGTTTTGGCGCAAATTCAAACGGGGCAACGACCGTGTAATCACGTACGCAAGCCGTCTGCTTTCTAAGTTTGAGCGCAATTATTCTATACCAGAACGGTAATGTCTCGCTCTTGTTTGGGCGGTTTCGAAATTCCGTCCTTGCTTGTATGGCCGCCCTTTCCGTGTCATCACAGATCATCACGCGTTGTGTTGGCTTTCTTCTCTGAAGGACCCCACTGGACGACTTGGTCGTTGGGCATTACGCCTACAGGAGTATTATTACTCGGTTGCTTATAAGTCTGAAGGTTTCATCTGGACGCCGATTGCTTATCCCGCTACCCTGTTGATCAGCCCGACGAACCAGACATTGAGCCTAGCCTCAGCGTCTTGTCAATGTCCCAATGTCCTGAAGTATTCCACCCCCGCTTAACAGGGGCAGGTGCGCAGGCCGCTTTCATGTAGGGACGGGGAGGCCTAGCATCCACGTCATTTCGTGGGCCTTCTGGACAATCTTGAGTTGTTGTAGAAAGACCGGGCTCTTGAGCATAAAATTAAAATTATTTTCGGATAATTCTTGATGTTTTGCTTTTGAAGAGGAGCACCTTCAGGGCATGCTGCTAAAATCACTGAAGTTATGGCAGTCCAAAGAAATCTCTGAAACGCCAGAATAACGACTGTTAGGAAAGAGGCTGGGGTATGTTTCCGTGTAAAACATGCGAAGAAATACCAACTGTAGGAAAAACAGCTTTTTGTGGGCAAGAGAAAAAAAACATAGATACTAAACTGATTGCTTCTTGTGACGTCATTAAATGTGATGCAAAAAATAGCAACAAAAACAACCTATAATCGTCACATGAAACCCACCGTGTACTCAAATGCATCTGTGTAGATTAACGGCGCATGTGAAGTCCAACGTAAGGTCACGCATTAAACGCCGAGACACAGAAGTTGCTTTTCCTAATTCGCACATCGCAAGCTAGAATAAGGGAAGCGAAGTACATCACTTCAATGCCGAGATCCACCTGGTTGTATTCCACGTGCGAGAAGCAGCTCCCCAGAGTATTCGACATAACAAGTCACTTGAATACAACCCCCATCCAGCCAACACCCATATTGGTGGAAAAGAGGCAGCCGTGAGGACACACCTGCATTGAGACAGCGCCCAACTGTACCGTCTTAACTGCTGATATATAGATCCAAGAACTTGTTTTGCTTTAAAAAATTGCAGCTTGGACCATCATGAAATGTTTCATATGCTGCATAATTATGCCGAAGTAATCTGGTCGCCTGAACACCTCGTAAAGGAAATATACACAGAAGAAGGTTTTCAGATGAGGTGACTGGTTATAATGGACTCTTTGTGTTTGCTCAGTAACGAGACGTGTCCTTCGGTGGTTGCATGCCCCTTTGGTACAGGCCGAGTGTCATCGCCGGAAGTCTACAAAGGGCCCGGGGAGATAGCACGAATAGGTTGCGTGTGTGATTGGTTGCAATATAAACGTAGCTAGGTGTGAGCCACGACTTGTCAACACAGCGTAGGTGTACGTCCGTGTGTGTCGCGCGGTGTCTTTTTAAAGGGGTGTCGCGTGTACTGCACAATGGATGAAGATCTTGGTACGGTATAGTGCGAGTGCAAATAAATAGGCGAATAGGAGCTTCAGGGCAAGGGACGCGGGATGATGGACGAATGTTACCGTCAATTTTCCTGTACCAGCAGGTCCTGTATTGTTGCTTCAGCTGCCACTGTCTCCGAGCGCTATATGTTCATACGCATCAGATGAGTTGTGTTCGGAGCAATGGCAGCTTCCATTAGGTAAACACTATGATTCGGTGGGCTTGATAGAAACAAATAGGTTATTCGCAGATTGTGTGTCGTGTTACCGCCACCGCTTGTTCTCGCCACACTTTTTCCGTATGGTTAGCAGATCTTCCTGCCGAATGTTTGAGAGATCGCTCAAGATTTGTTTCTCTGTGCTTTCGAGTACACAGATGGAACACTGCTTATGGTGTTCGGGGAGCAAGATTATAGAGGTTGGTGTTGTGTGCGACGTCAGTGCACTCTGAAGAAGACCACAAGGCTGAGATTTCCGGAGCCCTCCACTACGGTGTCTCTCATATTCATATCTTGTTTTTTAGAAGGTAAAACACCAGTTACTATTATAGTCTGTGTTCTACTACTTACTAAGGCCATTTTCTTCATGGAATAGCCAGCTCGTCTTAGAGCTCGCTGATAAACTTGCTCTTCCGTGTTTGTATTCCTCGATGATCAGTATGAGAGTTTCTTTTGATAATAAATACTCTCTACTTTACAGCTACAAACGGTAGTAGTAACATACATACTTACCAGAATTCAGGCTATAATACAATGACACCCGACACTAATCATTTTGTAAATGCGTGATTGAACATCAGACGTGACAGCAAAACATGAAAAAGACATTGAGCAAGAGGAGATGCACGCCTTAGTTCCAGGAATTCCGTGCACCTTGCAACCCAATGGTCTATTGTGTTCTTAAGATTGGCAGGCCTAATCACAAGTACTGTTTTATTTGAAGAAATAAAAGGTATTATTATTATTATTATTATTACTATTATCTTTTTCCGCTTTATATGCGTTGTCTACACAATTCTACGGGATTATTCGCAATAACCTGTTTGCCTTTTGTAGTGGGTCACTGGCGTTAAACCCCGAAGTCATAATGACATTGGCATGGTCTGGTGGCACCCCATACAAATATACGCTTTCAACACGCAATTTTACAGCGATATTTTGTGTTGTATTGTGAAGCGTGTAAATACAGGACGTATGTAAATGAAGACCGTTAAGGTTCTTTTGACGGCATTTGCAAGCACAAGAGATTATTCTGATTGTATTCCCAAGCATACTGAAGACTGTATTGCATAACACCTGCTTTGCACGCAAACACCGCGGATTCTTTGATCTTACTCTTGTTCACCTTCTTTTGTGGCTCATACCCACTGCGGAGGGGGATCGGCTAAGAATTTAGTCATCCTACCTGGTATCCAGAAGTTTTTTTTCATGTCATATCGAGGGTCACACTTAATGCATGGCATTGGCTGAGTAGTAGGGTGAGTTTTTCACCGTTTTCTTTATTTATTTTTGTATGCGCTGCAGAGCTAACTAATGTAACAAATTTGAGTACGAAATGTTCTTATTGAAGAGGTTTAGGAATGGAAAACTTGCCTATACATTCTGTTTGAGTGACCGATGAATTTCTCAATGGCGCGAAAAGATATCTGTGAGACTGCAGCCCAAAGTATAGGCATCGAAAAAAGAATAACTGATTCTGATACTTCAAGACGCCGGTTTCTCAGACTTAGCACGATGCATGTTTTCCCTAATGACATGAACAGGCCACAGCATAGAAAAAAATTGACTACAGTATTCTTCCTGATTACCAAAAAATGTAGAATGGGAAGTCCCTATTTGTGCTTCGTTATTTATTTTATCTGCATTTTTCGCCATGTTTCAATTCCGTAGATTAGAAGATGCTTATTTCTAGTTCGACGCCACCACTAATGCCGGAGCTTTCACCAAACGAAGTCTTTATTCTTTTGAGAATAAAATTACCTTAGTGAGCACGTTTGGGCCCAAACAGAATGCAGAAAATAGATTGGCATACTATCAAGCTATTTTACCAAGTAATCTGATAGCGCAGAACATTGGCTTTTGTATATAGTGTGGCATCAACAGCGACTGCCTCTTGTTTTGCGAAAGGTTATATTTTTCTCCCTATATCACTAGATCAGTTAAGTATACATTCGTTGAAATGGCCTGCCATGACTAAGCAGTGGCATGCAAAAAGCACGTGTTATGTTTTTTTTAAGTATGAAAATTTTGTTTTCTTCTGCCCATGCAGTCGAACTGAAAAATAAACAGAAACAACGGAAAGGGCGAAACTTAAAGTGGGCAAATTAGGAATATCGAGGTTAACGGCAAGAAACAGAGTCAACAAACTTGAAACGAAATATGACGAAGACGACAAATTGCTGCCGTCAGACTGGGAAAGCCTAAATTCACTTTCTGGACCGTCAAAGAGTACAAAAAAAGAACGACAGCGGGTAACAGCAAACTAAACTCATCCAATATTTATGACTAGCACCCACAGTTTTTGTGTGTCGCAGTGAAACTGTCGCGGACTCTTCAACAAACAGACATGGCTGCGCCAAATAAGTAGGTCCGTGGGGGACAAACCAAAAGTAATTATGCTGCGGGAAACTTTATAAGACGAGGTCAAACTACAGTCTACAAATCGGTATGTAGAGGAAAACATTGCGGAAGAGGATTGGCAACCCTCGTTGATAGAAAACTACCTTTCAACGAACATGAAATTTCCTTCGGATTGACTAAAATCGACTAAAATCGAGTGTATCCTAGTGGAAGTCTTACTTAAAAGGAAGGGGGGCAAGGGGCGAAGCATCTTCTGCTCAAACATTGACAGCAGTCCCAGCGCTAAGAAACAGAACTTTAGGGCACGTTTCACCAGGGCACTCGCCATTGCCAAGAGGTCCCCGCTTATATTAGGAGGTGACTTTAATGCCCCCTACCAGGCAAGGGGATACACTTGGAATACACTTGGAGAAGGGCTATGGGATCTAGCCACAGATCTCGGACTTAGCCTGATCCCTGATCCGGCTTTTCCCACCCGCTGTGGTACGTCCACGTGCAGAGGCTCTACACCAAACCGTACTTTTGTGAAGAACTTAAACGAAGCTAGCTGGGAAACCTCAGGGAAGGATCTCGGTAGTGACCACTATATTATTGGTATAAGAATGCCGAAACAACAGACTAGAACCTTTCGACGCACAGACTTGGACATTTTTGTAAAGCTAGAGCAAGACGACTAGAGCTGGAACCCATAGAGACTGGAAGACAGTCCTTCCAGACTTGGATCAACAAGCTCGAGGAGGACGTGCAGGAGGCCACTAGAAATATTATGACAGAAGACAGCATAGAAACCACAGATAGTAGGCTCACACATCCGATCAAGGCCAAGCATTCCATCCTGCAAAGATCGAAAACACAAAGACGGAAACGAAGGCTCAGGAAAAAGATAGCGTTGCTAAATAGACAGATAGAGGAGGATTCACAAACTCTCACAAAACAACAGTGGAACAAAGCTTGCAACCAGACAGATGATAGAATCAACCGCGGGGGCAGTTGGAACCTCTTCAAACACCTATTGAGCGAGAACGAAACTGTTTAATAAGCGAATGGCCATTGCGAAACTGGTACATCAGGTGAGCCAGTTCAGGACTTAAGAGGTAATCATGCAGCAGCTCGCGGAAAAATGTCTCCCGCTGAAACAACCGGGGGACAGCTATGAACACATAGAGTACTCTGTAGGTAGCAACTTCACTGCCATTCAGCATGTTTCCAAAAAAATTGACCAAGTACTCAGGCTAATAAAGAGAATCACCAACCGACACAGGGGCTTTGGTGAGGAGAGCGCTCTAAGGCTACTACACACATTCGCTCTCTATCACATCACCCACGTGCCAGGTCTCCTCCAACGGTCGCAGGCCGAGCTGAACAATCTCAACACCATTATAATAAAGTTAGTCAAGGCTGCCCTAGGTATACCCAACAGTTCGTCGAACGAAAAGCTCTTGAGCTTAGGCATGCACAATACCATGCGATAAATGGCTGAAGCGCAACAGATGGCACTGCAGCAAAGACTTACAGGACAAGTGCGGGTAGACTGAAACTCAGGGCAATCGGGTCAGTCCCAAATAGATCGAAGAACCCGAAGAAGGTCGAGGTCGACCTGAATGTGGAGCTTAGAGACCTAATCAGAACCACTCCCCTGCCGAGAAACATGCATCCGGAACACAATATCAGCAGGCGGAAAGCGAGGGCGAAAGCTTTATTGAAAGAAATCGAACAGGTAGGGCAACAGGCGGCCGTCATGGACGCTGCCTGGGTGCAAGGCCAAGAGGCTTATATGGCTGTGGTGGTCGACAGCCAGGAAGAGGTACGGGACGCACTGACTATACTCACTAAGGAGCCTACGGTGGTGGAACAAGCCACGATTGCTTTGGCTATCAGGAACAGAAAATGGTCATACATCTATAACGACTCAAAAGCAGCAATTACGAGCTTCGACAAGGGCTATGTCGCCGGGACTATGATTAAACTTATGAACAAAGTCAATCCTATCAATACTGGAATCCGATGGTTTCATGAGAATATGGGATAAGCGGACAAAATTTGAGTAAACCTCAACAAGGTGACAAATGACCTGGCATGAAGACTCGCTTGCCGTGCTGGTCCGACCCTACCCGACGCCCACTACCGTTCCGGGGATTATAAAGACAATTAAGCACATACAACGACGTCCTGAAATAATAATACTTGGGGCGTAGGCGATTCCCACTGCCACATGCAAAATTAAACAGGCCTCAGACAGTCGCTCTACGTTTACTGCAAACCGAAACTTACCCCACTCCATATTTTCGACATAAAATTCACCGTAATAGTGAAATTCAAGACAAGTATGACGCGTGAGATGGCATCATTGGAATAAGACGCATGCTGGCGGGCTGTCCCACGACTCTCGCCGACCCCGGAGAACAATGGCTTTACTAGCAGACGATGGTGCGAAGCACGGCTTGTCAAGATCTACTACGGGCAGTCCAGAAGGTCCACGATGACGCCACAAGACTCGGACTGACAGTACCGACGTGGAACGGCCCACCTCGGTCTGAAAAAACCGGGCTTCAGGACACTAATAAAGTTTTGTGAATGAATATGAAATGTTTAAACAGGGCTGAGAGCATGGGTGTCACTTCTATCAAAAATGCAGCATATGCACGAAGTTACTGATGATGAAAGGACTGTCTCCGGAAGTCAAATCTGGTACAGAGTGAATCCTCCGTACATACACTCGACTATTATACTAACACGTGCCCTAAAAGTGGCAGCGATGGTTTTAGTACGTCAAAGCGCAACAGTTAGTATTATTAATAATAATAATAATAATAATAATATTATTATTATTAGAGCAAACATTCCTTGCAGAGCCTCCCCCCCCCCCCCCACTACTCCACGAAAATAGGCGAATATAACCGGAAGTCGCAAGCGCCCCGCGCAATAGAACGGTGCCATACGGGCGCCCCAACGGACGCAGGGGCGTCGGTTGCATTTCGCATCAGAGCTTGCGTTTTACTACCGTAGCGTCGCTTGCCTAACCTGCCATCTCATGCAAAATGAGATACGCGCGCTTCGCGTTGCATTCTGACCTTGTCATTTGCACCGGAGGAAGCGTGATTAATACGGCTGGATGAATGAACGAGGCTCCAGCCTAAGGAGCAAGCTCCTAAAATGAATTTAACTGAGCAACTGCATTTCGTATTGTTTTTTTTGTTTTGTCCTTCCATAGGTATGCAGCAATATGAGTGCACTAAAACGCAAAGAGTAATGAACTGTATGACATATACGCGAAACAATACACTAAAAAGTTTGCTTAGTCCGGTGATGGAAAGCCTCACGACTCCCCAACGCGAGCCCTTATGTGAGTCACCGCTTCCGAAGCAAGCCCGTCTAAAAAACTCAAGCAGTTTTCCGTTTGCTTGCTCTTTAAATGAATGACGTATCATAGTTCTTGTTGTTAGAAGCAACTTCTCTTATCTCTTTCGCCTTCACTACTGACACAAGGGTGCTTTCAACTTTGTTTCCAATTTTATAGCATTAAGGACATCAGAGAACTCAGCGCTCACATTCCACTCTTGCATGCACCTCTTCATTTTCTTTTTCTTTTTGCTGATGCTGACCTTCAGTCCTTCGACTGTTTCTCAAGTCTGCGTCTTTCTTCACCAAAGGCCTCGCCCTTGATGTCTTTCATTCAGAAGCTTTAATGTAACATTTTTCTTTTTAAAATGGGTGAATGCTTTTGCTTTGCATTCAGCAGAAATGAAAGGCCGCGACAGCCTTGCGAATCGCAGTTGAGAAACGCCCAAAGAAAATGTGAGAGTGCGACGGAAAATGAATATTTAGGGTTTGAAAAATATTCTCGTGCAAAACAACGCAAAACAGGGGTTTCTTGAATGAGTTGCTTCTGACTGCTTGTCAATGATACGTGAAATTGGAAATACTAGAGCATAATTCAGATCTTAAATACAATAAAGGGCAAATAAAAAGGGGCTGTTTTAGACTTCTCTATGCAGAACACACGCCGCAAGACCGTTGTACAGGAAACCTCGAGTTGATCTTCAGACCTTTGCCAGATTAACTTTTACCTCGAGGTGAATAACTCATTATTCGAGTATTTGAGATACAGTTCAGAAATTGGAAAACATCGAACATTCATGGTCACTACTGTACCCGCATCTTTTACTCGAGTTGACTGTTTTTAAAATGGCCATAATCGTCCTTCTCTGTTCTTCATATTTAGGTCCTTTTCTACGGTGACCGTTATACAAATGATATTAAAAATGAATCTCACTTATGATGATCAGGAAAGCTGGCCTGAAAATCGCACTGTGATCTCGAACGTTCCTTCCCCTTATACATTATAATAAGTGCTGATACGGTCAACCTTCTGTTATCAGTATATAAGTTAGGGGCAAACTAATTGAGTGAATTGAACCCATTGTCCACCTGTTCCTTTTATGTGGTTTGCCAGCACTGCTAATTGCAGCTTTCTTGTAAGAAATCTTGCTGCTTGCATCCGTTAGCATGGTTTACTTCTCGATTACGCACCACACAACTGAAGCGGTGATTACAAATGTCTGCGATAATGACCTATTGTCATTTCATAACACATACGTAGCGTTAAGAGGGAAGATTTATGTTTTTGTTGAAATGGTGCTCTGTAGAGAACATGAAAAGCACTTTTGTAAATAAGTTGACTATACAAGGGGACACCTAAAAACAGGCAGAAAACTGAGAGCACCGTATTCACTAGGTTACGTGCAACAATCGAAACGTTTCGGAGATAACTGGCTCGAGAAGTCCCAGCGCAGGGTAGCTAATCATATGCTCGTCTTGTTAACTCTGCCGTCTTTCCTCTTCTCGCTTTATATCTCGCCATCCTGTATTAACAAAACCTTCAATCACTATTCACCGTGAAGTATTGCCAAGGGTGCGGACTCGCTTATGTTGCTAATCTCGAAAACAGCTTTTAAATCTCGTCGACACAGGTAACTCCTGATGGCGAGAAACCCTAAAAATAAAACGAAACTGAACATTTAGGTATATAGTTAAAGGCTTTCGTATGCAGAAAAAAAACGTGCCTATCTACGCTGGAGATACATTTGTACAGCCTTATCGGAACAAAGTTGTGAAAAAAATTGCGCTATTTGTGCGGCTCCTTGTTTGCTACCTTGCCCCATCTATACAATCTTCCTTTCCCACTGTTAAGAAAACATAATGGGACAGTGAGAATTTCTCAAAATTGGTATTACTTCACGGGCTTTAACCTCCAGAAACTATCGTCTGATGATGACAGAAGTAGTAGAAGGCTCTGGATATTTGGACCACCTGGGGCTCTTTAAATGCGCACCTAAATATACGTGCATGGACCCGAAGCACCTTCGCCTCCGCCGAAAATGCAGCCGCCATGGCCGGCTTTCGATCCGGCCTCCAGAGGGTCAGCGGCCAAGCACTATCACCACGAGGCCATCATGGCGCATTGTGTATTCAGAATTTCAATGAACCACGTGATGTGTGAAGAGCGAACGTTTGATATTTTTATAGGAATTTCGAAAACTGGTTTTTACACAGGAGGAAAAAAAGAGAGTAGTTGCTCTTTTTCTAAATAACCTTATTGTACATTTCTGTATCGCCTCATTTCTTTAACTTTTTACAACCACTTTCTACCAGAAATTCTTCCGGGTATATAACATCTATAGAGGCGCATTTGAAATATCCGTATTTCTATCGGCCTTGCCTCTCTTAGAAGAACGTTCCCCACGAGGCCTGTGATTTATGTTTAAATAACTGAATAATATTAGAATATGGCACGTGCCGGCTGCTTTCAGGACATGACCCAGGTGACGAACAGCTGAGCTACGAACAGCACAACTTGACAAGTGGTGGCTTGAACGAGCGGCTCACGCTTGGGTGTTATATCTATCTTTATTAGTGCGGCACGAAGACAAAGAAGATGCAAGCTGTATATATAGGCTTGACAGAGGTTTATTACTTTATTACTTGAAACAATTTCTCGAAAATTGGGCCGCAACGCAAAACACGAATATCACAAGTCTAGGTGCTGACGCCATCCTCAATTTTTATCAATAGAGGGTACATCCTGCAGTGCGTGTTTACAATACGTAAGCTGTGCAGTATAAGATTTCTACGAGTGTAGTAATTGCAAATAACGCTAAGCTAGGGTCGAAATAAAGCAAGGGCTGTGCCAATTCATCCTAATTTTCAGATGCAGAAATTGCTACATCGTGCTTGTCATACTAGTACAGTTTCTAAAGACTTATCGCGTGACATTTACAGCAACATGAACTTGTTTCGCTTAGTGATCGCCTAGGCACTCGTCGATCTAGATTGCGCTTCGAAGTCTCTACAAGAGTTACTTGATATTCCAAATTGTCTTCACAGATATGTGGCTGTGACTGAATTGTGTGCTTTGGCCGTCCCAAAGGCTGTCATTAGCATCACGCCCCGATGCACTCTGTTTCAGTGCCCCGCCGCAGTGGTCTAGTGGCTAAGGTACTCGGCTGCTGACTCGTGGGTCGCGGGATCGAATCCCGGCTGTGGTGGCTGCATTTCCGATGGAGGCGGAAATGTTGTAAGCCCGTGTGCTCAAATTTGGGTGCACGGTAAAGAACCCCAGGTGGTCGAAATTTCCGGAGCCCTCAACTACGGCGTCTTTTATAATCGTATAGTGGTTTTGGAACGTCAGAACCCACATATCAATCTAAATCAAATCACTCTGTTTCAGCATATACGCTAGCGAACGAGTTCTTTATTAAATTCATAGAGATTATAATGATTTCGGGTGGTCCGCAGAATCAGTCATAATTGGTAACCAAAAAATGCCATGTTGATAAACCTGATTACACCGATATCTCGATCTCTATAATGTTTTCAGTGGCTTCACATATCTTATGGGAAGCTATAAATACTCGTCTTCCAGAAAGCGTGCGGCGTACACACGCAATGACAACACCAAAATCAGCGTCTCTTCGTCATTCAATGTTGTCCTTCAATGCTGTCCTACTTTGAGCATGCCGCAAACACCTATTTGCGGCATACCCTCATTGTTTACGTTTGTAGATTTACACATTTATTTATTTATCTATTATTTATTTATTTATTCAAAATATCTTACAGATCAACTAGGGCATTGAGTAAGGCGAGCATAGAAAGAATTTAACTTTCATACAAACAATAACAAGAAATAATTGTCGATTAATAAAAAAATCCTAAAAGCAATAACAATAAGAAAAAGACAAAAAATAATTTTAGTAGAAATACAACAGCAATGAAAATCTTATGAGTATACATGTGAGACAATGGCGTAAAACAAGATTTAAAAGTAAACACAATCTGTGAAAAGACTTTCCATAATTAAAAAAAACATTGCTCAAGAACAAACAACAGAACTGAACGGCATGTTAATGATGAAGCCTTCAAAAGAAGTTTAAAATAAAAAAATTTTGGCAAACTAGCAGTCACTTAACGCGTAGGTGCACATTTTAGTATGGATAAACCAAGCAGTTAATTTTGCAAATGAAAGTTAGAAGGTGCCGGAGTTTTCCTAGATAGCGTTCGCCTACGATTTCACCTGGAAGGCTGTTCCACATGCGGATGTCCCGGGAAAGTGCAGATGAGTTAAAAATGTATGTTTGACAGTACATGCGTGTGAATGAAAAATCATTATTCAGTCCCTTTGTCGTGAATGCAGATGTTTGCAATGTTATTGGTAATGGCCTTGTTTTATGTACGTATTTATGAAATAATGAAAGGAGTTTTGTATCACGACGGCACCTAAAACAGTAAAAGTGATACGTTCCTTTTAATTTGTGTTATGCTTGCGCTATAATCGTAGCTTTGGGAGATAAATCTAGCGGCTCTATTGTGGACCGACTCCAGCACGGTAGGTAAATAAGTGTAATGAGGGGACCGAACTGCAGAAGCGAATTCGAACTGAGGGCGAACAAATGTTACGTATGCAAATGCACGTATATTTGTGGGCTTCTTACGTATATTGCAGCATATGTAGCCTAATAATCGTGAGGCGTCACTGCAGATGGTGGTGATGTGGGTAGTCCAAAAAAGGTTAGAAGTAAAGGTTTCACCTAAATATTCAAGAGAGGTAGCACTGGATACGCGATTGCCAATATTAAACTAAGAAAACTCAGAGTTAGAATGTTTACGAGAGAAGAACATTACATTTACTTGAATTAAGGGACATAAGCCAACAATCACACCAATTGCTGATGAGGGTAAGCTCTTTTTGAATTATTACGTGATCACAAGTACTAGTTATTGCTTGGTAAATTTTACAGTCATGAATTAAAATACGCATTTGTGAGGATAATTACTTCGTAAGTCATTATTATAACTAAGAAAAAGCAGCGTACCAAGAACACTTCCTTGCGGCACACCAGAACAAACATGTAAATGTGGGGATAAAAATTCATTAAAAATAATCAATTTCTGCCACTTAGTCAGAAAGTTCCATATCTATGACACAGTTAAAATCTATACACAAAAAATGTAGTTTAGAGGTGAGGTGGTAGTGAGCAATATGATCGAAAGCTTTAGAAAAATTCATAAAAATACAGTCAATTTGCAGGTTTAGACCTAAGTGATGATGTAGGTAAGTTGTCAATTGTCGTGCAATGTTGCCATCTAATGCATTTTCCGTTGAACCCCAACTTTATTTTTGTAACTTGTGTTGGCTGAGAACTTGCCCACCGCTGATATATCTCGCGGCTTATCGTTCGAGTTTCATTTCGACTCGAGCTTGCCCAGTTAGAAAGGAACCGTTTTGGTAATGCCACTGTCCCATGTTTTTGTGCGCTTTATTTTTACCTCTTTGGCAGCCACGCCACAGACTGTGGCAGAATTCTGTAAGTATTCCTTTCATCGTGGCAGAAGCAAGCTAATTTGTACATTAGGCTTACTAAAGCGTACAAGGAGAAAAACTTTCAATTATTTGTAGACCCTCTCTGTTTGCGGAATATGAACATGGGAAAAAGTACAAAACGTCAGTGCTCGCATTCCCATCATCATAATATTAGTACTGAAAATCATTCCAAACAAAAACTGAACAAGTGATATTGAAAAAAAAAAGACCTCCTGGTCCGCGTGGAACAAATAGCCCAGTCACAGTGAAAGCTGCAAAAGCGGGCTTTCTAGAGCCCGTACTGAGCCCTCTTCTGACAACTAATACTAGTAGCTTACGCTTCCATTGTAGCCACTGCTCTGCAAAAATGAGGTAGAGAAGGGGCCAATATGCCAATAGTGGCTTCATTATGCGTAGAGTCAAGATACCTATAAGACATCTTGATTGCTCTATGTGCACCTGATGCTGTGTACGAGAACAATGAAACAGTTATTGGCTTATCGCTCAGTAAGGATTTGGAAGCTTTAAACAACCCACTATCTATTTGCAATACGTGACGCCCGGTAATTATTTCACTCTTCTAACACGCTATAAAACATGGGTTAGGGTGATTTCTAGCACGACACCAAGCCTATATAGGATCTTCTATCGAAATAGGTTCGAGCACTCAGTTGGGTCAGCGGTGAAATACTTGTGTGCCATGCAAAAGCCCCGGAATAAAATTTCTTGTGATCCTTCATAACGCTTCATCTACTATGTGTTAACGGGAGCGGCTAAAATCTACGCCAGTATAATCGGCTGCTGTAGTGACCTCATAACAGCTTTCGCTGCATGAAAAGTCCAGCTTTATATGCAAATATTGCACCTGGCGTATCAAAAATACCTTTAGGACAGAGTTCTTTGCGTACGTATAGGAATATTACCCCACATATAATCCCTACAGATAGTCTATGCACCTAAATATAATAGAATGATAGCACATAATATTGTGAGAACTCGTTATGGTGAATAAACACTAATTTTTTATTACAAACAGCTCATTAAACTTCCCTTCAATAAACTTACTCACAACGATCACTCGATGTCTCTTTGTGTTAGGACGGGGCACGGTTCGCAAGCTCAGGTGGTTTCATACAGCTAATGTCTAAGACGTGTCAAAGGCAGAAACCAAAGTTTTACTTTTCTTCCCAGTTGATGTACTGATATTGCCACGCCCACTATGAGGGTTTTCAGCCCCTCAAGTTATTTTTCACTGTCTCATCGCGTAACGATTACTTTTTTGCAGCATTCCTACTGCCGCTCTTCACACGGACAGTCCATCTGCATGCGTGGCGAAGCAAGTCAACAATAAGATAATTACAAGTGGTCCTCTATCAATGCTCTCATTTATTCTTGCAGTTCTCCGTATTTTCATGCTTCATGTTGCAAATAGGTGTATTTCTATAAACTACAGACTGCCGCTGAAACCATAATAACGAACTTCTTCGCACTTTCTTCTTACACTTCATTCAACCGACTGCAGTGCGTGTGAACGGAACAAAACACACAACTTACAGAAGCGCACGCGAACTTACTTCACATTCGAAAATTTGCGCAGAACAAAAAGAAAAGTGGAAAATAATAACCATATTTTGCTGAATATGTTAAAGGATGTTGCCCGTACGTGGTCTGAACAGGCTTCACAAAAGCACACGTTTTCTTTTCAGCTCCCGAAGTCATCCAAAGTGTACTCAACGTAACCATTAACCATGCCTATGTATAGTTCTTATACCAGTCCGGCTTACCGTCCCTACTGAGGCATTCCATATGTCACTCCGATAGTTTCGTATGTTTCCTTCTGGATTTTTAATATTTTTTAATCGTTTTCCATGCGCATCTTTCATGCATCTTTATAGCAGGCTTATGCAAACCAATGAAAAATTGGAGTGAGAAGTGGAACGTCTCACTAGGTATATTCGTCACTTCAACATGGCAATAATGAGGAGTTTTCGCCCCATCCTTCCGCCACAATATCGCCTTCAAGCAATCATTGTTACAGTGAAATAACTTTTACTGCCACACCGATTTGAATCTAGAGACTAACCAACACGTTGTAACAGTGCAGTGACTATGTTCGTGACACGAGTGCTGTTCAGACAGTTCTATTGGCATAAATTTCTCGCCTTGGATTATTCTAGTTTTTTGTTACTTTGCAACGCCTTTTCTAGTACAGGGCTGTCAACCATAGATTTACCCTTATCAAACTACCAGTCGTTTCTTTTCACTTCTCATTCTCTCTCACTTTTCTATAGTATGTAACCATAGCCGACTAGAGTAATCGAACCATATAAGGCATCCACCCTAATAGTAGAGGCTGATTCACTAAAGCCTGCAAGCTCGAAAACATCATTCCCTCGTTGACAAAAGTTAGAAAACCGCAAGGCTTGGCTTCCATAAAAAGTATCAAAAACAAATAAATGTTCGTCACCCGCCGTAAACTTACGTGTTCATCACACATAAACGCTTGAGCCTGACTTGGTTACTAAATTAGTGGTGCCTCGGGTGGACTTCAAAGAGAAAGTGCGTAAAGCAATGAAAAAAACGCAGCTTGTTTGCACCCCTCTAAGTGCGATCCCGTGTTTTCTACATATGTAAATTCAGTAAAGATTCCTCTTTTGAATTGATCGAATGACTTTATTTCATCCTAAGAAAATATGCGTACTACAAAGAAATATATGTTTCTGTCAGTTGTACCGACTAAAGTTTTTGCTATTTCTTCGTATAGGGTTTCTTGACTCGGGTAACCAAATTCAGTCAGGCCAACACCATTCCCGGGATGGCTCACAGGCCTTCGACAGCACAGTAATAATGCTCGTACGATTGAAAAGGCAAGCACTAGACTAAAAAACTATGGGCCCGAGAGTATGCGATGCACTTCCAGGCGACTCAACAAAGTCGTACTTTCGTGTTTGCACATAAGTAGAAGCGCTATCCTGATTAAGCATGCGCCATTGCATGCTCCACGGGTGTGCTCAACAGCGGGTGCAGTGATTTGTTTCGCCAACCTTTAAGTCGGCGAATGCTCAGCCAGACGAATTCTTGCCGCCGTCGTCGTCGTGTTGTTGATGAAACCTTCCCGGGCTTCATAAAAATGATGGCAATCTAATGATGGCAAAATGATGGCAACAGTACAATTCAGAGAGAAAGTATGCGGCACACTCTGCTGATGGCGACGAGTGCAACACCTTCATACTGCTAAATATGTAAAGTCAGTAAAGATTCCTGTTTTGGATTGATCGAATTACTTTATTTCATCCTAAGAAAATATGCGTACTACAAAGAAATATATGTTTCTGTCAGTTGTACCGACTAAAGTTTTTGCTATTTCGTCTAAATCGGCTCCACCGAATAAATGGGTCCGCGCTGTTCTTGAGACATGGTGAGTGTAAATTCATGTCCATTATCTAGTAACACGGGCAGCTCGAATGAGCTATATGGTTGGATATAATGACAGCAGATTTATATCTCCTGCCTATTCTTCGTTCTTTCATTTCCGCTTCCCTTTACTACAATCCTGTTGTCGCGAATTTCGATTATACACTAAGTGGAAAAAGCCGATGCCTGTTTTTGCGGCCAAGCGCTTGAAATTATAAAAATAGGAATCCCTCATTTTAATGTATTCCTCGAATGAACATCAAGTGACGCCAATTTATACTTCTGCGTCGACATTGCCTCGAACTGTTTTTTTTTATTATGTCCAAACAAATTCGTCAGTATTTGATACTTCTCTCCCCTGCACTTCTCTTAAATCAAACCAGTTGTTTACAAATCTAAAAATTTTGTTAAGCACACAAGGTATTGTTGGCACTTTATCTAACGGCCACATTGGATATATGCTTCGCTTTCCTAGTGCAAGTTTATTAAAAGAATAAGCTGTTTCAAAACGTCAAACAAGGCATAAAAGAAATCAACTTCATGTTGTATAAGTCTTAAAAAAACAAATGTGACAAGCCGATTAGTTTGAAGTGTGGAGCTTGCAATATATTTACCAAAAATCAATTTCAGCATGGTGACATTTGCCCATTTTATTTCCTCATGGAGTTTAGAGCGAGAATAATAGATTATCATTGTTCCTCTGAACAGCTGCAACATAATTAGCTGAACATATTCTCATAGAGAAAAAGTAGCAACCATAGCATTCAATGAAACGGAGGAGCGTACCGGTGCATTTAATTTGCAGGGACTCAAAAACAAACAGAAAAAGGCAGCCTATCCACGGGGTGAATGATGAATAGTGGGGTGAAGCATCCGTCCGTCCATTCGTTTTTACTTCCGTCCGTCCATGCGTCCGCCTGTGGGAACATCCGTGCGTCCATCCACCCGTCCGTGCGTGCGTCTGTTCGTGCGTCCGCACGTCCATCCGTGTGTCAATCTGTGCGCGTCCATCCGTGCGTCCTGCGTAGGTCCATGCGGCCATCCGTCCGTCCAGCCATTCGTACGTCCGTCCATGCATCTGTCTGTGTGTCCGTTCATCCATCTAGTCAACACTCCAAGTACCACCATCTCGCATCTTTGCATCCTATATTCCGCAAGCACCACCATCCAGCGGACATTCCAAGGACTAAACGAGAGGTGTCACACGCACACTTTCCTACGGCTTGCGCTTCGTGTCTACTTCCAACTTTAACCACCTCGAGTTCATGGTATTCTCTAGTTCACTGTATTCATGGCACTGTGCCCCAACGCTCGCTCAACCTTACTAAAATTAAGGAGATTACGCCCAGCGAGTATAACGTAGCAACCCTGTCTTGTCAGATAGCGCTCAATGTACATGCCAATGGCTGCTAATGGGGAATTGGAGACAGGAGAATTCGGCTTTAGTTAACGCGCACGCTGCAAATTTTTTATTGTTCGACAACGCACAGGAGAAATCTCCCACTAGCACCATCTTGCAGGTCAAAAGTAAGACGTGTTACGCACTACTACGCGCGACGAACGGGTGCCGATTTTAAGAGCTTCACCCCTAAAAAGCTGCTTTACTCTAGGAACGGGGTGCTCTTTTCTGAAAAGTGAACTTGCGTCGTTTGTGCTTAGACCTGCTCTGTCGTAGGAATAAAGGTGCAATGCCTCGCGAGAAAACAGGTAATTTCTACAGAAACAAAAGAAACCTGCCAACTATATTTATAAATAACTAATGGAATGAAAAAACTTTATTTTATAAAGAACTAATACCGCAAATTAAAAAAAAATGTTCCGCTGGAATGTGCTTTCTTCCTGATTTTTTTTGAACCATGTGTTTGTGAATCCATAATCTTTTCGTTTTCATACTGTAGTTACCGGCAAAACATTATTCAGACCTCAAAGCACCCTAAACAACCTAAAAGACATGAACAAAAAACGCATTGCTTTGTCCTAACGTTTGCCGTCTTCTCGGTAAACTTCGTGATGCCAGCAGTCTGTGCACGTGACGTGATGAGAAAATAAGCTTTTGATTGGTCCGTAAACACGGATTATCACTTCAGCACTCCTCTCTTACTCTGTTACGCTTTGCAGTACCCCGCCCGGCCTACTTTGTCTTGCGTGACTTTCGTGCGCCATAAAACTGACTCACCTACTTTTGATCATTTTCGTCGACACAAGCGGAGATGACAGCGCGCATCTGAAGACAGGCTCAACGCTTAGCGCTCACATAGCTCAGAAGTTTTATGAACGAATAAGTGGCTAGCAGGAGACGGCCTTTGTAGAATGGTTTGTAAATGCGAGGAAGATGCTACTCTTACATCAATCAGGTCTATGTGGTTTTTATACCCCTTCAAACAGGAAGACTTCTGTGTGGTAGTTACAGGAATCGTCTATATATAGCGCTATCGTGCATACTACTCTATAGCTTGTATTGATTCTGAGGTTCGGTATGGTTCCTACAAACTAATAAAGAGCAGCCCCAGAAATAATGTAAGCATATCGCGAAAAAGTCACATCTTGTATTGATCAGTTTGATGGTCCATCTGTCGGCACAGACTGCCGATATTGCGTGCGAGCCTCCATGGTATAACTACGGAATCGGCAGAGTTACAACTGCTTGTCAGATGACACCTTAGCTTGCTGGTACGCTGAAGGGCCACGTATAGCTTACTTAATAATATTGAGGTCTTTAGACTGCTGCTTCGCGTTGTACTTTTGTCACTCACCAAGGAGGTCATTACAGTCCAGACTTAGGCCTTGCTTGTAGGAACATGTATGCCACTTAGACACAACAAAAGCCATTGGACCTGATGGACTGTCCCCAGTAGTTTTCAAAGAGTGTCATGATGTTATTGCTCTATATTTAAATGTAATCAATGAAATCTCCGTCGAAACTGGTCTTATTCCCCGAGATTGGAAGACAGCAAACGTTACACTCGTTTTCAAATCTGGAGATAAAGACTTCAGAAAAAATTACAGACCAATCTTATTAACGTTGGTATGTTACAAAATATTTGAACACAGTTTACATACCAATATATTTAAATTCCTTGATTCAGACGTTTTCTTTACTCCCTCCAAGCACGGTTTTCGAAAAGGTTATTCCTGTAACACACAACTAACAGAATTTCAGCATTTCGTATCCAAAGCTATTGATAACAATAGTCGTGTAGACGCGGTTTTCATAGATTTCAAAAAAGCATTTGACACTTTGTCCCATAAGCTCCTACATTTGTGGCTGCTTCATTGGGCATAAATAAAAGCGTTCAAACGTGGATACGTGATTATTCTAACAGTATAACCCAGTCCATTGTTTTAAATATTATCAAATCGTCGTCCATAGCAGTAACTTCGGGCGTTCCCCAAGGGAGTGTTTTAGGACCCGTACTGTTCCTAATCTACATAAACAACATTGTTGAAACATTACGTCACCAATACAATTATTTGCTGACGACTGCGTCATATACAGAGAAATCACGACTGAATCTGATACTCGCATTTTGCAAACCGACCTAGATCACGTAGCGGACTGGCGTAAAAAATGGAAAGTGAACTTAAACATTACAAAGTGTTCCAGTGTGAGCTTCTCATGTGCAATATCCAAATCATTTCATCAATATAACTACAATGGCATACTCATTAAAACACAGTGCGATTATAAGTATCTTGGTGTTCATTTCACTTAATCATTTACATAGAGCAAGCACATTCACACTGCCATAGCAAAAGCTAGTAGGATGCTATACTTTATTCGAAGGAATTTTCAACAGGCGGCACGCAAAATCAAAGAAACTTTATATTTCTTGCAGGTCAGGTCTATACTTGAGTATGCATGCGTAGTATGGGTCACCCACCAAGACTATTTTATAAATAAAACAGAAACCTTAAGAATCAAGCAGCAAGATTTGTTTTAAATAATTATAGCTCCTATGCCAGCGTTTCGCAAATGAAGGCCGCTTTGGGAAGGAATCTGCTACGTGTACGTAGACAGAAACTATGGCTTAAACTGTTGCACCAGATATATTACTTTAACACAGGAATCAATCACCATAGCTACCTTGTTCAACCCCTCTACACATCCATTATCTGTGGCAATAGCAAAAAGATATCTACATGAAAATGCAGATCCAATACTTCTTTTCTGCTCATTCTTTCCAAAAACAATAAGAGAGTGGAACAGCTTAGGCGACGAATTGTTTAGTATAACAAAAAATGATTTATTTTTTTCTATGCTGTGAAATTCTTCTTGCATTACGTATGTTCCGTGTGTATGAAAATGTATTTGTGATCCATTATTATGTTCTTATATATATAACATTGTTTTTATGTGTGTTTATGTATTTTGCTACAAATTCATTTGTAGGAACTGTTTTTTGTCCCCCCCCCCCCCTACGTAATGCCTATATGGCGATGTAGGTACTCTGATTGATTGATATGTGGGGTTTAACGTCCCAAAACCACCATATGATTATGAGAGACGCCGATGTAGGTACTCTGTAAATAGATAAAAATGAATAAATAAAAATGTCATTTTTTCACGTATTACTAACTCTAAGCTTCATAATACTAAAGCCACCATTCTTACCCGGAGAGGATGCTGAGCAAGAGAGAAAACGCACAGGAAAAACATACAGATGGTGGCAGTGCCATCAAGTTCGTGCACCTGCTCTTTTTGACGTAAATTTTTCAGGGCGCCCACTAAAACCTACGTAATCGCTAAAAATTATTTGCAAGATGTTCCTCAAAAACATGCACTGGTTACTTAGCAAGGTTAAGAACGCTTCATGAAACTGGTGCGGTCAATACTTTGAAATTTGCTACCTCAGACAGTTGTTTGCGTTACCAAGTTTTAGCGTGAAGTTCGGGTGATTGATTGATTAATTATTTATTTGATTGATTCATTGATTGATTGATTGATTGATTGATTGATATGTGTGGTTTCACGCACCAAAACCACCATATGTATATGAGAGACGCTATAGTGGAGGGCTCCAGAAATATCGACCTCCTGGGGTTCTGTAACGTACATCCATATCTGCACACGGGCCCTAGAATTTTCGCCTCCATCAAAAATGAAGCCGCCGCAGCCGGAATTTGATTCCGTGACCTGCGGGTCAGCAGCCGAGTAGGTTAGCCACTAGACCACCGTGGCGGGGCTTTGCGCGAAGTTCGAGCATGATAATCGGTACTTGATTCTTTCGATATTAAATAATCATGACCAAATTACTGGCAACGCAGTCTTGAAAAAACTAATAATACAGAAAATTCTTCGCAAGTCTCACCAGTTTCAAGTGTCTTTTTTTATCTTGTGTCTCTCTATCAATCTAGGCGGATCTACCTGATGCTCTCATGATGATCTATCTAACTTGGTACAAATCAAAAGTGGTTTGGGAAGGTAATAGGCTTCGAGGAATATGGCTGTTTGCTCATGACACAACTAACGTCCTGATCCTGTCGTTTACTTTGTCAAACACTTTCCCTCAGGCACGTGAGGCACATACCCTTTACCAGAGATCACAGTACGTGTGAGTCGGTCATGTGTGATTGAGAGCTTACACCAACTCTATAACGACGGTAACAGGTATTAGTAACTTAATTGTGAGAGCTTCAAGAGAAACAGACACTGGTAGTGTAGACCCGATGAGTACAATTATAAATATTGAGGATTTCAGCCGACATCGCATACAAACATGGCAATGAGGATTGCTACCGCAGAGGCATACGATGTCTTGAATACGCGTCGGAAGAGGACAGTAAACACGCACAAGATTACTTTGCCGTTAGTTGTTGTTTCAGCACTGAATAATGATTTTTTGCAAAGTAACATGGCATACAGAAATAAACCTATGACACGGACGTCTTGCCGGGTTTTATTTTGATTTTTATTGAATTTACACTTACACACACTTGTTTATAGGGGTAAATGAAGCAACAAAAAAAAAAAGCCGCAGAGACGCGTGTTGAAGAAACCTCACCCTCTTGGCTACAGCGCGGCGACACATGGTAAGCATACAACCTACGAAAAACACAGTCAATGCCGCAGTCCTTTTAAAATGTGATTGCCCAACTCCGAAGAAAAGAAAAAAAAATCTCACAAGGAATTGCACAACTGAGAAAAAGTAGAAATGTGCCCCATAGCATACAGGAACAATAAAAGAAAATATATCACACATAAATAACATATAGTAAATATTCCATTGAGGTGAGCGCAATATACCTTTAAATCCTGGCAATTTCAAGGGCTGCACATTATAATCTGCTCTATTGTATAAGTCGAGAAGTCTAGGTAGATTATTACACAAGATTTGATAGCCATAGTTCGTTCCTCTATTATGCTTGCAAACTTGGCTCCTTTTTAGCAGCCTAATAAACATTACATTTATATTCCCACGACTAAGCAAGCTATTGTCTCGAGTTTCTCGATCATGAGGCAATGTGGCAAAAAAGTTTGTGATATTCACATCGTCTCCCCGAAGAGTGCACTTCTATTTGATCATACTGACGTCTCTCCTCTAACTTGGGTGCGGACTTTATAACAAACCTGAGACTCTCCGTTAGTTGACGCCAGGGTAGTGGATGTTCCTTTTCTGCACTACATTGGCGATGTGTACACACTACTTATGTGCGCACAACTACTGCACTTTACGTTGATCTAGCTTATAATACTTGCCTGAAAGCCAAGATCAATCAGCGTACACTTGATCATTAGACTATACGTAAGAGATATCACTAACTAATTAAAACAAAAATTTAAGCCTACTACTGCTGGTGTTGGTAGTAAGTCCTTTAGAGGTGGTGCCTTTAGGCTTCTATGAACAACAAGTTCTAACATTCTCATGAATTTTATATACGCGAACGCGAATGAAGTTTCTAGGTATGTTTACTGACTACTTTATCAACCCGCCTCGTAACGTTATGCTGCTTTTATAAGTGCCACATATGAAACACATTCAAGCATGCTTCATTTAACATTGATTCGCATGATACGTGAAATCTGTCGATTTTCTTACTTGTAAAATCTGCTAATATTGCTCATTCACGTCCACACAACGTACAGATTTACCACAGAGGCCACGCGCGGATCCCTGCCAGGTCTTTCATTTAAATCAGTTAATTATTTCTTCCTAATTGCGATTCTAGTATGCCACAATTCAAGGCTAAGCATGAACACGGTATTCGCCCAAGGCGGAAAAGCATGTTTCCATTTATGGGCCAGACGTGAAAGGACTAGAGCATTTCGAGTGCTACATCAAATTGCTACTAAAAATTTCGCTTACCTGTCCGCAAGACTATGTTACTACTTTCTCTTCCTACCTCTGTTTTTTTCTTGTTTAGATTACCCCATTGTAATAGGGGCTAGGTCTGTTGTGAAGGTTTATTCCGAGCATGATCCCATTTTTTCTGATCACAGGTTGGCTGAACTCGGAGTCGGTAATTAGCTGCTCTATATTCCGTTCTACTTTTATTTTGTTCTCGTTGAACGTATGTCTAACGAGCACGGTGCATTAGAGTTTTTCTCCCGAGGGGGAATAACGACAAGACGCCAAACCCTTTCCTCTTCTGTCACCGTCTTACGAATTCGGAAACGCTGTAACAGGGGTTTATATGGTGAAATTTTTTCTTCAAATTACCGTTTTATTTGCCTTTTGTGTGGCAGCGGCGAAACCCCGGTTTCCTGTTTTATCTTCCTTTTATTTTTTACTGTATCTTCACCCCGTGTATCTGTCTCGCTTTCATTTGATTTCTAATGAAAAAGGAAAAGTAAGCAGACAGATACTGTTTCCAGTATCCCGGATCACTTATAGAACCATTGGTAAATATATCTTTGAATACTTGAATCATGAATCAACTATTAATGCATCTGTACAGGCAATTCATTCGATATCATTGTCTTTTCATCACATTACTCTAAACGTTTTCTGTCCTAAATGATGGCTTAAAAGGTAGGTGCATTACTCAGACAGATTTGCTATACATTTTGTATTAAACAGGCCTTGCACTGTAAAGTTGTCACAGGAACCTTTCTTCAATTGACCGTGAGTGGCAGCAGATGCATTTTTACAGTTTTAATATTGTTTTTTGCATATTTTTTATGAAACCAAGTGAAAAGGAAACAGAAGAACCGAAAAGTGAGGTGAGTTGCCAGATATGCTAGCAATCGTCATGCAATGTTTTTGCAGCCTTCAGTGCTAACCGAGTAATCTAACTTTGTACAAAATATAAAATGAGATAACTATGATATTTAAATTACAACTTTCAAACAGCCTAAGAAAAATTATGAGCAGAATTTCGGTAACATATATACATACGTACGAGTAGCAGCCATCCACACAAGCATTTTGCTTGAAATAAATATTGATGATGGCGAAAAACCGGATCCCATCATCGTTTAGGTAACTGTGCAGATGTAACCAATACGAGAAATAGAAATGCGACCACCTGACATATTGCTCGAGAAAGCGGGGGGAGACGATAGTTAAAATCGTTACAGTATTGTTGGTGATGTACGAGTATCACTGAATGCTGATACAATCTTTGTTTTGGATGGCGTTTTACTTGTGCGCCAAGTGAACGTCGTACTAAGTACTCAGAAGATCTGGTAGCAAAGTTGGAATTCAAAGAATGAGGCTATTGCGCACAGAAACAACTCACACAAGCACCGAGGTAAAAGGGCTGTTGAGCAGTCGAGAGTACTTAATTCATTCGTTAAATATTACCGCTTTTGTGGTACACTTCCAGGTCATACTTGTGTGTTTCGATGAAGCCATGATAAGAGACAATATGACCGCCGCGGCCAAATCTTCTAACGTTACAAAGAAAATTGCACAAAACTAAAACAATTACAATGTACAACGTATTGCAGGTCTTTTATTTTTAAACGTAAATTCATTAAAGAAGATTCCAGCTCGATTTCATGGCACATCAGTGAATACGGTTTGAACAGAACCGGCACGGTCTTATTAGGAATATCAGACAACACACCATAACATCCTCTTCAAAGGTATTCTGTGCATATAGAAAACACCAAAAAGCAATATGTTTTCTGACACCTCGGAAAATAGAGAGTTAGATTGCGCAAGCGGACTTTCTACCAGTTGGCCCTCCATGGCAGGATCGATGTGGTCACTCTGAATTAAATCGACCGGGTAGCAGAAGCGATTGCCCGAGGCCCCATCCACGGGGATGCGCCAAGTCTCATCCTGCGCCCTCTACCGACAATGTATTTACGCATTGCTTCTTGCGAATCGTCTCTCTTTACCACTTTCATCTGTGTGCGCTATACCTGCCAACAAATGAGATTTTCAGACCCGTCCTTCAGTCTTAGCGGGCTCTTGTCTCGCGAAAAAGTTTTGGGTAATTTTCAAAGAAAGTCTGCTAACGCGTTTAGGCCTGCATTCGCTGGACCAATTGAAACGCCTTAAGCGAGAAATAAAACTCCACGTCGAGCTTGCCAAGCTGCCCTAAATGCAATTTCGAAGCGTTATTTATAGAATATCTTCATATGTTAAGAACAATGATGGACAATTTAGAGTATTGCGAACACTACTATGAGAGATTGGTGAGCTGTAGTTTGTTTAGAACAGCGTAATAACAATTTAGGTTGTAATTTCACTCTACTACGGGGCTACAATAAGCTGCCAGGTTGTGTGTGGAAAAGTGTCTGTGTTTAGAAAACGTGTTTCACGATTTCGTGTACTTCATACTCAACTATGTCAGAGCAGTGAGCCATTCCGATTACTGGTAGGCAACCTTCATGTGTTGAGAATTAATGGTTACCGATTTAGAGTACTAGGTACTCTACTATGGGAGAGCATGAAGCCGTCCCGTGGCGTAAAAACCTTCATCTCTTAAATATCTCCTAAATTCTACCTGATGTTGCGCGTGGCAGCAAGGAAAATCACTTCATCTAAAGCTCTACGGGGTTCTTAGTATTACGAGTTTTCCAGAGAAGCGGCATTGTCGTGGCAAACATTTTTTTGATATCACTTTATCAATACTCATCTAGACGCCATACTTTTGTTGGGCACAGTGCTCTTTTAGTCAGTTTTCCCGCTAGCAATTATGTTAGTAGAAGAAAAGCCCTTTATCTTTGGTCGAGCGCTGCACAAGAACACATTTTTAGGTAAGTATTAAAAGAACCATTGTAATAGGCATATGTTCGCTGCATGTGTGCTGCTAAGACCTTGTGAGTGAGTGAGTGAGTGAGTGAGAGAGTGAGTAAACGAGTGAGGGAGTGAGGTAGTGAGTGAGGGAGAGAGTGAGTGAGTGAGAGAGTGAGTGAACGAGTGAGGGAGTGAGGTAGTGAGTGAGTGAGTGAGAGTGTGAGTGAGGTAGTGAGTTAGGGAGAGAGTGAGTGAATGAGTTAGTGTAGCTTTATATAGTCCAGCGCCGACGCTGAGGTTGCCCCTTCACCCGGACTGGCAGGTCTAGCCTAACCATTCTGTAGCAGGCGCCATGTACGGCCAATATTTAACCTCGTGAAAGCATTCGCAACCATCCTTTTCTGTTATCCTTCTTGAATGCCAACTTGTACTTTACACAAAACTTTAATAAAATGCAGGCATTTTATTAAAGTGCACAGCACCACAGGTGTGCACGTTGTCACGTCATGTCGTCACTTAGCGTCACCTTCAAAATGTCACAATAGGTTTGGAGAGCAAACTACAGGTCAGGTTCATACCAATGTAGATCAAAGGAAGGCCTTTTATGCCAAGTAACTAACAGAATAAGTCAAAATGGGGTCGTGGCGCTCAAACTAATGCCTAAATTGGCTAATATAGTATGCCCCGAAATCAATTTTATACTAAAATATGTCAAAAGACTCCACCACTCCACTATAAACTAATTTTTTATTTCCCACAACCGACTCCTAGCTGGTTGCACTTTTGGAATGCCAGCATCAGTTTGCGTGTGGCAGACAGGGTCGCCAAAGAGCTATTTCGTCAATCCGAGGCATGAGAGGCGATAACAAATTGCCAGCTATGAGAATTAGACACATGTCGACGGCATAGCGAAAGGGAGATGAAATGCTTTCGAATGTGAAGTAACACCCACTTTAAAAGGAACTGTACAGAGAAGGAATGACTTGAAGTATAATGATATACTGCACTTTATGAACTCTAATGAAATGAGTTTTAATGTCATAAGCTCATTATTAACAAAGAAAATGAATGCCAAAGTTGTATTTTTAAATTTCGCGCAGACAACACCGCGCATGATGTGTGAAATTTAAAAATGTGTTTTTCGTATTTTCGTGACTTTGGTGTGAGGCAATGTTCTGAAACTTTGTGTGCTAGGTCTATCGCACCCATAGAGGTCAATGTATTTCAAGTTTATTGATTAGAAGCTACATGGGACCCAGTACGCGCCTTCAAAACTTAAGACGTCACGATGTTCGGCGCGGGAATCTTCAGGTCGCGTCTCTACTCGCATTTTCTTTTCGCGCATTTTCTCGCTTACTAGGCGTTGTGTCGTGGTACGAGTGGTGAGCTCAATATTGTGAAATACGGTTTTACTCATACGCGAAAAATCATTTTTGTCGTAAGTGTCCCTTTTAGAGACTGGCCCCTGTATTCTAGAACGCCCCTTCACTAAACGCTCCACCTTCACTTGAGAAAGCCGATGGGAGCGCCATCTCTAGGCAGGGCAAGTCACTGCATATTGTAATAATTTGCTGCTATTCTTGAATAGCGAAGCGTCATTTTTAGCCGAGCAGTGGCGCAGTGCTCAACTCTGTCAAATGAAGGGTGAAGGTGGAGTCGAGTAGCATTTGTGAATACGGGGGTAAGATGCATGCTGAGGGCTAACAAAGGCATCACTTCGACTCAAGCAGACACATGTCAAGCGTCAAATATACAGGCGAATTCCGAGCCCTGCTGTATCTTACACCGCGACCCTGCTCCAACGTTCGTGTACGATCCGTGACGTGAAAGCGGCTCGGTGTTTTTTCGCACTTACTCAAGACACGTCGTTCAGTGTGAAAGCTCATAAAGAAAATTTGATCGAAAGAAAACACTGCCATGATCCGTTCAAGCAAAGGGCAATTTTCAACAAACACACATAAAACAATAAATTAATGAATATCACAATTTGTTAACAGCTGCTTTATGTGTTTGGTTGGAGGCGGCTCTATCTCAGAGATAACCATGAAAGCTCTGGTTTTACAATTAATCTAACGAGTTTCTGTTTCATCTGATTACATGTGTAATCGCCAAGGACCCCGTCTTGGTTTAGTCACTGGCTTCACTGTTCTTTATATGTAAAACGGGTGATTATCAAAATAGCATACTATTCAGTACCTGTACGACCGCGTATGCTGAGTTGCCACCCGAGGCATAAGATACAATTAAAAGCGATTATCTTAAGTGGGATGTTACACAGGGATTTATTATCGCATTCCTTGTGCGTTTGAAGACCGTTCTGTGCCATCAGCCTCATCTTCAACATGCTGTGGACCATTACACACAAATCGTGCAGTGGATCCTCAAAAGCACTGCCGATGCTCTATACCAACCGAGCTAGCGGCGATTATCTCTCTGCTTTCAGAGGAGTCAAGTTTGATCTTCCTGGGTAGTTTATTGAAGCCAACTTCGCTATCTACAACTACTCGGACTTGTTGAAAGTTTTTCAGAATTCAATATCATCTGTCTCACACTTACTCGCAGATCACTTGCATCTATCTGTAGAGCGAGTAATGCGATTATTGGATCCCGTACTACATTGCATTCGTGTTAGTGAAGGTGGTGAGAGGACGAGGCAAGGCGAGTAGTTTCTTTGCAACTATATTGCCTGCATTGTTGCATCTATTCAGTCGAGTTTCGAAAGCTGAGAACCTCCAGCAACCAGGTCATCACATAAGCCGTGCCGTACAAACGAAGGAGCGAAGCAGCTAATCTCCGTAATCTCGTGAAGTTCAAACAACCTTGAGGGTCCGATGTTCACACTGTTGGTCAAGCAATTTGCGGGGTAGCGTAGAGTCGTTGGCTTGAAGCTCCGTGACATCACGTCACATGCTTCTCATTTACGAGAGTGCATAGTGGGGAGAATCATAATACCTGGTCTCGGAGTATATATTTTGGTCGTGAACTCACGTGGTTCTATTGCGATAGCAATTATATGAATATTTTTGGTTGAATTTCGCTGCCAGCGTCGGTTTCGGCGTTGATGTCATGCACTCTATACGTATTTGAAACAGTTTTTGCCTTTTCGCGTCTCTCACACTCACCGTGTTCCTCCTCAGGTCTCTAATTTGTATGGGGGCAATATTATTTCATAGAAGTGAGGCTTTAGATGAATATATGCCTGTGTAAAGAAGTTGTATTTGTCAAAAAATGATAGATATGAGTGGATAACTTATTTATTATAGCAAAAATTAAAGTTTTTCCTCAAACCTTTTAAGGAAGACTCAACTGCATCTTTTGTGGCGGCATGGCATCCGGGAGCATTGTTGGTTCACATGTTTTGGCATGCGTTGTGTTTCATAGCAGATGCCTTGAGCAGGATTTTTTTCGTCGAACACATCTAGTCGGAATCGGCGACGCAACATATCAGCAGTCATTGAAATCGCTAGTAATCAAGGCTGCTTTGAGAGATGTGCAGTGGCTCTCAGGTTATTTCCGCAAACACACAGCTTCTTACATACGGAATCTTGCCAAGCCACATATCCTTTTCTAAAGGTAAGAGGTGTCATTACAGTCAACACTTTACCATTTAGTGAAATTGTTTTCTTGTTTTTGTATTGACAATGACAACTCAAGTTCTGTGTGCCTCAAGAAAAGCATGAAACACGCAACCATGGCAGACCGTCTGCGGGCGCTATATGTTCTTGAAAGCTTAATCCATGAGGTAAGTTGACTCTAACTTTCACCTCTACTTTGAAAAGCAAGGCAAGAGCCCTGAACGATTTCGCCGAGAGATTGATCCCGTTCAGCTATAGGGCAAAAAAGAATTTTATTATGTTTCTTTACGTGTTGCGAATAAGCTTGTAGCAATGTAAACATCCCAAGAGGTATTAGAGGGCACCTAAGCTCTCGTGCGACTCTTTTTGTATAGCTCTATGCATGTTTTTGTCAACGCGGTAAACAAAGTTATTGACTTTCTCCGGCATCAGCTTGCCTTCGCAGTATGTATGGAGCACATGAAGCTTATCGAAGGCTGTAACATTTTATATCTTTCTAAAGAGTGCCCAAAAGAAAGGTTGATCTCACTCTTCGGGTGACAACAACAGTAATGCTTTTAAGCCTCCGAAAGGATGGATTCTCGGTAGTGTGCGTGCGTCAGGTCCTGTCATGCCTATTGCCTAATCCAGGACAAATGCATTACTCGTGGAATATTAACACGAGGGGGAAAAAAGCGAAGTCGAGTGATGAACTTTACTTGTTGCATATATGTCGTATCTCAATAACACACTTTGTCAAGGCCTCGTAACAAAACAAAACAAAAACAGGTAGCTAAGAACATCATAACCTCAAATGTTGTTTATGTGTAAGCCAAACGACTAACGACTATATATATATATATATATATATATATATATATATATATATATATATATATATATATATATATATATATATATATATATATGTGTGTGTGTGTGTGTGTGTGTGTGTGTGTGTGTGTGTGTGTGTGTGTGTGTGTGTGTGTGTGTGTAAGATATATACGATTATCTCATTTCGTTTTGGTAGTAACACATTTTGACTGTGTTCGAGCTATGTTTCATTTTTTTCTCTTTCGTTTTGTTATTTTTATATAATAATTCCGCATATATGTACGTGCTTTCATGCATGAGAACAAACTGAATTGAAGTTTTTGATTAAGATCTCCTCCTCTCTTTCGACGTCTAATGTTATGCGTGTTTTCACTGCAGTGATAATGGTGAGCAAGAAACGAAATAATAAAAAAAAAACATATTCCTTGCAAGCTTTAGTGAAAGTGTCTACAGCTTGGTACCAATCCTGTTTTCGTGAGGCCACCATCGGAAAATCAGTGCATATAAAACACTTCAACTTAATTAAATGTATACAGTTAAAAAAGATGTCCTGTACCAAAGCTAAAAAAATCTGCGTACGAAGTCAGAAGTGCAGAGCTTGTATGCGGAATGAAACAGGAAGTGACTGACACACCCGTGGTGTCGGGTCGTATAAGTTCTGGCTATACGTAACAACGGAAATGTCTCGCCAACATGCCTGGAAAATTACCCTTGCTAAATTTTGACGATTACGTCATGTAACTTCCGATTCTTTACTTTTATGGCCAAAACAAGTAGCGTTTACTAAAAATAAGAAGTTGTTTAATTGATTGATTGATTGATTGATCAAGAAAATGAAATATGCCAAGAACCGCAGTTTCAAGTTGGGTGTGCAATGGCCCCAGAAACAATAAATAACTAACTGGCAGACGGGAATAGGCTATCTGGATTTTTTAGCGGCTGCAATCCTTCAAAAATGCTAATATGGCCATAACATGATCATTCACTTATCTATAATGTCCTGAAATGAGTTGAAAATAATCAGGCTTTGCTTAAATTATTACTTGTGACTACAGCTGCGGAAGTTGAATACCACGTCAAAGCTTGTGATGAACTTTTCTCCTTAATTGCCAGTTGCATTGACCAGCCGGAGTTCACTGCAATAAACACAGCAGAACAATTACATAATTTTTTAATAGCATCAAATTGTTAACACCTCAGGTTCTCGAAAAAAATACAAATGTGTCTCAGTCATCAATAATTGCATAAGTAAGCTGCAGAAGTGCAGGATTAATGGATGGAGGCTAGTTAATGTAGTGCTTAGTGTCACCATTTTTTTAAGTAGCCACTGCGCAATCATAGTAACAATAGTGACTATTTGTCTTTTGAAATATTTTAGGTTCACTGATGCGTTATGAACGCGCTGTGCCCACTTAATGTACTACTTTTACCTATTAACCACTATTTTCTTTAGTTTTCAACATAACAGATCAAATCAAGGCTAATGGCATTCTTTTGCAAGTCTTATCGACACGTTGCGCCTGCTAATCTTGCTGAATGCAGAAATGTTCATCCAAACTTTGTGAGCAGATTTACCAAAAGAATTCGCAATGACGTTGCTTGCGAAGAGGAAAATATTTAGTCAGATGAACCCTTTAAAATAAACAAATTTCATCACACGTGAAAAATATATTAAAGCCAAGGAACGAATACCAGTGCTTTCTCGTGTGAAAGGACTAAGCGTCTCTCAAACGATTATTTTCTCCTGGTTAGCCAAAGAACAAGGAAACCAAATATTGCGCGAAAAGTGTAATGACTAAGTGAATGAGCTGGAACAGTTATTAGGCTTAACCTTTTTTGAGTTCGCCAATATTCCTATAGTTTTCAAAGCGAATGGAAACTATTTTTTTGTTTTATTGAGCTTTTTAACAGATTAGAAATGATGAGCTAATAATTTCAGGTTGATAGCATAGGTAGTTTTTTTTTAGAAAAACGTTGGATGCATATGTCCCATTGGTGTTTCCATGTATCTTGTAAAGTGAGACAACACTGTCCCACTGTCTCGTGCAGGAACTTTCCCGGTTTCACTTGCGTGTTTACATAGAGTAAAATGCACCAAAACAAGTCGGACAGAGCCACACTTTGCAAGCTTCACATGTGAACTTAGTGCAGACCATATTTCTAGTTTCTGAACACCATCTGCACCTTCTCCGGAATATTGCTTTTTGTGGATTGTGGTCGCCTTTTGTAAATCTCATTTCATCCGAGGTACCAACCATCTTTTGACAATTCTTCTGCCCCTACTTATTCTTTCAGAATGGCGCAGTCCTAGCGTAGTGCCTGAAAGTATGTCTATTCGTCAGTTGTCGTCCTAACACTAGATGAAAGCACATGTAGCTTACGTCGTTGTTGGCGTTGTGCTGCATGAACGCGTTGATGGCAGCTGCATCAAAGTGAAAATAAAAGATGTGGTGCCAAAACTTTTTGGAACGTCTGTCACAAGTGTAGGCATTTCGCTTTTGATCAAACCTGTCAACCGCTCTGATCCAAACGTTGCAGTCTGACACAGCTTTTGGGCAAGCTACAGTCCCTGAAGAGCCATTTGTCAGCTTTCGTGGTACTTCTACAGTTTCTGGTACATCATGAAAGTTTGACTAGAGGTGGACATCTTTGGTATTGTGTCATTCATAAGCTGTAACCTGAGCTTTGGTGCGCGACATGTTATCTCCTTTCTGGAGCTTATTGCTTTGTTTTAGTTAGAAAGGCAAGTCCCTTCTGTTCGTGCGGACAGCACCTGCAGCGAGTATGCTCCTCTCGACGAGAGGTTCCATCAGCTTGGTTCACGTAAAGTAATTGTCGAAGAACACCTGCGTTCCAAGCTTTACGTTCTTCCACAGGGAAAGCGCGACTTCTTCTCCAAAGCTTCGTTTGGCTGGTCGTGATGTTTTCTTTCCTTCATATACCTCAAATTGAATCAGTTAGCCCCTCTTCAAGTCTACCCTGCACCAAACTCTATATCAACGCTTATGGGCTCCATCGGAAGGTACTGTTTCATGCTAGACCTTCCTTCGAAAGCGATGATGCTATCAATAATGGCCTGATAGGATGATGACAAGTACTCTAACTGTAAGCTCCTGTTCCGCTTATTAATAAAGGGACGCAGTTTCGTACGCCTATGGTAACTATCCTCTTCTTTCTTTGATTCTTTGCTGTGGTCGTTCACACGAAGTAAGTTCATGATGTACTTGAAACGCTTGAAGGACATCACTTTGGCTATAGTTTCAGAGCTGAAATGTGAAATTACGATCTGCAACATTTTATACGCTCAAAAGCGTTTTAAGTTGAATATTGATAATAATGAATCAGCAAACATTATATCATTACGGGAGTACGTAAACGCGTATCCTCATTTTCCGAAGTAACTGTGAGTTGTGCAGCTTTATAATATGGCTGAAAGTATACGCTTTAATGCTAACACTGTAACTATATGTGTTTTGGTGTGAACACTATAATTGCAACCGAGTTTCTTCAAGTTGATTAAAAGGGGTTCGTTTCTTGGTTACCTACACAATCTCATATTCTACCTCGATAAAAATATTAGCAAGGCCTTATCTGCTCTACATAAACCTGCCCTGTTTTATTGCCCCTTTGAAAGGTGGCTATGTGGCAACGGCTGCGAAAAGGAGCGCATGGCGTCTGCTGCGGACTGCTTACATACATAATTTTCAGACCAGGAAAAATCCGCAAATCTTGTAGCTTCTGTAAGCTTTTGTGAACGTTTATTTCACGTTATGGCGCTCCACCGCCTTGCTGCCAGTACAATTCGCAGTACTTCGTGCTGGTGCAGCTTAACTAAACATTAGTTCACGAAGGATGCATCTATGCACTGAGACACTAGACGAAACTAATGGCAAAGCTTTGGGCTCATGCTCTCCACCTATGCATTATTGTCTCGGTAGTTGTCTTGTGGGTTAGGTGGGGCGAATTGAGGTCTGGTATTGTTTTTTTTTTGGGGGGGGGGGATACTTACACACGAAGGGTCAAGTGAAGTCAGTTAACTTGCCAAGCGACTTCTGTGGTTTTTCGCCTGTTGACTCCCAATCTGCGCTATCTTTTCGTGCACTACCAATGTTTAAATATTGGCATGTGTAATAATGAAAGACTTCTAATATACCACGCACCACCTCAATAGCCATTCTTACAACTGTGTGGTTTCATTTCTTAATGCTAGTTTTTCTTTTCCTGGCTTAATAAGTGCATATTTTCGTGGAGCGTATACACTTACATTTATTGGCATGAAAACAAATTATTATGCTACAACTCGTGCTTGTTCTCTCAGGTTTGTGAGCAATATATAGGCAGGGCCAAAATATACGGAAAGGCCAATTAACAAAATACAACAAAATTAAGCGTAGTTTACGGGAGAGGGTTTACTGCATAATACTTGGGAACAGAATATAGCTCAAGATATAATGAAATAGGGTAAAAATTTTTGTAGACACCACGAAGCCATATCAAGACGGCTTCACTACTCTGGGGATAAATAGGAGGACTAAATGTCATAGCTTTGCCGCAAAGGCGAAGCAATGAACGCAATAGCAACAATTTGAAAGGTTACGCGCAGAAAGATCGAAACGTGCCCCACGTTTCTCGCGCACAAACTACGCACCAAACGTACTCACAGGTATGAATTCACGCGAATAAGCGTCTCATCTGTTACTTCGCTGAGTCTAAAAAGCTCGCCCTTTTCGCAAACGGAGACTGCAATGATTTCAGTGACCTTTGTGCGCCCGGTAACTACAGCAGAATCATTCCACGTAAAGCCCAATGCCAGCGAAGGCATACGATCTCTTCTCGCCACCGCGCGATAAGGGCGCGCGAGGGAGCGTCGCTTCCCTTCTCTAAGCTGGGCAAAGTACGCGTAGGAGATTAGAGCGGGCGCCGCGGCCCGATGTGGCGACGTGCGCTCATTCCGCCATCTTTCTGGTAATGCCAAAAACACAGCAGCTGTAGTGGTAGATATAAGTAGCTTGCCGTTTAAACGTTTAAGAAGGTTTACAAGGTTGGTCAGTGGTTGACGCCTTGCTTTGACGACGCAGAGGTCCCACGTTCGATTCCGCGCGCCGGAGTGTTTTTTTTTCTGTATATTTTTTTTTCTTGCGTTTTCATATATATAGAAACGTATACATATACAGTGCATACATCGACGCTGACGTCGACGCTAACGCCGGCGGCAAACTCCAGCCGCTAGCGTCCGTAAAATTTCCGTCGCAACAATAATGCATACGCAAACTGGGTCGCACTATCATGCGTGTCTTACAAAATACAGTAACACATCCGAAGCGACCGTGTTCAAGATCAGCGCAAATTTGTGCAATGATAGTTTGCTGTATTTGATTGGTTGATATTGTTGTAGGTCTAGTGTGGCCGAGATGGGTGCTTTTTTGGTAGTTCAAATGGGCGTGCATGTACATTCGCACACCTACGCAAAATAATGACCATGTGAGACGTCTCCAGCTTATGTGGTATACATGCACACTTAAACCCGGGAGTGCCAGTCAGAACCGCTAGTAACCAGGGTGGAAAGTGCGCAACACTGCTTTGTCTACCTTTTGGCGTCATGAAGCACGTGTTCGTTTTGTTTGCTGGCCGCCTGCCAATAAACCCTCTCATACTACCTCAGGGTGTCCTGCCAAGGTATCACATGAGCACAAGATTATCGCGCACAGATGTCACTTATGCATATGATTTAGAGGACGTAGAGAAAAAAAATGTACACTTTACTTGAACAGATATAGCACTCAGTAATACACAATTCATGTTATACGCGGGAAAATATCAGCTGTGACCTTCAAGACTCGGTAATTGTTGCAGACAATACTTTCGTGCGGCACGCAAGACTGAACATACTGGCTGAATTCATCAATATGTGAGTATAGGGACACTAACGTTAACGAAGCCAAACAATTCGTCACCAAGGCAACACTTCAAAGCAACTTAATGTATGCTATGCAAACTAAGCGTCTCTGCACAGCGCGTACTTCGCTTCGTATTACCAGCACAGCGATCGCATACGTCCCCGCCATTATTTAAACACATTATTGAGAACAAGTACCGCACCTGCATATTTCAAGTCTCATTAGCTACTCTCTTCATAGTCTAATAATGTTGCCGCTATGGAAGATTTATTTCTTCTGTATATACATTCTACTGGCACAATCAACGTCTGCAGAACTTCGAAAAGGCGTGCGCCAGGGTATCAACACTGTCGTTTTTCTTTTCTTTCTCTGACCGCACTGCTCACCTAATTCCATTGATAGGCCTGAACTTAGTCTCCACATTCTGGACAGACAATGTATAATAGATGTATAGTTAACTGAATCCCCACCAGCCAGACGTAGTTAGAATGTCGTCTTTCTTTTGGTGTGGTTTACGAAAACTAGTCGTTTAAAGTGCTTAGAAATTCTGAACAAAGAGAAGCACTGGCATGCACGAAAAAGTCTGTGCCACAGTATCCAACTTCTGATTACAGTAGTGAGATAGAAGATCGCTTGCGTACCTGTCGTTAGCTCAATGACAAGCTGCTCCTTTTGCTGTACGAGTTTTAGGCGTCTACGCGATACTAAACGTTAGAGATACTAGACAGTAGACCTTTTTCCGAAGAGAAGATCCTTGGTTCATGGCTCTACGCGTCGCAAGCCAGCAAAGCGACGCGGGCATTGCTAAGTTTTCGAAAGACGACCGGACTACGCGACCTCTCATAAGCGTGCAATGGACAAGGTCACATCTACACACACGTTGCCCTTAACTTCTCTCTCTCTTCTCCTTTAATCCCCTCACCCCTTCCCCCAGTGCAGGGTAGCAAACCGGACGTGCGTCTGATTGACCTCCCTGCCTTTCATTTCTTCCCTTTCTCCTCCTCCTCCTCCTTTAGGCGTCTCAAGGTGACTGAGCACATTATAGGTGCTTTGACAGAGACTTGTTAATAATTTATACCACCTAGGCCACCCGGCATGGCACCAGCTATACCTTATCTGCTTTACTGCGCTCTGATATCACACTGTACCTGGCATCAACATTTCGCCTACGTATAAGTGCGACCGGTTAAGCTAGTATTGAACTCTTGGATTTCATTCCAACAACCAAGCACATTAACAATGGCGCCACTATGGAGTCTACCTTCATAGCTATTAAAACCATGTTGTACCACGCATACACCTGTTAATGGAAAGTAGGCAATGTGTCGTCACTTCCGTGTGTCCCTGTGTATGTTATTCCAGAAATACGAGCATATAATACAACGACATTATGCCTAATGTAACTAATCGTATATCGGAGGGTGCCGGCAAGCGCAAGACATAGGTAAATTACTGTTTCCCGATCTGCCAACGCCGCTTTGTTTTTTCACTACCTACGCTGTACGCATTACTCGTTCGGTTTGAACTTTATTTTCTGTTACAGAGAATACGAGACGTGACTGTTTAGCGGTGAATTTACACCACCTTGGACAGCATCGAAGAAGATGGAGAAGACCACGCACACTTCTTCTAGTCCTCTTCATCATCTTCTGTAAGCAGAACGAAGTTATATACCCAACTATAGTTACTATTTGTTCCTAATTGACTTATTTGCAAAAGCCAGTTTACTTTGATGTAGGCCGAGTATCTAAACCTGGACTTGTTCGCTATGTAACAATAATTTAGCAGGTTGGGTTTTTGAAATTTGAAAGCTCCAAAATTGACTTCAGCCATTTCGACGGTAGTCAGGTTGAATGCAGTGGAAATTTTCAGGCACAGTTAAGATAACATTTCGAATTCTACTATAGAAGAAAATAGGTTTTAATGAAGTTATCAGATGAAAGGAAATGAAAAAAAAACACATTACAGCTTCCTCCTAATCTCGGTGCTGAAAATAAATGTCGCGTTTTTTTAAAGAACCAAATACACTTTAACTCAATTCGAGGAAAACGCACTTTTATGTTCTGGCAATATGGTCGGGCCTGCTCAAACTCTTTTTTGCCAGTATGCTTCTCTCTACTAAATACATCGAAGCTATATTGTGGATTGAAACCACAAAGCCCAATAAGGTTCGTATTGAGAAGTAAATTTTGTGTATGGCTAATATAGATTAGAACATGAGAACCAGACACTTCCTTTCTGGTTAACTTCCCTGCCTTTCTTCATAACACCTCTCTCTCTTTCTCTCCCATTTGGGCTTAGTTTAGCTCGTAAAACGAGGCTTAACCGATTTGAATATACGCTAAAATATTATTTAGCGACAAAACGAACATCTTTTCCGTGTTGTTTTTTTTTTTGGCGCCGTGCTTCATCGCATGGACGTTATGGCGATTACTGGACTTGATGTGTAGTGGTCCTTCCTGGCAAAAGGTGCACTATTCGACTGTCAGCAGTGTTTCTTTGATCTTGGCATCTATTAAAGGCCTTGAAAAGTGGTCCAGTTTGTTTTACGTCATGCCGTTTCGAACCACTTCTTCTTTTTTAGAGTATACATCGTTGCCGAATATGTTCACTTCGTACGTACTTTATTGGAAATTTGCCGTGTTATGGAGCGAATGGAGGATACGGTACTGTAGCGCGGAATTCTTAAAAAAAAAAACACTGAAAGGCAGTAAAAGTAGTGAAGTTGACCTTTTAACCTTTGTAATTCAGTTGTGTCATTGAACATTATGTCTTTCAGACAGTGCCAACTCACGCTTGGAAAACTAATTGTGGAACGTAAACACGATAGCAAAGCAACTTGGACACAAAAATCATTTTGGATGAGATAACATTGGTGGTATTAGGCATGACTGTGGACACAGTGCTGAATTTTGCTCAGTTTGATTGAAACAGTACGAATGTTTAGCACATTTTTTATTAGAAACTTCATTTCGAGTTCATAATACAATAACCACTTGCCCAATTTTGTTTAGAACTGGTTCAGAAGTTAGATATACTTAGCCGCGCCTTACGCTCCCTTAAAGTACAGCCTAGTTTCAGTTTCAAAGTTTGGCTCTTTCTGAAAGAAACACCAAAAATTTTGGAATATTGAAATTTTGTTGCATGTCCATGTTGCTTTTCTTAATATGCCCTTCAGCTTATCAGAGCCAGCCCTCGCCAACATTGTAGTTACTCAACGGTAGTTACCCTGTAGCTGTTGTAGCTATAATAGTTACTCTAGTTACAACAGCAGGTACTGCAGTTACTGTGGTTACAACCATAGCTACTCAACTTTCGACTACAGTAAATAAGGCTATCTGCCGTACTAAAGAAAGCAAACGAGACCAAGAAGAAAATGGTTCAAGCTTGCAGGCTGAATTTATACGGAAGCAGCTCGAAGAAGTCAAGCCACAGATGAAAAAAAGGAACACGAAAGTTTTGCATGAGCAGGTAAGACGAGTCGGGCGCACACGCAGAGAAGCGAGGGGTGCTAAGCGTGTTAAGCTAATGCGTGCTCGTGCACAGCGGAGACGTAAGCGGCAAATTACATTCCTCGTTTGCCAACTGGAGCATGCAGTGCCGTGCCAGTGGCTTGCACAAATTGCATCGCTGCTGGAGCGTTGGGCAGCAAGGGAATAATAGAAATACGTTGACAGAGAGCACCAAACGCAGCACTGATCTCGGGAAGGGAGCATTAGGTTAAGGCCTTGCAGCCGAATTTTGTATTTCACTTGTGTTTACTAATCAAGAACTTATTGATTGCGTCGCGCTTGGCACCATTCAAGTTTTTTATTGCATGGTCTAAAAACTAGCTAATCTTCTTGTCGTTCCACGTATTTCTTTCCTTCTTATTACACCGAGCAGATTCCTGCGTTGATTTTCTGAGTCTTCTTCATGTTTCGTAAAGTCGGTGCAAGTTTTGGCATTGCCGCCACGACGATCGCAAAGATCGCATTAAAAAGCATAGTAACTAAGCATGCTTGATGACTCCGTCAGAGGCATCGGTAAAACACGCAAGTAAAACATGACCCAACAACAGTAGTTGAATGTTTATTGTTGACTGACATAAGGGAGCTTGCGCAATTTTTATTGGCTTCATTTACTGCTAGCACCACTTAACGTGAATGCAAGCACATTGATGCTTATTTATAAACTTCCAGTCCGACGACTAACATTCTTAATTATTGATTAGACGCATTCTTGTGGTCATAGTTGTGACAGTGAGAAGAGCATGACTGCATGGACACCGAACTTGGGCTAAGGTCACCTAGTCGTGCTATGTTAGAATTTTTAACGCCACGCCCGAATAGAGGGAAAAGCAACGCCAGTCGTGTGGTTCCTTTAGCTACCCGCAATCATTCACGGGATGAGTGTCAAGTAGGGAACGTGGAGTAAAACCCAGGCACACAGCGGGCATCGCAAAGATATTTTTGACGGAAGAAACTCCGATTGACGGAAGCTTTATTTCGTCTTCTGATCGTGCGCATTTTTTTTAAACGTCATTTCCGTGACAGAACTACGTCACTGAAGTCTTGGTGTAACCCGTCGTAAAACACTATCACGTTAAAAAAATGTATCAGCATCAGTGAATTACGTGACACACATTACAAAAAACAAAAAAGCTGCACCGAGTTTAGCCTGCGCGCACAGAAATTCATGAATGGGCACAACTCCTTTGTCAACGTCGCTTGCTAAGTCCCATTCTACATCTGTTGACCTCTGTTGTAGTTTTCCTGCTCTTTCAAGTGCCCGAAAGAAGACATTGCAACAGAGGGCCACAAAAACACTGTTGAAATTCCTACTCAACACGGACTTGAACAAGCGACTGTAACAGCAATGTCACACACCACGAAAGACAAGACTGGACTATGACTGAAAGTGTGCGCGTGTGCTACCTAACGTGCTATTTTTATATATCGTCTCTCTCTCCTCTTTATCTTTCATTTCCCCCATCTACCTCCCATGCGCAGGTTAGCAAACCGACTGCATATAGGTTTGTTCACCTCCCTGCCATTCCCTTCCTCCTATTTCCCTTCCTTTCTGCTGTGAAGGGACTGAGATATAAGCACAATGGCTACTCAACTTGGCTGCGTTCAAAGCAAAAGAAAGAAACGGCAAGGTAAGGGAACTATTAGCACGCTAGAAAAACAGAACAACTTGGAACACGCTTGGGCATAGTAGTCTTCACTAATATAGAACGAAATGGTGAAAGGGGACAATATTCACATCGTTTTCAGCCACGTCGAAAAGAAAAGAACGTTTCTCAGCGTAACTTTAGCCGTTTGAAGCTGTCCTAGAAGACCTACTGGTAGTGAAGTTGTGAATCACCCACGTTAAAATCATTTTTATTACAAATTGGGGAAGTACCCACCACGCGTCCTATCTTGCACGTGCTCAGCTGCGCGCTTAGAATCAGTGGCGAGCTTGAAACCACATACTCCTTGAACAGTTCACGAGGTTTGAGGTCTGATGTGATTCTAGAAGACTCCTCATTAAGAGACTTCCCCTGGCTATCACATTTTTATAGTCTTTATTTTAGGGGCGAAACTCCTTATAGCGACTCCCATTTGTCCCTCGTAGCCATTTTACTATGTAACAAGTATAACATTTTGACCTCTAAGGTGGTGCCGGTGGGAGATTTCTTCTGTGCGTTGTCGAAAAATAAAAAATAATGCTCAATGTACATGCAAAGGGCTGCTAATAGGAAATGAGAGACAGGAGCATTTGGCTTCTAGTTAACGCGCACGCTGCGATCCCCATTAGCAGTCATTGGCATGTACATTGAGCACTATCTGACAAGAAAGGGTTGCTACGTTATGCCCGCTGAGTGTAACCTCCTTGGTTTTAGAAATGTTTAGCGAGCGTTAAGCCGCACTGCCATGAATACAATGAACTAGTATATACCTATAATAAACTCGAAGTGGATAAAGGTGGAAAGTAGATACGAAGCGCAAGCCGTAAGAATGTAAAATCTGAATTTTCCTGTCTCTCATTTCCCATTAGCAGCCATTGGCATGTACATTGAGCACTATCTGACAGGAAAAAGTTGCTACGTTATACTCGCTGGGCGTAACTTCCTAGGTTTTAAAAAGGTTTAGCGAGCATTGGGCCGCAGTGACTTGAATACAGTGAAGTAGTAAGTACCATGCACTCGATGTGGTTACAGGTGGGAAGTAGACCCGAAGCGCAGCCGTAAAAAAGTGTGCATGTGCCACCTCTTGTTTAGTCCTTGGAATGGGCACTCGATGGCGGCGCTTCTATATGGGGAATATATGATGAAAAGATGCGAGATGGTGGTACTTGGAGTGTTGAATAGATGGACGAACGGACACACAGACAGATGCATGGATGGACACATGAACGGTCACACAGACGGACGCATGGACGGATGGAAGCAAGAACGAATGAATGGACGAATGCTTCGCCCCACTCCCCATCAATTACTCCATGGATATGCTGCCATTTTTTTTTATCGTTGGTAAATTTTCTGCTGCGTTGTTTTGCGCCTGAGAAGTTATTTTATGAATATGCGGAGGTTCACATCCCAAAACCACCATATGATTGAAAGACACGCCATATTGCAGGGCTCAGGAAATTTAGACCCCATGAGGTTTTTTGACGTGCAATCAAATCTGCACACACAGGCTTACACATTTTTCGTCTCCATAGAAAATGCAGCCACCACAGCCGGGATTCGATCCCGCGACACGCGGGTCAGTAGCCGAGTGCCTTAGCCACTAGGCCATTGTGGCGGAGCGCACCTCAAAAATGGGCAAAGAGATTGTTTTCGCAATTTTCAGCAGCATTACTGCACGATTTCTTCTTTCATCGAAAGGGGCGGGTTTCTAACGCCTTTATTATATAGAGTGAAGAACACAGGCCACCTGGTATAATATTGCAGTGAAGAACTTTTCCTTATTGAGCAGTAAAGTGATTCTGCATACGGGGTTCTCTGATGGGCATCTCACCAGAACCAGTTCTCATTGTCAATGAAGTGATTGTCTTCTTATATTACGAACGCTAACCGCGTCTCCAAATCTAGAACGAACTTCATAGCTTAAGCAACTAAGTAGACGCTAAGCAGTGAAGCAATGTATCTGCACGCACCATAATTCTGGATCATTTTCCTTATACCTAAACAAGAAGTTTGTATTTGCCATCTTTTTTCGCGGTACGGATGGTAAGCTGGTGGTGATGCATATGCTGCATATTTATATTATTTCTTTTATAGCCTCTAGCGTGCCCGTGTAAGTGAATACATGCCCCTCTTTGATCACATCTGGAACACAAATTGTCACCAGTTTCACACATGCGTCAATAAATATAGTTTCATGGTATTAACTTCCAATCATTCTCAGACTGTTAGGCTGCTACCAAAAGCATGTGGTCGCCTTTGTTTCAATATGATCATTACTATTAATATTGCTATTATTATGATATTATTAACATCATTAATTATAGTATAATTAGTAATAATATTATTATCTGTTGATGATGGTCTGTCTGATCACAAACTGGTTTTTTTTTAATGCCGTCTTGGTCATCAATCTGAAAACATGCACGGGAAACAGAAAGTGTTCCAAAATTTTTTTAGAGCCCATGACGAGGCAGTTCTAGATTACCTCGATGTAGCATTTGATCGCTTTTCTGGTGATGATGTAAACTATCTGTGGAATACCTTCCGATCACTTTGTAGCTATTGCGTCGACAATTTTATTCCAAACAAAACTGAAAATTAACATCCCAAAAATCTATGGATAACTAGAGAAGTCATTCGAATTGCACGGAAAGTAGAGCGTATGAGAAAGCGTAACTCAAAAGAATTGCCATTTCAGAAATTAAAAAAAAACGCTTTCAGAAGAAATACGGTCCAGCAAACATGCATTTTATTCTGTTAAATTACCCCAATTCCTAAGAGTGATCCAGCCAAGTTTTGGCACCACATAATAGCTATTCAACAGAAAACTACAGATTGCATTGTGCTTGGGGATCAAATTATTCAAGATGACAAACAAATGGCCACATAATTCAATCGTTACTTTCACTCTCTTTTTCCAACCCATGCTCATTTAATAGTGTTATTGGCAGTAACTCAGTAGAAATTGATCCTGACTTTATAACGTTTGAATGTGTCTTTTCCATGCTCTGAACCCTGAAAGAAAATCTTCTTGTGGTCTGGACAACCTGCCAAATACTTTTTTACGTCGTTTCACTGACTCGCTTTCCCGTTTTCTTGTAGTAATCTTTTATTTATCATGATATCAAGTCATTGTTTCCTTAGACAAGCGCATCGCTCGAAAAATTCCGGTATTTAAACAGGAAATAACACTTTTTTGTCTAACAACAGACCAATATCACTTACTATCACTTGTTGTAAACTTCTAGAGCACAATATTTCTAACTATATGATTAATTTTCTAAGCGAGCGCAACGTACTATCACTTTACCAACATGGTTTTCGTAGAAGTCTATCTACGACAACCCGATTATTTTTCTGTATATAGTCTTTCTCCTCAGTCCTAGATAAATCTGGTCAAACTGACGTCATCTTCCTTGAGTTCAGTAAGGCATTTGATAAAATACACCGCTCCAAATTAATTCACAAACTTAACTTGCTTGAGTTTCCCTCGACCATTGTTAAAATGGGTAACACCGTATCTGTCTTCTCGCACGCAGTTTGGCGATATAAATGGTACCCACTCCGAACATCCTCCCGTTAAATCTGGAGTTCCCCAGGGTAGCGTCCTGGGACCACTACTATTTATAGTCTATATCAATTATATTACATCCTGTGCTGAATACGGTGTTGAAATGCGGCTGTTTGCCGATGATTGCCTTCTGTTAGTTCAGTGAAATTCACAGATGACCAAGTGTTATTGAACCAAAGTGTTGATGCAGTTAATACCTGGTGTGAATGCTGGGACATGCACATAAACCCAGAGAAAACTGTATCTATGCGTATTAATAACAAAAAACAACCCCTAGTTTACTCGTACAGTATTAAAGGAACTCCAATTTTACTTACACAAAGTTATAAATATCTTAGCGTCACAATGACCAACAACTTAACTTGGTCCTGCTACATCGAAAATATTTGCTTTTCTGCCCGTAGAAAATTAGGGTTACTAAGGCACACCCTCTGAAGCTCTCCCCCTAAAACTTCTCGCTTTTAACACAATAGTCCGGCTTTGTTTACAGTACGCGTCTGAAGTCTGGGATCCGCACACTAAAAAAGATAATATTAATCTTGAGAAAGTTCAAAGATTAGCTGTTCGGTTTATTTACAATCGCTCCCGCCGGTCTGACTCCCCGACACAACTAATAATTATTAACAATATTTCAACTTTAGAATCCCGAAGAAACTAGCTAGACCTAAATTTCTTTTTCACCTATCTAAGAAAAACTATCATAGACCTTTCGACCGTCCTCAATTCTTTATCTACCCGTCTTACTAGAGGGTACCGTTCTTACAAATTCACACCTGCCTTTGCGCGAACTAGCAACTTCAAGTACTCTTTTTTCCCTCGCACAATAACAGACTGAAACGAACTGCCGTAGCATATTTTTGAGTCTGCAAATGTACTAAAATCTCTTGAAAATTACTTTTAAGTGCGATATATGCAACCCGCGACTATATTGTACACCTGTCTGATTTATTTTTCTGTCGTTGTTGTTGTTTTCTTTGTTTTTTCTTCTTTCTCTACACCTGTAAACCTAATAATTGGTCACATCATTATTGTACCACCTCCCACTCCTGCTTGGGTTATTTTTATGGCCTGCAGTACTTTATAAATAAATAAATTTTTATATTATAATTATTATTTATATTGTTGTTGTTGTTGTTGTTGTTGTTGTTGTTGTTGTTGTTGTTGTTGTTGTTGTTGTTGTTGTTGTTAGCTGGTAGTACTCTTTTGTGTTAGTTATCCGTGCACTTTATCGTAGTGTTCCTTGAGTACAGAGTAGACACGAACGAAACCTGCTAGCCAAAATTACAGCCTGTTTTGGGAGAATTACATTGCCAAATGAATCATCCAATTCTTATTCGCTGTGTTTTCTGTACACTGACGTTTCAACAGAGCACTCACACGCTGGTAATTTTTCATTATATCACGTGAAAGTTAAGCCCTGTATGCATGGAATCACCTGAAGTCCGCGGGAAGAAACGCGTCTTCAGACATGTTGCGCAGGTGGAAATGGCAGACTACTATGCGAGTGCCGTCTCTTAAACGTTTTGCTTAGAGAAAGCACATCTCAATTATCAGTCACATTAGTGTGGTCATGTTTTCAGAAATACACTACGACATAGATAAATGCAACGTCATAACCCTGATCTTGTTTTTATATGAGAAACTGTGGTATCCTAGGGTCGACTTTCGCATGATAAAGTGCGAGGCTGTACGTGCAACCACCATGTAATAGAGCGGGATAGATGAAGCATACACTTTGAGTCCACAGAACAAAAGTTATTCATTACTCCGTCACCTATTCCTACAGTGCTTACGTACCTCGGGCTGAAAACTATTTCCTAACGCTGTTTGCTAACACATCTACAAGTGCAGGCTACAACTGATACCGAGGACTGTTACGGAGGGTCTTCTGTCACCGGAGATAAATGAGATCCCCCCTTCCGGCACTCCTTTTTCTTCGTAGCTGAAAGCGGTGACATTGTGTCCCCGTGTACTGGCTATACAAGGAATAATGATATTGCTAGTGAGCGTACGCCGAATACATTTGGCAGAGTTGCACGATGACATAGAAATGTGATGGTATTCACGGGCGTTAACATTTTCATTGCTTTATTACCTGGTAGCAGCGAGAGGTAACCCATATATGCACAAAAGAAGACAATAGCAGCCTTGACTGGAAATGTCTCTCGAGACAGTGTTATAGGCGTTATTGAATAACGCTGTATCTCTGAGAAGATCCGTCTATACATATTAGATGAGAATATTACCCCGTGAAGTTGCAACAGATTTCTTTTATTCGACGGGCCATTAGCAACTCATGGTATTCGAAACACACATACCGGTTCATGGGGTTGAGACAGGTAGAATGTGACACACTCTACCACAGCGTTGTATTACAAGAAAAAACTTGATGGCTTCGGCTATCAAATCTTAAGGATGTTTAGTAAAGTTGGCAGCGTATGCTTCATCAGCATGCATTACCGTGTGCTCTTTTCATAGGTCTGTACTTTGGTATCGAATGCAAACTAGCCAATCAGGCTAATTTGCAATGCGTTTGAAGTGTACCACACATGACCACTGTTTGTCACGGTCAGACGAAGCCACCGGAACCAGAGTTCTAGATCCTAGAGTTCTAGACCCTCTAGACTAGATGAGCAGCACGCGTGCACCTTTTTCAATTGAGGAGGAAAAGTAACCGGCGCACGTTAATCTTAAATAAAAAAATTGTTGTTTCTGATGAAATAAATTACAGAGACGACTATTGGTGACTTTATCTCTAATCAAACTAGCCTTTAACTTGATGCTTACTAAAAGAAAACTAGTATCAGAAGGACGCGCTTTGAGCAATATCCGACCAGTAAAGGTTCGCATGTTCAACTCACTGAAAGTAAACTGTAACCTTAAGTTCACTGTGGCTCGACAATGATTTTTATTGTCTGGCTTATTTTCCCGCACGTGGTACGGTTTTCAGCTCTCCCATAGTACAGTACCAATTACTGTAAATCGTTAACCACTTTTTCTAAACACATAGTCCTTCAGGACAGTGTGCGCCTCAGCTGCTTTCCATAACTGCGCGTTTTCGGGAGGGCTTCCAGCTCTCCCATAGTAGAGTACCGAGTACTCTGAATTGTTGAACACCTTTTCCAAACACACATAGATCTGTCGAAGTATATGTGCCAATTACTGGATTGTTATGAAACTTTTGTTTTTTGTACATAGTGTAAATAAACTTGATCTGAACAAGATTGGGCCACAGTGCCATCAATATAGTGAACTAATATATAGCCATGAACTAGAGGCGGTTAAAGGTGCGAAGTAGTCATGAAGCGCAGGCCGTAAGAGAATGCGCAAGTGCCACCTCTCGTTTAGTCCTTGGATTGTCGCAGAATGGCGGTACATCTATATGCTGAATATCCGATGAAAAAATGCAAGATGGCGGTACTTGGAGCGTTCACTAAATGGACGAACGGACGCTTGAATGGACGGATGCACAGATGGACGCACACACGGATGCACGCACAGATCGATGCGCGAATTGACGAATGAATGGGCGCTCCGCCACACCCAGCATCATGCACTCCGTGAATATGCTGAGATTCTTTAACTTCATGCGCGAGTGGGGTTCATCACCTCTTCGAAGTTTTGATCTTCAGTTTTGTCATTAACTTTAACCCTGATACTTTTTAAGGCGCAATTGTTGCACTATGTATATAAAGCCGAATGTCGCTTTCTATGCTTTCTATAGCTCCTTTACTATCAAAAACCTTTGATTCGGTTTTGCGTCCCAAATGCAAAACAGCGGCATCATTATGAGAGAAAATACATATAGCGCTCCAGAAGTTTTTGACCATCTGGTGTTTTTTTTTTTGACGTGCACGTGTGTGTAAGCACACTGGCTGGCATCATTTCGCTTCCATCTCAATGTGGCTACTACTACCTGTATTGTAAACCGCTGCGGTGAGAAGTCGAGCCCCATAACCACCAGACCACTGTGTCAAGTGGCTGCTTTGCGTGTTTGCTTCGATACCTTTTATGCACCAAAGAAGCACCTCTATTGAGTCCTACCTCTTTATAGACGACGGTCTTTCTTGAAACACTTCAAAGCGGAAAGTTTGGTTCGTCTGATGTTTGACTTGTCTCTCTGCCAACTGAAATGACTCAACTACTGAGCTAAAGTTCAACTGCCTCCTCAACGCTCACCAATCATGAACTGGTTCTTGCGTTCACTTATTTGCACATTGTCGAATAAAAAGCAAATATTGCGCATATCTGAGGCACAATATCAACACGTCCATATTTTCTTTGGTGTGTTTCTTTTTATCAGAAGACATATACACTAGTAACCTTTAGGGCCATAACGTTTATTACGCTGCACCGACAAAATTCTACTCTATGCACGAAAAGTCGGGTGTTCTCTGCGCTTTGCTAAGACGACGCGGTGCTATCTCCTACCCATGGTCTTGCATTCTGCAAAGTATGGCCTCCGAGATGGCACGCGCGCAGCACGCACTCGGAGGCCATCTTTTTTTTTTTTCAAGATTACTTTCAGATGGCGCTCAAGTCTCACTCAGAGCCTGCTCAGTTCTATTCACAATTTTGTCGTGCAGAACACCAACCAAACGTTTTACTCACTCACTCTCAGACTAAAGACTCGCATTTCAACTTTTGGAGTAAACAATTCACACGCGAGGCCGATTTTGAAAGAATGCTTTTGCGGTATTTGTTTTTGAAACCACCACAGGCATGTCGACTTGTTGAAAAAACAGGGTTCTGTGCACAACAGCGATGCGAGCGCCCAGCTAACCTAACAGTTGATGACGGTCGTTGTGTGTTTCCATATTTTTCTCTATGCGCACAAGCACGGCATTCATCATTATGCAGTGAGAAAACTTAACTTAGAGGTGCCCGACATGGCTGGGACAAAAAAAACCAGGCCCTCACTTAAGCGGCTACCGGAAAGTTGTTAAAAGTGCAAGAGAAGCTAGATTTCCATATGTAACTGCGTTAAGTTATCGCAAAAGACAGAGAGGTAGTGAGAGGTGAATAAAGTTACTGACGTTTTACTGCAGGCGCTGCCGGGTATATCTGTGCTGATTCATTGTGGCAGAGCGTTCCAATGCAACTAAATATTTATAAATAGATTTGTTTCTGTTAAAGCGCACGCCATTTATTATAGTAGTTAGTGAGAACGGGAACTGAAGCGTAGCAAGTCAGGCCTTTGAATCTCTTTTTATAGTGCATAATTATTCACCTCTGTAAGTGACCGCACGGGAAGCTTATGAAAATAAAATTACGCACGAATTTCTGCCTTTTATTTCGTTCCAGTTTATTTTCTTTAGGTACCTACCAAAAGGGACTACAGATGACGAACGTTTGGGCCCATAGCTTGCATACCCACTCATTACTACCTTAATTTACACTAACTTGGTGTCTTGCTGCCGGAGTCACAGGTTCTTGGGAGTCATAATCGAACGAAACTCGCCTTGGACCCCACACGTAAACTACGTGAAAAACCGGCTGACCACTATTTGTGACTTATTCAGGTTTCTTGCCGCGAAAAGTTGGGGAGTGTCTGTCTAGTCCATGTTACAGCTCTACAAGGTATTATTTATTGGATTCCTGCGGTACAGCCTGCCTGCTATATCTAACACGTGCAAACGAACCTGCGTACAATGCTGAATACTCAAGCCCAGGCGCTTAGAATATGCCTTGGTTTGCCCTCTGCGTATCGACAGCTGAAACAATTACCATAGCACAGGACTACTCGATCATGACGCACATCATCATTCAAACGATGCGTACGCACCTCAGGCAACATGCTAGGATTCCTTCCCACCACTTGGCAACCCTCGCTACTTAGAGGCCCCACACAAAATTTAGTGTAGTTGTCTGTGCACATCGTGCGTCGTTTACGTCAGGTTGTACGCCTGCTGAGAAACTGGTGTATCCTCCGTGGTGCCTGACATTTCCGCAAGTGTCATTCAATTTCAGGAATACAGAAGAAATCAAATTTGCCTTCGTCAGCCATGAGAGATAGAAATAATTAAAAGGAAGAGACAGGGAGGTTAACCTAGATGAACTGGTTTGCTACCCTGTACGGGGGTGGGGAAAAGGGTCGGAAAGAGAATAGATATAGAGAGATATAAAGTAAGCTAGAAAAAAAACCACATGCGCACACATTCAGGGAGTTCCGATCACAGTCGTTTGGACAGGTCGGTTGAACGCAAGAAGCGCAGGAACGCTTTCACAGCCTTCTGCGACATAAAGTCCTGTCGGCAGCGCAGGAGTCTTTCTTCCAAAAGAGGTTGGCTGTCCAGTTCATCTAGTGCATTGCGGAGGGACTGTCTCTGCGAGCAGTATTGTGGGCATTCACACAGAATGTGCCAAGTTGTTTTATCACTGCCACAATGATCGCATGCAGCAGTGTCAGCCATTCCTATGTGGAACGCGTACGCATTGGTAAATGCGACGCCCAACCATAATCTGCACAGCATAGTAGCGTCTCGTCAGCCCTAAACAACACAGCTTGCACCTCCTGAACGAAATGTACAATAACCACGTGCACATATACTCTGACGGTTCATCCACAGCGTCTGGTTCTGGTGGTGCGGTGGTGATTCCAGCTAGAGGAATCACTCTGCGAATCAAGCAGTCACATGTCACTACGTCTACAGCGGCAGAACTTGCGGCTTTGCGTGGCGCCCTAGATTACATCAAATCACAAAGACCGAGTAAATGGGCTGTGTTTTTTTACTCAAGACCGGCCTTACAGAGCATGCAGTCACTCCTTTAACGCGGTTGCCATGAACAGTCAACTTACGAGGTTGCCAAGCTTCTTCCCAACGTCACAGAAACAGGCCACGAGGTCAATTTTCAGTGGCTACCTGGCCATTGTGGGATCAGTGGGAATGATTCCGCAGACAACGCGGCTCGCGCATCGCAGCAAGAAGAGCACACTCTTTTGATTAATTTGTCAAGGACAGACGCTGCAAAGCAACTTCGTCTCCTGGCACGTAGTCTGTATCCGCTGGAGTGGAACATACCAAACATATGACATACGAGACTCTACCAAATAAACCCTCGACTGGAACTTCAACTTCCATCCGGACTTCGCCGGCAGGAAACTTCGCTTCTTTGTCGCCTTTGGTTGGATGTTGCCTTCACCAAAACATATACAACCCTCATCAGTTTGATCGACAATGCGGAATGCGAAGTTTTCTGCACCGAAGAAGACATCGACCATCTGATATGTCGCTGCCCTCGATTTGCCTCTGAAATACAGAAGCTTTTCGACGCATTGCGACAATTGGACGATCGGCCACTCTCTATGCAGATGCTACTGGAATACCGTACTCGCCTTTCGTCGGCTCAAAAAGCAGTCAAAGCCATCTTGTGCTTTTTGAGGATTACAGGCCTATGTGAACACCTTTAACATTTGTGTAGTGCCACCACTGCATACGCGTCAGCCCGTCGACTGACAATCCTTTTTTTCTCTCTTTCTCTTCTCTTTCTCTCTCATCTTTATGCCCTTCTTCCCATTCCTTAAGCGTAGCGCAGCAAAGCAGGCACGGACCTGGTTAACCTCCCTGCCTTCTCTCTTGTTGTTCTTGTCCCCCCGAGAGCCAATATTATGAAAGATATGAGTGTGAGTGTTAGTGAGTGAAGTGATGTGTGAGTACACCTTTGTATGAACCGAGTGAGTACTCACGGGTCGCTGTAGGCGTATGAACGTAAGTGTATACTAGTGCATGTTAGTACGACCGGGTATGACAAAGAGTGAGTACTCATGAGTGTGAGTAGTCGAGAGTATGAACGTTAGTGAGTACCCAACAGCCCTTTCGTAACTGGAAATCCCCTAACATTCCCGTATCTAGATTTTTTAGCACCTCGCGTCACTGAAAACTACGTAACATCATGCAACACCTACGTACGTGGCTTACCTACTCACTTACGTCACTCGCCTGCCCACCTCACACCTATACTCACGTTTCAAGTGACACCTACTGACATCACTAAAGGTCACGTAAAACCGTGTTGCTCCACGCATATCGTGCAGCACGGCGTAATAATTGACATCATGTTTTCATAAAAAAAAAGTAAAATCTTGTCATTTGACTAAAATTAGAATATATCACCACAGCCAGTTACGGGGCATGTTCTCGCCCAAAAACCACGTCAAAGCTATTCACGTGGTCAAGATCACAACATCGTGTTACTCGTATTCATGTGCCGTGTCTTGAAAACTATAACCAAACTTTATACTACTAGCGAAAACCTAGCATCCCAAGCAAAAGCTTGATATTACTCAAGGAGGTTAAAAAAAACCTCCTTAGCATTACTGGGAAACCTTATCTGATTGCACACCAGCTCCATTGATGGTTCCACCCTTACTCCACTATTGTGCAAACTGCACACTCTTTTGAATGGGTGTCGTGGGGACTGCTTTTTGAATAATAGGTCATTTGTAACACTTTGGTCACCTGGTCGTTGGCTGCTTTATACTTTGTTTTCTTTTTCTATGCTGGAACAATGCAGACCTTTTTTTTTCATTTGAAACGCTTTATCTTAATGAAGTGGATTGGATTGGATAAACTTTTATTTGGTCCTGCAAAACACAGATCACTGTGTTTCGGGCAGCTCCCACTTGGGGACTGAGATGCCGAGCTCCTCAGCCGCCTCGCAGGCTTGGTGGACATCCCAGAGCTGATCTGCCCTTGATTAGCGGCGGATGGCCGCCTCCCATTTGGCAAATGTGATGTTCCATAAATGAGCGAATTTGAAACTTCCTACTGCAATATTTTAATTCCGTAAGCTTCTGCGTTCAACCGATCCACCAGAAATGCTCTGATTGGAAAAGCCTGCTAGATTGGTGGCATCTGTGTTTATTTTTTTCAGTTCTTTTAGTATTTTGTTTCTGTCCTCCTTCAAGCATGCATTTCTCCACTCCTGCAGAGGGTAGCAATTCGTTTGCCCGTGCCTTATTACCATATCTGCGTTGCATTTTTATCATGTCTTTCTCTTTCTTTCTCTTTTTCGTTGCTACCGGAAAAAAATTGCTTCCTTTCTTCGATCTATGTCGCAAATAGGCTTTGCGAATAGATAATAGATTCAGATTTCGTCTAGGTTACTATGAGTTTCCGCAACAGAAAGAGAAAAAAGAGAGGGAGGCGTGGACAGAACTGCAAGCGCAAGATAACAGAAATATTTTTTTAACACATGCCTCGCTACTGTTAGAAAAATAATCTAGAAAAATATCGAGATTTGTTCACTGCCTTATGCACGTTTTGTTTCTCAGGGCTAAAAGGTACATTTGAAATTGAAAGTTGAAATGTATGGTTACACACGTTCAGAACATACATAAACAGAAAAGGCGGGGAATAAAAGCTGCATATTGGCGGCTTGACTGGTCCCACCTCCCCAACCAATCAGAGGAGCGACATGACCAGCACTTCAACTTATTGCGATATGAAGGTACGAACACATAGAACAAACTAATCAAAATCACCAAGAAACATACACCTTCCAGAAACGCAAAGGTGAGGTCAACATTCAAAACATCAGTCCAAGTATTGCGTTTTCATGAACACAACATATCCTAGAAACACAGTAGGGAAAGCGTTTCAATGATTTTCAAAATTAATCTCTCGACAGATATTTCGGACGTCTGTGATATTTGTTTGAAACAGCTGACTTGTGTCGAGATTTAGAATAAAAATTCAGTACCGCTGACTTTCCTAAAACAGAAATGTTAGATACGTATAGAAAATGTAATGTAATAGCGTTGTTTTTCCAATCTTAACTTTGTCTACAAGACACACATCTATCGCCTTTTTAAAAGCAATACTGGGGCAACGCGAGCGTTACCATTTGTTAAACGACTTCAGAGTTTATGGAAAATTTCGTTTACGTCAAATTTTTCGAATGTGCCACAACGCGATCAGTGACTTTTTTTAATAATACGACAAACTTTATGTTCTAAGGCTCCATGCATAGAGCTTTGATGGTTAATGTAATAGTGATCGGCAATTATTTATCTGTTTCATTTACGAGTATGTTCTGAAAAAAAAATCAAGTTTCAAGAGCAGCTTTTTTTTTCTTTCTTCCACTGTCATTACTGGTTTTTTAGGGGTGAAGCTCCCTAAAGTGGCACCTGTTCGTCTCTCGTCGTAGTACGTAACATGTCTTGCGCTTTGACCTGCAAGGTGGTGCCGGTAGGAGATTTCTCCTGTGCATTTTTGAACAATAAAAAAATCGCAGCATGCGCGTTAACTAAAAGCCAAATTCTCCTGTCTTTCATTCCCCATTAGCAGCCATTCGCATGTACACTGAACACTATTTGACAAGAAAGTGTTGCTACAGTATACTCGCTGGTCGTAACCACCTTGGTTTTAGAAAGGTTTAGCGAGCGTTGGGCTGCAGTGCCATGAATACAGTGAACGAGTATATACCATGAACTCGAGGTGGTTAAAGGTGGGAAGTAGGCACGAAGCGCAAGCCGTAAGAAAGTGTGCGTGTGCCACCTCTCGTTTGGTCCTTGGAATGTCCACTGGATGGCGGTGCTTCCATACGTGGAATATATGATGGAACGATGCGAGATGGTGGTACTTGGAGTGTAGACTAGATGGACGAACGGAAACACAGACAGATGCATGGACGGACGCACGGATGGCTGCATGGACGGATGGACACATGAACGGACGCAGGAGCGGATGCATGGACGAACGCAGGGATGGACGCACGGATGGACGTGCGGACGCACGAACAGCCACACGCACGGACGGGCGGATGGACGCACGGACGTTTACACAGACAGACGCATGGACAGAAGGATGCTTCACCCCACTCTCTATCATTACCCCGTGGATATGCTGCCATTTTTTTTTTTGTCGCTTGCAACAAGCCCCCACAAATTTACTTTTTGATGGACACGCGAACTTCTTTTCTCCGGTTTGTGTATCGTATTTCTGAAACTTGAGCTTTCTTATAAAATTTTTTTGCATAAAAATACAGAGGCAGAGTTGTAGTTGCCTCTACTTTCTGGTCAATGCTACGTTTTGCAATTTGGTCATAACAAAAGTAAATATCGAAAGAACGTATCTATACGCGCGTGTTTGGCGGCTTCCAGAATAATTTTGGTTCACACGATCTAGTGGATATGCATCATATGTACAATCACAGTGCCAATGTCATCAAGTAGTTCGCTGTGGTTGGGATGCTAAACGACTTTATGCTAGTACTCAAAATCGCTAATCTTTTATTCTTAACACAGACATTCAAAGCTGCACACTTCATTCCTCGCTTCAAACTCCATGACCTCATCATGAAAGTGGGCCCGCGGGTCAGCTTTATGCTCTGCCATTGTAGAGTAACTCGTACTCTAAATCGCTAACAACGTTTTCTAAACAGGCGTTAAAGGTATTGTATTTCTCACAAGAATGATCCTTTCATAGCTATAAGAACACTATACTGTACGCTGAGATAATGCGCTTACCAACAGTTCTTAAATAACAACGCTGAAAAATCATCCAATTTTTCGTGAGATTTTGTTCTGTGTTTCGCAATCTTGATGATTTTTTGTGTAGTAGCAGAGAAAGCGTGCGCAAAAAGTGCTTGTATTAAATACTGTTTTTTAAACAGTTGTTAGGTGAGCCAGCAAAGGGAAGTTGCACAGCAGCTGTTTATGAAGATGTAGCACTGCTCGGAAGTTGAGCAGAATACAAAAAGTCATGCAAGCAGTAATGAAAGAACACAAAATATTCATGGCATATCACCGAAGTCATTGATCATGAGCGGGCGATGCAGTGGGATCAATTAGCGATAGCCGTAAATAACCCCTTGCATTGACCATTCACGCATGCAAGTGTGCCAAATACAAAGAGATGTACAGTTATATACAATGTTAAATTGTCATAACTGGGATGCTGTGTTGACTTGTGAATCTCGTTTTCCCTTCATTATTACTTCTTTCTAGTGCCGGATCGAGCATGAAGATGGTAAGGGAACGAGGTCTGTGCCGTTCCCTTGGTGGTTATGGCTTGTTTACAGTCAACTAGACGCGTGAATGACTTTCACACTGGTTAGATGGAGTGCGTGCGAGATATCTTTTTTTTTCTCCTTAAACCTTCTTCTTATCTTTTCCCTTCCTATTTTTCTATCCAATTTCTCCTTCCCCAATGCAGGGTATCACACCTGCAATTTTCATCTTGTCAACCTTCCTTCTTTTTACGAAACTTTTTTCTCTCACCAGTCATTGAAAAAGCATGAGACATCATCTATTGCACACGCCAGTCGTTCGTTGTCCGTTATCATGAGTGCCTTTATCGTCATCGTCATCAGCGTCATCGTCCTCAAGGCGTACAGGGGGTACCTCGCACGTGTTGTGCCATGAAGGCAGGAAGAGAATGCGTGGGAACGCGCTTCTTCTACCTCGTCATCAACATCATAGTCATCGTCAGAGGTGGCTGCGGCGCACGCCAACGCCGGGCAGCCGAGAACCCTCAACCTTGAGACGCCTCGCCCCTAAAATTGCGTTTCGCATTCGTTATACGGTGCTTACGCGTTTTTGCACTTCAGTACCCATATACCGTATAGCGTAGAAGCAAGTTCTACTATGAAAGTTGGCGTTTTTTTTTTCGAACGGGAGGTATCTTCGAGCCGCACTGATTTAAATGACCAATAGCAGTAGCTCTCATATAATGCTATTTTGATATCACACCATGGTAATATTCGTTTCTTCTTCGTGTAGCCTACTTAGCCTCTCACGTTTTTTCTGAAAAATAGGTCAAGACGATAACAGGGCAGATTTGGGTAAACTGCTTCTGAGTACCCTTTCTAGCTTCAAAAAATAGATATTTGTCTCCCTTGATCGCAAGCCTTGCTCGATTTTGTGCAAGATGAAATCTGAGCAATAGCATTTCTCATGACTTTTGTATGTGCATGTTTGTGTATTTGTTGCTGTATTTCTTTTTATTCATTTATTTCGCTATTTGTTTTGCGGGTTTCCGTGTTTATTAGTTATACAAATTACTTTACCTCACTTCTATTCGGGATTTTGAATTTTTTGCATTCCGACGCTGACAAGCTGTTTGGTTAGCAAACATGTCACACTAAATCGTAGCACTGCAATGACCCTGAGAAATAAAGATGTTTACTTAGCTCTAACAGCTCGACTTTTTCCTTAACAAACATTTTATTACGTTTATCAAAAACCATGGCTACCTGGAATGAAGAACTCACCCACCTCTGGGTAAAAAGGACGCACGCCTGGTCGAAAATTAAGTTCATTTCTCTCTAGTGGGAAAGCGAAGCAGCGTCAAGAATGCAAGATGTATTTTTTGACATTACAAAAACTTTTCTTGCATCAAAAGGCAACATTCGTTATGTTCGGTTCGCCATGTTCACTTCAGGCCAGCCGTTAATGATGAAACAGGAAGCATAGGATGGTGTAGCAAACATAACTTTTCCACGCAAATTCTAATATGTGAATATTTATACTTTTTTTCCTAATGCTTGTTTGAACCATCTTCTTACTCGTATTCTTAAGGCTGCTACAAAATTGTGATAATAAAAAAATTACTGAAGTTATAACGGCAAGCTAAAGAACGATTCCTTCCGCGTGTAAGACACTTCAATTTGCTAGGCTTTACAATAACAATAGTGCTAAATCTTAAAAAGCAACAAAAAATTAACATGTTCTGCACTGCTTGTATCTCCTTATTTTAATAGCTAAAAAGCTAAGAAATGTTACAAGACGACTCCGTTTACGTTTTTTTTTTGGGGGGGGGGGTGCAAGAAGCTTCTACAACTTCCGCATGAGAAGATAAAGTAAATTAGATTGCGTGCCTCATGAAATTGTAGCAAACCTGTCATATAAAAAAGAACTCTGGTTACTATTAACTAAAGGAAACCATGGCGCTGCTTCAACATAGTTTATTCCAACAGTTTTCTTCAAATATAGAAGTGTGGCAGAATAATCAACAAAACCTACTTCTAATATTTAAATTATCTGCATATTTTGTCACTCTATATGCTTCTGCACATAGCTGTATTATAAATAGGACAAAAATTACTAAATAGATATTTTTGTTCGCCCTCAGCAAAAGTTGTTCCTAAGATGAGCGTGCTATATATTTTATTTTTTCTGTCGAGAACTCTTTACTGCAAATGCGATTCCTTAAGCATTTTTTTATCTATCAGACTTGTCGGTAACACTTGTTTAGTGGAACCACAGTACGAAGCAACTAGCTGGAAAGCTCGTTTAAATAGAGCAATATATGTCACTACGGCACTCAGGCAGACTGCCCCACTTAATATTCCCTGAGCAAAATTCTTACGTCATAGTTTATTCTAAGCAAAAACGCAAGCCGATGGAGACGCAATAAGGTATTATTAGCGAGCACAAACAGACATTAACAAAAAAAGGGGAACAAATATTGCGTTCTTAATTTATGCTATACGTTACAGTGAGACGAGTTGTTCGCAATTATTCAGCTGAATTGTTCCTGCAATGCTGCTTGAACTATGGCGAAAGTTTTTAGTAAAGCAAAGATGAGTTCCACTTCACTAACGTGCCGTGTGGTTTCGCGTCTTCTTCGAAAAGCGCTAACGCTTTGCCGACTTTAGCTGCTGATGCGGGCATATAGGATTCAGCGAAATGCCGACGGGCCGTTGCATAATGGCGCACCGCACGCTTAACGAAGCCCTCGAGCGTCAGCGTGCGTCGTGTAACAGCCTTCGCAGAGGAACGTGCCTATGCTAGTATGAAGCCTTGTACACGAGAATGTAAAGCAATGAGAATCGCCAAAGGCATCGTGATTGCAAGAGATTGGATGACGGGAAAAAGAGTTTTGCTTGCAGTTGCATATATAGCGTGTACCACGTATGATATGCGGCTACGTTACGTAGCAGGGGGCGACGCTTGCGGCAAGCACAATTCGAAATGTAAACGAAAGAGCTTTGTCATCTTGCCTTGTTCATCGGCAGCTTTCGTCAGCATATCAGCGCGCTCCAACAGCTTTATTGACTGCGACGGTGCTCTGTAACGTATCTCGTATTTGTCGCAAATCTATTACTTGTAGGTATGATGTCCCCTAGAATAGCTACTAGATCGCGCCATTTTATAATTGGTCCCATGTCTTCGTGTCTCATTCGCGCTGTCTACGTTGCGGTTGAATACTATAGCTACTATGACGAAGCACATTGCTTCATTGTCCCCAACTTTGCCTACAAATGACGTAGCTTCCAGTGGTACGAGTAGCTAGCATTTTGCTTGAGTTCTTGACTACTGCTGCTACAATATCAACAAAAACAAAGATGAAAAAAAGGCCAGAGGTTAAAAGAATTTTGTGCTATTTGCTTATGATTAGGTGGATGAGCGTCATCATGTACGAGTTCCACTACGCAAGTAAACATGATAACTAACCTCCCTGTCCTTCCTCCTTATCCTGCTAAACATGGTAACAGCAAAGTGCCACTGGTGGGGCCTGTCATATACTTTAATATTGATGGCAGGAGCGTCAAAAGAACTCGCTTTCGAAATCGGTCCACAAATATTGAAAGGGATTGTAAGGAAATCAGCTGGCGTCTGCGTTCAAATTAACAGCAATACAGGAATGGTTTGAAGAAGTCACTGCATGCTTCCCAGCACCACGCGCCAGGCCACTAGCCGAGGCATGCAGACCATTTATTAAGGTGAAACCTTTGTGTGTTTCACGCTCAGGTCTGTCTGTCTGACTGTCCGTACGTTCGTCCATCCCTGCGTCCACGCCCTGCCACGGTGCCAGGTGGTCGCTGAGATGCGCCAACGGACGCCAGTCGCATTGGATTCCACAGGCCTCGCGCTTTGCTTGCGTAGCGCCGCTGTGCCCAGCGTATTTAGTTATGCAAGGATCGATGACGGGCGCATCGTGTTCTGTTCTAACTGACTTTGTCTCAATGAAGAGAACCATCCACCGAACACACTTTGAAAGTGTGTTCCCAAAGTGTCCTCAATTTTTTTTAATTAATGGAGAGCAAACTTACCAATGCGTGCTGCTTTTCAGCCTCCCATGAAGCGATGTCTAGCTGGTGTTCTTGTCTCAATGGACAAGGCTCTTCTGTTTTCTTCACACGCTTCAGGTGTATCCTGAAACGCTCCCTATGCTGAGAAAATTCGGTGCAATATTACAGCGTCAATAGGGAGAAAAACGTGCAAGCATTGAATTCAATTGCCCCTGACATGGTTCGCTTACCTAGTCATTAAAATAGCGAACAATGGCTAATTGCATAGATATATTTACCGGCGCAAAAAACATGATTGATATTGATTGATGTGTGGGGTTTACCATCCCAAAACCACCATATGATTATGAGAGACGCCGTTGTTGAGGGCTCCGGCAATTTCGACCGCATGGGGTTTTTTAACGTGCACCCAAATCTGAGCACACGGGCCTACAACACTCCCGCCTCCATCGAAAATGCAGCCGCCGCAGCCGGGATTCGGTCCTGCGACCTGCAGCTCAGCAGCCGAGTACCTTAGCCACTAGGCCACCGCGGTAGGGCGGCGCAAAAAACAGACATAATATTTACGAAGTAGACACACCGCTCCAAACTCGCACCTGATTCAGTATTATTGCGATATCAATATATAGACACTCTACGCTGGAACTTGCCGCCTGCGTCGCCGCCACTCACCGTATATGTATACGTATTTGTATACAATAAAACGCAAAAAAAAAATAATCGTGAGAAAGACCCCAGCTCACCGAATAGAACGTGGGACATCTGCATCGTGAATTCGAGGTGTTAACCAATGTGCCACACAGGAGCACCTTTTTTCAACGTTCAAACAGCAAGCTAATTATATCTACCACCTACCGATGTGTACGGGCATCTCGGTGAGAACTATCGTGTTTTCTGCATTACCAGCAAGATGGCGCAATGAGCACACGTCGCTACATCGTCACGACGCGGCGGCACTCGTTTTCATTCCCACGCGTATTTTGCCCCGCGAAAAAGAGGGAGGTGGCCACTCCATCGCACACCCTTATCTCGCGGTGCGGACAATCATACGTCTTGACTGCCTCAGGATTTCCCTGGAATGATTCAGTGATTGCAGTGACCGGGTGCACAAATGCCACTGCAATCATTGCACAGTCTCCCTTTGCAAAAAGGGCGAGTTTATCAGACATGGCAAAGTAACAACTGAGACGCGTAATTACGTTAATCTGTACTGAGAGTACGTTTTGTGCGTCATATGTGCGTGGGAAACGCGGGGCACGTTTCCATCTGCGTGCCATTCTGCGCGTGACCTTCAAATTTGTTACTATCGCGTTTATTGCTTCGCTTTTGTGGCAAAGCAGTGACTTTTTTTGAACACACAGCATTTTGTAGTCACTTCTCTAAACAAAAAGATAGCAAAAAAAGCGATCAAAACCATGTGACAACTGGTTGACATAAACGCCCGTATTAACAAACGCTCCTTCACTCAAAGGCTCTCCTAGACTTGAAAAAGTCGACGAGAGCGCCGTCTCTTGGCGGACCAAGTCACTGCATATCGGCAATATTCTGCAGCGATTCTTGAGAAGCACAGCGTCACTTTCAGTCGAGCAGCGGCGCAGTGGTCAACTCAGTCAAGTGAAGGATGGAATTCGAGTCGAGGAGCGTTTCTGATTACGGGGGTAAGACTTTCAACGGAAGGCAACACGTAATCTAAAATTCCTACGCCACAAAGCACGCTCGATATCAAAGAAGTGAAAAAATATACTTGAGCCTAAAACCAACCAAGGTAAATACGTCAAAGCCAGAAAATCCAAGGCAGCACACACAGACGAACAATAAAAAAGGCCTAAAACGATAAAATTTCTAAAGAAATATCAAAACGGCGTTAAGCCCGTATAAACTAAATCAATTGAAAAGGCATGCGCCATTGGTACCTTACTTACATTAATGAGGGGGAAATGAACCACTGCTCTTAGTTTCATTTAGGCTGGTAAATAGAATATGGAAATTCACTGCAGTTTTATTTTCTCGAAGACCTATGAAGGCTGGCTGGGCAGTAGCTACTTTTTTTTTTACATGATACTTCACAAAAATTGTTGTGGCTGCTCCACACCTGTCGGGTGATGTGGTGCGACGAAATCATTATACACTTACTGACGAGTTCCAAATCTGCGCCGGTGCCATCTTGCGGAGGCTTGCATATAGAAGACAACATGCCAGCTGATAGGCTAGTAGAGCATTGAAACCTATCAAGTACAAGAGTCTATATTAAAACCATTGATACCGCAGCTTGTAAAAGTAGCGAAATAAACAAACACCTATACCTTGCTCAGGTTAACCTTCGAGATTCAAGGGTTTCGAGATAACAACTTTGGAGATTCAGATATTTCATTACAAGAAGCAGTTGGCCGCAGTTAAGCCAATCCAAAGTAAGCACGTTTTTACTTACACATGTGCTGCGTCATTATCTCGATCTATAATATCAAAATTACAAATATTTCGAAGTATCTTATGATACAATTGGGAAGCATCGTATCAAATACAATCCCTGTGGAAGTATCTTCTTTCTCCATTTTTAAATACTTTATGCCCAAGTATCTTATGTTGTATCAAGGCACGATTTCGAAGGATCTTTACCTGGCCCTGTCAATATTACATAATCTTGCTTTTCTTACGTAGCTCTATAGCTACTCAGGTAAAAAATTGCGCTGAAATAGAAAGGACACCACAAAGAAGGAACACTTAAACAGATCGTTGCGCTCGATCTGTTTAAGTGTTCCTTCTTTGTGGTGTCCTTTCTATTTCAGCGCAATTTTTTACCTGAATAGAATGAACCAACTAGCCCCTCAAGACGTCCTGATCTATAGCTACAGCTCAGGTCAACTTCCTAGACAACCCTCCGGCACAACGTTTAAAGGAATTCACATGCCTCTTTTGGTATCCTCGCTGCCTAGCATGAGTGCTTTACTGGCACTCCTGTGACAGTTTAGTTGGAGCGGAAAACACAACATGAATTTTACGTTCAGTGTCCACCTTTATCAGCGTGCGCTTCGCCTTGTGCACGTACGGCGCCACTATAGTAGTTTAGCATGCTCCCATCCTCTCAAGTGCTCTTCCTGTGTACTCATTTCTGTTTCCGTAGCAAAGACTAGGCAACGGGAAGCGGTACTGTCCAAAAAAAAAGCTAACCTTTACGATTATTTTGATTTCAGTGCAAAGGCTAGTTTGCATCACATTCGAACACTACTTGCACAACGCAGATTAAAGAAAATACAAACCTTTGCCACATCTAACAGCCTTAGAATGCACAGAATCAAAAGACGATTGCGAGACAAGTAAGCAAACAAACACGATCGTTTTTCGCCTTCAGGCAAATTGATAAGTCCTGCGCCCGTGTTGTCTTCTTGTGTCCTCGTACTTTTTGGGGGCTATTTTACAATGCTCTACCAACTATCTCGGATTTATGTACTATTAAATTTCTGAGACTGCAAAAAACTGTCGATAAAACGCCCATGAGTGAAAGTTAGTCTTAATCATTCGTCTTCGACGCATCTAAAATTAAGTCCAGCGTTTTTTTTCGATACGTCACAGAAAAAAAGCACATTCTTGCGTCAGCGTACTCTTGATATTGCGTCACAGTATAGTGCATGTCAAAGGTCCGATGTAATTTGGTCGGCCTTCATATCAATGACGTTAAGAACATTGCCTTTAGTTTTTTTAGCTTGCGTGGTTAGTATCCTAGATATTCGTATTGCATCAAAGAAATTTATATATTAGTACCTCAGAAAAACGTTGGCCCCATATCTGCATGTAAACTACAAATGCCGTCGAAAGACGATAGTCTTCCGTGTGGACAGAGTGAACAAGACACTTATTTGATGTTCTGCGCAAAAAAACGGTGAATGGTATTCTGGAGACGCTGCGTTAGAGTGCCTCGAGCGTGCAGCGGAGGCGAACGAGCGCATCAAGTCACGTCACACGTTTGACATGAGCGCCATCTGGCAGTTTTTCTCAAAAACAAAGTGCGTGGCTCTGAGACGGGTGTGCGCGCCCGCCTCAGAGGTGATAAGGTGTAGAACGCAAGGCGACGGGTAGGTGCCACCACCGTCTCGTTTTATCAAAGAGTTGAAAACACTCGCCTTTTGGTTCAAGCGTTGGATGGTCAGCGTAGCGTGATAAGTTCTACGGTCTTCAAAATTACTTATGTATGCCTTTTATAATAAAAGGCGCACATGTAGAATATATACATGTGGTTATGGTGCCCCAGACACGCGTAATAATTGATCTTTATTCGACAATTGCACAAATATGAACGCTAAATCTTGAGCAACATTGGTGGGCACTGCGGATAGTCAGCCGTTTCAAATACCCAATGCTGTAGAGAGTGGGAAACATACAAATGTACAAACAGACAGACAGACCAAAACTTTTGCGTCGAAGGTCCCCGAGAATGACTATAGTCTTTGAAAACTTATATTGTGTTGGTGACCTGTTTTTCATATCTTGAAACTTCGGAGCTGTCTCAGTCACCACCCTGTCATTGTCACTCACTTTTGGCGCGCATAAACCACGCACGCTACACAGCCATGGCCACGTCTGTGTTAACCGGGCGGGCAGCCGGCCTTTCCACGCATTGTGGCGTCGCATGCACAAAAGCTTGCGCGGCCTTACAAACACGCAGGCCTGTTCTGCACGGATGAAACGTTGGAATGTGCGCTTGTTTAACCAAAGAGTTGCGCTTTCTGAGGGCGCTTTCATCATAACCATTTGATACGACGAAGCACGTTTCGACTGATAACACACGCCTGCATAAACGACGCTCTCCTTGTAGCCGTTCTGATTTTGTGACTGTCTGGATTTATTTAAGCAGCTGTTAGCATTATCATATCTTCATTTGATGTCACGCCTCAAAACGGCCACAGAGCGTGCATTGTTGGTGCAAGCGCGTTATGGCAATCAAAACGCGCTTAATCGTATGGAATAGATGCGGCGAAAGCGCCCCAGGAGAGCGCAGACTCTACGGGTAAACAAGCAAACCTTCCACCGTTGTCAGCCGCGTAGAGAATGCTTGCATGTCTGTAAGGCGACGTGACAACTCGCAACTGTCGCTAGGTGTCGCACCGCAGAGCAAGGCCGGCCACTCGCACGCTATACCCAGACGTGGTCGTAACTGTACGCTTGAAAGGCCAGCGCTTGCTTGTCTGTGAACGCCAGCGTCACCGTGGGGCTAATTCGTTTATCTGAGCAAGCGGAGCAACACAGAAGCACCAACGTCAAAGGTTGGAGACCAATGTTTGCATATCTGGGATAACAATGAGGCACTAAGTATTTGTTCTTGCCAGAAGGGGGGCAGTAACACTGTTTTTGTGCACTGGCCAGAGGGTGCTCCGTACGCCTAATTGCACGGCCCAGTGTGGCTCAGTACGGCCGCAAGGGGCACAAAGAAAATTAGACCCGTGGATGTGTCTGTGGCCAATTCACTCATGACGGTGCGAGAAAGGCATGTCGCATTCGCAATATATCCAGTTACGGTTAAGTTTCGCTTGTTTTGCCCGCCAGGTCTCACATTGTGGTGAAACAGTCACATTGCAAAAGTTATCGCGTAGTGCCCATTATAATGCAATGCTTTTTTATAGAACAGTGGTGTCTTTGTACAGCTTATGAAGAGACAGCGAAATATAATTTTTGTCTTCCAGGTGGCTTTTTTTAAAACAGCGTTCTCCTAATATCGCAGAAAAATGGGATAGCAAATTAATTTGGAGGCACAGTACTGTCTCGACACCTCATAACTGCACTCTAAGCACGGCCAAAACAGTGACACGGAACATTGGCGATGGACTTGCAGCAGCATTGCCTCATCTCGCAATATGATAGAGCCAGGGGGCTCTTAGCCAACTGGAATATTTGGCTTTGGCGTCAACCATAACCACTCAAGGCTTTCGCAACGCCATCCACTGAATACTCCGCATTGAACTGTCAAGCTCTTGCTCAATTTTGAAAGGCTTCAGCCAGTGTATTAACGTCTTTCCTGACTCCAACGCATTAGAATATGAGGCATGTTTACTGTACATTTCACAATAATTTATTTAGGATTGTTACGATCGACAACAGCCGTCGGCGGTAGTTATTAAAAAGGCCCATTAAAGATTTACCAATTTTGCTTTTTTTTCGTTGGGCGTGCGATACAGAAAGGTGCGTAAAATCTCCCTCGAGAATAAGGCTCGTATCACAAAAGCTACTGACTTCAAATCTTTACCCCGGAAAAGCTTTGAATAGTGCTTAGAGTTGCCACTTCTGGACCGTGAAAACTCTCAGGGATCCGTGGAGGTCGAGTTTCAGGCCGGCAAATGTTTGTCAGTACGCTGGGGCCTAAATGTTCACTTGGACAAAAGCCACGCTTAAATTACAGGGTCTATGTTTCTCCAGTTCGTGCGCAGCCTTGTAACACTTGCGTTCGGTAACACCATGAAGTGATGAAATGGTCACTGATATCACTGAGAAATTAGGCCAAGCAGCCCTTATAAAACCTTTTGGCACCCTCCCAGTTAACTGGAAGACCAGCCGTTTGGTTCCATTACTGAAGCCTGGCAAGTCACCATTGCTGCTCACATCATACCGCCCGATTGCACTGGCTAGTTGCTTGGACAAAGTGATGGAGAGGATGGTACTTGGACGGCTAGAATGATTCCTGGAGCATCACAACATCTACCCGCTGCATTTCCGATGGAGGCGGAAATGTTGTAGGCCCGTGTGCTCAGATTTGGGTGCACGTTAAAGAACCTCAGGTGGTCAAAATTTCCGGAGTCCTCCACTACGGCGTCTCTCATAATCATATGGTGGTTTTGGGACGTTAAACCCCACAAATCATCATCACAACACCTACCCGGACGCTATGACGGGATTTCGCCGTGGCCGGTCATCAATTGATAGCGTCATAGACCTGGTCAGCTACGTGCAACACGAAAAAGGCCATAAGCGTCTCTGCGCTTCTTTATTTCTTGATGTTAAAGGGGCGTACGATAACGTCACACCTGAAGCTGTCCTCACCGCTCTCAAGGAGGTAGGAGTGGGTGGTCGGATGTTTCAGCGGCTACGCAGCTATCTCTCTGAGCGATCCTTTTTCGTGAGAACCGAGGATGGTGACACTTCGCTACATTACAGCCACCGTGGTGTTCCCCAGGGTAGCATACTTAGCCCTGTACTATTCAACCTGACGCTAATAGCTCTCAATGAGCATCTGCCAAGTACTTTCAGATTGTCAATGTACGCGGACGACATCTGCGTTTGGACGTCTGCAGTAACACGTCTACAGCTGTGAGCGCGAATTCAGAGAGCTGCCACTCAAGTTGCTATTCACCTCCGTCAACGAGGTCTGGAAATTTCCTCTGAGAAATGTGGACTTGTGGCATTTACGCGCAAACCACTGCAGAACTACAGCGTTCTGATAAACAGCGAAAGGATACGTCACCTCCGATCATACAAGTTCCTAGGTGTTATAAATGACAGAGACCTCTCATGGAGCTCACGTGTATCATACATGAAAAGGCGATTGACAGGCATCAGTCATTTGTTCAAGTTCTTCGCTGGAAAGAACTGGGGAATGTCCACAACTGCCATGTTGCGACTATACAGGATTCTTTTCCTTGGGTTCTTTCGGTACAGCCTACCTGTGTTAACCAACGCAAGAAAAACAAGCATACGAATGCTTCAAAGTGTTCAGGCTCAAGCACTCCGGATATGTTTAGGCTTGCCCCAAAGTGCGTCAACAGCGGCAACTATCGCCATCACAAGGGACAACCTCATCAAGACCAACATTAATGTGGAAGTGCTGAGGACACATATACGACACCTTGCTCGAACTCCTCGACATCACCTAACCTCTCTACCAGTGGTCCGACCATGCACATCTTACTGCAAAATAGTGACCGCACATGGTGAGTCGATCCCAACTTCGTTCTCTCCTGCCGATAGATCTGTGACTCTGCCATGGCGCGTCGCTCAACCAATGATTATTATTAACATACCTGGCGTCCAGAAAAAGGCCAATTTGCCGTCACCGGCTCTTAAACAGCTCACACTACTTCTCTTGTATGAGAAATATCAAGACTCCACACACATCTACACTGACGGATCGGTTCAGCCGGACAGCTCTACAGGAGCAGTAGTGATACCAAGGTTGGCCACGACAATTAAATTCAAGACATCTCACGCAACAACATAAACGGCAGCAGAATTGGCAGCACTCCGTGCCGCGTTGCAATTTATAGTTGATCAACCTACACGCAAATGGACTATTTTCTGCGACTCCACGGCGGCACTGCAGTCTCTACTATCAGCCTTACGCCGTGGACCACACGAGCAGCTGGTACTAGAGATAGCAGAGGTTATACACCACCTGACTGAGAAAGGGCACCAAATTACATTTCAGTGGTTGCCCAGTCACTGCGGAATCATCGGCAATGAACGGGCCGATCAAGCTGCCCGCTCAGCCCACACAGAAGATCATAAACTACGACTACCACTTTCTAGGACAGATGCTGCACGATAGCTCCGCAGGCTTGCTCGCCAGCAAACCATATCACAATGGAATCAGCCACACTTCAAGCATGCCTGACTGTACTCGCTTGACCCTACGCTAAGTCTTCAAGTCCCGTCGAGGCTTTGACGAGCAGACCAGACCCTGTTATGTAGGCTGTGGTTGGGCGTTGCGTTTACCAACGCCTACGCTTTCCGCATTGGGATGGCCGACACCGCAGCCTGTGGCCACTGTGGCAAAGAGGAAACCATTCAACATATTCTTTGTGACTGCCTAGCGTATAGTAAACAACGACTATGCCTTCGCAAGGAACTCAACAAATTAGATGATCAACCTTTGTCGGAGCAGGGAATTCTGCAGTATCGACAGGATGCGACTTCACAGAAGAGGGCCCTGAAAGCGCTACTACACTTTTTGCGATTGACCGGCCTTACTGAACGGTTGTAGCTAGATTGATTGATTGGTTTGTGGGGTTTAACGTCCCAAAACCACCACATGATTATGAGAGACGCCGTAGTGGAGGGCTCCGGAAATTTCGACCACCTGGGGTTCTTTAACGTGCACCCAAATCTGAGTACACGGGCCTACAACAGTTCCGCCTCCATCGGAAATGCAGCCGCCACAGCCGGGATTCGAACCCGCGACCAGCGGGTCAGCAGCCGAGTACCTTAGCCACTAGACCACCGTGGCGGGGCGAACAGTTGTTGCTGGGACGCCCTTCCTGTGTGTGCTTTCGTTTTCTTATGAGTGCGCGTGCGTTTTTTTTCTCTATCTAACCCCTCTTTCCTGCCCCTACTTCCCCGCCCCCAGCGCTGGGTAGCAAACCAGATGCCAATATCTGGTTAACCTCCCGGCCCTTCCTTTCTCACTCTTTCTCTCTCTTTTGGAAAGTTTTTTAATATCGTACTGGCAGCAAGGCAGGAAAAAAAATATATTTACAGAAGCGAAGCTGGTAAAATGTCAATATAAAACGGCTGGTGTTCGCGAAAAAAAAAATAAAAAAAAAACGAGAACCATGCGTCGCTCGTCCCGCGTCATTCCTAATCAGCCGCACCCACGGTTGCGATGTGGCCGCGCCCAAGGACATGGACAGTCCGCGCAGCTGCTGCACCGAGTTGTGCCGCCGCGTTAGCCGAACTCTGCGAAACCTGCGCATCTACCAAGTATGCTGAAACCAGCTTTGCAAGTTAGTTGGTTAGCCTTCCGGCCTTTCTCCTTCGCTTCCCGCGCTCTGGCACCGGAGTTTGGTCCTTCTTACGTGGTCTGTGTCAGGCTGTGGTTAGATTCTGCCTCGACAATGCCGAAGAAAGCCCAATAATCAGTTAAGGAGTCCACGCTAAGCCCCTGTGAGCTAACTGCTTCGCTGTTGCTTAAACTTGACACCACTAGTGGCAATTTCTTTTTAGGAAATTCTTTTAGGTGCTGATGGAATGTACAAGCAAATGGAAGTTTAATTTCTCTAGAACATTTTACCAAAGACGTTTCCTCGCCCAAAACCAATCTCATAGACCAAATTTATGGTATTGACCAGCATAAAAAATTGTCACGGTGTCGTCACGTAGATGAAGGCAGAAACGGCTTGTCCAATATGAAACAGTTTACTTGGCCGAACAACTGGCTGTTAAATGCAAAGTCCGATTACATCGATTCACACTCACTTGCAGTGATAGCGGTGAACAGAACGTCTGCCATCGATCAACTGAGAAGCGGTGAAGTGCGTCCACATTTATACAGGTGCCGTGCAATATTTTAACGTTGTCGCTAGTGACGAGAATAATCGGTTATGTAGGCGTTTCGCCTGTAATCTTACGAATACGATCTACTATAGTCCCGAAGCCTCTCAAACACTGCAGGCGTGGTTTATGCAGGACATTACTTACACTCTAACGGGACGATAACAAAACTTCCGGAAGGATTGTGGTAATAAGTGTTGGCTCACACATATAGGTTAGTCACACCATTTGAGCTCACGTCAGACAAATCAAGACGCTGAGTTGTGCATTAATAAATAAATGAATAAATAAATAAATAAACAGCACTTCATTTCTCTCTGAAAAGAATGAAATTACAAAGAATATTTGGACCGATAGCCTTAGGTGGCTAGTGAGCGGTGCAATACAATATTATTACGGGGTCGAGACGTCGAAGACGGGAGCAGACTGCAAGTCGGCTAATAAATTGCTTATTTTGGCCTAACTTGTGGCCACATAAAATGAGTCACAATACAGCAAGACGCTGAAACTGACAGCGGCGAGCAGAGCGATGGCCGTCGATCAACTGACAAGCGGTCCAACGCGTCGGAATTTATTCACTTGCCATCGAATGCTCTAGCGTTATCGCTATCGGTGACATAAGTTCCAGAATAATCTGTTCTCTTCACGAAGTGTGCGTAATCTCAACAAAACGATCTACTACAGCCTCGAGGATTTTCGAACATCGTAGGCGCGGTTTGCGCTGAACGTTTCTTAACGGGATGATAAAAAAACTTGATGAAAGGAAAGTGGCAATATGCGTAGAGAATGTACAGGGCAGCAAAAAAACGAAAAAAGCAAAAACAAAAACGGTATATATAAATACAGGCAATACACGTATACGATTCCTCAACTCAAAACAGACATGCAAACATCCGTACGCATCTTGCCTCAATAAAAAAAAGGACTTGCATGCGAGGCCAAAAATAACGAGAAGTTTAATCTCAAGGGGAATCGCGTTCCATGATTTCGTTCCATTAAATTAGAACAGTCTTTCTACATAAATATTGTAGAGATCGGGCGAATTAAAATTGCCATTAGATTCATGTCCTGTATTGCGTGTAAGATTAGAGAAAATCTCAGCCGGCAAAGGGTTTTGCAACTTGTGCATATCTTTCGGTCGGTTGTGGACTGCGTTGCATTAGGAGTTACGGAGCCCAAGGCTGACCCGAGTGTCGCAGGTTTGATCCCGTTTACAGCGACCGCATTTCGGTGAGTGCAAAGTTGTACGTCACAAATGCACTGTGCGATGTCGGTCCTAGTTGAAAAAAACCTGGTGGTCTACATTTCGGCAACATTTCTTTACGGCGTCTCGCCCAATCATATCGCGTTTCTAAAATGCAGTCACAGGAATTGTTATTTATTATATTTGATTTTATAGTATTAGGTTAGCAAAATTGATGTAGCGATAGCTGCGCCTGGTCACGTCTACTAGCAAAGCAGCTGACTGGCAAGTTGGTTGTGCATACTTAGGAGCAGCGCCTTTCCCATGTATTTCCTGTCTATCGCCGTGTTTTTCTCGCGCTCTTAACCTTAAGTCCCAAGTTCGCTATCTGATTTCAGAGAAAATATGGCACGTCCCGTATTGTCACCACCTGTATAACGCTGAAACAAAGCTAAGCTTAGCGAGTCTTAGCGAACGACATCGCATTTTCTTCCGTTTTCTTGCATCTTGGTTAATCTGTCGCATTCATATCGCTTTCGGTATCATTACTCCTTGTTTGGCTGACACTAGGAACCCGGTCTTGTCGACGAAAGGTTAGAAAAAAAAGTGTCTATGAGGCAAAAATCTCATTTGTTCTGGTTGACATAGGGGCTTTACAGCAGCGGTCGTTAATGCGAGGTTGGACTTCCACTTCTGGCTTTTCCGCGAACACTTTACCGAGTTGGAACGATTTACCGTAGGTATGATAACATCGCACAAAGAATGTGTGCATAACACTTGCTCTTTTTGTTGGTGCAGGAGCCATGCGTTCTTGTTTAGCTAGCCTTTAAAGACTCCGCCTATGATGAACTGTGTGAAAATTTGTCATATCGAAACAACATTACCTAATGTACCCAGTATTGTAGTCCAGCAATAGTAATTTTATGATGTAGTAACATGTGTGTTTGTGCGTTAGAGTAACTAATCCAAACTAGCTTGAAATCAAATATCTTTTTGTTCTAAAGTCACGCGTGCTCTGGTTTGCTATAAGTGGCGTGAAACAACATGTTTTATTTGTGGTGTAAATTTGTGTTCTGTTTTAACCATCTTAAAAATTATGAATTTTGTAGGGCTCTCTGAAAGCGGTAAGCCGAACGATTCGTTGAGCGTGGTAGTGTCTTCAAGAAAGGGACTATGTATGGGACGGTACACTGAAAAGTTATGGCTTATTAAGACAGATTTATTTTGCAGGAGGTTTACTTCATCGGAACCCCAATATATCTTGGAATTTGTTTACCCCTAGCTGATGCAAACAAAACAAGGTGGTGTACACAATGTTATACTACAGAGCGTTTTAAAGGGCTAGACAATGCTAAGACATGTACAACAACTTTCAAAGAAATTTGTAGAGCCGAGGGGTGAGCAATGTCATGATATTTATTTACATACAAGTTGCCGGTTTAATATCATTTCTAGTTTACACGGACGTGTATTACCTTCATATATGCTTTTGAGTAATTGAACCTTGAATCACTTGATTGATTCTCATGAGCATTCATAAGCAGCTACATTGAGTTTCCGTCACTGATCTCCACATATTGATTGATCTCGATGATTGAAAAGAGTTTGTTCGTGTGCCAAATAGTTAGGCAATACATTTGTAAATCCACTATTCCTTTTTTACGAGAATTTAAGCGAAGCTTGTGTAAAAGTGTGGCATTATTTGATAATTTTGAATAAAGAATGTAATAGCGCTGTATTTGATTTGATACCCGAATAAATGGCGTACGTTGGAAATACCCAATAGTTTTTGGACACTCTGCAATGACAGAACTGCTCGAATATATTAGACGTGCGCACATGCGTGCGCATTTCCCTTCTGGGTCGGGGGAAAGTCAAGGTTTTCCCAGTGGCTCCCTTCCATATTATGTCAATGTATGGTGCTGCCTTTGCACACCTCCACCGCCGAATCACAACGCCTTCTTCCTTACTGTGTCCATGTGTAGGGCTACCTTTGAGCCACCTTTTACTTAGGTGACTAGAAAGAATGGCTGCCCCCCTGCCCCACCTCCTATTGCCATGCATATGGGTGCGAGAACATTGACAGGTAACCTCTCTTGGCGTCATCGAATTATCCAGGTCCATGGAGACCACGTATTTACGTCACTATCGACGCCATATTGATGACCGGATGAAGGTGTTTTGCTTAAATATGCAGTGTGGCAGATGCAAGAGTGCCAGCAATCAACTCTCCACGCTGTGATATTCATTACAGCATTAACTTGAGTAAATTGCTTAATATTGAAGTGTCAGTTTGATTTCAAAACTGTTCACAAAGTATCGCCTTGAATACGGTAGGCACTGCTATATTTAAGCCTAAATTTACAAAGTATCTGGCAGGTTCCACTTGCGGCTGAGTATAAATAATATAAACTTCTATCAGTTCAAACTAATCGTGCTGTTCCTTTTCTTGGCCTTGTGAATATTTGCTGCAAATAAAATATTACAAAACTGGTGTGCTGTTTCGAAAATTGTTAGCATACCTGTCGACTCCAGCTGTGATAATTGTTTCTTTACTAATGAAAAGCTATTGACATGATATTCTATGTATTTGTATTCGATTCAGCTTCATCACTAATCGATTCGTATTTGATTCTGCAAAAGAATCGTATTTCTCATGCACCCATTTTTAATACCCATAGAGTTCAGTTGCTGTAGCAGCGGCTTTGCACACGGAAAACGAGATGCTGGCGATGAAGTAAAATAGACGAGATAGACGAAGGCAGAGCCGCAATGCGCATTTAGACAGCAAAAAAAAGCAAATTAAGAAATGAGGATCGAAAGTATGACAGAACGGAGGATGAAAAAAGCAAGGAAAAATAAAGAAAAGATAAAAAAGAAAAGCAAAGAAATAAAGCAAAAAAACGGAAGGAAGAAAGAAAGAAAGAAAAAGAAAGCTTAAAAAGAAAGAACGAAAGACAGAAAGAAAGAAAGAAAAAGACAACTGAAAACGAAAGAACGAAAGACAGAAAAAAAGTAAAAAGAAAACTTAAAAAGAAAGAACGAAAGACAGAAAGATAGAAAGAGAAAGGAAGGAAGAAATAGGTCTAGGCCCCACACTCCTGGTTTCACTTGCCTGCATTTTTCCCGTAGGAAGAGTGGTTCAGAATTACTTTTGAGGCGTGCATTCGCTTAGCAGTCATCATAAGTTTTCTTGCTTCGCTGAGCCGCCTTCAGATCAGGCGCTATACTGTGGAAATGTTCACGTCCAGCTCCTGTTTGAAAACACGACGTGACACAAAGGAAGGGAAAGTTGGCCGGCTTCATTTAGGCGGCTATAGTATTCCGTGGCAACAACTAATAAATGTACCTGTTTCGATAATATCGCACACTCTCACACCTAAGATGATGTACAGGGTCGTCCACTCTTAGTACGAACACCGCGCCGCGTGGCTGCGCTCCGCGGGGCGCCAGCGCTAGCGGTGCGGCCGCGCATCGAAGCTTATCGGCACAGGCGCACAAGAGCTTGGAGGCGGGGCTTCGTTTCGATTAAAAGCGCGGGAGCGCGCCGCGCCTGTTTTGCCGTGAAGCAAACTTAATGCACCTGAGAAACCACAAAGCGTTGCCGGAAAGCGGGCTTCGCTCAGCGCAACGTGTTTTGTAGTTACGGTATTTGATAAATGAGTGGTCCCTCTTGTTTAAGTACCATAATACCAGTGTAATGTATACATTGTTGCAAACTCTAGAGTGGTGGTTTTGCTTGGTTTGCGGTGTTTAAATCCGCGAAATAATTTCGCCACTGAGCGGTGCTCTGAGAAGTTTCGACTACCGGGAAATATTTAACGTGCCCTGAAACTGCGTGCGCACGGGCACTGTTTCATTTTCTGTCCATGACGAAACACCAGCTGAATATTCATCCCGCGACGTTGGTCTTAAGGTCTCTTGTCTTTTTTCAAAAGTATCAATATCACGTAACATCGGGGCGTTTATATTCTGGCACTTACTTTCCGCGGAGGCCTGCATTGCACCTCTTTTATTCTGCTGTATTGTTATACGAATAGCTTCGTTTGCTCCGTCCATTTAGGTTTTTAGTGGGAAACAGGGGCCCCACTCTTTGTCACCACTTTATACGTGTCCACCCTTCTGCTTAAACATGTAATTCACTGCAATATACCTGCGCGAGTAATGACACCGTGATCACCACTTAAATGCCCGACCGTCGGAAAACAGCTTCTTCTTGAGGGTCGCATCTTCCAGATTCTTGTCTTTACTACCCCCTAGCCAAACTCAAGGAACGCAACAATTTATAAGTTTTCAATGTGTGATAAAATCCCAAGGACTGCGTCAGCGCCTTGACGTTCTTCCCCTCCTCCTTCGTACTTTAGTACCCTATACTTCTGATTTAATTTCAGCCTTCCGTGCACTCAGCCGACGAGCCGTACACGCCACACACAGTGCTTGTATGTGTCGTGTCTTTTCTTCGGGGAGTGTCTTATGCGAGTTCGCCCTAAGTTTAACCTCAGCATATTTTTGGACAATAACTTACAATATTCTTGGGGCCACTGCTGAAGTAGCCTGCCGTCTCACCCACGTGCACGTTATCGAAACATAAGTCGCTCAAAGAAACACAAACAGGGAAATGGACGGGACGGCGCTAGCGTCTGTGGTGTCTGGTTCGCTTTTTTTTCACCTTGATCGTCAGTACACGTGTAAATGAACTCGTCCAGAAAGTTCCGCTGGGCCGTCACATTCTGGCCTTCCAAGATCACCCTAAGCGGGCCTGTTGGGGTTCATGTAGTATGGGCATCACACATTCTTATCTCCTGGCGATACGGATACGGGGTTGCACATGATTCTCAAGTTAACTGTGCCGTCTGTCCAATGAAAAGCTGTATACGCTCGAGTCAGAAGACGTTGTTTTACTGAGATTATATTGATTGGCTGGCCTAACATCACGCTATGAGCATTTCAGTTAGGAACTGTGGTCTTTCTATTTTGTTGCTCTTTTATGGCATTCGCTCGGTAAAAAAACGGCTGCGACCTAGGAAGGCTGCATCACTTTTCGGTGAACGTTTGACAAGCAGCTATGTCGCGTCTTCCCGAAAGCGAAAGGAGGGACATTGTGGACCTGAGCCTGCAAGGCCATACGCAAAGGCAGATATCTGCAATGAAAAATCGGCCGCTCTCCACAATTAACCGTATAATCCAGGCGTATAGGAACGAACGAAAGATTACGGATGCTCCACGCAAACCTCGCCCGCAAGTAACAACCGAAAATGAGGACATGGCCATAGTGGCAGCAGCTGTGGACAATCCTAGCGCAACTGTTGATGAAATCAAGCAAAGTACAGGGCTGACGCGTGTTTCTAACACGACCGTGAAACGTCGCCTGTACGCGGCAGGCCTTAAGTCTCGAACGGCAGTTCAGAAGCCCATCGTAAGTGGAGTGAACAAGCAGAAACGCCTCGACTTTGCAACAGAGCACCTGCAATGGACCGAGGAACACTGGGCGAAGGTCGTCTTCACTGATGAATCTTCGTTTACGACAAGGTGGGACCAGCGGCAGCGGGTTTGGCGGCCCCAAAACTGCCGGTAGGTAACACTTACTTAAGTTCCCGTATTCCAGAACGTGTTTTGGTGGCCCGAAACCGTTATGAAACTACTTCAAAGAAGACAAATGCCGCATTGCCTGCCGTCACTGCATTCTCTGCATAATAACTACCACAATACCTTTTAGATTCAGGAAATATTGCCCTTACGATAAATGTGTTCATATAAGCGAAAGTAATAATAATAATAATAATAATAATAATAATAATAATAATAATAATAATAATAATAATAATAATAATGAGAATACTTCTGTTTCAGCGGACAGATATGATCAGCTGATAATAATGCCAGTCCAAAAGTTTAAATTTAGTTTAAGCCATGTTCAGGCAAACTTTGGCCAGAAGATACTGGATGTAATAGAATAGAGAGTATTTGCTCCAATAAAATAGTAGATATGAAAGAAACAATTTACTCGCACTGTGCGATACTTAGAAAAGACGTTCTGCCAGAGTCTAGGGGTATGTTATAAATTGTCATCTATGTTGCGATGTGAGGTGAGAAAAATACGGCGCCGTTTGCCATATTTTGTATGACGTCATCAAGTGAAAACTTGTTTGGTCCCGTCAATGTAGTACAGCCGCCAATTTTTTAACCTGAATGCGCGAGCATCGACCATCGAGTCTGTAAGCGCATGTTTCGGGCGTCCTGGTGTGCGGTTCCCGAAACAGCCTAGCAGAAGTCAGCTGCACAGGACTGTTCATCGCAGGGATGCACGTATTCTCGTTTATTTTGCCGATGTGCTTCGTTAAACGGCGCTTATCGACTGGGCGGTCGACGTTCGCGCGTTCAGGATAAAAAAATGGGCGGCTGTATATCCAACAGCTACAAGAGTGAACCACCTAGAACATAATTCATGTCCTTCGGATTTGATTCAGACGCTAATAACTTATGTTGATTTTTTGCAGGTATATGCCGGAATACATGCAACGAGTGGCAGCCAGCGGTCGTTCGGCAGTGAGCGTTTGGGGCGCCGTAACCGCTCAAGGGCTGGGACCCCTTGTCAGAATTGAAGGTCGCTTCACGGCAGATGCCTACTGCGGGCTCTTGGACGACGTACTGCTCCCATATCTCGTTGGGGGACCATTCCCAGAGAACGATTTCATCCTGCAGCATGACAACTCCCCCATTCATAAATCAAAGAAAGTTGCTGCATATTTAGAGCGTCGCGACGTGGCAGTTCTTGAGTGGCCTCCACAGTCGCCTGACTTAAATATTATTGAAAATGTGTGGGGGAACATGAAGCTTGCGCTGGCGCACCGACAACTCCGTGCCGTCTCAGCGGACGTGCTTTGGGCCATTGTTCAAGAGGAGTGGGAGCGAATCAGGGCCGACACCAACATTTGTCGGTCCCTATACAGCAGCCTCCCCAATAGAATTAATGCGGTTATTGGAGCTGGAGGGGAACCTACCCGCTACTGATAGTTGCGAACTTTGGGACACGTAGCGCACAAGCAATAAACTTCGTGTCCAACTGCCCATGTCTGCAAACTTCTTTACACTTGTAAAGCTGTAGAGCATTCCGATACTTCAGAACAAGCACGCAAAGCCAATGTTTTAGACCCGTGAATCTCGATACTTGCAGAGTGTGCAGAGCCGTCAGAAAGCCCCGCTGCGGAGGCTTAGTCGTCGAGAGCTCAGCTAAAATTAGTCGGCAGACACAAGTTCGACCGCGGCAGCATGTGCCGTGTTTAAATGCGGGAGAAATGCAGAAATACCCGTGCGCACGTAATTTCAGTGCACGTTAAATAGTTCTCGGTAGTCGGAACTTCTCAGAGCACCACTCAGTGCCAAAATTCTTTCACTGACTTAAGCACTACAAACCAAGCAAAACCAATACTCTAGAGTTTGCAACAATGTATACATTAAACAAGTATTATGGTACTTAAACAAGAGGGACCGCTCACTTCTCAAATACTGTCAACACGTTGCGCTGAGCGAAGCCCGCTTTCCGGCAACGCTTTGTGGTTTCTCAGGTGCATTAAGTTTGCTTCACGGCAAAACAGGCGCGGCGCGCTCCCGCGCTTTTAATCGAAACGAAGCCCCGCCTCCAAGCTCTTGTGCGCCTGTGCCGATAAGCTTCGATGCGCGGCCGCACCGCTAGCGCTGGCGCCCCGCGGAGCGCAGCCACGCGGCGCGGTGTTCGTACTAAGAGTGGACGACCCTGTACGTTCCAAGCCAACCGTCTTAATTCTTTGGGCTTAACCAGAACATTAGCTGAGGGACTACGCAGGCGTATCCGTAAAACAAGTTGTGCGCAACACCCCCCCCCTATTCCCCCCCCCCCCCCAAAAGTAAAAGAGGCGTGGTTTGCAAGCCGCTTGTAGTGTGCACATGTAAAGGGTTACTTCTTAAGCTGTGTAAATGTTCGCATACTTTGCGTGCTATGAATAAAACAGGCCTCCATAAGTTTGTGACGTGTACTGTGGGACATGCCACTGGAAGTAATTGATCCGGGGAAAAGATGAAGCTTATGAGACAGTGGTCCAGCACTGGCGTGAGCTGTTTGCAGGAAATTGAGCGTTTTTAACGGAGTTATGGACGACGTCGAGACAAAGTTACCACGTTATGTAGAATTTGTGGGATAATGTGATAGCCGAAGTGCCGAATTGGCCGAATTCAATTTAATTGGAAAATTTTGATACATAGTGGGCGAAAATGGTTGACGTAACAGGGAGCACAATCTTATGGAGTAGTTGAAGCATGCTGACTAACCATCACGACATCAATAAAGAAGTGTCATTCACGTCACGAGAAAAAGAATGTCCATTTTTAAAGGACACCATCTGTAACTTCTCTATGATTCATTTAGGGAAATAACAAAATAGCTCATATAGCAACATTAAAAAAACCACGTCCTGGTGAATGCAAAGAATGAACCGCAAAAGGCCAAAAAACAACATCCTGCTCAGTGAAACGTCGATCCGCTTGATCCTAACATTCAAAAACGATTCGCTCTATCGCATTTTAAAAGCAAGGATCAATTTTGCACCACCTGGGAAAGATTATATTCCGAACTATACTGCCTTGTTTTCTTCGCAGGCGATATCTGCAGTGCTTGAGTGCCTACGCGTAGGGTCTGTGATAATGTAACAGTAGGACATGGCGTCTACAATGGCATACAATTTGTTTCTGCGCATTCTGCTGAACGCAAATTTGGGTTCACGATCGTTCGCAGATTAATCCAGAAACGTTCCATAATAAATCGGCAATCAATCCACAAATGCCATCATTTCAAATGAGCGAAAAAAGGCACTAAAACGAACTGAAGAAACAAAAATGTTCTGCTATAGCACAGCAGAGCAACGTTGTTGGAAGAATGAAAACATAAATATAGTTAATAGGCACGTATAGGGAAAGGTTCTGATCCACCTAAATGCGGTAATGACAGAATTTTTTCGCTGAATATTCAATGTAATTGGTAGTCTGTATGAGCTCCTAAACTAAGCGAATAGCTAAGATTTTATTATTCGTCTTGTGTCCGCGACTCTGGTACACCAAAACTGCCAGCTGACTCAAGCTCATAGGTGGCATTGATATATTATTTTACCATTATTGCTTGACTATTACTCGATAATTTAGAACCGTAACATTTTGTGGCTTTCTTTCGTTTAGTCTAGTGCCAATATTACATCAGTTATCGCACACATCGTTTCATGCCATACTGAGTGCTACATTGCTATGGTTTCTTTGGTGCGAAATTTGTTCCTGAAATTACCTTTTTATTGTTTTTTCGTGTTCTGTGTAAATATTTCTGTTTTGTACATAACCCTGCTGTATTGTAACTACCTCCCCCTCCCTATGTAATGCCCAAACAGGCCTTAGGTTATATGAATAAATAAATAAATGAATAAATAAAATAAATATGATGACATTGCCTAATGGCTTTCTTCCTACTTAGCCCTAAATATAGAGTGTAGTACTGAAAAAATATCATTTTTAGTGTGTATTAGGTAACGGGCCCATCTCGTCGCTAGTAAAGTACTAGACATCTTTGGCACCATTACATTGCTTTTTGTTTTTTTTATTTTCTGTTATTCATAATTCCATGAAAACTTTTTCGTTGGCTCCAGCGTTATTTGTCTATTTGCCTCCATGGAGTTTGAGAATTAACAAAAAAAGTGAATGGTGTTCTTTTATTTACATTCCTTGTTATTCAAAACACCGATATGTGTCTGTTTCTCACGTGAAGTTGTTATGGCGCAGCGTCTTGCTCGAAGTCATGGTTTCCGAACCGGGAAGGTACACCGTATTTAGAAAACTCAGGTTGGCCCGGGCAAAAAAAATTACAACGATACAACGTCGTAAGTTTAACGCATAGTCGAAGGCGGCACACAATCGTCCAAGTATGCTTTGTTGGGCTAGAGTCGCCAACGAGCAGCATGCGGAGTGAATTAAGGTATGCGTACAAGGAGCGAACGCCAGTGACAACTGTCGTCTGTTTGCGTCTCAATTAGCGGATCTCATTAATCAGAACTACGCCATGTTCTTGGCTCACTGTTTCTCTGTTTCATCTGTCAGATTTCGGTTGTTATTTTTCTCGAACACGAGGCTCGTTTATTATTCATGAGTTTGAATGCTGCGTTACCATGCCCTACTTTCCATGTTCTTTCGCTGCTCTAATTCGCTGAAACACTTGGTACCTAATGGGGATGTACGCCTGCCGCCCGACACGTGTTCACGCATTCTAATTAGAGCAGACCGATTTCTGCATTTATCTTACCGCCACTCTTCTTTCGCATCGTTTACAGTGAACATTTCTTTATCACTCTATCGGAAATAAACTAAAGGGACGTTTAAATCAATCAAATGGAAGGAACCGTATTATTAAATCTCTTGCTCATGCATCAGCACTAGTGTTGACCATCGAATCAAAAATTAGCTAGAAGTAGCAAGACGTTGTACGGGATGAGAACTCTATGCCACATCACAGCAACAATTCATAATATGCTCAACCTAACTACTGCCTTGTGCTCACTCCTCTGTCCACACTCGGCGCTTTTTTGCCGATCCTTAAGGTATATATGTTTCGATTGGGTCAGCTGAGAATGTGCTTTGGTGTGCAGCAGGGGATTAGAACAGATACGAGAGGTGCAACTAACACTGCTAGAAAACCAGTCGGCGTCATTCTGGTTAAGGGAAGTCAAATTGAACCAGCAGTGGTAATTATGAAGGGGCGTTTCTAATTAGCACCACAGCGATACGCCATCTGCCAAGCAAATATTGCGATAAATAATTCATGCTCTCTTTTTTTGCCGACGTTTGTGCGTGCAAATCGAAGCAAAAGGCGTTTTAGTGTTCGAGAACTTCAAGAATTGACAAATATGAAACCTCAGTGCTAGAAACAGCAAAAAAACAATATCTCTGGTGTTTTCATATTTGCTGATCACTGGTGCAAAGAAGCACATGCTGGAATAGTGCTATCGTCACAGCCGTCATAATGTCACTTACCGAAACTGCAGAAATCATGTATATTGTCACAAAATTGAGGAGGTTGTTGGAAAACGTAAAAAAGATTATACGCCGAATTACTAGGGATTCGTCTAAACTGCTACTAAGGTGCTGTGAAATGACTTGTATTAATAATTGTCATGTTCACCTTATTGCGCAAGATATATATTTTTCAATTTAACAATGAATTTTTCGTAGTATTACAGACGGGTCCACTGTTAAAGGGAACACCTGCGTGAGCACCATGTTTAGATTTCGCTATCTTTCGGAATCATAACTGTTTATATATGCATAAGACTACTGGTGGTTAAAAGTTCCGACTCCTGTTGACAGAATATTATCTTGCATGAAAATTGTTCCTTAATCCACTTGCTCTTAGAGGGCCAGAAATATTGGTGATGTGCATTCGAGTGGTCTCTTTGACAGTGCACCATACTGTACTTCCTGGCTACATTGAATCATGTGTATAATTTAAAACTTTTACACCTGTGATGTGGTTCACTAAAGTTTACTGTGCACTTCTTCTACAGTGACTTTCGTATGCTAAAGTAAGAAAATTTACGTTACACAGTCGACGAAATACCCTGCAGAAAAATGGAGCAAGTGCTCATTTATTGTGTGTTCACAGTTATCACTTCACATCAGTAAAATTCGAACATCTCCGCGTTCATCATTTCTCCATCTTCGAAATAGTAACGTTGTTTCGCTTTCACTGTTTGTCTCAATCAACGACATTCAACTTCCTATATACTGAGGCTCTTTTCAAAACGCTGGAAAGCAGGAAGTTAGACTTGTGATTGTGTTGTAGATTTTTGTTTGTATTAGTGCACCTATTCGAGGAGACAAAATGGGTTATCGTCGAAAAGCAGTCAGAAAAAAAGAATGTAGGAAATAAAGGAAGCGACCGAAATGATCGCGTTCTGCTGTTCGCTTCGAGCCATTTAAGAGTCATCGTGGATATATTTTAAAAAAAACAGTGGTAGACGGGGAGCCGTTGACTTCATCAATGAGAGTCCGGGTTCGTTCACATGATGTTGACATAACTGAATGGCACCACACTCGTGAATCGGGTGCAGTAATACCAAACTTAGAAAAAGGTTGTTGACCAGCCCCATCTTCTGGAGAAAGACGTACTAGGCAGCCCAACAGCAGCCCACATGACTGCCTTTGCTAGGTTTGGGGACAGTGTGCTAGTCTCGTTTTCACTTACCTGTTTTCAATTGATTCTAACTACTTCAGTTTCAGATGTGAAGCAGCTTAGGGCTGGGCTCAAATCAAACTACTGTTACTGTGCATGCAGTACCACTCTACCTTCTCTCCTCTCCCTACGTCCCCCTGTCTCAACTCGCAAGGCCAACGCAGGGAGCGTCTGCTATCCTGCACTTGCTTCCCTCTCTCTTCTCAAGGCAATCCTCTCCTCAGCATTCACACCACCATTGCATATCCGCCTCCTTTTCCCCTCTCTCACCTCGCAATGCCAACGCAGGTAGAATCTGCTAGCAAGTTTCTTGATTAAAAAAAAACTGCTCCTGCTGCACAGCCGTTCACTGGCTACCCTGTATATATAGGCACTGCATCATGACCTCCGAGAAGATGCCGGTGAGAAATTTCTCCTGCGCATTGTTGAGCAACCAAACGTCGCAGAGTGTGCATTAGTTGCTGTGAATTGCTGGTTTCTGTTTGCAATCACAGTATTCTGTCTCTCATTGCCCAGTAGCAGTGATTCGCGCGTTCCAGCAGAAAACACTGGACAATCAGCGCGTGCTTTGCGCCTCCACGAATTTCTCTCACGAACGACGCCGCGAAGAGCGCCACCGTCAAAGCCACTGCGAGTGTAGGAGTGAGCGCCCTCTGCTTTGCATCTACGCATGGCTCCCTTCAGTAGGCTTTGGTGTGATACATTTACTAACTGATGTCTCGGTTAGTAAAAAGTAAAGCTAACGGGCATAGATGTATTGTAAAATACAAATTTCAATGGTTGATGTTTACCTTCTCAAAACCGCGGTATGACTATGAGGCATGCCTTATTGGAATACTCTGGAAGATTCGACCATCGAGTGTTCTTTAGCGTGCAGCTAAATCCAAGTAACGGACCCTTTACCATCTCTCACGAGTGCAACAAAACATATATATTGTGCTCCACCACAGATTTGAATGCCAGTAAAAAAAATGAACGCCTACTTAGTCTATGCAGACTTTGAAAAAAATTGCTTTTGTTTTAAGAAATGTCCATGAAGGAATCAATACAACATAGGTGATAGGAAGGGGGCTGTACCAGTACGCGAAGTTTCTATGGTCGTATTTACTGACGACGTGAAAACGAGAGCGAGAGATGAAGAATAATTAAAGCACTTCGTTGAGCATCTTGTGTGGCTAAGGCTAGTGGAAACAAATGAATATTAAGTTTTGACTTCATATATACGCAACGAAGGACTGACATTTGGTAGATTTGGTACAGATGAATTGCTATAAAAAACAAGGTGAAGCAAAGGCACTGATATATTGGGACCATATAAGCGTGAGTGCTAAAGATATATGTTAAATTTAATTTTTTCACAGCCGAGCTGCCGTGTTCGTCTGTCTTAAATAGAAGACCAACGTCATCATGTTCGGACACGTGCATTTTTTGTCTCTTTTTATCTTCATTGTCGTCTGTTTCTTCTTTTCACTTCTAGAACAGGTAGGCCTAGTTGTCCGCTATGAGGTACAACGAATCCTATGCACGAGAAAAAGAGAACAGGGGGTCAGAGAAAAAGAAATGAAGGAAGTTAGAGATGAAAGGAAAAAGAAAGCGAATGCTTTTGGCAAGAACTTTCTCCGACAGACATCATTCGAGTTTACGTACTCGCAACCTTAGGCGAGCATCGAAACCACTCGGTTGTTCAGACACGCTAGCAGCTCATTCGGTATTCATAGATACCCGTTTAAAAGTAGCAAAGTTGTGGATGTGATATATAATCACCACCGAAGGTTGCTCAGCAAAATACCAAGAAGCCTGCAATTGCATCATGGTAATATGGCTACGAGCGTAATGCTTCAATGCAGTATGCAACAACATCGATCTGGCGTCATCTGAATTCATATAGATAACTTCGTGATGTAATTGCCCAGCTTCGCGAATTTTTTTTGCATGATGGACATTGAAATTTATTAGCCCGCTTAAATGCAGGAACTCTTGAGCAGTCTATCGTCATGATTGTGTGCTCTGTAGGCTGCCAAGTCTCAAGCCATTATTCTTGTTTCTGATGTACCAATCTCTTCGGCCTATATGCACTCTTCCTTACGTTCTGGATTTATGAAAATATTTTACAGCACCTAAATTACCAGCCTTTTCAGGGGGAATATTAGCTGAGTTGTTACAGACGTTTGGAACGCTCAACAAAGGCAACGTAGATGCACTCAATACATAAGTTTTTTCGAGCACTTCATACAGGGCGAAAAAATAAGGAGTGATTGAACAAGCCTATTAGTACGCCAAGTAATACTGCCGGATTCGTTTTCGATTTTGGATTTCTTTTAAGGCACTTCTTTCATGAGCTTATTGCCACGAAATAGTAAGGTATAATTGTACATAAAAGTTCGGTGACACATTCTTTTATTATTTTAAAATTTTCCTCTGCGTGTAGCACTCCAGCGGCCTCGGACTGGGTCTAGTAGTTTAGTTTTACTCTATAACAGGAAGAGGAAAGTGATTCTCTTGTGGAACTCATCTTGCCGTCTCAGCTGCTACATGTATTTCTGCGTTCCACAGTGCAAAAGCGGCGTTTCCCGCCCCCTACATTGCAGGGATGAATGTACACTCCCTGGAGGTCCTGCACGTTACCGGTTCGTCTATGGGCATTGCTTCAAGAAAACGTGGTAATGAATCTAATGAGAGCGCGGACACCGAGCAGTACTCCGCATCAGACAAAGAGTCCTTGGAAAACTGCTTTGAACCTGTATCCTACCGCAATGCCAAACGAAGTATTATGAACGCATCATCGGCATCAAGTACAGCCACTTTGAGAACTGCACTTCAGCGATGACCTCACTCCATTCTGTTTGTGCCGCAGATTACAACTCATAATCTACACGTCTTCAACAGGCAAGCATTCTCCTTGTATCTGGAAAACATTGTGCCTAACCAGATTACGGACATCAGGATAAACACGAGGAAGAATATTTTGGCAAACTACAGGAAGAACCCGAGTGCACTAAACAAGTAACAGCATGTGTCGGAGCTGAGAAACATCAGTCTAATCCAACATACCAGCGAATGTGACACCGTAACAGGAATTAGCTGTGATAGAGACACTGAAATTGCCAGTAAATATTTTCCTGTACTGATAAAATCAGTGAGTGAAAACAACGTCATTGTGTATTTTGGTCGCCCGGGAAACTCACGTTGTGCGTGAATTACATTTGAAGTTTCCCAATTACCACGGTGCTTACAGTGCTTCCTCCAAGGACTGCCTTCAGAATAACAAGGATATTTCTATTCTAAGGCAAACGGTGCCAGGCAACTCGACTCGCAGAGAAGCTGCGAAAAAAAGTAAGGCGAAGGTGCCGTCATCGTTGAAGGTCCTCACGAAGGACAGTGCCAAATATAACGAGAAAGTCGGAATCTCAAGTAAAATCGCCAGGCATGGCTCCTCGCACTGCAAACATCTGCGCCGAAAGAGAAGAAACTGGGATATCTCTCTCACCAAAGCAATGTCCACTCTTTGAGCCTACACGATCTGTTGAGCCTCAACAAAAGCCGCCTACATTGTCTAATGAGCCTCAACAGAAGCCGCCGAAAGAACAAGCACAATATATTGCAACGGTCGGGAAGCCAGATCTTGGCGTGATGGTGGTGCTGCGATCATTAGTGGACACCATTCACATGTTGTTAATCAACATGAATACTCCGGCAGCCAAAAGGGACATTCTAGTAATGGACGCACTGAGTTCAGTGCTAGTAGCCCTATAGTATACCATGCGTAACCCACCACTGTCTTACATGGATGACATTTGTAAAGCAGCAATACCGCCGTGCAATGCCAGGAAACTGATTTTCGTCGATTTGTGTACGTCAATGTGTTCCCCGTAATCGTCATCTGTGAGCCGAGCTTATCAAGTGCAATAAGACTCTAAGGATACCAACCTCTTAAGTCATCTACTGTTGCTGAAAGCAGCAAGGTTGTGGTGTTCATTCGCCGAGACCTCACTTACATCCTTCAACCTGTACCACCTTATGACGAAAATCAATTCGTATGCTTATCAGTGAAAACGAGGAGGCTCAACATATCTGTGGTTGTCGCGTACCTATCACCATCAAGTCAGTTCGATCACAGACATCATAGCATTAACTCCTAACCCGTTTGTTTTCATCGAGAATTATAACGCTCTTCATACATTATGGGGAAGTCAGAAGACGAACATAAAGAACAGAAACTTGGTGTCTTTTGCCTCCAACAACAAACTTTAGTTACTGAGCAATGCCAGTCCTACATTTTTACTTGACTTCACATACCGCAGCTGTCCCGACTTGGCTTCTGTTTCGCGAAGCCTAGCGAAGCATACCGAATTGTTTCCGGATATAGAAACGCATGTGAGTGATCATAATCTAACATACGCCAAGATCAGAGGATTGTCGCCTTCTAAAGTTCGCGACACGGTTAAAAGAGTGAACTGGAAAAACTTCAGCGTGGTATCGAAAACCAGTTCTAAGAACACAAACCAATTTACAAGAGGATATCAAGAGCACTGTACAAGAAACTGTGTGCACGATCTCATGACCTGTAAAAAGCATGAACACCTACTTAGAGCTGGAGCGGCTTCAAGCCTTACGACGACGTGCTGAAAAAAGGTACCGTGCATGAAGGACATTGAAGATTTATGGACTACTTCTAGACGTATGCAGAAGAAGATCCAACGTCGGTCGCACAAGCTAGAATTCCAACGCTGGATTACTTGTTGCGAGTCACTTGACCCTCGTAAGCCTTTATCGCAGTTATGGAGGACGGTACACAGTCTGCGGTCATCCGCCATTCAGAGCTCACTATTCAAAGCCTTAAACCATTACAAAAATCGACCAGATGCGGACGTTGCTGAAGAGTTCTGCGCCGGATAATCAGAACAAACTACAGCACCTAACAGCTCACCACTTTCGAGCAGTTGTCCGCCACCACGGGATCCCTGTATGGACCTCCTGTTCACCATTCAGAAAATTTAAGGCAGCACTCGCTTCTTGCCAACATACCTTCGCAACCCGACACGACGTAATCTCCTACAGAGTCCTTTGTCATCTGGTTTAGCGCGCGAGAATAGCTCTGCTTCAATATAATGACTGTTGGCTAGAGGGCACTGGCCCCTTAAGTTGGAAAACTAGTCGTCTAGTACCGTTGCTAGACAAGTCAACATTGAAACTCTCTTCCTATCGCCCGATTGCAATGGCAAGTTGCGGGGGTATAGTCATGAAGAGAATAATCCTCAGCCGCTTGCAGTGGTACTTGGGGTATCATGAGATTTACGCAAATGCCATGGCTGGCTTTCGACGTGGTCGATCATCGATAGATAGCGTCGTTGACCTAATTACATACGTTGAACATGAAAAACGCCATAAGTCTGTTTGTGCCTCTCTGATCCTTGACTTCAAAGGAGCCTGTGATAACGTTACTCACGAAGCCGTCCTTGCCGCATTAGAAGAGATTGGAGTGGTTGGCTGAATATTTAGGTGGATACGCAGCTACATCCAAACGCGATTTTTCTTCGTGAGTACGGAGGCCGGGAAAACTTCTGCACACTTCAGTTGTCGTGGCGTCCCTCAGGGTGGTGTACTGAGCCCCGTGCTATTCACTCTAACACTGATCGCTTTCGATACGCATCTACCAAGCAATATTTGTCTATCAACATACACAGATGAGATCTGCATCTGTACATCTGCGGTAACGAGCGAAAATCCAGAGAGCTACTGCTGTAACTTCTTTGTACCTCCGCAATCGACGCCTGGAAATTTACTCCGGAAAGTGTGCTCTTCTGGCATTTTCGCGCAAACTATGACGAACTACAAAGTGTCAAATAATGGTCAAAATATACCATATTGCCACAGGAAATTGCCATTGCTGCACGCAACGCGGACGCCGGGAACGAAGGGAAACGCTATCAGCACGACTACGAGCGGTTAAGCCAGCCGCAATGCACGAGCCAGCCCTGCATGCGCACGGTACTCGACCGAACAGCCAATGTGTGTGAAGAAGAAAACGAGAGTGATCGAGGCGGAGACTCACGAGGACTACCGACCTTCGGATCTTCTTCACTGCTGAGCGTCGTTCACTTTGGGCACAAGTTCGTCCTCAATAAACCGTGTAAATAGGACATCTTTGTTGTGAGGCTGCTACATTTGTTACATTTTCAGGTGGAGGTGCCGGGGTAGATGATTCCATACCCCACGAGAGCTTACGTCGGTACACCGTGATTCGATACCCCATGAAAGCTTACGATTCCATACCCCACGAGATTTTACGCCGGTACACCAACAGACCAGTTGCCGTATTAGAGAGGATTCAACGAAATTTGGACCACTTCCCCCTGTGCCAAGGGCATCAGCGACGTAGACAAGGAACGCCACCACCAAGACTAGCCAAATTGCACCGTCACAGCTCATGGTCAGCCAACCCATCATATCGAAGGTGTTCCATGGTGGTCCATTCGAGGACGCCGAAGACTGGCTGGATCATTTCGGGAGGGTAGCGAACATAAAACAATGGAACGAAGCAGGGAGTTGCGCAACGTATACGTCTCTTTATAAGACGCAGCCCCAGTGTGATACGAAAACGACGACGCATCTCTGATGTCCTGGGAAGAGTTTTGGCGGCAGTTACTGTGTACGTTTGGCAACAATGATCGCCGGGAAAAGGCAGAAGCAGCTCTTCGTGCACGGAATCAACGCACAAACGAGACTCTCACTATGTACATAGAAGACCTGTTCCACCTGTTCAAGCGAGCTGATCCCAACATGACTGAAGACAAGAAGGTGCGTCATCTCATGCATGGGGTAAAACGAGAGCTGTTTGCGGGACTCGTTGGCAATACGCCGCGCACAATATATTGCTGAGTTTCGGTCGGAAGCAACAACAATAGAAACGATGCTACAGCAGAGATACCGGCAATACAATCGTGACGTAGCCTGCACATCAGCAGAAGTCTTCTCGGCAAACATTACCGATAATCTTCGCACTCTGCGGGAGCTCGTCTGGTCAGTTGTCAGGGAGGAACTACGCAAGCTGCAGCCACCCACTTCACTTGAACTGTCTATAGCGGATGTTGTCCGAGAAGAAATTTGGCAGGCCATAACGAGAGCCTCAGAGTGATGCGCCACCAACACGACGCGCGGTAAATTATTCTGAGGGGCTCAGGCCGCATGCTGTCCACTGTGCGCCCATCGAGACACCTGGTACTTACGCACCGACAACACGTAGCCCGCACCATATTGTAGAGGCAACTCGCAGCGCACCTCTTCCGACAGAGACAAGATCTCGGAAAAGCGATGTATGGCGAGATGCGGATCGTAGGCCCCTGTGCTTTCACTGTGGAGAGGCTGGCCATCCTTAACAATTTTGCCGATATCGTCAAGCTGGTCTTCGAAGATTTGCGGTCAACGCACCGTGTCCGAGAAACGGCGAAAGGCCGTCCGACATCGAGGAATACCTGTGCTCACGTCACAGCTTCGACCTGCATCGTCGTCACCAACCGCAGTCACTGTCCCCTCTACGTCAGCACTCTCCAAGCCCAAGTTCATTTGCAAACGCACCTAGGCATCGTTCGCCTAGTCCAAACCCGGGAATCTGAAGTGGGCGACCTGTGGAGGCGAGGCCGCTGGTGATTCGAATTATGAAGATCCTCCACTGCGACACCAGCGTGACGACGACGACTGTCTCCATGTAAATAAGTGCAGTAATGAGAAGATAACTTCTGACTTTCCGTTGGTAATTCACGGGCTAGAGCTCAAGGCTTTAATCGATACCGGTGCGACTTCTTTGTGATAAGCTACAATTTAGCGAAGTGCCTCAGGCAAGTTCCGACCGAAAGGAGTGGACCTCAATCACGTACGGCAGATGGTCCCCTTATTACGCCTCTCGGCAGATGCGCCGCAAGAGTTGAGATACGAGGTTTCTCTTACGTTGGTGACTTTGTTGTCATGCCTGTATGTTCAAGAGAAGTTATACTCGTTATGAATTTTTGCAAGCAAATGGTGCCATTATTTATTTGCAGAGGTCCAGCGTATTGTTTTCGATGGAACAACCTATAAAGGTAGCACGAGCAGACGAGCTATAACCCACTCCACAGCGCATCGTCGATGATGATGTGACAGCACCGCCGCAGAACAGTGTACTGGGTCGTAGTCAGAAATGACACGTTTGGTGACTACGAAAGTGTGGCATGGATGTTTTCCTGAAACGAAGTGTTGTGTGGCACGAGGAATTATCCAGCTACGAAACGGGTACGCAGACATTCTCGTGAAAAATTTCGGGAACGAATTCCAGCACATCGCAAAGGGGACAGCCATAGCCTTTCTTCTTGAGTTTTGTGAAGCCACAGGAATATGCAGCCTTGAAACAACGTCAACGGATATGAAACCAACGTGTGATGTCTGCGACGTAATATCTGTAAATCCTAAGCTTTCAGTGATCCAACGTCAACAGCTATACCCCCTTGTGCAGAAATTTGGCAGCTGTTTCTGCAATGGTTCAAGGGTACGACGCACGACCATTACAAACACAGGATCGTAACGGACGAGACAACCAGGGTGGTACGCCAGCACCTTTACCGTGTTTCACCAAAAGAGAGGGAAGTTATCAAGAATCAAGTACGGTACATGCTTGAAGATGATGTTATTCAACCTTCTAGCAGTTCGTGGGCATCCCTTGTAGTATTTGTCGAGAAGAATGATAACGCGCTAAAGTTTTGCGTCGACTACCGGAAATTGAATGCTGATACTAAACGGGATATATATCCCCTCCCGCGTATTGACTACACATTAGACAGACTTCCTTGTGCCAAGTTCTTCTCATCACTAGATCTGAAAAGTGGATACTGGCAGATGGAAGTTGATGAACGTGATCACGAGAAGACTGCATTTGTTACACGGGGTGGACTCTATGAATTTAAGGCTCTCTCTTTTGGTCTTTGTTGTGCGCCAGCAGCGTTCGAACACGTGATGGACACTGTACTTTCCAGATTGAAGTGGCAGTGTTGCTTAGTGTACCTTGACGACGTGGTCATCTTCGCCGCTATGTTCGAGGAGCATATCAAGCGCCTGCGAACAGTGTTAGAACGAGTCCGTTTGGCAGATTTAACCATCAAGCCAGAGAAGTGCCAATTCCGTTTAGAAGAATTTCGAGTCCTTGGGCATGTCGTCAGCGCCCACGGTTTTTCGCCTTGATCCCGAAAAGACAGCCGCCGTTGCCAGATGCCCGGTGCCAGCAGACGAAAAGTCAGTACGGAGATTTTCTGGTTTGTGTGCTCACTATAGACGATTTGTCAGAAATTTCTCGCACATCGCAGAACCCTTGACCAAACTTACAAGAGAAGATGTACCTTTCGAGTGGAAAACCGAGCAACAAAACACATTCAACGAGTTAAGAATACGGTTGCAAGATCCCCCAATGCTTTCTCATTTCGATGAAACAGCTGACACGGAAATACACACAGACCCCAGAAACATTGGCCTAGGATGCATCATAATACAGTGGCAGAATGGTGAAGAAAAGGTGATAGCATACGCCAGCTGGACTCTAACAAAGGCGGAGACAAATTATTCGGCCACAGAGAAAGAATGCCTTGCCGTCGTTGGGACCATCAGTAAGTTTTGGCCTTACTTGTATGGTAGACCATTCAAGGCAGTTAGCGATGACCATGCCCTTTACTGGCTCGCCAACCTCAAGGGCCCACCTGGACGACTAGGAAGTTGGAGCCTCATACTGCAAGAATTTGATATACTTGTGGTATATCAATCTGGCAAAAAGCATGCCGACGCCGACTGTTTGTCACGGCACCTGCAGACACAGCACTATCAGAAGAAGAGGACTTTCCATTCGTAGGTGTTGTTCACATTTCTCAGATAGCGGAATTTCAACACGAGGACGAAGAATTGCTCCCGCTCATCAAACACCTAGAAAGAGGTGACGTACAAGTACGTCGTATATTTATCGAAGCCTCGCATCGTTCTGCCTCCGACGAAATGTCCTCTACAAGAGAAACTTTGAACCCAACCGTGAAAAGTTACTGCTTGTCGTTCCTGCAACTATGCGAAAAGAAATATTACAAACGTGCCACGATGAGCCTACTTATAGGCATTTAGGAGTCACTCAAATGCTTGCACGAATCAGTCTGCATGCATTATTATTGGCCAGAGTTATCGTCTTCAGCACAGCGCTATGTTAAAACATGCTGCGAGTGCCAAAGATGGAAAACTCCTCGTGCTAAGCCAGCGGGCCTTCTGCCCCCGATAGACCCACCGAAAGCACCTTTCCAACAAATTGAAATGGACCTCCTTTAACCATTCCCGACACCTTTACTCGGCAAGAAGTGGATCGTTCTAGCGCCTGATTATTTAACAAGATTCGTGGAAACAGACTCCTTGCATCGAGGTACGGTGGCTGAGGTCGCCAAATTCTTTGTACAGAGCGAAGCACTACGGCTGACGCGGACCGGCTTTCACGGAAGAACTCATGGAATACCTGCTGAACATGACCGACACTGTTCGCAGGAAAACTACCGCATATCACCCTCAATGCAACAGCCCGACTGAACGCCTTAACAGAACTCTAGCTGACATGATATCGGCGTATGTGGATGTCGAACACAAAAATTGGGATGAATTTTCACCATACGTCATCTTCACCTATAACAGAACCGTAGAAGAGGCTACCAAGATTACCCCGTTTCAACTAGTTTATGGTCGTGCAGCTACCACAACACTAGACGCTATGTTACCTATAGACCAAGATGACTACCGTTCTGATCTTGACTATATAGAGAGTGCGGAAAAGGCCTGCCAATTAGCAAAGTACCAAATATGTCACCAACAACGAATTCATGCCAACCAACACAACCGAGTAAGACGTGAAACACGGTATGAAGTTGGTGACAAAGTGTGGATATGGACCCCAGTACGTCAAAGAGGCCTGTCTGAAAAGTCATTTGTCAATATTTTGGTCCTTACGAGGTAGTACAGCGACTCAGTGACCTCGTTTATGAAGTCAAGCCTACAGGACATGGGCATTCCAAACGACGCAACCCTACCGAGCGTGTACACATTGTGCGCATGAAACGATACTACGACCGATACGAAGATTAGCCACCACATTCGCTTGTTGTACAACCATTGCATTCTTTCACACCTTCCAGGACGGAAACGCTGCATACATTATCATCGAAAGCATCACGGCGATGCCTCTTGAGAGGGGGGATATGCCACAGGAAATTGCCATTGCTCCACGCAACGCGGACGTCGGGAACGAAGAGAAACGCTAACGGCACGACTACAAGCGATTAAGCCCGCCGCAATGCACGAGCCGGCCCTGCATGCGCATGGCACTCCACCGAACAGCCAATGCGCGTGAAGAAGAGAACGAGGTGCTCGAGGCGGAGGCTCATGAGGACGACCGACCTTCGGATCTTCTTGATTGCTGTGCGTCCGTCACTTTGGGTACAAGTTCGCCCTCAATAAACCATGTAAATAGGACAAGCTTGTTGTGAGGCTGCTATATTTGTTACATTATTGTGAATCTCACAAATTTCTAGGTGTTATAATCGACAGAGGAATATCATGAATCTCTCATGTGTCATATTTGATAAAGCGATTGATGGGTATATGCCACCTCTTCGAAATTCTCGCTAGATCGACTTGGGCAATGCAGCCCCGTTGCTATGTTACGACTGTACGGGGTGCTTTTCTTTGGCTTTCAGCCAAGCAAAGCGTCCAGGCACAGGTACTTCAAATCTGTCTAGGTCTGCCTCAGGGTGCCTCAACAGTGGCAACTATAGCTTTAGCCAAATACCCCCTCGTGCAGACCCTTATTCAAATTGAAGCTCTGAGGACACACATAACTCACGTGGCCCGGACTCCTCGCCATCACCTAGCCTGTCTACCAGCGGATAGGCCTCATAATTCGTTTTGTTGAACAGTCACTGCACATGGTGACTCTCTACAAACTGGTTTTACGCCCGCAGCGAGACCTTCAGTTCCTCCATGGTGCCTCAAACAGCCAGTCATCAACCTGAAAATACCAGGCATCCAAAAAAAAAAAAACGAGATTTGTCAATACCAGCCCTCAAGCAACTCACCATGCTTCTGCGGTACGAGGAGGACAAGGACTGCGCCCACGTCTACTCTGACGGCTCTGTCCTGCCAAACAGCTCAAAAGCGGCTGTCGTTATTCCAACACGCGCCACAACCATCAAATTCAGGACAACTGATGCAACCACATCAAGGGCAGCAGTGCTGGCAGCGCTTCGCGCTGTGCTGTGTTTCGTTAACGACGAAAGACGGTGGACGATCTTGTGCGACTGCAATGCGGCACTGCAGTCACTTCTGTCAAATCTACGTCGTGGCCCGCACAAGCAGTTGGTATTTGAGACGGCACAAGTGCTACACCATATAACAGAAAAGGAGCCCCACGTTATATTTCACTGGTTGCCAAGCCACTGTGGATTATCGATAATGAACAGGCTGGTCAAGCTGCCCGTTCAGACCATACAGAAGACAACGACCAGTCAACACCTCTCTCTAGGATGGACACTACTAAGCGCCTCTGCATGCTTGCTCACCAATGCTCCATGTCACTTTGAAATGAGCCTCTTTTTGCGCATGCAAGATTACGATTCCTTCATCCTACGTTAACCTTACTGCTTCCAACAAAAGTTCAATTAGGTGACGCTACTGCACTGTGCAGACTATGGTTTGGAGTCACGTTTACCCGTGCGTGCGCGCTCTGCATAGGGATGGCTGACACCGCCGTCTGTGCACACTGCGGAAAGGAAGAGCCAATGCGGCACGTCTTGAGTGACTGCCCAGAATATAACCTGAAAAGACAATACCCTTCTAATACACTAAGTTACATGACCAGCCACTGTCAGAAGAAAGTATACTGCGTCTTCGTCATGACTCATCATCACAGAAAAAGGTTGTGCAAGCGCTACTGGGCTTCTTGCGAACTGCTGGCCTGTCGGAACGCCCCTGAGTGCACTGATTTCGTGTGTGCGTGTGTATTCACGTTTTGGTTTTTATATATATTCATTTTTTTAACTCTTTCTGTTTCTTTCAACCCCCAATTCCCCAACCCCAATGTAGTGTAGAATACCGGATACTAGCATTTGCTTAACTTTTTTGCCTTTCTTTTTTTCTCGTTTTCTATAACAGAAAGAGCATTTAAATGAATTTTCTGCAGTATTTGCACTATCAGAAAATTTAAAAAATGACATGTTTCAAGTTTATGTGTATTTTACACATAATAATTGGAAACAAAAACGTTTCGAAATATGAACTCTATTGGTACATAAAATGTTGTATTATTAGAACACTTCCAAGTTCTAAACTAAACTGCTGTATCATTCGCCATAGAAACCTCATTGCCAGGATCGGGAAAACAAGAAATATCACTAGATGAAAAAGTGTAATATGAAGCACTGGACACGCCAAAAAAAAAAGCCGTCGTTTATTCCACCAAACAAAGTGGCATCAAGCATCACCGTTTTGTTTGTGTGTGTGGTTCGAATTCAAGGCATGATCGCGGTATAGGCCTATAAAGTAAGTGATGCTAGACCATACTGAATGTTTATAGGCTACGTCAATTATTAGGAGCCAGAACATGCAATTTATGACTGCTAAAATTGGGTCACAGTAGATGGCCACTATATTGTCGCCGTTATAGTACCGTGGTATTTCAATATGTAGAGTGAAATGTACGAAGTACGCAAGTTGATAAAATGCAGTCTAAACGGTACGTTTCAGGTGATATATGACTGCGAGATGAAGGAAGCATGAAAAGTGTTATTGCCGAACGTCGACTTCACGTCTTGATCAATAGAGAAAGGGGCTTCTGACTGCCCCGCAATTTCTATTGCTGGTCGGGATGCGATATTCCCTCACGAAACGTTCGCAAATGGGTGCCTGTCCCAACAGAAAACGGGTAAGGAGCAAGCGAGGAAACTCGGTCACAGCATCAAGATATTTCAATAGGAAGAGTTTATACGCCCCATGAATCACAATGCGGCGTCGGTTCGGTAAATGAAGTTACTATAAATTGAAGCAAAATGTCAGCGCAAGAATTCCTTAATTTATTATGGTTTCTTGGCCCCGTAACTGATAACAGGGCGCTGTGTCTTTTGATACGAACGCCAAGGATTCAAGACGATGTAGCATCTTTGAGAGAGACGCCAAGCATTCGAATTCGTGGCAAGTCTTTACAGAACAAGAAACAAGACATTAGTCTAGTTTCATTTTTAATAGGAATATTGTTTCAATATTTTTAAATAGAAGTTAGCAGAATACGCAAACCGAGTCCATTACACGGAACAGGAAAGTTTATTTTATAATAATGCAACACTTAAGGTGATTGCAACTGTCTGGTGAAACAAAATCACTTCAGTGGCACGTACGAAAAATAGAATAAAGACACGATGCAACTTATAGCACTGCAATACTCTCACAGATCACGAACCACTGAAGGACATAAATAGAAAAGGAAGCCCAAAAAGCACTACGAATGAACAGTATCGCCCATTACTGTGACTGGAACCAAGATTTTATTTTGTCCTTGCCAGTTAATTTTAAAACGGGAGTAAATGAAATTCCATATTCTTGTTCGGCACTCCAAGAGAAGCGTGTGTGCCAGTGAAAAAGATTGGGCAGATTCATGAAATGAATGCTGAAGATGGGAAAAAGCAACGCGCCTCGGAATATGAATTGAGTCTTTATATTTTGTTCTGGTCAACATCCTTCAATGCCCTTGCTAACAATTTTTTGACATAAATTTAATTGATGGGTGGTAAATGTCACTGTTTTCGCAGTGTTGTGGACTTTCATTTCTTTTAATTATGCACGCTTTGTACACTCTGTAGATGGTATTGTGTGCCGATGTTTCACACCTGCGCTTCGGCTAGGACACAAGGCGAAGTGAGCCTCGACAACAAGGGCCGGGTATCGTGCGAACCTATGGTGCTTCGTTCCTAATATAACCGGGATACGAATGGGAATGGCATCGACACCTTACATAGAAAAACTAAATCTTAGTACAAATATTACTGCTACCATACGCAAGCACACGCCGAAATTCTAAAGAAAAATTGGCCCCGTATTTGCATTTTAATCTGCAAATGCCGTCGAAAGACGATAGTCTTGCGTGTGGAGAGAGTGAACAAGACAATTATTTGATGTTCTGCGCAAGAAAATTGTTGAATGGTATTCTGGAGGCGCTGCGTTAGAGTGCCTCGAGCTTGCAGCGGAGGCAAACAAACGCATCAAGGTACGTCACACGTAAGACATGAGCGCCATGTGGCAGTTTTTAAAATAAAAACAAAGCTCGTGGCTCTGAGATGGCTGTGCGCGCCCATCTCAGAGGTGATAAGGTGTAGAACGCAAGGCGATGGGTAGGTGCCACCACCGTCTTGTCTTAGCAAAGCATTGGAAACATGCGCCTATCCGTGCAAGCGTTGCATGGTCAGCGCAGCGTGATAAGCGCTATGGTCCTTAAAATTACTTATGCATGTCATTTATAGTAAAAGACACAGATGCAGAATATATACGTGTTGTTGTGGTTCCTTAGACATGCGCAATAATTGCTTTTTTAATGACGATTGCACAAGCATGAACGCTCAACCTTTAGCAACATTGGCGGGCGCTGTGGACGGGTTCGGTCGTTTCAAATACGCGATGCCGTTAAGAGTAGACAAACAGACAAATGTACAGACAGTAGACAGACAGACAGACAGACAGACAGACAGACAGATAGACAGACAGACAGACAGACAGACGGACAGACCGAAATTTTTGCGTCGGAGGTCCCCAAGAAAGACTGTCGTCTTTGAAACTTTGCTCTGAATCGTGAGCTCAGTTCTCAGCTGGCTTGCGCCAAGAAAACTTATGCACTGAAAAGAAAAAAAAAATCACAGCATAATCACGGGGTGAAGGATGATGAGTGGGCGAAGCTCCTGAGGAGAAATCATCGGTAAAACTCTTCAGTGAAAGTTCAGTGAAAGTTCAGTGATACTCTTCAGTGAAAGTTCGCCCACTGCATCATCAAGAAAGACGTGAGAAACACTGTGTGTGTATATATACTCGCACGGCAGCATGGCGATGGTATGCATTGGCGCGAGCCTGGTCGTTCTTGATGGAAGACATTGTGACTAGACTGTTTAAGAACCACAATCATTCGCACACACTGCAACTGTGTCCGAACGTAACGTCTAGAAAGTCTCGCTTAAACCACGCGTCGGCACCTTGGGGCTGAGCTCGCCTGATGCGTTTGAAGACGCCTCACGAGTACGGAAGAAAGCTTGTCGAATCACTGATTATATAGCTGGTATTTTTTTACGCCTTTTAAGCGCTCGACACGTTGTGTAAGACCTCTAAAGAGAAGCCCGAGTGAACTCGAAGGCAAGGGTTGTATCTTATCTGAGAGCCTCAAAATTAACTGAAAACTTTCGAGGCCTTATTGAACGTTTTTGCCTGGCAGCGCTAAGTACATACACACCGCACACACGCACACACGCACACAGTAGATTGTACGCGCGTCTATTTTTCTCTTCACTTTCCTTCTCCTCTTTCTTTCTCCTCCTCCTATGCAGGGTAGCCAATTGGATGCTACAATTCTGGTTTACCTCGTTGCCTTTCTCTCAATTTATTTTCTCGCTCTTATTGTTAAGGGTGCAACTGCACTGCAACACGAGGCTTAGCAGTCAACGTGCCGCATTGGAGATGCACAACTGCTTTCCACGTAAGGCTTCATTTCCAGCTCGACTGCGACATCGCCATATTGCCCCGAATTGAGCCAGTCAAGCAACACGCGTGAATTGGTTAGATTACGTGCAGTGCCCACCTATATACCAAAGCCACTGGTTTGTGTTTTCAAAGCATCGATAAATCTTCGAAATTGCTGTCAGGCTGTACTTTGCAATTTTCTGCTGTACGTCTTGCTAAAACTTAAGTCGACTACGCCTAAGCGAATCACACGAACACGATCTGTGTAAGAATAAGTGCGTAACATGAAAGAGGCCTAAGCATCAAAGCTCAAACGGGCCTCTATGATGACATTTCTGTTTGCATTCCTTTACCGGCGACTTGTGCCCCTTCAGGAGCCGTGGTCTGACATTTCATGAGAAGTCAGTGTGTTCTTTTTCCGTGATATCCTCATCAGCCTGACTACGCCCTCTGCAGGACAAATGCCTATCCCATGTTCCGCCTGTCAACCCGGTCCTGTGCTTGCTGCTCTGGTATAGCTAAAGCCAAATTCCTTTTTTTAATCACAGGCACGCAAACTAATTAGATAGTACTGTGTTCGCAGCGAAAAGTGAAAGGCAGCCATGTCACGCTAATTGTTCCTGAAGCGTCGGTCATCGATTCGTTGCATCGTTTTGACTCGTTGCATCGATTCATTTGTAGTGTCCCGTGTTACATTTATTCTCGTTTATTTGTTGGTTTCCTTTAAAAGCGAAGTATTTTTTCACGAACTTCGGCGACCTCATCGTATCTATCTATCTATCTATCTATCTATCTATCTATCTGTCTATATATCTATCTATCTATCTATCTATCTATCTATCTATCTATCTATCTATCTATCTATCTGTCTATCTCTGTCTTTCTGTCTGTCTGTCTGTCTATCTATCTATCTATCTATCTATCTATCTATCTATCTATCTATCTATCTATCTATCTATCTATCTGTCTATCTCTGTCTTTCTGTCTGTCTATCTATCTATCTATCTATCTCTATCTGTCTTTCTGTCTGTCTGTCTGTCTATCTATCTATCTATCTATCTATCTATCTATCTATCTATCTATCTATCTATCTATCTACCTATCTATCTATCTATCTATCTATCTATCTATTTATCTATCTATCTATCTATCTCTGTCTTTCTGTCTGTCTATCTATCTATCTATCTATCTATCTCTATCTGTCTGTCTGTCTGTCTGTCTGTCTGTCTGTCTATCTATCTATCTATCTATCTATCTATCTATCTATCTATCTATCTGTCTGTCTGTCTGTCTGTCTGTTTGTCTGTCTGTCTGTCTGTCTGTCTGTCTGTCTGTCTGTCTGTCTGTCTAGCCGCCTACGACTTTTAGCTTTCCTGGCCATTCAATAATCGTATCGATACCAAACTTGGCATGGCATAACATGATTGTATGAAGAACATATTTGACTAGTCATAACATGATTGTATGAAGAACATATTTGACTGGTCATAACATGATTGTATGAAGAACATATTTGACTAGTCATAACATGAAAATTATGACATGTATATCATGAATGTTATGATTTACATTTCGTGGTTCTGCAGCTCTTGCGGTGGTTTCGTTCACGTGGCATGTTGCAAAACTGGTATGGTATGACATGATTGCGTGGCTAACACAAGCGTACAGACCCTAACATGAAAATCATGACATGCGTTGCATGTAACAGCATGGCAACATGCTACGCTCATGATGCGCTCGCGGCCATTTCACTAGCTGCACATATACCAAACTAGGTATTACGTGACGCGAACGGACGACATAGGTAATGACACTTAAAACATGATAATCACGACATGCGTGTCATGTACCAACATCACTAGAAGCAACACTCATGATGAGCTCGCGGCCGTTTCGCTAGCTTCACATATGTCAAATTTGATATTACGTGACGCCAATGGATGACGAAGTTATGTGACTGGTGCAAACATGATAATCATGAGATGCGGGTCATATGAGAAAATGACTACACGCCACAGTTAAGGCGCCAATACATTTCGTAGTGACGTGGTGCGCGGGCTCGCCGGCTTCATTTCGTCGCGTCACGCCGGCGTTGCCATGCCAGGCGCCGGTTCTGCCATATACTCGTAGGGGCGTGTCGCGCTTCGTTGCTTTGACGCATGCGCGTTTCTGGGCGTCCGGCGTTCCTTCGTCAAAAAAAGAGGGAGACGCAGTGTTGTCTGGATAACGCATCGGCGCGAAATGCAGCATGTCGCGCCGGGCTGGTTGCCTTAGGGCCGTGCCGACGGACGCTGGTCGCGCCTGGCGTAAGACGATAGAGTGCTCGCGTTTCGCTAACGTAGCGTCACTGTGCCCAGCGTGGGCGCGCATCACCGCTTCATAGGAGTAAATTGAGCCATTCATTCTGCGCTCGCGGCCGTTTTGCTTGCTCCACATATACCGAATTTGGTGTCTCGTGACGTCAAATGGATGACGAAACATGACTGGTGCAAACATGATAATCCTCACACGCGTGTCATGGAAGAACACAACATACCACGCTCATAGCTTGCTCGTGGCCGTTTCACTAGCTCCTCATATACTAAATTTGGTATCACGTGACGTGAATACATAACGAAGATAAAGACGCATCCAAACATGGTAACGATGACACGGAAGTCATGTGCGGCATCATTTACCTCCACTTCGTAATGTTGTGCTGATTATAAAGTGACATATCAACATCTCTCATTCGTACTTCGCATATCATCGATTCCCATTGTGCGTGAGATTTGTCATTTTTCGTCTACCAGAATATGTTTTTCATTGTACAGGAATGAGACAAGACGAATAATTATTCCGCTAGACTGACATGACTGTCATCCACGTGCCCGCCACGGTGCGTGTTGACATGCGTGGTGAGATGCGTGGCCACACCACGGACCCTAAAGCTGACGGTGGGGGGGGGGGGGGGGTTGTCTCTTTCTTACGCATAGCCATGTGTGGCTTTCCCGTGCTCAGGAAAAAGCGGATCGTAAGTTTGAACCAATGCCGGGTGATTGGACCTAAAGGGCCCCCAGGCAGAGGTAACACACCTCTTTGGCCCCGGCTTCACGTATACGGCACCCCTGGGCTGACACATGCAGGAGGAACCAGAATCTCCTAATTCCTTTGCATGTTTCTCTCTTTTTTTGGAATTTCTTTTACATACAATCTGGTTTCGCACTTTTCCCTGATGGCACTGAATGGTTTCACATTCGGTCTTCGTCTTCCTGCGACTGTACAGAGGCCCACTTGTCTTCTGATCTCTTCATTTCTCGGAAACACTGGCCTGGAAAGCCGGCGTGGAGACCACTGGACATTTCCTTGGTTATGGACACCACTCTCCTGTTTCTGCTTTGTTCTTTTCGCCCCTTTCTTCCTCCCCCCGTTCTGCTGTAAATGTTGAGGCGTTTCTATTTAGAAATGAATGAAATACCGCTTTTTTCCTTCTCTTCCTTCTCCTCCTCAGCCCAGTCCTCCCACCTCTCTCACCGCGCCAGTGCGATGGCGTGCAGTGGCCGGTGCGACCCATTCAATGCTGCTGGTAGTTGCTTACTGAAATTTGTTGAACTCTATAGCTGGGTTACACCACATAAAAAACCGAAAAGTCAATCTTACCCACTAAAGTTAAAAACGGTCTCAAACTCTTATCAAAAGCAAAATTTGAGTTTAAATATTTCTAATGGAGGCAGCGATTTCAAGTATAGCCGTTTCTATGCCCTTAAGAGAATTCGAGCATGATCACCAGAAATAGGTACTTATAGGCACTATAAAAACACTAAAATTTTCCTTTAACTGCAAATTCTTGGTTCACATAACAAGCCGGCACGATAGAAACGCAACGAACAAAATATGCATTTGCCTAAAATTGGGTCTCTATAGTGATAAGCTCTGGCTCACGACGAGAGTGAAATTGTTAAAATTTAGGAACCCATCTGTGCGGGGAGATCTTGTTACACATCATGAAATGAGAATCCCTTTTTTGGCGGTATTCACCTCACGTAATCATGTGCCTTTTCGTTGTACAACCAGCAGCTTCTCTGTTTTGGAGAAGAGCAACCAAGAAAAATACAAAAACGCGCTTTTCACTGTTTTGGACGAACATATAATGGCGGCCGCAGCGATGTCGCCGCATATTCCCTATATAACTTTCTGACCGCTCTATGCGACCACCTCAGGCGTTCACTGGGGCAAGAGATTGCGACAGGCGCTGCCCATTTACCGGAGCTAGTGTACCTAATGTCAAACAGCGCTCGGCAACAGCGACTTCCTTCAGGAGATGCGCACTGCGACTTCATTGCAGTGTTGCGGGGCGCTCGCATTCCTAATGGCTGCTCTTTTCTGTCTGGTGTTTCCTCTTCACCGCCCACCTTTGCTCCCAAGTCGCTTGGCGGCATTGTGTTCGCTACGCTCGAGGGAGCTGCGCAAGTACCTCTCGATACAAGGAGTGAACTTGACCATGAATTATGCATAACTGCGGTCGGCGACTAGCATCCGGAAAGGCTGAAAACGAAGCCGACGTGGAAATCGCTTCTTGAAGGAAAGTGCTTGCGTGTGACCAAAAACTTTTTTTACCTTTTTGAGTTCACGACTCGGAAAGTGCTTTTGTGCTACTATAAGCGTTCTTTCTTGCCTTTGCGTTCACGGCATCGGAACGCTTTCAAGACAAAGAGAAAAGACTCTTCAAGAGACACTAGGGCAAGCGGTGAACTAATTGTGTCTTTTTTTAGCCTTAGATGTTCCTACTTCTCAGTACGTGCTTCAATAAACTGTGGATTGAGCAACTCCATGATGCCCAGCCTACAAAAAGAGCATGAGGGCTTACCAGCAGTAAGTTTGTTATTAAGCTCAACGAAAAAAATGATACAACACAAAATTTTCGGGAGCTCAGAAAAGCTAAGATTACGTCGGAATGTTAACCTTTCATTTGCTCGAACGCGTCTATACCTACGAGAACCTTCGTATGAATGACAATTTTCTGTACATACCACATCTGGTCCCAGTTATCTTAGGTATCATGTTTTCTTGGTGTTCGTTTTATATAGCTTTTTGTAGTTGACTGGATATGTGAATAACGCTGTTCCTGCTGTGATGATCTCCTATCACTGCAATAGACGGAGGCGTTTTGACTTTAGGACTTAACTTGCGCATTTCTACTATACACGGAAATCTTGAATGATGAACAAGAACACTCATTGTCATGTTCCTTTACTTCTAACGAAAACTTTGACCAATCTATCGATTTGTCAGCAATAGAGTCAATGCCTCATCAGACGTGCTTCTATACATTCAAATTCTAGAAAACTTTCGATTGGTGTTGTTTTCTAAGTCTCCGGAAATTCCATACTGAAAGTGTGTGCACTTTAATCAGAGCTTTTTGGTATGGAAAGCGTCATCTGAATTGAGAAATATTTGAAAGATATTTCGAAAAAGCTGTTCAGGCGTGCTTTAAACTACACTTTCTTCAGTAAAAAAATATTGAGATTGAGACCTAAGTCATTCTTGCAATCTTCTAGTAATAATAACAAAACTGCAAGCAGAAAAGTTCAAAACACTGCAAAGCCTATCGTTATCTGATATTTTCTGCTTTCTGCCACCTGTTGCAATTTACCGATGCATTTTTTGTGTGTTTGATGACTGCTTAATTATTTATAAAAATATACCATCAATTTCATGAAACAAGTACTTCGTGTGACCGTTTAAGCTACCTGTCTAAACGTATGTAGAAAAAGACACGAATTTCAAGACGACGCTTCATCACCCACCCCAAAGCTTCCGGTGCCTGTTACCCAATCAATAGTTATTTGCCTCATGGAAGGCGTTGGGATGATTTAGGCTTCAGCACAATCTCTTTCTCAAGTAATACCTGAAAGACAATTCTTATGACTATTAGGCAGTGTTAACGAAGTAATGAACGCTTCGACTTCTCTTTTATTAAATGAAAATATTGACTACCCTTACTTTGCTAGATTTCTAAGCTCATTCATTCACTTTATCCATATTTTGATACCAACGCTGGGAATTCGGGAACATGTCTAATTTCTAAATAATGAGGTTGTGTTTAGCACTAAAAACATCTACTAGACGTAGCACTTTGCACAAAGACCCTTAAGTTAGGTAATTAAGGCATAGTAAAAACCCACATCGATTGTTTTTTGTCGACATTCAATAGTGTTGAATTGATTTTTGTGTCGCCTAAAAGAAAACAATCACGTGTGATAAAATAAAGTTCGAGCAAGAGAAGCACACTGAAAATTCATTCTCATAATAGAACGCGCTTCGTTTAGAACGCGTACACGGTTAGCCCAGGTTAACGCTAGTAAAAGTTTATATTCGAGATACGCTCACCAGCCCTGAAATGCTTTAGCGGGATGCCTTAATGCGAGAATTTATGTTTTCCTGCACATGTTCACGTTTTCCTAATTGATTGGTCATTACAATATTAGAAGCAGTGTTCTGATCGATATAGTACCAAGCAAGATCAGGCAAACTGAGCGCAGACGATGACTGAAATAAATCACAAGTTGTGAGAATGAACTCAGCGTGGTATATTGCTAGCATTCAAAATAAAGCAGTCACCAACTAAGAGTTCTTTTGAACTCAGAGAAAAGGGAAAAACAACTCAGTGGAACGCCTTGAAGATAACCACTAACAGATCGCGAGCCTTGCAGAAAAACACGTCCTTTTTCGATAGCTGGTACGCATGCAAGATCAATCGCATGGCGTCTTTTATCGCGAAAACATGCCCAGAATTGGAAACAGCTTCCGGCGCAGAACGTTTACAGAATAGAACGCTTCCGCCAGATCCATGGAGAGATGCGTATTTTCACAGCCCGTTGCTTGTTTTCGTGGTTTCCATTTATAGCGGTCAGCATACTAAACTATACAGTTGTGCCAGCGGTTTTTATTTTCTGTTACTTTATTCCACGACGTTTAGTGATGCCAAGATAAACAGAAGAAACCACAGGCAACAGACTAACCCTCCATGGTGCTTTCGATTCGAAGATTCTATAACAGCTTTATTGCAGCTGCTTTGCGCAATAGAAAATACATTGCTCGGATACAGTGCTGGCAATCGTGGACGGTAGTTCTGCCGAGATAATACCGGAAACTATACAGCAGCGCTTATTTATAATTCAAGTGTTTTAATGTGGGCAGCCGTCCGAACGAGGCCACATAAAAAAAATAAACGGCAGATCTTGTTTGAGATTGAAGGCTCATCGAGAAACCGTGTTTGTGTGCCTTTTTTTTAAGTGAGGTGCTGGCTTAGCGTAGATGAGAATTACCTCGTGAAATCATTGAGGTGAACTTTATCGGAAAGTTCTATTGCAGGCGCATCAGTATTCATTCATAGTACTTTCATCTCATAAGATAGCATATCCAAGCAGGCCACGAATGACACATCATTATGTGCGGTGGTGTTTGCGCTATGTATAACATTAAGAACATTTATTGGCTGATTGCCATGGTTGTGGTGCATCTCAGTAGAACATACCGAAAATTTTATCACTTTCTTCCGATGAACAAGGTGTTGTAACTCAGCCATGTGCGTAATCTGGGGCTTAAAACAAATTTTATTCAGATTGGGAGTCAACAATTTTTTATGTATGTTCATGGAATCGTTTGAATGTGTGCGTTTGGCATCTTATTTCAGGAAGCCTCTAAGCAAGCAAAATTGCAAAATGTCGGTGTAGAAGGTTCAGACTCCCATACCCCTCCCTTGGCCACGCCACTGGTGTACGTCCTTCTTTCTAGTCTTTGTCTTCTTTCGCACCATGTTCTTTCCGAAGTAAAAAAAAAATATTGATTTGATGTCGCTTAAGTGCCTGCATGATATCGTGATGGTTATATCTATTCTTACGTGCCAATTTTCACTTGTTGCTGCAAGCAAAACGAAATTGATTGTTTGCCTTTCTATGAAAATATTTGTTTTCGGTCCTCACGTTCCTCGCGGCGCCTATTCATTAGCTTTGATAAAAATCTGTCTGAATCGAAGAAGAGATGTGGAAACATTTATTGTAGAAATGTTTGTGAATTAAGGTCAGAGGGCAACTTGTTTCAGGAAGCCTCTAGTCTAGACTACTCCCCGGGCTTGGGCGACAAGTTGGCGCTGGTAGACCCGGTCTATTTCGGAAATCGTCGCCTTCCACGCGATACTGAGAAGGTTTGGGTCATCCTCTCTCACTGCTTCTTGTAGCACTGGGGCGCTTGCTTATCGCTGCAGCAGCAAGGATGTCGAGTGCTTTCCACGTTGCAGTTTAGGGAGACGTGGCTGTACAACGTTAGCCAAACATGGTGCAATGGGATGTCGTGAGTGAACGTATTGCAATGAAGTGGCCTGTATAGTCGGTGCCTTTGTCTCCTGTCAATTCACAATACGAGGAAGTGCATGTTCGACGTTTAAACCCATAGGTTTGCAGTATTTCATGGTAGGTTAAGGGCACCGATTCTATTCTTGCTGTGGGTGTTCTTGCTGGGCCGGCGCCTAGAATCTGATGAGGGGCCGTCCGGTTGCCACATTAGTGAGGCGTCGTGTGTGTCGCTGCATATTTCTTAAGGCCTGCACATTTGTTGGTCTTGTAACTTTTTTTGCAAGCGGTAAATTGAGACTTAGGCCATTTTAACCGCGAATCAAAACGATGCAGATGAGTGGGGAGGAGTTTCTAGGCGTTTTACTATATTTAGTAGTATCGTGGACACCCTGGCTGTTGGGCAGTTACGTGCCGCTGTTTATGAGTCGGTGAAGACCACGAAAGGATGACTTTGTAGAGAAGCCTCATACGCACGCGCCTAGAATACGGTGCTATTACCAATCAGTCTATGACACCATCAGCCTTAAAAATGCTTGACTCTCTTTACCATCTAGGCATCTAGGCATTCGCCTTTCTACGGATGCCTTTCAAACTAGTCCAGTAGAAAGCATGTACGTAGAATCAAATGAATGGTCACTCCATCCGTAGACATGGTAGATGGCCTTTACATACTACCACAAAGTTAACGCAGACGAAGAACATCCCACTGACTCCACAAATAATGATGTGTCCAAGTCGGCCGTGTTCAACAACCATCCTTCACTGAGACAGTCCTACTGCCTCCGTGTGAGGAGCCTCGCTGGGGAAACAGGCGGGCCACTTCTAGAGTACCGTTTGCTGGCTCCCGCAGCATATCCGCCACCGTGACAGTGGCAGGTTATTGTCTGCGCTGTATCCTTCGCGTAAGTTACTAAAGACGCCCCTACTGCACACATCCGAACGCACTTCTTCTAACTTCAACGCAAGTACACTTGCCCAGAATTCTTTACAGATGCGTCAGTCTCATACTGGTGAGTCCTATGCAGCATTTGGCCCATTCTTTTCAATATCTGATGTTCTTCAACCGCAAAGAAGCATCATCACCGTGGAAGCCTATGGGATATCTGTGACCGTCAAGCATATCAAGTAATTACAAGTGCAACGAGTGCAACGTGCGGTTGTATACACAAATTTGCTGAGCGTCGTAACAGCATTGAAAACCCTGAAAAAAAATAAAAAGCCTGTCTTTCTGTCGTCTTACTCTCTTTCATGCACGATATGCACCCTCGAACTACAGGTTGTGGTGTGCTGGGTGCCAGGGCACCGCGAGATTGCTGAAAACGTGATGGGAGACCAGCTGGCTGGTTATGCGCACAACCATGCACCCGCCAATACATCCATGGCCATCCTTACACTTGACATGAAACTTTTTTTTTGACGGGAGCTCAGGGCATGCTGGCAGTGCCTATAGAATGGGCGAATAGACAACAAGTTGCATGCGATCAAACCAAGACTTGTAAATTGGCCAACAGTATCCAGATCATGCTACGCGGAAGTAATGCTTACCAGGCTACAAATAAGACACGCTCACTCAACAGATTCATACCTTTTGTCTGGTAATGATCCTCCAGTGTGTGAGACATGTGGAGAGCCACCCACGGTTCTCCACATCCTTGTCCAGTGCAACGAGTTAAATGCTCTAAGAAAAAAGCACTTTTTACTGCCCTACTGAAGCAGCTCCCGCGACACCCTATGATGCTCATCGGTAGAGTTCCACTTTTTAAACTTCAATCCCTGTTTACGGTTTTCAATGGTGAAAATAGTTTTCGCTCAATATCAAGAGGTGATCCGTAGCATGACCTCTGTACCGAGGTCGCGGCTGTGGTGACTGCATCCCCACCATAGTTTTATTATCACGACCTTTCACCATCCACTTGCTCAGCATATATTTCACGTCACTGTCATGGAATTATCACTTCTATCTTTTACCAGTGTCAGAGTATATATAGAGATTATAAGGCCCCTAAATACAGCCATTCACTATATCATTGTTCACATCTCTTGTCTATCTACTCAAATGTCGCTTATTGGCTATCCATTGACCCTTGCGCCATAAAAAATCACACATCATCATCCTCATCATCATCATGATAAATTAGCCTCCAGTGGGTAACATTTCTAATATCACAAGGTGGAGTACCTGGTCGTGGCCGCTGTCCTATAGCGTTGTACCATAACTTAAAGTTTGAAGTTTGAAGTTTGAAGTTTATTTCACCACAGTGTTACACCATACAATGTGTGGTGTGGAATGCGAGAAAAAAGCTGCGATAAAACGCAACTTGACTAGCCCCACATCCCATCAATACAAGGCAGAAAAAGTGACAGCATTCATAAAGTCCAGGAAACAACTAAACAGACACAAATACATAGTTTAAAGTGGCACCAATAAGAAATATTGCATACATAAAATTTTAAGAAATGTTGATAGGATCGCACTCTTTGAGGAAATACGAAAAAATAGAAATAAGCAGAACATAAAAACAAATCTTTGAAAATGGCTAAATCTCTCTTGCGTCATGAAAGTAAAAAAATATTCGACATATCCTGTCGCTAAAGAAGGCACAATTGTTCCAGTCACTTGTCGGGCTGAAAGGTTCTCGTGAGAGAGCAGGGCCACGTCCCAGTCCTGTCGGTTGAGTCGGGGTCGGGGAGTAAAGAAGTATTGAGCTGGTACACTCATACCATGCAGTATGCGTCGGCCACCTCTGCACAGTACTGGTAGAGGCAGAAAGAGAGCCAAATACTTCAGCACTCCCGGGCCCAATAACACATTATGAAAAACTCCCAAGCATTTCCCCGAGGGTGAACATGGTTAAGTGTGAATGCACGGGGTGATGCTATGAGGGGTATTTAATAATTCGTACTATTATATTTATTAATCAAACTATGGTGCCTTTATGGTGTAATGGTTCCTGGGAATCGCAATTTGATCACATGGGGGAGTTTACGTTAACTCACTGGCGAATGCCAACGGATTTTAATTTTACTCCCCCTCATAGCATCACCCCGTGCATTCGCACTTAACCATGTTCACCCTCGGGGAAATGCTTGGGAGTTTTATTACTGATGATGATGATTAAAGTGTAGTTAATGAATTTAAGTGTTTTTTGTCATGAAGCATTTGTACACAGATACATTATATACGAAGTATTATTTATTTACACTTCACGATGTTTGTACGATGCATTTAGTGCACACATCGCGAGCGCATCACACACACACACACAAACTACACTACAGATTAGCACCTATTCGTGTTATCGTTGTAGTTCACGGTTAGACGAGCGCTTTGTGATTCGAGAATTGTACGGTGAGCGGATACGGCAAGACGGAGCGGACCGTACAGTTCCTACTGAACGCCAAGTGTATGAAGCCACCGTTGATCGTGGTCGGAAACTCGAGAGACACACACGTCATCGAGTAATTGTTCAGCATGTGGTCAACCAACCAGACATTGTCCTTTCTAACGTCCACGTTAAAGTCACCCACCACCACAATTGGAACCGAGGGACGCGCGCGCACAGACTCACTCTCCATCGCCACATCCATCTGCTCCAAGACGTCATCTCTCGAGAGGTTCGGGGCCAGGTAGACGGTCACAACCAGGACGGCATCGCCGGAGTAGGCACTAGTGTAGACTGACCGTTGGCCCGCGTGAGCCGCCTGATGCTCATGAAGGGTAGTCGAGGCGAGATGAGGCGCTCTTCCACCGGGTTCAGATCGGGGAGGTCCGCGGGACGAGGCGCGTACGCGTAGCCGTGGCTCTTGCTCAACGGCGGAACCCGCCCGGCCAGCAGGGACTCTCTGCAAGACGCACACACCCGGAACGCACCGAAGGGAGCCAGCCGCGGGTCTTGCGCATCCATGTCGTCGCAACGGTGTTCGCCCGACCGTCTTTTGAACTCGTTCCAAAGAACCCGCAACGCGTTCAACCTGTTGGTCTCGTTCCTCACGTCGGAAATGCAGCTCAGGTTGTTATCGAACCACAGCCGGTCACACACTGCGCAGCTGTGACCGAAGCTGCAATCCACAAAGTCGCGTTTGAAACGCGCGTCCGGACGAGCAAAGTCCAGGGCTCGCAGCCTCTCCCGCGTGGCACGTTCACTGGCTCGAACGGCTTCGGGAACGTCCACTCGCCGTTGACGATTGCGAGCGGCGTCTTGACGCCGGCCTTCATCGCCCTTCTCCACCTGACGCTTGCGTTGTCGTTCCGCTTCTTGGGCCGCGTTCGCGGCTCGATGCTGACGCCTCATCTCGGCCTCACGAGCGCGCAGTTCACCATCCGCTGCACGCTTCGCCCGCTTGTCCTCGGCCTCGCGAGCGCGAAGTTCGGCATCCGCTGCACGCTTCGCCCGCTTATATTCAGTCTCACGAGCCCTTCGCAGCGCCGCCTTGTCTTCCAACGTCGGCGAAACCACCGCGGTACCGTCACCTCCAACGACGGGTGCAGTGCAGGCATTCGGTTGTAATGCATTCGTTGTTAATGGTAGCGTTGCCTCCGGGACATCCATCGCACGACCCGCTCTCGACGGGAGACTGAGAGAGAAGGCGGACGCGCGAGAGAGAGGGGTGTGCGCGCAGCTGCAGCGAGCGTGGAGAGCGGAGGAGCGAGCGAAGGGGGAGGGGTACGCGCGCAGCGGCGTTAAAGATTGATTGATATGTGGGGTTTAGCGCCGCAAAACCACCATATGATTATGAGAGCCGCCGTAGTGGAGGGCTCCGGAAATTTTGACCACCTGGGGTTCTTTAACGTGCACCCAAATCTGAGCACACGGGCCTACAACTTTTCCGCCTCCATCGGAAATGCAGCCGCCGCAGCCGGGATTCGAACCCGCGACCTGCGGGTCAGCCGCCGAGTACCTTGGCTACTAGACCACCGCGGCGGGGCGGCGTTAAAGATATAAGGCGCGTTACTGACACCGATATCAGCGTCGCGTCCGTGGCCTATTCGGTAGAGCGTCGCGCTGCGGCCCGCCAAGTCCTCTTTCTTTTAAAGATAGAGAGAAGACTGCGGACGCCGCCGACGGCGGTGTATGGTTTGGGGTCGCTTATAAAGTGTATTCACACTTAATAATCAGATAACATTTTATCGTCCACATTGTGGAGTCCTTTGCAGGGCGCAGGGAAGTCGCGGCTAGATTTCCGATAGTGAGTAATTATATCTTTATTATTTAGCATAGGAGCGTTTCTTTCCGGCTCACAGGAGCCATTGGTGGGTGAAGCAGTTGCCCGGATGGATGGGTGGATGGATGTATATGGCTGTACCCTTTAGATCGGGAAGCGGTAAGCGCCACCAAGCCGTAATACTTAGTGGACCAAAAGCTAGATTATGTTTTCTCTTTAAATAGTGAGTATGAGGACTCGTACTTTGCAGTGAAAGGTTTAATTTTCACTCATGCCTTGACTTTAGCCACCAATTGGATAACCTCCTTCTAGTTAATTCTACCCGCTTAAAGTCTATTTGGCCTTCCTGTTCCTAAATCCCAGTGCTTCGAAAAACTCTGCGCCATCATCCTGAGCTATAGGGTGAAGCCCTTTACAGAACAGTATCAAGTGTTCGGCAGTTTTCTCTTCCTTTCCACACGCACTGCGTACCGTGTCTACCTATTCGTATTTGGCACAATATATCTTGGTCCTGGCCTCAAACATACTCCCGTCCTGGCCTCAAACAGTAAAGAACTACCCCGAGTATTATCATAGATCATTTCCTTGGCTATTTCCTGCTTAAAAGTTCCATAGATCTCTAGTGCGGACTTTTTAATTATGCCAATTATCCCCATATTGGTCTCAGCTTCCTTCACCTTCTTCTTAACTGATAATTTTTTTGGTTTGGCCCTCTGCTGTTTTCTACGTATTTACGTGTCAATATTCTGGTTCGCTTGCTCCATTTTGTATCGACATTCTTCATGTACAAGTAGCTGAATACCTTCCTAGCCCAACGCTCCTGCCCCATTTCTCTCAATCGTTTCTAAAATTTCATCTTGCTGCTAGCTTTCCTGCCCTCAAATGATGTCCGTTCCATATCGCCTTGTACTCCCTGATTTGGCGTATTCCCGTGAGCTCCTAAGCAAGCCTACATATTTTACGTTGCTTAATTTCTAGTCTTGCTTGAACTTCTGATCTCCATACAAGACCGCATTGCTGACCGTCAGACCAGGAACCATGACCCTTTCCATATTCCTCTCACAACATTATATCTATTGTAATTCCACAGTGCCCTGTTTTTAATCACCGCTGCATTCCTGTTACCTTTAGTCGTCACGTATATTTTGTGTTCCCTTAGGTGCTCGGCCCCATTGCTTATTCATGCGCCTAGATATTACTATTTATCTGTTATCTCTAGCGTGATCTTCTGTATTACAAGCTCACTACCTTCATTATCATGAAAAATCATGACTGCTAATTTTTTCTTACTGAAATCTAACCTATCTTCCTCATCACCGCAGATGTCCATCAATCTATGCAAATCTTCCTTGTTGTCGGCCATTAGTACTATATCATCAGAATGATTGCCTGAGCGCCACCTTGTACCCGCTCATTGCCTAAGCCTTGAAGCACTGCTCATCGCGTGGGCGAAAGCTTCAAGCGCCTTGGCCTGGCTGATGAGGTTCACTTCACGTATTTCATTCTTTGTATTGTTCGTTCCCTTGCGAAGCAATCAGTCATAGAAGGCCGTAGGGGGCAGCACCCGAGAAAGCTTCGTGGCATTTCTTACCAACATATTTTTCATGTCTCAGCTGTCTTCAGCTTAAGGTAAAGAGTTCCGTACGTTATGCGTCTGCACAGTAGGGCTTAGATCATTCCTAAGGTGCCGGGTTTTTCGTAAACACTACCCCCGTATGCTAGCCATCGAATTAGGTGATGAAGCTACAACCCTGTATTCTGCAGCCGGGGTAATGTAGCGGAACCGCACCTGTCCATATGTATATGGAGTCCAAGGACTACAAATTCTACAAGTAGCATTAAAGAAAAAAGAGTAAGATTCTCCAAAAGTGATTGCTTTTTCGTTTAGGAACGAAGACGTTCCATTGACGCAGTAATTAAAGAGCAAGCCTTTAATTAATGAACGCCTCACCGTCAGTGGGAAAACTTTAACGGATTTGTAATGCGTACAACTTGTAAGGCCCGCATATTCTTGCTTCCTCGTAAAGCGCGTAAAGCATGCAAACGTGGCACTCTAGTAATCCGCTAACGACTTGAGCGATTAAAAGGTCATTTTATTACATTCAGCTGAAGCAGCAGTATTGAGAAAGTTAAAAAAGTAATGTATCCGTGTCACTACAGACACATATATCATTTTGTTCTTTTTTCGCTTAGCAGTACCAGAAGATATAAATTTGAATTCAATAACTAGAGCACCCTCGATTTCTTTCTTTACGAGTCATTAGAGATACAGTATTTTTTTGTTGGTATAGTCATTCAGAAGATTTTGATCGAAGAAGGCAAATGTTGTGTAGTTATAGCAGTGTAATGCAGAGTTTGTCTGGTTAGAGGCGCTAATTTTAAGCCATATTTCAAGAAAACCCCGAAAGTGAATACTTTACCTGTAGAGGAAAATTGCACTTTTGCAGTTGAATATTGAAAGTGGCACTGAGAGAAGCAGTGAGACCACAGTTGGGAAAGATGCCAAGGGTAAATTGTTGCTCTTTTGGTGATTCTTCTGAATTGCAAATGCAGAAAACTACAACGTGCTGGTTAAATAAGGCTAAGGTATTTGTCACATCAACTGATGACAATTCTTTTTTTTTTGCGTTCTAAGAGTGCTTTCAATCAATTTTGTTTTGGTGTCTAACTTTTGCACAATATTCTGTGGTGTGTGCAATCGGCTGGGCAAAAAAAATATTTCTATGCTTCATTAGACGCTGGTTATAACAAAGTTGGCGTGTCGTTGAAAATAAAACACGTTGCCCTACTGTGAAAGAGGAGGCAGCAAAATGTTGCAGGGAATAAATCTAGGTACTCTGTGTGGCAGTGAGGCATTCTTGTTTAGATCCATGGCAGCCTTGGAAAGCTTGTTACAGGGAGAGACTGCGGTTTTCAGGTGAGACAGGGCTTCACGTTAACAGATGTATCGCGGGGCAGTAAAGAAGAATTGCACCAGACATCCCAACATGTTCATTCCGTAACGAGCCTGTGCTCGAAAGCTGCCATCCGATTACAAAGCCTTGAGCGATAATTATTAATCGTCATGATCAACGTCGACAGCAAAAACAAAATAGGCACCTACTCACGCAAAACGTCGAGTCCCTGTGATGATGGTGCTGATTATAATGTCGATATAATAGCTACACCGTATGACCTTCGCATTCAAGACTAATGCATAATAAGCCCTTTAAGTGTTTGTCTCTATTACCTCGCCCAGAGACAGGGTCAACGGCTAAGTACTGTTCGCATCTTTTTTTGTCTCCAGCAATACCTTTTCTCTGTGTGACTGCGAAAAGACTGAAATAAATAGTGAGAATAAAAGCTGTTCCTAGCGCTCCTGTTGACTAAAAAAATCAACGCGAAAGGCTGCTTATTCTAGCAGCCTGTCCATGTACTTCTCCTGCCCCTCGCATTGGTCCCATCTGATCCATACAGGAAAAAGGAGTGTAAGGTTTCATGATCAGCTCTGCCGCACGTACTTTAAGACCAATACCTCTGGGCGTACTTACCAGAGGAGAGTTGTTATTGAACGATTGAGGCCCCATGCCATGCCGAGATCATGCCTCGGATAAGCTGCCGTGAAACGTGACATCTAGCGCACAGGTCTGGTGATAACTTCGATCCCCCTCATTGGATTTTTCTCTCATATTTCGTACATCTTTCCCACTGCAGTCCAGTCAATTCATCGTATGGCTTCTGGCTTCAGTCGCTCTTTACTGTGTTTAGCTGTCTTTATGTTCATCGCAACGAACTCGATTCCAAGGAAACACCTTGCTACACGAACTAGAGTACGACAAAAAACAAAAACGCCTGCTCACAACTTCTGGCATCAGGCCCAACCTTTCATCACGCTTTCTCTCTCAACCCAACATGACACGTGTGAGCAGACGTGCGAAATTAGGGCTGAGTGGAGTGCACTGAATGTTGCCTTGGCCACTCGCTAAATTAGATTTAGTAGCTAGGGTACTAGCACGCGCTTGCCTTACCACTGAGCTCGCAGCACAAACTAAGTTTAGGTTCACACCATAATTGCGTTTTAATTTCTTCTCTGTACAATATGTACATCTGAAACGGAACGCGTTTCAGCTGAGTGCTCTCTGGGCTTTAAATCAGCTGGCGAGCGATTGATGGATCTTAGATGTATAAGAAAAAGTTCTCTGTTGGTCATGGTTCTTCTAGCCTTCCGAACCAGACCAAAAGAAGAAAAAAGAGGAAATGCCGGATGGTCAAAGATACGTATATTTGCTTTGCTAACCAACATTGATTTCAGGGGATAATTGAAAGCAAAGAGTGAAAAAAATTGGGGGACCCTCATGCTTCGCCTTTAAGACATACTTATTCATATGTTTTCTAGCATACACACGCACGCACACAAACACGCCCACAATAGATTGCACCAGCGCGCGCTATTATAACCGAATGGGCTCGTTTTTGTCGTAACACCTGTCGAATGAAATCCGTTAAAAGGGTCCTGAAAAACGTTTTCAAGTAACCATGGAGTGAATTCACTAGAAGAGCTTATTGGATCATGAATTCGGCGCTAAGAATTTTCAAGAATCCGTGCAGTGTTAGAGGAGTTACAAAGGTTTGTCGCATGCCGCAATTTCATTATCTCTTCCCTCGTTCCAACGAAATCACTGGAAGCTAAGGAGAGAGTGTTGACAGGGCAAATAAACTACCGTGCCTCATGACCTTGAGCACTTTTTCTTTCTTCGAATGCGCGGCTTTTGCAGTGTGATCGTGCGCACACGCTTGGACAAGTAGCGGCCTCTCATGGCTATCTCGGTAACTTGATTTTTTCGGTCACAGATGCACAGACAATATTTAGCGCGCAACCAATGGGGCCGACGCCGGCGGTTGGTTTTCCGCGACACGATCTCTTTAACGCAATCGCGAAAAAAAGTACCTAGTATACGAAAATGTCTAGCAAATACCAGTCGTGTGAGGAACACGCAGCATAATCACATCAGAAGCTAGTAGAACCTTTCCAGGGCTCCTTGTAACTTCTCTAGGTTAACCATAATGTTGGTATACGTTGGTATAATATCGGTATACGTTGAGCGAGTTGGTTCATAGCTAAATAAAATGATATTGGTACAACAACTACTGACAAGCAAAAGAGAGAGGACAGAATAGAGTGTCAGACTTTCAACTCGTTTATTTTCCTCGCATCACCAAAATATATATGCTTCCAGTATGCGCACAAAAAGAGGGCGCAGCACAAGCGACTGTTACTTTGCACACTAGTATCTGATAGTGTCTGTTGTGCCAACATCATTTTATGAAGCCAACTGCACCTGCTGCAGGGCAGAGGCATCTCTCACGTTTCTCCAATAAATTCGGTTCTGTGCTAGCTGTAGCGACGTTATGCTGGCAAACTTGTTTATGGCCACCTAATTATCCAGCGTTGGCCTTTCTGGCGCGGAGACATATTTGGACAACGATCGTCATACAACAAGCTAGAACATATTTCTACTAATTACCTTGTCCTAATTGTTGTCAGTATAAGATCCACGTTTTCCATGAGGTTGCTTCTGTCTGGTGCTGGCTGGAAGTGCCGGATACTCTCAGGTTTGCACAAAATGTTCACACGCTGCTTTCGCAGGTGGCTTCTGGTCCGTGTGCTCGGCTGTGGCCCTCTGATTGAAAATCTGAGCACCGCTGACAGGCGAACTCGGTCAATTTTGTGGAGTCTCGCTGTACGGCCAGCAAGCCCATGAATGCCACTCTGTTGTGAATCTTGGAATAATGAACCCATCTTTTTTTCACCACTTTCCTCGAGTTCCTTGTCCACGCCTTGTTGTAGAACTGATGAACACGGCCGCAGTATCTTTGTGCGCAACCGCAGCGGAGAACGTTGCTTACCCTTCCCCCCGGTCACACTCGTTAGGGTAAGCTTCCAGCAAACATATCTGAATAGTGCATGTGTGGCTGTGACTTTTGTAAGAAACCATTCGCAATTTCATAAAACAAATGAAGGACATAGTTCACATTTAACAATACCAACGCTTTGATCCGATAATTTTTTGCAGTCGCTCAAATTATTAACTCGTGCACAGCGGCGACTTTACTTGTGCCAGTGTCATATCAGTGAAAGAATTTCGAGAAAATTCCCTTGCGGGAATGTGATTTGTGGGCTTGCACTGCCGCCACCTTTTTGCGAACTCAAATCAGCCACGCTACAAAAAGACAAGAAAAAAACGATTGTCGCTCGCAACCAATAGTCAAAGAGTAAGGTCATAGATTGCATGTCTAGATGCTCAAAAAATTGGCAATTTTGCAACATATCTCACTTGATGGCAGTGAGTTAATGGCTATAAAATGACCACCAAGACAGTATACGGAAACTTAGAAGGACCATCAGGTAAAATTCGAAGGCTAGAAGCGTTGTTTCTAAAGTTTTCCCACAAATGCGTATACAAGCTCGTGTCTTTGACGGTTTTCAATAGCCGCAAATCAAAGTGTGGATTATTATACCCGAATCAATGAGTATAACCTGTTTATATTACCTCAGCAAAAAGGAAAAAAACACAATAATATAATTCCCAAATAGAAAAAAAAGATAAATATAATAACAGTAACCCATCCTTGTATACTGCTGATAAATTACCACTTAATACTAGGCGGAGACTTTTTATTAACCACAGACTCGTTTTAACCTAATGTACTGTACGAAGAATGTTCCGAAGTTTACTGCAATTAATATATTTTTGATTTTTTGAAGCATTTTTTTTGCAGAGACTGCCGCAGAAGATCTCCATACTTTATAATGTGGACAACGCGGAACTAGGTAGACACAATTGATTTTGGGTGTGCAGCTACATTTATGTGTCAGGGATTGGGGGATTAGGACATCGGACGAAATTTCCATGCTTTGCAGAACTCAATTTATATGGGAATTCATTTCACGAATAAGCTACCCCGGAAGGTTAAGATTGTGGTCGCGCTGATTTCGTCATCACCCGCATGCTTGTGGGTGGTGAGGCTCGCTAATGAAATGCGGAGTGAATACATGCGGGAAGGCAAATATTGTTTAGGATAAAGCGAAGACTAATTCGTCCGAACCACGTGTAGTTACTTACTGGCCGCCTAATGTCGCACTGGAATACAACAGATGCGCCGCCTAGTTATTGTCGACACGAATTTATAATCATCTCCGTTTCCGGTCGTCATGGCCACGTTATTACCACTCTGTTCTCCGGTTGCCATGTCTACGTTATTACTACGTGGGTCTCTCATAGTCATATGGTGGCAATCAATAAACGTTATTACCGCAAACTTCTTAATTTTATCTGTCGACCTAAATTCGTTTCTCCACTGCACGACTTCGCCTTTTTTTTTGCATTCTGTCTGTTACTCTTGATGACCTGTAGTTATTTCGCCTACACGCCAGATGTCGTGACATGCCCCTTACTTCTTTTTGATTGCGACAAAAATGTACCTAAAACTCATTTGTGTCCGGTCCCATTTTGTTTCTTTTTTGTCCTTCAAGTTCTAAACTGCTGAGATTGCTTTCAACTACTAACACATGACTAAATAGGTTATCTAAGCAAGGTAAGTCTGGAGTGATATCACGAACCTAATATGGTATTTTTCATGGTTTATTAAATGCTACCAAATACACAGACGGCCCTCTTTCTTAAAGGGGCCATGACACGGCCAACCAATAAATTGCGGTTTTCCGTAAAAGATGGAAACGTACAGCCTATTGAGCCTGCACTTGTATAAAACATTTCACTATAATAAAATCGTTTATTGAAAAGTGGGTACTCGACTAACCAGTTACAAACATGTGAATTTAGCAAAACTACAACGAACTGTTTATGAGGTTGTATAAACAGTCGAAAACAATATTCAGGTTCTGGCTCCATGTCTTACTTTTTTCTTCCAATGTACTACAATTGTTACAAAACGTTCTTCAAGTTGCAGCATTGTAGTCCATGGGGTTCTCGCTATACGTCAATGACTTTCCGTCAGAACAAACAAAATTTGTTATTTAAGTCGACGATACTACGCTGTTGCTTTCAGAAAAAACTTGAGCGAATTACAGAGGAGAGTACTTAGCAAGTTATCAAGCATAATAACTGAGTTTGCATGTAATAAATATTACAAAAGACAACTAACACAAAGTATTTAACATTCCGCTTCCGTTAGGCTAAATGTGATGCAATAGACAAGTACATTCACCTCGTGGATGAAACAATGAAACAGCTAGACAACATAAAATATTTAAGGGCAATATTGGACAGCTGCTTGAACAGTACACTACGCATATCTAGTGTATACACTGAATTAGCTTCTGCTTGCATTTTGCGTATTTAGACTCTCATAATGTCTTAGTCTTCATATATTTACAATTTACTGTCCTATAAATTTCACTGTCACATCATATACTGTTCTGATGCTCGCACTGGTACATGTAAACAATACATACATCCCACTGTCTGGTTACAGAAGGTCTTACGTATTATGGCATGCACAAGACCGCATGATCATAATATCTTGCTTTTACACCAATCGGGCATATTACCAATTTTATGGCGTTCAAAATTAAAGTCGCCGTTTTGATTTACAATATTTCACGCGGCAATCACTCACTTCTTCCCAAGCTTTTTACTTGCACCTAATCGAAACACAAGGAGCGAAAAAAATTTTATCAATTATTCGTTACACGTACTGCCAATGACTGCTGGAGCTTCAAGGCGCCAAAATTTGGAGAGCAGTACCCACTGACTCTTCAAGTAAAACTGGGTAATGATTTCACGCCTGTTCTGAAAAAAAAAAAAAACCCGTAAGACTAAGAAATACGTGATTATCTTTAGTTTACTTCTTGCGGGTTTCATACAATGCTCGATAATTTTTACTCGTAGCTATTCTTCATTACACTTAATCTTTTTATTTCATGTTTAGGTAGCGCAATTTGCCTGACCATTGGGGCTTATTTACTGAGAATTCCATATGCACCGAATGCTGTAGCAGCTACATGTGTACTGACCATTGACCCACACTAGCCTTTGTCTACATGCCCAACATATTTTTGAACAAAAGAGCTGTGTTCATAAAATTTAAATTAGCTGAATTTAAAATTGAATTAACCCTGCCTTTTGTTGAGTTACGCCAGGTCAGATAGAAAAAAAACGGCCCTACATTCTATGACATTTCTATTTGTTGCTGTCGCAATGATTATATTCTCTTTGCGGCAATACTGTGATTTCTTATTGTTTAAATAAGTTCTTCAAGTTCTCAAGTTTTTATAAGTTCTGACCAATGAAGTTTTCAGATGCCGCAGAACAACCGTCACATCCGTAACTCTTAAATTGCCTCGTAAGTACCTCACTCGGCTTCATGTGAATCTAACAACATATTTTTTTAATTTTCACTTATGTTTTCCTATATATTCCTATATAAAATCACTCGGTTGTGTTAAAAGTAGGCACAGTATTTTCCCTTCCGTTAGAATTGGTCGCATAGACATGTCCGCCTTTCAAGGTACACACTAAGAAATATGTCAGGATTTTCTGGCGACGACGAAGAGAGAGGAAGAGAGATAGTGAGAACTCTTTAGTGAACAGCAGATAATTTAGCTGGCATATATAAATCGCTGATTTGCTACTCTACGCGGGGAAGGGGTTTGAGGATTGAAAGTACGAATAGAGAGAGAGAGAAAAAAAGGCAAGATGCAAAGATAGAAGGGAGAATAAAAAATAAGAAAGGAAACGGCCCCTTCTGAATGAGGACGCGCGTTAATAGTTTTTGCATGGTGCCAAAGTACAGCTAGAGTTTGTCTAGCTGACCGATTTTGCCCAAGTAAGTACGCAAACAAAAGTTTCATAGCTTGCTTCTGTAAAGTGAGGCAGGCTAAAGATCCCAATACACAGTCAAGGGAGAAAGTTCTCTCGGTTATCGAATGCATGCAATGCAATGCTCATCAAGCACAAGCTCATGAGCATACGCTCTACATTCAAACCAAATATGTTCCACAGTTTCTATGGAGCCACAGTTGTTGGAATACGGGCTCGGTGACTGACTGAAGCGGTACTGCAGGCTGTTAACATAGGCACTGTTTAGACGTAGACGATGGTATAGCGTTTCCAGATATCGAGGAATTTCGAATGAGAGTCTTGTTCTCAGATAGGGGTCGATTGAGAGAAGCAAGGCATAATTATGTGTCGGAAGGTCCCAGCGTCTCTTATTTTCTTCAACTGCAAGTTTTTAGCCATCTGAGCAGCATCTAATTTCGTGAAATTAGTTCGTCGGTAATTGTGGTGTCGAAGACATTTACGTGCGGCTTCATCTGCTTTTTTTTTGGCGAAAATGCCACAAAGAGCCAATATCCACAGAAATGTGATAGTTGCCTGTGGTAATACGCATGTGATGTAGGTATGCTATGTCGAACGAAACTGGGTTTACGAGGTTGAACAATATCTGAAGTGCTCAATTGGAGTCGGTGAAAATTACGCGTTGGTCCGGCGCTTGACGCAAGATGTAAAGGACAGCTTCTTTGATTCCATGAAGTTCTGCTGCCGTCGAGGGTGTCTTTCGTTGCAGTCGACAGAATAGCATTTGTCTTGTAGAAGGGATATAACATAAACAGAAGTTAACTGAGTGGTGTAAGCGTCAGTGTAAATATGCGAGTGCTGAGCATAGTTCTCGGCTAAGAAGGGGGGAGTTGTCTGCGACAGCGCAACCTGTGACATTCGTCTCTTTGCCCTATTGATGCCAGGGACAACTTGTTTAACAGTTAGAGGCGAAAGCGTACAGGGAGGAAATGTTGCAGGCAATAACTTTTGTGGCTGACTAACAGGATTAGTTGAAGCATTCGCACAGCTTGGTCGAACGGAGAACTGCTGTGCGTTAGGTTAACTTGGTACAGGAAATGCTTTTTACCTTGAACTATATGTCGAATATGAGTACGCATTGTTTCTTGGATAAAGATGACATTCAGTGAGAGACATCCAGCTTCCGCTACAGTTCCCAATGCTGATGAGCTCTTAGAGAGTTATCGACATATTCGTAGGCAGCTGTTGCGTGCGGCGCCCCACCGCGGTGGTCTAGTAGCTAAGGTACTCGGCTGCTGACCCGCAGGTAGCGGGATCAAATCCCGGCTGCGGCAGCTGCATTCGCGATGTAAGCGGATATGTTTTAGGCGCGTGTGCTCAGACTTGGGTGCACGTTAAAGAACCCCAGGTGATCGAAATTTCCGCAGCCCTCCACTACGGCGTCTCTCATAATCATATGGTGGTTTTCGGACGTAAAACCCCACATATCAAATCAATGTCGCACACGGCTTCCGAAATTTTATTATTCACTGGGGATAGCGTAATGTTCCATCAATATATGCTTTCTAAAGCAGTACCATTGAACGGCGTCTACAACCCCTTCGTGTCCCAGACATGAATTGAACGAGTTGAGTTGCTGCTACTATTCTAGTTCGAAGTTTCTTCGCCTGAGGAGACCAGGGTAGATTTCTGTTGATTGCGATTCCCAGAAAGCTTTCTGAGCATACATAGGTTAGCGACTGTCCACCGCGGAGTAGTACATACTTGCTTATTTTCTTTCTCGTGAAAGCAAAGCGAAATATAACGCATTTTCCACGTTCATAATCAACATTGCCACCGTTGCGTCGACTCTGGACGCATCTTGGACCGTCGCATGCATCATGGAACACGTCACAAGCGATTCGCAGCGCCAACTGCGCTGTAGACCGGAGCGTATACAGCCGGTAGAGCTTCCTAGCTCGGCGTTACGTTCAGTCCTCCACGAATTGTACCACTCACCCATCTATAGCAGCTGCTCCTGTTTCATTCGAATGCAGAAAAGACGGCACACATGGTTCGTTCACCCGTGCGATTTCTCGCAACACAAATGCTCTTTATGTAGCGTAAGCTACTCTGGCCGAGATAGGGCAGTTTTGCGTGGCTTACGGGGAGCAGTCCTTCGCAAGAGTGAGGACACAACTCACAGCTGCAGCGCCGGAGAAGGCCTGGAAGATCTTCGAGTGCCGTTTCACTATAGTGGGCTGGCGCTTGTTTCTTAACAGATAGCCAACTCACTATTGTGTCCGTCCGTGCGTGCGTTTGTTGTTCGTCCGTCCATACGTTCATCTGTGAATCATCCGTCAGTTCAATCATTGATCCATGGTTCTTCTGTCCATTTCTGTGTTTGCAGCTCATGCTACTTATATGATGGCGCAGCCGAGCTAAGCCACTGGTACTTTCTTTGAGCTCGTAATGGTTGACAAAGTAGAGAAACGTAAGAAGACAACTGAGAGGCTGAATAAGTTACTCGAAAAAACATTTCACTTGCTACGCAACTCCCTCCCTACAGTTTGAGCAGTATTATTGTTTTCCTCTTTGCAAGAATGACTTACTAAGCCTGATTCCAGTATATCTGTTCGTAGAAGCTGTCATCCAACTTTTACATGACAAAAAACTTGGCCCCGTATCTGCATGTTACACTGCAAATATCGTCGAAAGACGATAGTCTTGCGTCTGGAGGCGCTGCGTTACAGTGCCTTGAGCGTGCAGTGGAGGCGAACGAGCGCATCAGGTCATTTCACACGTGAGACATGAGCGCTATCTGGCAGTTATCTTGCAAAACGAAGCGCACAAGCCCTGTGCTTTCGTCTCGAAGGCGATAAGGTGTAGAGCGCAAGGCAACGGGTAGGTGCCACCACCGTGTCGTTGGAAACACTTGCCTTTTCGTGCAAGCGTGGCCTGGTCAGCGCAACGTAAACGCTGTGGTCCTTATAACACCTATGTATGCCTTTTCTAGTAAGAGAAACACATACAAAATATTGACGTGCGTGAGATATGCGCAATAATGGCTTTTTAATTGACAATAGCACAAGTATGAACGGTTAATCTTGAGCAATATTGGTGAGTCACCCGTAGGAGTATCATTTGGCGATTTTGGTACAATTTAGGGTACCGTTAAAGGCGGACAAACAGAAAAATGTACAGACAGACAGACAGACAGACAGACAGGTAGGTAGGTAGGTAGGTAGGTAGGCAGGCAGGCAGGCAGGCAGCCAAGTGATTCACAGCGCCAACTGGCAGGCAGGCAGGCAGGCCAAAATTTTTGCGTCGAAGGTCCCAAGAAAGACTATCGTCTTTAAAATAAACCCGTTGACTGGTGCTTTATATGAGGCACGTGTGCCAGAAATTGGACTTGTCTGACGAAACGCGAGCACGTTCATCTATACGAGGAATAGAAAAGTTAGTGTACGGCCTGCTTCTTTTGGTTTGTTAGCTGAATTTTGCCGAAAAGAAAGTGTTGTCTACGAACACAGGTAAGGAATTGATGGAAACACTTCATGCAACAAAGGGGCATATTATTGCTTCATTCTCAAGCTTACTTGATTTCTTTTGTGATTGTTTACTTGCTTGTGGAATACTCCCAAATTCTCTCTCTCTCTCTTTCACACACACACACACACTCACACTCACACTCACACGCACACGCACACGCACACACACACACACAGAGGGCACGGCACTTGGCTGGCGAACAAGATGTCTAAAACACCGTTGCTGCTATTGCAGATGCTGCCATGGTTTATCGTCGGAATGCCTGTGGACGACGACGGAAGCTGCTTTTTCCTCGTCGATGCGCAGTGTTGCGAAAATGGAAGCTTGGAGTGCGCACTTTCTGGACTTGCTGCCACGGGTGTGACGTCACCAGCGACCAGTCTTAAAAAGGGACAACGCGAGAACATCGGCTTCAGAGGGCACGGCACTTAGCTGGCGAACAAGATGTCTAAAACACCGTTGCTGCTATTGCAGGTTAGTTACAGCTCTACGTATCGCAGTGATAATAGATACTTGTTAGTGCTGCCGTGCCCTCGTAGATGTTGTGCTATTTTGAACGATTGCTGGTCAGTACTGTTACTGCTGATGGCTGGTGATGTTGAGGAAAATCCAGGCCCAAAGACTGCTGACATTTTGCAGGAAATTCTCGAAAAACAAAATGCTTTGGAATGCAAAGTAGACGACATCAGGAAAGAAATTGCAGAAGTGAATGCTAAAACAGATAAGATACAGGGTGTAATATCCATGTTTGATGAAATGAAAGATAGAATGGATAAACTGGAGGCCATCGTTCGAGAGCAAAATGACAAGTTAATTGATTACGAAAATAGAAGCAGACGAAATAATCTCTTGGTGTTTGGCCTTCCTGAGAGCGCGAACGAGTCTGCGCAAGTATTAAAAAGACGCATTGTGAATGACATTTTTTCTAAAGTTCTTCGCATAGAAGTTACTACAGGGGAAAGAATTCACCGGATCGGAAAAGTAAATCGTGATAGACCAAGGCCCGTGATCCTGAAATTTTACGACAGCAAGGAAAAGGATACTATCTTTAAAAGCTGCGCAAAACTAAAGGGAACTTCGATCAGAATAAGCAACGACTATGCGAAGGAAACAGTGCAGATACGAAAGAAGTTATGGCAAAGCGCTGCCTTGGATAGGGAGGCGGGTGCGAAAGTAGTTCTCGTACACGATAAACTCAGGATAAACGATGACATATACGCATGGGATGACGTCAGAGGCGAGCGCTATTTGCACTCGGGCAAACGTGGTACTGTTACAACGAAGCGAAGTGAGCGCGTCGTATCAACTGAGTCAAACGGATCTGATAGCCCAGGCAGCTCATTTGAGGCACCAAAAAAATAGCTAAGATTGCTCTCGTTCAATGCTCGCAGTATAGTGAACAAGACTACGCACCTTGAGTACTTATTGCTTTCCCACGATCCTCACATAACCACGATAACAGAAACGTGGTTGCATGAAAATATACCGAATGATTGTGTTGTACCTCCCAGTTACAACATATTTAGAAAAGACAGAGACTCACGTGGAGGTGGGGTGTGTATAATCATTAAAGGTTCTCTTAATGCTTCGTTGATTGATTGCGAAGTACCAGAAACTCTCTGGTGTAGAATAACATATGAAAGCACCGTTTTTCTTATTGGAGTTGTATATCGGCCACCCTCAAGCTCCCCTGAGTTTCTGAAATCCTTGAACAAGTTTTTATGTGCCCATGTAAATGGGAACACTAGGTTGATATTGACTGGGGATTTTAATATTCCACATATAAACTGGAAGAATTTTTCGTACAGTGGTGGGGAGCCAGTAAACGCAGAAAAAATGCTAGAAATTATGTTTACCTACAATTTGAAACAAATAGTGCTTGAAGATACCAGAATTACGCCGACGTCAAGGTCGATATTAGACTTGGTGTTCCTATCAAATAAATTAAATGATTACAAGGTGATGGTGCAAGATGGTATATCGGATCACAGGATGATCTGTCTTGATCTGCCTGTTCGAGCATTGAGACATGTGAAGAGCTATGTGCCAGTAAAAGTTAAAGACTATGCTAGGGCTGACGATACATCGATTCTTGACTATTTGGAGATCCAATTGGATAATTTCGAGAGCATCTCGGGTTTAAAATCAGTAGAAGAGCTATGGCAGGAATTCAAATGTATTATATGTTACTGCATAGCCAAATATGTTCCATCACGCGTTAAAAAACGAAACAGAGAAGTCCTTGGATCACCCGAGATATAATTCATATGAAGAGGAAACTTAAGAGACTGCGTAAGGGGAGCACGTCGCCAGTGGTTCTGAGAAATTTAAAAACTGAACTCAGGCGTACCTTGGCCACATCTAAACAAACATTTTTTGAAAAAAACCTCAGTGAGTTCCTCAGGTCTTCACCTCAGAAATTTTGGCGGTATTTTAGCGACAGGAAAGAAACAGCTGATGAAATTCATGTTGGTAGTAACATTATAAGAAAAAAAGATGAGATAGCAAACCATTTCAACAACTTTTTTCAGTCTGTATTTAACCCACTGGAAACTACAGCGAGTACGGAAGAAGCTTTAAGAATTCTTCCCACTGTTCCAATGGAAACACTCGAAATAGCTAGGGAAGGCGTATTTCAACAACTACTCAAATTAGACACGAAAAAATCGAGCGGTCCCGACGGTATACCAACTGTATTCCTCAAGCGATATGCAGAATGGATGTCACATTATCTGACTATCATCTTTCAAAAAACATATACAATGCACTCACTGCCACAAGATTGGCGCACCGCATTCGTCATTCCTGTATTTAAAGGAGGCAACCGAAAACAGGCTACAAATTACCGTCCAGTGTCACTTACTTCAGTTACCTGCAAACTGTTCGAACATATATTAGCAAAACATATACTCAGGTTCCTAGATCAGAACACTTTGCTGTATCCTTATCAACATGGTTTCAGGACCGGGTTATCAACCGTGACACAGTTAATAGAAACAATCCATGATTTTGCGGCTGCTGTAGATATAAGACAACAGGTTGATGTGGTTTGCGTGGATTTTGCGAAGGCGTTCGATAAAGTACCCCATGTCCAATTAATCTTCAAATTACGTAATGCAGGAATAAATGAGCTCGTAATAAAATGGATTGAAGCAGATTTAACAAACCGTACGCAGGTAGTAAAACTGGATGGCCATGTATCAGATCCTTTAGCTGTACTTTCAGGGGTGCCCCAAGGCTCAGTATTGGGACCACTATTGTTTCTCCTCTATATCAATGACATCAGTAGTGTGGCGGCAGAAGAGGGTGTCCAAGTTAAACTTTTTGCAGACGACTGCCTAATCTACGCCACAATTACCAAGTTAGATGACCAATTGAAAGTTCAGAATTGTTTGAAAAAGTTAGATAATTGGTGTAGGAAATGGAAAATGTCAATAAATTATTCTAAATCTACATATACACACATCAGTAAAAGGAAAACTATCCATTCCTTTCCGTACAGCATTGGTGGACACTTGTTGGTGCATGCGCAACAGTTCAAGTATCTCGGGGTAACAATTACGCGAAAATTGTCATGGACTGAACATATAGATAACGTTTGCACGATAGCCTATCAAAAGTTGTACATATTGAGGAAAAAACTGGAACATGCATCGCGTGACGTAAAACATATTGCATACACCACCTTCATTAGGACGATACTAGAATACTCAGCCGTTGTTTGGAGTCCCCATCAAGCGACCCTTAAGAAGAAGCTGGAAAGAATACAAATACTGGCGGCGCGTTTTATTTGTTCAACATACCGAAGAAAGGAATCGGTCACGCTGATGTTACAGGGATGCAACTTAGATACTCTTGAACTGCGGAGAAAAAAATATAGGCTGAAGGTATTCTTCCAAATTATTCACGATCAACTTAAGATTGATAAGTTCAAATATTTACACCCTCCAGGCAAAATAAATCCCCGAACTAACCACGATTGCGTCATAAAACCATACTAAACAAATACTGACATGTTTCGATATTCTTTCTTCCCGGATGTCGTAGAAATGTGGAACAAACTACCAAACGCAATTGTTGTTTTAAACAATGTCACCGACTTCGAAAATGCTGTAGAGGCACACTTACGAGATTGTTGAGTTTGATGTAAGCGACCTCATGTCCATTATTTTGGAATATGTCAGTGAATTTTGAATTGTTATTTTGAATTCTGAATTGTTATTAATGAAATACCTGTTTTCATTGTGAAGTGCCGAGTGTTACGCAACTTTATGTACCTTGTACATTTTTTATGTATGTAATTGTATTGTCCTCTCTGTTATGACCCTCTTGGAGGGTTGACAGTATTATTAAATAAAAAAATAAATAAAACACACACACACTCACACTCACACACACACTCGCACTCACACTCACACTCGCACTCGCACTCGCACTCGCACACGCACACACACACACACACACACACTCACACTCACACTCACACTCACACTCACACACACACACACTCACACTCACACTCACACACGCACACGCACACGCACACACACACACACTCACACTCACACTCACACTCACACACACTCACACTCACACTCGCACGCACACACACACACACACACACACACACATACACACACTCATACTCACACTCACACACACACACTCACACTCACACACACACACACACTCACACTCACACGCACACTCACGCACACTCACGCACACTCACGCAGACTCACGCTCACTCACGCACACACACGCACACACACGCACACTCACACGCACACTCACACGCACACTCACACGCACACTCACACGCACACGCACACTCACACTCACACTCACACGCACACGCACACGCACACACACTCACACTCACACACTCACACTCACACTCACACACTCACACTCACACACACACTCACACACACACAAAGTGCAAGAATAGCTGACTACTTAATTTTTGGCAATAGCAGTTTTAAATTTTTACTGTTCTTGTGTCATTTCCTAATAGTTCATTTTTATGAGTGTGTTGAATCTGTCTTCTATTTCATTTATTTATTCATATATTTAGGCATAAAATTCTAAATACATCTGTCCTGTGTAGGGATAGGGCAAGAGAGTAGTACATTTTTACAAGAAGCAAGAAAAGGCCGCTTACAAGATTGACATAAGCACGAAAATAAAAAGTAACATCAATAATAAAGTTACAGTGTTTATACAAAATCTGGCGATGCAAATTCACAAGCAGCACCAGGGAACTAATTATAGCTCTTACCAATGATCACGAAATAACTTTTCTTAAGTCCACCTTTGCAGTAGTGCTTAGAAAGTGAAACGCCAACTCAATGTATCAAAGTGGCACTATGGATTAAGTAATAAGGAAAAGTAACAAACCACCTGAATTGCAGTAAGTAGAGAAAAGCAAGGGGAAAAAGACAAAGACTGTACGTTGATCGGCGTTTCAATCATTCATTACTTTAATGTCTGTGTCACAATAAAAATTTTTAATTTTTTCTGCAAGGAAGGGAAGTCTGAATTATTTCTCTCGAATTGTAGTCGTATTAGTCCCAACACTATTTTATACTCCTCCTCTGATGTAATTAAAAGTTCCGCAACGACCGGAGAGCTTCCGGCTTGCAAGAACACAGGCCCTAATTGGAGCTTTTTGTCAGCCTCTGGAAGATCCCCTCAAACCGAATACATCGGTTACGAGAAGATGCACCTCGATGCAGTTTTTTTTCCTATTTGTTGAGGTTAGTAAGAGGATTAGGGTGTATTAGAGGCTCTCGAGGCAGAGATTAGGGGTCAGAAACCTATAATAAATTACAATTTAGGCTTCCAGGCTTGAAGTGGCACGTTAATTTATCAGGATCCTGGGCTAATTATTGTGGCCCACCATGGCCATAAGCTCTCGTTTATGCAGGATTATTATAAGCCATAAAAGCAGAGTTGACAATCATGCAACCGCTATGTACAAGTTTCGCCCACGTAGGCCCAACCTATGCCGTTATCTCTTTTTAATCTTCCAACATGAAGTACCGTTCAAATATGAAATTTCAGTGTGCAATATTCTCTAATTTACTTTCATGTTGCGCATACACTGAGCCTCCACAGTTTATTAGTCACTGGATGAAATGATCGTTCCTAGGTGTGTTTCAACATCATGTTGCGAGAAATGTTTCTGATTCTTGTTTTTTATGCAAGTTGTTCCATTTCGCGTGTTTTGTAAGCAACAAAGTAAAAAAATTACACTGCAGTGGCCTATGTGGTGTTCATTGTTTGAATGCCAAATCGATGTCACCTTTTAAGCTTCTAGTTCCTATTTGACGCGTATCGGGTTGTACCTCCTCATTATTTTATAGCACCTAGTACGTAACACCGCGGTGGCTTACGTAGTATTTATTGTCTGCCCGCTGAATTTATTTCGTCTTTTCTGCTACTAGTTTCTGTTTGAAGCTGTGTTGTACCTCCTCGTTCTGTCTTGGCACCTTCTGTGTAGATGGGAGCCTGCTGCGGTGGTTAAAATGTTATGCGGCTCAAAAAGCGGCCTGACATTGAGGCTTCCGATTTCGGCGACGGCGACCACACTTTTGATGCAGCTAAAAATGCTTCGAGCCCATGTACTTAGATTTAGGTGCACTTTCGAGAACCCAGAGAGGTCGAAATTCTTGGATGATTCAGCCATGGTGTTCTTTGCAAACATACCATTTTTTTTTACAACATAGAGCACCAAAATATATTAATATGTTTGTAGATGCGAAAGCGTAAGCAATCATATTGAAACTAGCTTGAAATAGCAGTTCCTAGGAAAGGAAGTTTCAGGAACTCTCAATTTCTGATAAAGCCCATTATCTCTGAATTAAACAACACTTTATTACGTAGAGGGAACGTGGTAGCCTTTTTTTTTTTTTGAAATTCCATCGTCAACAAGGGCAACGAACGGAAATGAACATTAGGAAGTAAAGAAAAAAAGTGAGATAGAATTCAACAAGCGAGCGTGAAGACCAGATGAAAGAAAACAGTAAAATGAGATATAGCCAAGTAACCTTTCAGTACCATTCGTGATCGGATTAAAAACAATTGCGAAACGCGTCTCTAAGTCTGACGTCACCATATAACGCAGGTAGTGTCAGTGAAAGTATTTTTTTCCCTACGCGACAAGAAAATAACAAGCATGGGAACAGAGTTCGGCACATTGTGATGATACTGGCTTTGATGATTAGTTGTCATCGCAATTGTAATCAAAGCAGCATTCTAGAGCGTAATGTCCTTCTATGTAATGTCAAAAAGGTATGATTTTGGTGCCATAGTTGTCCATCGCCGCCACCGCCAGCGTCCGTAACCGCTATCGCACGAAGGCGAAAAAATGCAATAAATAAAACAATATTGAATATTCAACGGGATTAAAACTAGGGCTCTCTGCGCAACAACCCAGTTTTCTTCCACACAACCATACGAGCACTTGGAAATCTGTTTCAAACAAAGGCTACGCTGGCTTTATGTCGTTCAAAGAATCGCGGTAAAATGAGTAATATAACATTTTAGAAGAGCACGGTGGCACCCAAGTGGCACACGGCGCGAACGGCGTAACGAGTGGGTGATTGAATTTTCGGACATTATTATGAAAACTCAGCCATAATTGTGCATGTTTATTGGTCACCTTATCGACAGTGTGTAGCAGATATCACGCTTCTCCATAGAGTTATGAATGATCCCATGTTGAGTGCTTCCCTACTTGACGAAATTTATGATTATTTATCGCGTGGTGGGTACGATGCGAGTGTACGTCCAGTAGCTGCCTCAGGGGGGCTCAAAAGGGCTCTGAAAAGGCTGGCAACCCTGGTGGCAGTCAGTCGGTCAAGAATTTTAATAAATGGTTTTCAGGAGTTTAAGCCACCAGGGGGGTCCACGAGGGACATTCTAACAGCCGCTACTGTAGGCGATGCCCGAGTCGGAGCGGGAACGTGGGGGCGTTCCGCCAGTTCTTGGGCCCTCTGGACTGCTTTTTGTTGGTTTCCGAGACTGGAGCTCCTGAGTGCCTCCTCCCAGTCGGACTCACTGGTGAGAGGTCCTCGAGGTAATGCAGGGTATTACCAGAGCATGTGTTCGAGTGAATAGTACACTTCTGAGCACTTTGGGCATTGTGAATCTATGTCTGAGTCGTAACGATCTGAGTCGGCCCCGTTGTGTGTGTGAACTCGTTTGTAACATGCGATAAGCTACCTTTTGCGAGATTTCGAGCTTTTCATGTGGTAAAGGGTATTGGCAGCAATCTTTTTTATTATTCACTTCAGTTTCTAGCAGACGTTCACACGAAGCTGGGAAATATTTATCTTAGTGTCACTTGCAGGAATGCACTCGCTATGGTATGATCATTTAGGGGTGGCTATTGATTGTTAAAGTGACATTTTGCCCGTGGAGGTGTGTGAATGTTTTCGGTGACTGTAAATTGCGATACGGGTAGGCGCTCTAAATTATTATATGTTTTACACGAGCCTACATAAAGCGGGCCCATGCCTTCAGCAAGCATGTAGACATTGCCGGTTATGTTACCTTCATCCTTTGTAATACAGTACTACTGCCAGACTTAAAACGCTTGTTTGCAAAGTACTCTATTATATGGATGGTTGAAACCTCCGGATTATAATATTCAATTTGCAAAGAAAAAAAATGAAGAAGGCCTTGTCGCCAAGTGAAATTGCTCTAAAAAGACATACTGCGTCTCGACAAAAACAAATTTGTTAAAATCGTGATGCCTAACTGTTAAAGTAAGCATCTGGTCCTTCGAAACAGGTGAAGAAATCAGACAGAGCTATCGCCACCGAATGAAATAAAAAAAGCGGAATTCAGAGTTCTAGCCATTTATGATTGCAAAGAACAGACCATGGATCCCTTTTGCGATTGTTTCGTGTTCCTCCACGTTTTCGCAACCTACAGTAGTTTGAATTTCAGCTTGCTCTGTTTAGAACGACGTTTACTAAGCCACTCCACTGGAAATCACCAACACGTATTTTTTTTTATTAATCTTCTTGTCTCTCCATATACCACTAGCAAGGGCGCATGAAAAAAACACACTTTTGCTATTGCAACTTTCCAGGATCACTTTAGGTAATCCTTCCTACGGCACAAAAAAGGCACACTATTTTTTTGCGTACAACTTGAAAGTTAGAGTAAAGGAATTATATAAAATGCTACATCCAGCTATTCTGGAGCGCGTCCGACACGCCACTGTCAGCAGAATATAAACCAAGTGCCAAGCAGACCGGAACCGAACATCCCACTGTTTAAGCGTGCGTGTGATTGTTAGCTGAACGTGACCTCCACAACCAAGGTACTCGTTCTTCATCGGAGTGTTCCGGGTACACACATAATGAGAAGGCAAAATGGTGACTCTAGAGAATCAGCAATGGCATAAGCATGAATCTAAACGATAGTCCGAAGGTCGTTTGAACGCTGGACACGTACGCCGTAATGGCAGTAGCATGCGTCCTGCTGGTCAACGTCAGGGACAGCTGCCGCATGCTTACGATGCTTCTAGTTTCGCATCAAGCCCTTTCCTCGGTCCCTCCACAAATCGATTTTTTATTTTTTGTCCTCCGAGAAGGCGCTGGTTCCGGAGCTTGTGATGCGCGAGACTGCTGCGAATATCCATTCACGTCGACGGCCTCTACATACATAGTTACCATGGAAGAATCATCATTCAGAACGTCATTTCCAAACTTCTCGACCATATCTCTTTTTTGTTTGTTTGTTGAACAATATGAAGTAAACAGTCGGGACGTACGTTCGCATGTTTCAGCCTGTGTATATTTCTTCTTGACCACCCATTCTCAAACAGTTCCCAGCTGGACTTGCCATGATAAAATAGCGAGTCATACGACAGAAACACCACCAGCATATAAAGCACATGAAAGTTCTCGCTCGCGTTTTTGTCATATTTGCTGACACAAATATGCGAATATACATAGCATATGTCGGCAAAAGTATTCAGCACTCTTGTGTCGAGTCGCGAAACCGTGAAGGAGGCACCGAGGAGACAGACAGTGACTTCGCTGTCCGTCTTCTTTTTGATCATTGTTTTAAGTTCCTCTGCTGAAACTGCAGTATTATGAAGCAACTAGGTTCTTTAACTTGCTTCTCCCGGTTAGAGAGAAGTATTCTTTTAATGAGCAAAATAAAAGGTACGTGCACGAAACAAAAATAGAAAGGTTGTAAACTTCGGTCATTAAGTTTTTATGTGTTGCAGAAGAGCGACAAAACGTCATATTGAAAATTAGGGCTTTACGGAAGCCCATGTGGTCAGCATGATATACAAAGTGACGGTAAAAAAGCGTAGAATCTGCGCCAGCAAACATAAATATCAACACTCACAAAAACGTTTTGGCTCCAACATCTTGTTCATAACTCAAATAAAAACGCATTTTGAAGCTGGTCATCTTAGAGATGTATGGCTGAGATAACTTTATTAAAGCTCAATAGCTCGCGCTAATTTCATGAAGCGGCCAGCTCTCACGTTGGGACCAAAACAGCTAGCCTTTCAGCCACTTTGTGGGCGCCATTGCCCCTCTAAAGTATGCATGACGATAGTTATAGCACGAGAGCAAAACGATGACAAAGGGATAAGAAGCGCTCGTGTATTTCTTGTTTCTTTGTCGTCGTTTTGGTGTTCCGCTATAACAATCGCCATGTCATACCAACTAGCCCAAACTGCCATACTTTTAAAGTACGACAGCGTAAAGCTGCATCCCATTGTTCTTCAGTATTTTGCCTTGTTATGTGCGCTTGAATATATCAAGCAAACCACGTACACATGCACTGACAGTAGATTACAATAGTTCCTGTTGAGGAAACGCGGGGCGGTCTGTGTCATGAGACTCAAGATAAAGCCATCATGACACTTCTCTCTTCATCAGGAACACATCCCTTCTCCACTCGATTACGCGTTCTTGGAGAAAATGGACTGCCGTGACGACTTTATCTTTACTCGCTCATGACACAAACCTCCCCGCGTACTCTCAACAGGAACGATGACGATGTGCCGTCAGCGTCCGCATGGTGCCTGCGTGATATATTGTATCTAAAGCGATCTGCTCGGACACATATTTTCATTCTTGAGAACAAGGCTCCCGTCTGTTAGATAGAACAAGTTTTGTTTGTGTGTTTAAAAATTCACGCCATGCCTCTGCTTTTTCGTCTCCGCCAAAACTTGATTTTGCGCTTTGAACTTTCAGTTTTGACCCCAGGTTTGTATTTGAAGAACACTCCCATTTAAAAAGAGTCATATAGCTTTTTATTTTTCCTGCTACACGCATACGAATGCTTTCTGAGAACAATACCTCGACTCTGGTGTGTCGGTACATCGCAGCAATGCTTTATTGTTTTGTTCCAAGCTTACGCCATGTATTTGCATTCAAATGGCACCAAAGGTTCCACTAAGTGCATCACTTTTTACAGTCAGGCCTTGGGCAAGAGACACAAAATTGGGCTCTTAGTATGCCTTAGTATGAATGTGTCACGCCATGTCGCCTTCTAGATTCAAGAGTACAAAGCGTGCCAGCCTAAACGTACCGACATTGCAAAGCTGAACTCGTAACTTCAAATGCGTTTCGTGACAATTCATTTGTATACGTTCAGATGTTTGTAACATCTCGCTCCTTATTTCTGTAAGTTGAGGTAATCTACGCGTATGCTCAGGTATTTCTGGTTAATATGTCTAGCCGAACATAGGAAGTCTAATCTATTGGTATATTGCAGCTGATCGAAACACAATAATGCAATAATTTGTTTTAGAAAAACTTATTGCTTGCCTTCCCGGTGCCATCACCAAACCATAAACGCAGTGCATCGACAGAAGCTATGGGCAGGTTTAAAAAGAGCGCCGGAACACTCCGAAAAGCGAAGAACGTCCATCAATCATCCCCGTCTGGTTGTTATTATTTTGATCATGCTGAGGCACCATCCTACGTAAAAGGCACCGCCAACTCTATCTATTTTTAAATGTTCTGCGAACCCACGCAAGAAAAATGGACTGCTTATAAAAACGCTCTTTCACATTAGTGTGTTCCCTGCTTTCCTGCGCGAAAACGATCACTCATCGTAACGACCAAGCTCAGCATAGAGAAGGCGCGTTGCATTCTAGCTGAACGGTATCCTGTCGTGAAACTCGTCTGGAAAGCGTGGAGTGTGCGCATAAATATTAAAATTTCCCGAAAGCTTACGCGAAAAAATATTCAAGGTGAGATGGTAAAGAGTGCATTTCTAAACAAACCTGCCTATGTATTTCGAATGTTAGTGCCAGTGGCACCAAATATTGATGCGACGTTGCCACAACATTCAGAAAGATGTTTCAGCACTGTGGCAACATTGCGTGCTCACTACATTGCGTGCTCAGTAAGAATTTCACATTCTGGTTATTCACGTGTTTGGTGTGCTCAACCACATCTTTTATTATCGAACAATTCACTCACACCTTAGGAAACCCAGCGCTTCCCAAACCTGGAAACTCTGTTGACGTTAATAGGCAACCACAGCAAAAACGTCAGCCTTAGAAAGTGAATCGTTAGGGAGGCCGAGAATAGTCAGGGAGCTACGAAAACTTAACTCGTTATAAGCATCGTCGCAGGTGTCACTGAGCTTGCCTCAGCCAAAACAATAGTACTGCGTGTGGGCAAATCGAATACCCAAGTTGAAGCCGTTCAGTGCTGGACGCACATGCACCACAGTTAAGAGTATAAATTGGCAGCAACAAGCAGATGACCGGGTTAACTGGCGGAACATGGGAGAGGCCTTGGTCCTGCAGTGGACGTAGTCAGGCTGATGATGATGATGATGATGATGATGATGATGATGATGATGATTATGATGATGGTGATGATGATAAATAAAGGGGGCCTACACATAGGATTTTGTCTTAGTCATGGGAGTTGTGCTAAATAGGCATAGTATTCGTTACAGGTGGCGTTCTTTTAGGAGAAATTGGCAGTGAAAAATGCTGTTACATGTCCTTCGAAAAATTGCATTATTTCAGTTACCACAAGCTTCATTTGTTGCTGAACCTCAAGAATGCCATCTTTTTTTATATTACATACTTCGCGCCAACAGCTCGGCTCTAACGCTTTCTGCACAATGTTACCTAATTCTTAATGGTTGTTCCCATTGAAGCCTCTTGGCAGGGCTGATAGGTTGTTGAAGCTAGCTAAGTTGGGTACATACATTCCATTCAAAGGAAATCTAGGTATTTTTTGGCACTTTAGAGTTAACAAAAAGGTGTGGTAAGGCCTTTCAAGGTTCATGGAAACTAGGAAGCTCCTGTGTATAGTTAGAGGAAAAAATTACCTGATATGTTTTTTTTTCATTTTTTATCTTTAGACTTTAGACACTTCACGTGTCATTAGCTATTCAAGAAGTGTATAATATCACAAATAGGTGCTTTATTATTTAAATGTCATGACTGGTCAAAAGGACTCGCATTTATTAGGGATAAGGTTGTAAATAATAAAACTCAAGCTTCACTAACGCATTTTTAGGAAATTAAAGAGCACATGCCTATACACCACCGCTGAAATAACCTTGGGACCCATCCGCGGATTCATGAGAGTTGACCAACTCATCATGAAAGTCTGTAATTTCAAGAAAACCACCAATTGCAGAATTATACCTAAAATATGACTCTACCGCCTATGAAAAATTTAGTCCTATAAATCCAAGGTACCAATCACTGCCACCAACTTTACGCAAGGGTAACTTTAGCAGGCGGCGTTAAAGACTCCATTCGAACCACAAAACTTCTCCGGACACGATATTTTCTTATTCACTAATAATTTTCAGTTGCGTAGAACTACAGTGACACTCTGTACCGGGAAAGCTAGGAGTTGTTACGTGAATCTCATGAACACAGTTATATATCGCTGTTTCATCTATAACAAAACTAAAACAAGAAACACAGGCAAAAAGAATCAAACAAGACTGTACAATAAATAGGACGTTTATTTCTGCAAGTTATTTTCATGAATTCAGACAGCACTTGTTTGTTAAGAACGAAATTAAGACATTAACACAATAATATGCACCTTGAATACTGTTGTGTTGAAAGATGCGTGCTGGGCTCTAACTCTTAATATACAAAGGCTTACACTCATTTTATATGTAATGCATTAGGTAGGCATACTGAACATATGCTTCCTGCGTGTTGTTTGTTGAAGGTATGCACAATAGGTGTTTTTTACAGAAGGTGAGAAATGCACAAAAAATTTGTCTTAATTATAGCCTCCCGTTTTTTTCAGTGCATTTTCTTTTACATACAGTTGGAATAACGACTTAGAAAGTGTTATACGGCTTCAACTCCGGCTTGCATGGGCATGAATGAAAGTGAACAGTTTCTTTTTGTCGGTCAAAGAAACCAGTGCAGTAACACCTACAGAACCCTTGTGTTAAAACCAACGTGCCCTGGTTTTGTGAATGATATATAAGCTGGATTTAATCCAACAGCAAGATGAACGTAATTCTTCCATGTCTGTTTTTTTTTTCAGAACGACCTCGATTGTTCAGTGAAAAAAGCAGTGGAAGAAGCCACAAGTGGACTCTGCGAGTGATAGTTTTTAAGTGCACATCAGTCCGTGAACTGTTCGAACATATGAAGTTTGATGAAGAAATCTCTCGTGGAATCATGTGTTCTTCGAAAAAATGACAACTGTGATTGATTGACCCACCTGACATTTTATACTTCACATAACTGCATTCCCCTGCATGACTTTCAAACATTTTTTTTCACGGAAGCTTTTTTATGTGCAAGTACACCTCCTTGTGCGCTCAAACCATATTATGGCAAATGAACTCCGCTATGCAAACTTGTGACGATATTGGCCTATGCAATGAACAAAAACAGAAAATTACAGTAATACAGAGAAGATTATCTGCTGCCTCTACATTCACTCGCAACTTCAATAGCGTTCTCTGCAAAGGACAACAGGTGAATGTCTCTCCTCAAGTTATCTTCAAAAATTTGTCAAATTGCTGTTAGGTCATCTCTACCACCTACATTGGGAAGAATTTTGGACACTTGACTTAGCAACTCCCTCTAGGCATGTCTGAAGTGCGCTGCTGCAAAACACATCCTTGAAGCGAACTTTCTCACCGTGGAAATACGACGGCTTCTATGAGTGTTGGCTGTACCATTCAAGCATTGTGTGCTGGACACTTGATATGGCACATATGTGTAGACACGAGGCAAGTTTCTTTGGGTTCTACTTTACACAAAACTCCTAAAGTCACAAAACACTTTCTCCGGGTCTCTGAACTATACTTACCACGTGGAAGGCTATCTTATGCCAAGTAGAAGAGCATTTCATTCAATGCCCGCACATGAACTCTCTCGTTATTTTAGGTCTGCTGTTATGGCACTAATAACAAAATAATTCTATTGTACAGTCTGCATGACATTTTAAACGATCCACAGCTTAATAATATTGCGCCAAGCGTACACCTGGAAATATGGCACTTCTGTGCAACTCTTTCGGTGCACTGTTAGGTGATCTGTTTTGTAACCAAGTGGTAACTGGCGTTAAGCATGTGTCGATATATCTAGAATTACTGATGTCTGCACCTTCAGCAGTCCTTTTACCATAATACGGCACGTGGTACATCGCAATTGCTATGACAGCACACCAACGGCTTTGGAAGGAATGTATATGCTTCGCACTAGTAACAGATTCCGGCTTGTCGCAAACTTCAATATTTCCCTTATTCATGGCACTTGTTCGCATAACACAAATCCCCTCTAGGTCGAATTGAATAAATGCTCAGATGACTTTTCTTTTCCAGTGAGTCAGTATGCAATCTGGAGGAGAAAATTTGGGAACAAAAGGCAAACAGTCGCATTCAACTACAAATGTTCCTTCAGAAATATTGCTGACATCCAGGGTAGGACGCTTTGCTTCAATACACTAGAGTTCTCCGTATGCTACGCACCAAAGAAGTCAGCTCAGGAGCTGCGTTCAGCTGTTGACAGGAGTCAACGTTGGCTGGTACGCTGGTAGGAGTCTCCTGGATGGAAGCTTCACAGCACAGGGGACAGATTGATCACAGTGACATCTTACACGAGTCACAGCCGTCTTCAAATATCGGTTATGAAGCACACTATGACATGATCACATCCTGTCCTCAGTTTGGCCAAGAGCACGCACATGTGATAGAATGGGAAAGTGCTTACGAGCACTTACATTCCTCGTCAAAGCAACGTTCACTACGCCGGGTCACAAGCAACTGTTTTTCTTATCAAATACTTGTGCGAAGACAGCGCACTCGCTTCACGACTGACGGCGTGGAGCGTTGGTTCGGAGTGGGTGGAACTTCAACCTGGAAGTACGGTCAAGTGACATTACGAAGAATCCGATAAATTTAGCTCCGATAACTGCCTCGTAGCACACTTCTCGGTGTAATGAGCCGTCGAGATGTGGCTCATCCTGCTACTCCTCAGATGATAACGTTCGTTCGGATAATCACGCCCGGATGACGACGCCCGGCGATAACGTCCGGCAGTAAAAAACGCATGCAGTGCATGTCCTAATGATCGTCACGTCACATCACCTTGTGCACCTCTTCTTTCTCTCATTCAACTGGTGATCTCAACATAGAGCGCTTCACCAGGTTCGAGGTAAAGCTCACGGAAGTTTACTCGTGTCGGGAGGCTCGAACAGGTTCCAGCAACGACGTTGCCCTCGAAGCCGAGGTCTGAGAGGTCGCTGGTTACGCCTCGCGGCGCGAAATTTGCTACCACGGCGTAGCGAGCGTGACGTGGGTAGAAGCGTTCCATAGCGAAGATCTCTCCGCAGTTGCGCACTAACTTCGTGTTGCATCGTCGGTGTCGATGTGATGGCACGCCCGACATATACAACGTAACCACGCTGCTCCTGAGCTCAGCCGCCCTGGCCAATGTGTCGATGATCTCACTGGAATTGTCTACGTTCCTGATGACGTGATCGGGATGGGCCGGCATCCAGGGTCGTGAGGTGGGAGATGAGAAGTTTGCGTGGGTCGCGTCACTCCACTGCATGGGACCCAACTGTCCCGTCCGGAAAGGCTGCACAACGAATGAAAACGTTCGTTTATTTTAGAATAATCATAATACCTTGAACTTTAGCAATGATACTCTTTGTTATTTGGGAGAGCACATGTGCATGATATCAAAGCGCTACAGTTAGGCGGGAAGAAATGTGTTACCTGGTAATACGCACTTTTTACTCTCATATACTAGGGACTAGAAAAAACCCACGTGAAAAAATTTTAGGAGCGTTATGTATCATCCCATATGTGCCTTATTACTACCACTCGAAACAAAGTAATGACTCGGTACTTTCAAATCACATGACTCTAAGGCTCCTCATAATATAACAAAAGAAAGAGGTGGAATAATCATGGACGGTACGTATTAGAGTACATTGAAACATATTCAGAACACAGTATTTTTCTATGTCACTTTTTAAAAGCGAGTTCACTTACTCGTCCAGTTGATTGGTCTACAGAATCCTTCATGCCAATTTCGTCCCCGTAAAATAGAGACACCGTGCCTGGCATGCCCCAGAGGGTGAAGAGTGCAGCTAGTGGGTCGACATCCACGAGTCGTGATGCAAGTCGTGGACTTTCTGAGTCGCCGAGGTTCCAACTCAACCACGGATCCTGAATAACAAGCGGAATCAAAAGCGATTCATGACTGATGTTTAACGAGAGCAACCTTACTGAGGTGATAAGTATTGCCGAGCAGTTATCGCTGAAGATATAGCATTCTTGCTTTCTAATATGACACTTATATCTATAGTAAGGTGCGAAACTGCATCCATATACACCGGTCAAGCGTTCAAGTGCCAATAATTAATGAAAACATTTTCCTTCATGAATAAAGACATAATCTAAACGCAAAAAAGCAAAACTGACATATACAAAAGTGCTGATTATGTTGGCAATGCAGAATTCCTACGAATTCATTTATAAATGGTTAGCTTCAGACTTTTATTCGGAGGATGGCATCTTTTATAGTTGCAATTATAATGTTACTTATGCAAAAAAAACCTGTTGTGTGCATTGTACACACCTATAATGTATAACTGGCATCACGATGCAAGATTCATACGGCTTTTTATGCAGATTGATTTCGCTTTTGACACAATGTTTCTCTTACGAGCTATAGGTCTCACTTCCCTGCACACCGTTTTACCTTCCAAACGACATTTCTTCGTATTCTACAAGACTGTCACTAATATACCCTTCTTCAACGCTACACAAGGTGCTCAAGTATATAGTACTTTTGCTTCTATTTCAGCAACCTTTTTTATAATTTTTCCACGTAAACAAGCAGTGCACTGATACTAATATGAAGAGACCATTAGCGATTATCAAGGTAGAACGAAAACAAACAGATTTGTCTGATATACTGACCGTTGCCATATTGGCAACTCCACCGCACTGCCTTCTTTCGCTGCTAGGCCCGCCAGTTATGTTCTCGTCGGTGCTGACTGCAGCGGTGGTGCGCGTGTCAAGTCTCGTCTGCCGCGTCACCTGTGCAAACCGTGACGCCATGATTTGCATCACGTTATCAGGACCCCCCTCGAGTGGCACGTGGACGTCGAGAAGGTCGAACAGGGCTACGATTGGCTGGATGAAAAGTGAGTCCCTGTCAGCCATCTCCTGGGCCAGGTTCACCGACGTCATGAGGATGCGTCCACGCTCGTCCAGAAAGTCCTGCTCATCCAGCAGTCGCCGCCATGCCAGCAGTACCTCGTAGAGTTCCCGGTCGTCAGAAACCTGATAGGACGTGGGAAATGATATAAACATATTTAGTTGCGAAAGCTTGAGGAAAACCAAAAATGAAAACTTCAAAAAATCATTTATAGAGGAATCTTTAGTCAAGAGCCCCATAAACAGGTAGGGCAGGTGACATCTGCCCTACCTGTTTGAACAGCTAAACACAGACCGACCACATGCATCGGCACTGGCTGGGTCTCCTATGTTCTAGCGTCGAATGCTGCGTCTCCAGTTTATTGAAACTCAGTCACTTCGACCCCTTGTAGAGTACTAGCTTGAAGGTTAGGCAAATGCTGAACAGTGGAGCCTCCCTACATTATGTTGTGCACGTCATTCCAATAGATTCAATGATTTCTATTCGGATTCCAGATAGGTATCTTATGTTCTCCTTATATATGCGACGTATTCATAAGTACATTTCGGAAGCATGTGAAAATGATCAAATTACATACTAAACACTTCAGTAGGGTAATTACGCTTCAGTAGTTCGACTGCCAAGCAAGAGGCTGCTGGTCACTGAAAATTCACTTCCCAGTAAGCATCAGAGGCTTCAGGCTGTGAGTTAAGTAAGTGTCCCTCATCTGTATTTGCACTTAGAAGTAACAGCATTACATACGTTGAACTAAAATAAGAAGAATTGTACTTTTTATATTCTATAATCTGTACAAAAACTTCTGCACTTCGAAACATTTCTGAAGGTGTACGAAGACCATGAAGTGTTATCTTATAACCTTCAAGACAAGTAAGACAGATTAGAAGAAAATGTGGCACCATCTGCTGCTGGAGAGAACTATGTGTATATGCGAAGCAGCGGGCGCTGATGCTTACACTGGTGGTGACGTTGACGCTGACAGTCTTTTTTTTTTTTTGCAATCAAACTCGTTAGCAGGCGCTGCCTGCGTTAGCATTGCAAACAGAGAGAAGGGGAAGCGTAGGAGAGGATATACAGTGAGAGGAAACGCGCATGCGCAATGACAGTGTAAACGCCGCGGGGAGGAAAGCCCAGAAGAAAGAGAGCGAGAGCCAGCGTAGGTTAGTGGACGTGCCTGCGCTGCAAGGGTTGTGACGCCGCACACCGCATTGAGCTTGATCCTGAGCTACTTGCACGTAAAAAGAAACGCTTTACCTGACATTGGCAACATCAAGCTATGCGCCATTTTCAACTGATCCTGTCTAGGAATAGGCTGATTCAGGGCGTGTCGGTATAGCAAACCTTCCATTTGGTTATGAGAAATTCGTAAGCGGGAAGTGTTATGGATCCGAGGCTACCAGTAGAACTGTTCCGTTCCGGCCTTAAAAAATTGATCTCTACTTGACGAAGCATCCATTCTAGCACACACCTCCTCCTTACGAATTTCTCATCGCAAGCTTCCGTCTTTCCTTCGTGCCTTTCTCTTTCATCATCCAAAGTGCCTTGTTCATTATCGCCGGGATCTGCTAATGAAGCGAAAAAGTATAGTTGTACCACCGTATGACGTATTTACCTGCAACCTGTCCACGTGTTTCAGGTAGAATCCGTCCACTCCTTTTTCGACCCACACGGCAAGTGACCTCATGACTTGCTGCCGCACTTCAGGGTGAGACCAGTTCAGATAAAGCTGGTTTCCGAAGGGCCGTTGAGGGTCACGCCGATCGTCATCGTCAGTGTCCCCTCACTCGTCGACGCCATTGCTCTGCGAGAGTAGGCGATGAAAGTGTACAAATGTATGATTAACATACTCTCAGAAACTGCTGGTTCAACACGAACAAAAGCTTTGTCCATCTGATTGTTTAATTGCGGAATTGCAGCATACACACTGTTGCCACTCTACTTTAACGTCATAATTCATCATCAGCCTGGCTACGTACACTGCAGGACAAAGGCCTCTCCGATAATCCGAAACAAACCAACTTTACCGTAATACGAGCTAAAACAATCTGATAACTGCCACGACGAGCATGGGGGCTATTGTGATGTGCAAGCGCGCTATGCTGAAAGATTTCAACTGTTATTTGGTGCACAGTGGTATTTACACTGCAAGAAGAAATCTTGCATCGTAAGTTGAAATATGGCACACCAAAGAAAATTAATTCCTACTTTCAAAACTCAGCTTTTCTCAGAGAATCTATGAGCTCACCACGTATCACCATAGATATTGATGTGGTGAACTCGGAGATGAGCCTGGTCAATTCGTCGAAACACGAACGTGGTAGATTTGCCGTCGCAGCCACGTCCCAGATAGCTTACTTGACCTCAAGTTAACTTGTAGGCGCGACTAGCGTGAGAGTGACCTGTAGTTAGGGACAGTGCGAAACTGAGTGAAGAAACACTGCGCGTGTCATGAAAGCATTCCTGTGTACAATAACACACCGACGTGGTAACGCACGCATAGTGCAGCCGAATACAGGGCCTGGGAACTAAATGAAATGTGGCCGAATCCCAACTGATAATGAAATAGAAAGCCCCCTAGATATCCTGGAGGATTCCTCCACCCATCTACAACACTAACGAGATTTTTAGGCGTCATTAGCTATTCGCGTACGATCGCGTTTGCACCGTAATTCCACGGGGACGTGTCATTCACACCCGGCGTCCCTAGAGAACTTTTTTTTTTCGGACGATGTAGGCTGTGCCGTCCGGCTCGGGCTAATTGAAAAGCGTAACGACCGTAGCGTTCACTGACAGCCGGAATGTCTCTCGATTTCGAAGCGGTGAGAGACGACGTACGGTTTATGAACAGGTTTGCATGGTTAGCGGATTGTTTTCGTTTCAGATAGAAAACGTTTGTCAGCGTACGGAAAATAGATTAGCCTAGATGCCACGAACACAGTTCTTAGATTGCCTGAGAATAGAAGAATTCGAAAAGTAGCAATTAATTTTTTTTGGTGTGCCACATTTCAACTTACGTTGCAGGATTTCTTCTTACAGTGTAACTGCCATTTTGCATTGGTGCATGCGTCGAATGTCAACATCGGTAGTTTTTTTTTCTAGTGCTTATGAAGGCTCCATATTAGTGTCGCTTGAAAAATTAGTTCTTACTACAATGATTTAAAAGTGGACGTGTATGAATGCAGCCTGTTTTGCTTATAAAACACGGTAATGATACTTCTGTTCAACGTAAATGCACGTGTACGTTCCTTATCCTCATTCAAGCCATGTTTTTAATTCCAATAAACAGATGCACAAAGTTAAACCAACTATTTAAAGGAAATGCAGAAAGCATCCAGGTTTAATGTGATAGCTAAACCTTTCATATTCTCTGTTCGTTCAATAAAAATATCTAGGCTTCCTCAAAAGTATTGCTACGCAAAAAGCTATTCCTCAAATTGTGCAGCGTTTTCCTGCGACCATCACCTTTAGGTACTAGTCAACATTTTTTTACATTTACGAATCTAGGATTCAAGAACTCATTTTTCATAGACCGTAATTGCATTTACAAGGGTGTTGACGAGCTTAGACACTAGCATATTAGTATATCAGTTCAATAATGTTTGAATTTCAGTTGTAAGTAGTATATATGCGTGTGAACAAGGGGAATCTTTAGGGTGGGCCGTGGTTGGCGAAGAGAAGGGAAGGGGTTGCATCTCTGAATCATCTTACGTAGCACATTGGCCTACCTCACATCCTTGCTAGTTGGATCAGAGGTGTTCGTTGTTCAATGTTAAAATTTGTGGCTCCGCAGGTGTTGTACGAAAATGATTGCGAATGACTCCTGTTCTTGCGTTGCGCGAACTGTTTACTTCGTCTAATAACTATTAAAAGCCGAGGACCTGGAGAAGGCTATTGTTTGAAGCGCAGGGCCTCTAGATTTGTATTTTACTATTTATTTCTAAGCTTTTTTTTTCATCGCACTCGACCGAGGGGTCGTGGGAGCTACGCTTATTTCACTTCACTAATAGAGAGTCATCATGCGCACGTATCTGTGAATATGAATATCATTATTCAATCAATCAACCCTTCCATTATATATTTGACGTTGCCTGAAACAACAATTAGCTCTTAATTCAGCTACACGCAAAAATAGAAATATAAAATAAACAGTGCAGTATAGATAATCTCCAAATAAAAACACAAAACTAGCGAAAATGCATAGTCAAAAAGAAATCATGGCTCAATGGGAGGATTGGAAGACGAGACGATAATCTAGGAAAAGAATAAAAAATGAAGGGGAACAGGCATAACAATGTTGAAGGTTTCCCCCAAAACAGAAAAGGGACGATTCTGTACATTATCACAACTATCTTTAGAAAGAGCAAAGCTGAGAAAAAAAAATAACAGCGGACTGTGAAAAACATCAAAATAATGAAAGTTAGCAGGTACATATTATGGTGGATTGTGTCTTGTCAACTTACGACAATTCCGAAAATATACACTATTGATAATTTTAATAATAATAATAATAATAATAATAATAATAATAATACTAATAATAATATTAATCTAGTTATTAATATTATTATTATTATTATTATTATATTATTATTATTATTATTATTATTATTATTATTATTATTATTATTATTATTATTATTATTATTATTATTATTATTATTATTATTATTATTATGTCCTAAACCGTATGATTGTGAGGGACACTGTGGTTGAGGTGTCCGGAAACTTTGACCGTTTTTTTTTCTTTTTTATCATACATGACATCTCACCCACTCGGGCCTCTATCATTTCGCCTTTATCGATGTGTCATCGCCCGACCGACATAGAAATGTGACATTCGTGTGTGCAACCGGGTAGTCACTAAATTACCGTGGTTGACAAGCACAGACACTTGCTACATTAGAAGCCGGTGACTCTGAAACGTAACACAGTATGACTCATTGAAATAACCCTAAAGTCTAACTAAATGCACCTATTTTTAGGGCAACACACACTTGATTTCTGCCGCTAAACATAAAGTTGCGCAGTACATACTAGCCTACCAATCTATTCTGCCTATATACATCATGGTAGTCGTCTATCTCTTAGTGAATGCAGATACATTTTTTTTTTCACACTCACCATTATTGCAGACTCGTTGAGGGGCACGTAGTAATTGGCGTACTCCCCGTACGGATCGAGCAGCCAGTGAGCAGCCCACGAGTGCTGGTCGCTGGTCACCGTGGGGTTGATGTCCAACACCACTCGCAGACCCATCTCGTGGGCACGTTCGACGAACGACGCGAAGTCATCCATGTGTCCCAGGTGGGGATCGACATTGTCGAAGTCGATGATGTGCTCGTACTCGAGCGGATAGTCGAGCGCGCTGAACACCGACGTGAGCCGCAGGGCCGACGCCCCGATTCGGTGTCGGACGTAGTCGAGCCGAGAAGACAGACCCTGTGAAGAAGGGTTTCCTTATCTTGAGTGGACGAAGTCGCGAAGAGGGCAGCGGATCGTTTGAAAGAGAAAACTACTGTTGGTGACCCTACCACAACAAAGATCTACCAGTATGCCCGGGAAAAAAAATTCTGGATGAATGGCTCATGGACTAGATAAGTAACAAATTGTTCCTAATGTCAGAAATCAAGTAATGTGTGTGTGAGGAGCCTGCCCACTACGGGGTGTCCTTCTTCTACCTCCTTAAAATTTATATATTCATTGAATTACTTGAATTTGAGCAGCACCCGTAGGCATCACGAAAATGGTTGTGTTAGAGGTACAATGCAGTGTTCGCACCAAAAGAGACAGCTCGAGGAGTAAACCAATAAAACTATGCTGTAAGTTTACTACAACAAAAAGAAAACAATATAGCCACGAATAACGCTAAACATACAACAACACAGTGCAAAACGACACCTCAGATCATCATGAATTATAAATCAGGGCAGTGAATTCAATTGGAGATTGATTTCACTGTAACACATAAAGTTCATACAGCGAAAGTAATGCAGAAACAACGAACACGCCGAAACTGCCGTATACTGGAGCCTACGATTTTCCCACCTTGTTCTTTATGCATGTGTGTTCACTCACCTTTCAGCAGAGTTTGCTTCCCAGAGTTTCGTTTTATTGGGGGGAGGGGGCGGGAGTGTCCGAATGTGCCGCAAGAAAATGCAATAAACTGAAGTATGTATTAGGTGGTAGTATAGTTACACATTTGAAACATGATTAGGAGTCTCAAGGCGAACGAGAATCATAAAACAATCAAAGTTCAATTACATTCGGACACGCAGACATTCACACAAGGCCCAATAAAACATTATTTGCTAGAATTGTGAAGAGAAAATCACTTTTCAACTTCTCCCGTAGTAAACCGAACTTTAAAGTGGCTTTTATGTTATTGTTCTTTAATATATTCGGTAATGGTACGTCCCCTCTCTGTATTGGCAAAAATATTGATAAAGACATTTCTAGCGCGGAGCATTGCACTGTTTTAGCGGCCATCAGACCCTGGATATTAACACGATAGCGTTAAAAAGCTCCTTTCGCAAAAATTATGGTGTCTGTGTTGGCGTCGGTCTCAGCGTCATTGGTTGTGAGTGAAGAATCATTGTTTGATGCATGACCGAAAAATCGAGAACAATGCCACTGAAAAAAGTAAATAATAGAAAAAAACAATGGAGCAGATTGGAAACCAAACCACGGTTGTTTGGGTACAATTGGAAATTTAACTCCTGTCGTTTGCGTGGCAAGCACATGTTCTACCCCATGACCACGCTTCTGCTTGTGAAAACAACAAAAAGAACTTCGTCTGCTCAAAAATTAAGCGAAAGTAGCTTTCCTGCTTCACAAACTAACGCGATCTGTATACATGCTTCACAATGCAACATGAAATATGGCAGTAATATTGCCTGGTACAAGCGTCCCTTGCCAGCGGGCATTAGAATATGGGACTATCTTAATGTTTCCGTGGTTGAAAACCGGCACCCCACTACAGAAGGCACATACGCTACTGCGCCTATTCCCTTAAGGCCTCGTGTAGTAGGTGCATAGCAAATTCAAAAATTTTCATGCACTAAGTGCTTTAAACACGCACTAGGAACAGAATGTCGCTATCGCGTTCAGCTCCTAAAGATGAAGCATTAGGGCCCTCTAATTTTTTAGATTCTTTATCGGCTGAGTGGGAACATCCGACAGTTTTTCCAGAGTTAAACCGGCACTGTAAACCGCAACTAACCTGGAAGTCACCGAACCCGTCTCCGTCTGAGTCGACAAACGAGGCGACGAACACCTCGTACATGACCGCACCCTGCCACCACTGCCTGGGAGGGTCGCACGACGAAGGCCTCAGCAGCAGTACGCCGACGACGATGCACAGCACAGCGACCAGGCACGAGACGCAGAGCAGCAGGCAGCCGACGCGAATGGCCGGCCAATTCCAGCCGGCCGAACAGGCCGAGTCGCAGCAGTCATCCTCTTCCTCGTCCCCGAGGCTCCTTCTCTTATGGGCTCCAGCTGCTCCTCCGCTTCGACTGCTTTTTTCTACGGTCTCCAGGAGGGCCGTCGTACTGCCTCCACTGTCGACTATGCATGACTCCCCGCCGCAGGAGTCCAGCGGTGACTTGAGCGAGCTTCCGGAGTCCAGGGCCCTCGTAAGCGCCGTGTAGGCGTGGTGGTTTGCCGTGGAGAACAGGCTTCCCAGGCTGAGACCCCTCTTGGACTGGTCGTCCACCTGTTCCAGTTGAAAGAAGTTCGTGGGAGAGATGACGATGTTGTTGTTTCGGCAGGTGCCGTCGACGGAGTGGCGACCGCAGGCCTGTCGGTGGGAACCTTGGTGGTAGAGGTGGTGGTGATGGTGGTGGTGCCTACTTTGGTCCTGTCGCTTTGTGTTGGCTGAAGTCAGCGACTGACTGTTTCCGGTGATCTGGAAGATGCCGCAACCAGCACCGCTACGCTCGGCATTGCCGAGGCCACTGCGGCAGCCAGCATCTTTCTTGTAGTTGGGGTCCTCATCATCTGTTTCCATAGTTTGACAGGCTGCAAACGAAATGAAACAAATAGCGTAGTTATAATGCTTCACCTAGCTTCCGTTACAGCTGAACTAACTGGATGAACCAGTTTATAAAGTTCTCAAACAAGACCAGAAACGTACTTAATCTAACGAAAAATTATAGAAAGTGTTGCTGAAAAGGTTCGCTTTAAAGTTTCATGTTGTAGGACGTTTCATGTTTACTAAATCGTCAAACATAATTTTTTAAAATTTCTTTCTTCTTGTTTTAAGCATGCCGTCAACTATTCTGACGAAGCAACATACAATCTGCTGAGATAATATACTTCGTTATGATTAGTGTTGCAGTTTTGGCTGGTACGTGGGACACGAGAAAGCACGAATTAAAACAGTAACAAAATGGCAAATGCCTAAAGTGTGAACTGTCCTTGTTTCTTTGTCAAAGCACTTTTTCTATTCAAATTTGGAGTTGTCAGTGACACGCTGATAGATTGTACTGGCGTTCGCGAAAATAGGCATGTGCCGTTCGCCCTTACATTTTCATGAAGACGTCACTGAAGTTGACTTATTGTTCTGCATTTTTATGGAAGATTGTATAATTATACAGGTAATAACTTCACGGTCTACCAACAAACTGTAAAAATATGTTATGCCCATACTGAAATTATCAGGCGAAATTCTAAATTATAGAACAGGTCTATAGGACAACTAAAAGCACACAATAGCTTACCTGCACATAAAAAGCTCAAGCGACTCCCCCCCTTCCCTCCCTACCAACCAGTATAGAATTGACATTCACTTGCATCGCTCGCATAAAGCACTGGTCTATTATTCTTACACTGCATTAGATAGAATACCTGAACTGTTTATTCACACTATAGCTCGTGACATTGGCTGACTAGCACTAACAGAAAGAAAAGATCAGAAAGTTCTCGACAACATTAGGCCTCTAAACGTGAGTCTAAAAGTAATTAGTACAATAATCAAACCGACAGAGTGAAATAACTATACTGCAGTCAGCGAAAATTGGGGTGCTTATTTGGAAAAGGCATCGCTTCCCGAGACAAAAGATTAAGGGAAATTGAAACACGAATATTGAAAGAAGACTCAAGAAAAATGTTTTGCGTACCAGTTTTCTACTTCTGCTAATAACAGGAATTTTTGAACCATACAAACGTGTTGAGTGTCGCATCTGAGCGTATTATGCGCTAACAAAGGATTACGCATCAAAATTAATGAAGCAATGCGATAGGAGGGTTTTTAAAAGTCAGGTTTCAGAAATCAAGAATGAGGGTTGGAAAAAGGGGCGTGGGGGGAGTCAATGCAAGTCAAGCGCGACCATATAGCCCGGATTTAGAGTCGATATACCGGCGTTATCATCAGCGACCTTTCAGCATGCCCTCTTAGTCTCCTTTCTCTTCGTGAAGGAAGTGACGGCAGCTTCTGCTGGGCAATACCTAATGACCGTTCGAGGATTTCATTAATCATCGTAATGAGCAGCTAACTCCCATCAGGGCGACGCTTAGCGCTCAGAGCTCAGGGCCATCTGTTTCACGGTTGACGCGGCAAGGGGGATTAATGTGGTCGAACGCTGGAAAGTGGTGAAAAGCAGCTCCGGTGTACAATTACTAAAGAAAAGGGAAGCATGATAAAAGGAAGGGGAGGAGTGGCCAGCGAAATGAACTTTTACACCCATCGTTCATTTGCTGCCTGAGAGTAGACTGTACTATAAAAAGGTGATGTTTTTTTTTATTAGAGCAGGGCACGCGTACTGTTACTGTAGTTCGCGTTGGCTTTTCATCATCCGAGATCAAGTGATGGTAAATCTTCCTTGAATTTTCCGAAATTTGTGACAGGAACCACTGGTGCAGCTTAAAGCGAAAGTTGGTATGGTTGGCAGCGCTATGCATTGTGGTGTTTTAAATGCGAAGCATTTCTTAGCGAACTTTCGCGACTTCGAGCGTATCTATCTATCTATCTATCTATCTATCTATCTATCTATCTATCTATCTATCTATCTATCTATCTAGCCACCTACGACTTTTAGCTCTCCTGGTCGTTCCTATAATGGTATCAATACTAAACGTGGTATGGCATAACATTATAGTATGAAGAACATATTTGACTAGTCATAACATGAAAACCATGACATGTGTGTCATGAATGTCATGAGTTACATTTCATGGTCCGGCCGCTCTTGCGGTGGTTTGGATCACATGGCGTGTTGAAAAAAGTGCCGCCTTATCCACGAAATGAATGATGAGGAGTGGGCGAAGCTCTGGAGGAAAACCTGGTAAACCATGAATCTACCGTACATTTTGCCTACTCGATTTTATTACAATGCTCCCCCTAGCGTACGTCGCCGCACTAAATCGAACGATTGCCTTCCACCAATGACACGTGCCATATGTGACATCATTCCTATTTTATAACATCTCGCATCTTTCATCATCAACTACAAGTACCACCGTCTAGTTTATAACATCTTGCATCTTTTCATCATCAGCTACAGGTCCCGCCATCTAGTGAGCACTGAAAGAACTAAACGAGAGGTGGCTACATGCAGGAGACGGTGCCGCCATCTAGTGAACAATGCAAGAACTAAACAAGAGGAGGCGACATACGGGAGACGGTACCGCCATCTAGTGGACACTGCAAGAACTAAACGAGAGGTGGCTACATACAGGGGACGCACAGCCCACGCCTTAAGGAGCTTCGCCCCTAAAACGTACGGTATGGCATGATTACATGACGAACACAAGCAACAGACCCTAACATGAAAATCATGAACATGCGTGTTTAGTAGCAACATGACTACATGCCACGCTCATGATGCGCTCGTGGCCATTTTGCTAGCTCCACATATACCAAGTGTGGTGTTATGTGATGTCAATGAATGACGAAGGTATATGACTTGTGCAAACATGACAATCCTGACACGCGTGTCATGTAAGAACAGGGCAACTTACCATGCTTATAGTGTGCTCGCGTCCGTTTCGCCAGCTCCACATATACTAAATTTGGTATCACGGGACGTGAATAGATTACGAAGGTAAACGACATATCCAAACATGATAATGATGACACGGAAATCATGTACGGTATCATTTACCTCCACCTCGTAATGTTGTACTGATTTTAAGGTGACTCATGAACCTTTCTCATTCGCTTCGCATATCATCGATTCCCACTGTACGTGGGATCTGTCAATTTTTGTTTTTTATTGTGTGTCAGTGCGCTGCTCGTTAATCGTAGCTCATGCATCTTGGCAATGTGTAGTACTCTTTAAGCACCAGTATTAATAGCGTGCGTACGGCTTGTAGCCTGTGAACTGCTCGTAATCTTTAAACGTGAATGTCGTCTTCTATCTAACACCTGATATTCCTGTGTTGGGCTACACATGTGCTGATTTTTTTAATGAACACCCTGAGTGGTCGGCGACTGGTCTTATTGGTAGAACATGACTTAGCTTACAGTGAATAGGTTTGTTATTGGTTTCTTTATCAGTTTAGTGGCGAAACTAAAGAGCGAAAAGCAACCGTCAGCAGTTCGCGCAGAAGGACCTCAAAAATTGTGGTTGGCTGTGCTTTCTGCCCTGAACTTGGAGGAGCACATTAGGATGATGAACCAAGCCAGATAACTGACCGGATCCATTGGCCGTCCCAGCTAAGGAAGCAGCGCTTGCACTTTGTGTGAAGCATAGTTTAATCAAATAAAGTAGACAAAACTATTTCGCCTAATATTATCTTATAAATGATCGTTTTTATCGCTTTTTAATCCTTTGTTTGAACAAGCTCAAGAGCAACCACTTTTTTTTCGTTTCATTCAACCAGTCAAATTAACATTACTCAATAAATGAAACAATGAACACGGAAGTGCCAAGTTCCAGCGTGCTGTAGCGGTATAACGTGTCGAGCTCGAGATCTCGTTTGCGTCTAAAGGTTTAGAGCCCGACTCTTAATCTCTAATCTATTTTTCAACGTTATTCCAGCACGTACTTAGCATCCTGGAACGCCAGCGGCCGAAAGCGGCGCTACCACAGGTTCGACGCGAGTAGGTTGCTGCGCCGGGACGTCCAAGCGTGCTATTGTCTCGCTTTAATTCCCCTACCCCTTCCCCATGTATGCCGAATTGCCAATAAGGTTGTTTCACTCGCTTCAACGTTTCTTTTTTCATTTTGTCGTCATGCTCATATCTAGCCGTCATTACGGTCTTGTCGCGAATAAAACTCGCATATGGAGCTCAATTACGGCCCGACTTTTGCTATCTTTTTGGGAGGTGTACTACTACTCCCTTCTGTGGCGTCACGCTACACACTAAACCAATTCTGACCCTTAAGGGTGTAAATGAGCTTGTCGCCAGACGAACACCCTTTGCTCCCTATTGGGTGTTCAAAAAAGGGTGCTGAGAAAGGGTGCAGAGCTCAGCACCCTTAAGGAAAGGGTGCAGAGCAAAAATTTTGAAGGGTGTAATGAGTGCACCCTTTAAAAAAAGGTGCTGTGATGTCATAACACCCTTTCAAATGGGTGCTGGAAGGGTGCTCCACATCGACGTACCAGTGGGCCAAATCTAGGATTGACGCTGGAGATGGCTAAAAATGCAGATTGCTGTATACTCTGTAGACCATGCTGAGTGACAGCCCACATACAGTTTGTTAGTACTTGAACACATGTACTAAGTCGTCCATTCCACCCTGAACACGTGCACCATGCACGCAGCCGGCCCTCCACAGAGTGCCTTCCACAGGCGCTTATGAAACTAGCACTGAAACACAGTGACAGCTCTAGGTGGGGCTTTTGCATCATCGTCTTTTAAAACACAGTGTCTCTGCAGTGAAGCTACTGGTAAGTTGGCTCCAGTGTTTTGCTTTCTCTATGTGTAGGCAAATAGAGAATCCGGCACTGTTATCGAGAAGTGCTGCAATTGTGCCTTACCCTGTCCAGGTGCTGTTCCTCATGTTTTCGTTTTTGGCTGCTCTGGATAGAACAAGCTGCACTTCTAAAGAACAGTGTCGAATTTTAGATAAGCTGGCACTGTTGCAAGAGCAAAGTTAGCTTCACCACAAAGAAAGTGTGATTTGGCAAAGCCGTTGTTCTCCAGCAGTCAACAAAGTGGAGGCCCACTTACAGCTGTCTGTACGTTTGTGTACTAGTTACCAAAGTGCCCTCGAGAAGCGCTCGGCAGAGTGCCGGATGCATGGTGCAATGTTCAAGGTGGAAGTAGACAATATGTAAATATATACCTTAAAGCAAGCTATATTGAATAATTATGTGTGTTTTAATAATTATGAAATTGATCCCAGAGTGCGTATATGGCCTGTGCTACCCATTTTTGGTCCAGAATGAATGTAATCTATTCAAGGCCCCTTGCTGCACACATGCATGCACAATTTATGGATGCTTGGTCATCATACAGACATGCATGCCTGCAAATTAAAAATTCACAAGTTTCGAATACTGGTGATTATTTCAAATGCCATATACTCACTTTGAAAGACACACAGATAATATACACTAAATACAGAACCTTACCACATTGCGCTCTTTTAAATTATGTGTAGCAGACGTGAGCTTTTATGCATGTGAGAATGCAAGATATTAGGCCCCAACAAAAATTTATGACAAATAAATTAACATGATGCCAATAGTCACTATTTTATTGTACATAGCATACAACCGAAAAAGATTGACAATAGTAAACATGAGCTATGACCTTCTGCATCGATTGTAATGGTGAGATCTTTGTGAGTGAGGATCAATTTTGTTTTTTCAAATATTTTTTCTTACGAGTAGACATCTTTTTTGTGACGAGACTTCTTTTTTAACTTTTAACATTCTGACTTCCCTCCTTGCATAGTGGGTAACAAATAAATTATTTAGAACAACAAAATATAAGTTAGAGGCACCAGCAGTCCAAAGGCGCTTATTGAGGGTGTTGCCAGTGCCCACAAAATTGAAAAAGAAAATAGATAGGAGAGTAGGTGTGTGGTAAAACATGTGGGCTTATATAACATGCTTTGGTCATCATGCTAAAAGCCTTGACTACAAACTTGCTCAAGGCCTATTTACAGCTCTCCTTTTATATATGTGTGTGTGTTTCTAAACTTGTGTTTTACAAAATCACAAATATTGGCAAAGTAATGCAAGTGGTGTTGGATTAATATAATGTGATCATTCAAACACTTGCACAATCCATCTTCAGCTGCCCAGGCGACTTTGGTTCCTTTTACAAAAGTGTGGTCAGGGCGCTCCTTCTCTACAGCACATCCGCACCCGGAAGCCTAAAATAAAGACAGAAGTAATCACTAAGAGTTTCACAAGACAGACTGTCCAAGATACAATATGCGTTGTCATGCTGGAGTGTTCTTAGTTCGATGTGAGTAGAAGTCAGCATCAAAATTCGCTTTGTTTTCAACGGAAAACATGCTTGTTGGAGGTCCCCCAGGCAAAAAACTGTGTAAACAACTTGACAGTACCTGTGGGCCTACAGAGGGTAGCACGTACAACAAATTTCACATAAAAAACAAACAGCATAGTAGAAAGGAAATTTATACACAAGAAACATCTGAGCAATGATTCAGCATGATGCACACGTGAAACATGAGTTAGGTTTGAGTAAAAAAGCTATTCATCAAGTGATTGCGCACATCCGATTTGAACAAATCAAATAAGGCACTGAAGTTAATTAGGGTTTTTAAAGAATTGTAAAGTGCCAATAAGCAATATTCTAGTCTAGCTCTACAATAGTGTGTCATGTATGTAGTACTAGGATTTGCCTGTTAGGTATGCTGTAGTCATGAACATATTCAGTTTTCCTAATACCTTAAACTTATTATGTTGCAGTCCAGCTGTTCATGTTCAATAAATAATTGTCTATGGTAGCATTTAGGTTACAAAATTGATGCTAAAAATTTGGCAGACCCCACATTCTTTGGGAATCGATGTTATGCGAAACACGCATAACATGTATTTTAATTTTTTCATTGAGCGACCTTATGAAGTGGAGCTCAATATAAGTACAAATTCTTGCACACACATACGTTAAACAGCCGCATATGTTTCATTTGTTATGGGGAGATGTCACACCTTTGACAACATTAGCAGTTATTTGATGTTTCGTAACGATGCCAACAGAAACATGGATATTAGCCACACTGGAAGTGGTAGGCTGGTATGAAGCACTGGTGTTTGCGCTGGCACTCGCGACTATGGTAGCCCTCAACACTGCTACACAAATACTTCACAGGATGGTGCCTGACTACAATTGACTTTGACTCGACCTCACGGCTGCATCATAGGAGTGCACATGTAATAGTTATAAAATTTGATAGCCAGTACTGCAACGGCAGTTGATGTTACACAAACATTTGAGACTATTTGGAAAGTATAACCGAGGCCGGGCATGGCTCTGTGGTAGAATACTTAATTACCAAGCAGAATACTAGGTTTGGATTCCTGCTAGGACACTTGACTTTATTCTTTGCATTCATTTGGTCAATACTGCCTAAGTCAGCTTTTTAACATGATAGCGTTGAAGAGCTCGTGTCGCAGAAAACCCGCCGCCGGCGTCTGCCCCGTTGGTTGTGAGCGAAAAATCGTCTGTGCATCTGTGACCGAAAAATTAAGTTACCTAGTTTCTAGAAACTCAAAATTCCTACTTATGACCTAATGGAGGCGCGCTAATTGCTGCAAAACAAAACCCCCAAGTTGACTACTAGACACTCAACATTGACATCGGCCAAAAATTAACGTTAGATGTACAGCGCTATTCCATTTCCCCATTTCATGAACTACACAATGCCATGATAATTGTACCCTGGTATTTTTGGTGGGCTATATCGCACAGAAAATGCAAGGATTATGTCAAAAGAATGGCATCAAATTTTACCGGCATGTCATCGAAATAGAGACACAGGCTACTAGTCTTATTTATAATGCTAAGAGTATTTAAGGTAAAGGCATTGAAGATAGCTGGTGGCCTTTTTCACTATCTAGGTATCAATTTTTCACTATCTAGGTATCAAAATTCTGCCATGTCAGTCATAGTTTACTGACATTGCAAGCTCAAGAAAAGTGTGGCTCTGAAGGCATCAACACAGCGTTTTGCCAGATCTTTTAAGAAGGCAGTCTTTAAAATTGCTAATGTTTCCAATTTTTTTTTGCTATAAATTTCGTGCTTTGCATTCAAATGTACCTCCATCCAACTTGTTTTTTTTTGCATTAGTGCTCTCACTAACTGCTTACCTTGTCTTGTCAAGTGTTCGTTGACATAAATCGGACTACTTGATCTAAAAGGAAAGGCCACTGTAGACAGACGTAAGTTTTTTGTCTTATCAAGAACATTTCATTTGTAACATCGTTCATAATGCTCTACTATTTTTTTTCAAGCTAGGCTTGTTTGTTCCTACTCTGTCTGCAGTGTCAATATGATCACGAGTAATGGTTTTTCCATCATCGCCCAAAAATTTTGGACAGCGTCAAAAGAAAACCCTCATCTGAGACGCCTTTGACGTCGGATAGTTCAACCTTGAATACAGTCTAAATTCTTCAATTTTCATCTGAAGTTGCTTATTTTCACCTGGAAGTTTTTTGTGCCTGTTTCAAGGTGCGACAGGCTTTTCATGCAAAGCCTTTATTTCTAAAGAGAGCGCGTTGACACTGTCACCACCTTCATTCCACACTTCTTGAAGGACCAAAGTTTAGTATGAATTTTGCGCTTGAAATCCTCTGTTTACCATGACAAACAATTCACAGGAAACATTATTACTCTTGCTTGGCAGGAGTGCATGCAGCAATACTAACAGAATTAAAGCAGGAAATAAGTGTCTCACCTGTGCAAAAATGATTTTGGCAAGCACTGTGAAGACCACACACACTGCTGCCAAACTGAGGAGAATATGAAGAGCACTTCATATAAGTAGGCAGCGTCCAGTAGCTTGGTGAGGCACAGCGCATAAGCAGGTTGAACAGAGCTGATGCTTGAAACAATGGTTCAGAGTTCGCTGGTGCTTGGGCTACTTGACCTTGTCAGGAAATTTCCTTGAGCAGCCTCACTCAAATGAAATGACAGACCGTGCCGAAGAATTTCTGCACCAGTGCAAAAAAATTATTTTAGTGAGGTTTGTCTAGACTGCATGCGCTGCTTGCCGAATTGCAGTGAATGGCTAGAAACGCATGGCCAACATATATTTAGTGGCACGCAACTGAGAAATACAAAAAGGGCATGCTGCAGTATAAATACAACGAAAAACATGCTGCTGCAGAGCTTTTCATGTCGATGTCATACATGTGAATTTTCATTCACCTTTATAGCTCACTCATGCACGAAGATGAAGTTAGAACTTTTAGATGAAGACACCCCCTTTTAGCTGTATCGACTGCACGTAATTAAGAGATAAACATGCATGAGTAACGCTGCTGCCTGCAATCGATAAATTCTTTTCTTGAAGCTGACCAAATATATGCACGAGTGCATCCATAGAGGCACATTTGCATTTCTGTAGTTATGATACCCATGTGATGTGTTTCTTAAGTAAATGCCATGCAATATGCACCATATGAATATTTTATTCCGTAAAATTGCAATACCACTACATATACATGTCTGTATGCGCATATGCATCCACTGCAGATAAAGCATAAAATTAAAGCAATACTGACACATGAATTTTTTACCAAGGTAGTGGAGGGCTCCAGAAATTTCGACCACCTGGGGTTCTTTAACGTGCACACAAATCTGAGAACACAGGCCTACAGCAATTTCACCTTTATCGAAAAAGCAGCCAGCAAGGCCGGAATATTATCCTGCGACCTTGGGGTTAGAAACCGAGTACCTTAGCGACCAGACCACTCCGACAGGACTTCAATCTCTATGTTCCCCCGTGTAGGGTGATAGACCGTCTTTGCTGGTCTGGCTAACCTCCCTGCCTTTCCTTCTCTACCATTTATTCTCATGAGTTCAACGAGTAAAGCTTCCTTCAAACGGCTAACATTCGGACGTGTATAATTTGCCTGAAATTGAGTTCACTAAATGAATATTGTGTGCTGCTTCATAGTGATCATTGATCTAAATTGTTATGGTTGGCTAAAAAGGCACTACTCCTCACTTCTAATCAAACAGCACAAGCTGTCTAATGACCATAGGGGAGGAAAAGTGGAAACGCTAAGACAAAACATCAATCTTGAACCCCATGCCATCACAATGAAGCAGGCAAGCTTCTGCAATATTGACGGGCAACCAGGATCTCAGACACTGCAGATAGCTACATAACGTAATGGTTTCCCAACATGACGTAAAGGCAGCAGAATCACATACTGCCTAACCTGCTTCATTATGATAACGATGAGACAATAACGTTATTGGCCTCTGTATGCTAATAACAATTTACCTTGCATATCATGTGACATTAACATTCAATATGACGTCATGAATCTTGCATCCTACCATGTGGTCTAAGTACCAACAAGGTGGTTTTAGTGACGTTGGTGCAAGGCAGTAAACAACAATCACTTGGTGAACATTGTTTTTGATATTATTCAATTGGTCTGATGCGTACATCTTCAAAAAACGGCAGTTTAGATTTGTTCATTCTTAGATAAATACAATGTCCAAGTTTGCATGTCAGCAGCAACATATGCACGCATACTGTGATGTATAACCTTATTGTGTTTTGAGCAATAAATTAGGCATTCATACACTGCGCATATCACAGGTCACTTGTAAATCTGCAGCGAGGTCGTAAAGAATTTATGATATCAGATAAAGCATTACACTTGTATTCGAAAGTGTCATTGGAAGCTTTGGTATAACTTAGTTTTAGAATGTTTGTAGACGTATAAGTATTCGGCAAAGTGTTAACTCTAAAGCGGGCTGCAGCGCCCACAATTCTTTTACAAACCAGAAGAATGCAATGATATGTGAGCAGGGGGGAACAAGCAGTACCACCAAAATTGCACTCGAACGAGTGAACTACTGCTCAACCTAGCGCTTGCACAGCTAAGGTACGGCTATTCGGCCACTCATAGAGAAAATGTATTGACCCAGGCGTAATTGCACGCTTTGAGAACCGCACCTACAGCACGCTGTGTCAAGTTTACGCACACTTAATTAAGCTGAATATCATGGTAATTTAATATTATACGTGCCCGGTGGATGCAAACACATTTGGTCACACAGGAAAACACATCTACCTTATAGTAGTCACACACATTTAATGATCATGTAGCTGTTTAAAAGAGGACGAGTAACATATAAAACTTTCTTCATATACTTCTTTGGCACAGAAAACGAACAAGGCCGCGTAAATACCAACGCGGACACCACGTTATTCTTCTCCATTCTTCTAAATTAAATACGGAAAGATCTAATTCAACGCGAATCACCGGAATACTCCAACGCACGCGACACACAGACGACGCTTACGGCTTCCATGCGCCGTCCCCGAACGGCGTCCGACGGCATTGCAAAAATATAGTGATTCATAGCGTGAAGAGCATCGCCCGCCGACTCACAGCATCACAGCGCACATTGCTTTAACCTCCTTCCCCACAGAAAAAATTCATCCGCGCGTAACGTTCCTGAGCTTAGACTTGAGCCTAATGAAATCAGACACGGCAGCAGGCTCGCTACGTTAATAGAAACTCACTTATCGTCTACCAGCTAGAAAAACCTTAGTTCACAACGTTATTATACTATAGCGCTTTCGGTGTTAACCGCGGGAGGAGCATAACAGCCTGGATCGGGCACGCCGCGGCCTGGCCGGAGAAGCAAAAAACAAAGCGTCGACAGCAGAAACATCCACCTACCTTTTTAGTTTGGCGAGCGCTCGACGGTACAAAGCAGCTGGACCTCTCTTGAGTATAGTGCATCTTCGTAACAAGCAGCACCGACAGAACACGAAAGACAGCGCAAGCACACTTTGAACAACATGAAAAATCGACTTTAAACGCTCGGCACATGGCCGTTGCGGCCTCCGGGAAGATACCGCCATTTCTGTCCTGCTCACGCCACCGATCCGCATTTGCGCACATAACTTTTTATATGATAAGTAAATAGATTATTTCTGCTTAAATTTTAAGTAAAAAAAAGTGAAGATAGAAGATACGCTAGTGCGTATTGCATAGAATATTTTTTACCTTTGAAAATGACAAAATCACATTACGCATAATTGCGCAAAATTTGAAATGTGAAAGAGCGCGCGAAATTTGAAACGTTTGCTTGCTTGTGTATTTCTTATACCGATACCTTGTTAACATCTGTACATTGGTTGAGTGGTTAAGCTGGCTGTTAAAAACAGTGTCAAAGCGGTTGTATATTAGTACAAAGTACAGGCAGCAAGCAAAATTTGTCACATAACAATAAGCGTATTAGTTGGCAAACAATATTTTAGCTGTCTTTAGTGAATTTTCTTTAGGAAAATGTTTTAGTCAAGGCTCATTTTAACTTGCTTTGAAGAATATTTCTATGAACAAAATCAAGAAAACGTTTCTTTAATGTTATAATATTAGAACGTCAAAGTCCATAGCGCGCCGTAAAAACTGGTAACACGTGTCAACTGATACATTGTAAGGTTAACAAATATTTGTACAACACAAAAACTGTTTTATCTACCACGGTCTTGTTGGTTTGTAGTTCTTTGCATCAACAAATGTATGATTTATATATACTGTCATGGACGAAGCTTTGTTTTCAGTGTTAGGCGCAAACGAGGCTATGTGTAAGTCACAATCCTGTTGTAGCTCAACAAGCTGCGTACTCCGCCATTGGCTAGTGAGCTTGTAGCGCATGGCTTGGTCAGCGCCGGCCGTGAGGCGACGAGAAAAAGGCAGCAAGAATGCAAGAACCAGTGCGGAACTTACGTTCATCCGGGCACTATCGCTATTCAGGTATCAGTTACTGCGGTGGGGCTATTAATGAGACCATGGTGTCTAACCAGTAGACATCTAAAAACTGTTGGTTATGCTCTATGACCACGTTACTCACAAAGCTTTGTCGATGACTGTGCACCCTAATGGGTGCTCATCAGCACCCATTAGTTTTTGCACCCTTTTTGCGCCCTAGTTTCCACCCTTTTGATGTGTTCACCCTTTAGGTTCCGCTTGTAGGGTGCTGAGACGCGAATAGGGTGCTCAAAGGGTGTGCTTAGGGTGTCGGCACCCTTTTTGACACCCTTAAGGGTCAGAATCGGTTTACTGTGTACTCTTATTCGGGCAGCATTATGGTGCTCTGTTGAGGTGCAGTATTATGACCCTTTGTACGGTGTGTAGTATACTCTGCCTCAAGTAGACGTGATTTATTCTGGAAAAGAGAGTGAAACATGGGATGAGAAGATACTCCCTTAAAGACACTGCCCAGCACTTTTAGTTCTTATAGTGAGGCCAGCCAAAGGACCGGCTACAAGGCCACTGTCCATTTTGTCGTGAACGTGTGGTATCTGTTGCTGTGCAGTGACTCGCGCCGTGTGTTAGTGAAACACCCTTAGGAAACTTCATTCGCTAAACAACACTGCTGCTGTAAACGCCTTTATGTTCAAGCCAGTCTGCATAATATTTAGTTCTATTTATTACGAAGTGGTTTTAGGTATTTGAAAGCTAGTATTATAATTACTAAAACAAAAAAATTCTTCTTATGTGATAATCCTCCAGCTGTTGACGGAGAATAGCACTCTGACGGTTGTTTCTGATTTGTGCGTATACCTTTTTATTTATCATCATATCAACATTTTTAGTAACCAATGTTGACGTCATGCCCATCTACGCAATGCGGATTGTACTTCCATGCCTGAGCTATATATAGCTCAGAGAGTGAAGTGTATGCAACGGCAACAATAGGGAGCCTCCCAAGTGGCGACATCCTTTAGCCGTGCGAAAATGCAATCCAAGATTTTTCTTTCTCTTTCCGTTGAATCGAGCAACTTCCCTGTCTCCCCGATTTCAATGCACCCAACACGAGGTCCCAGTAGTGCTCATTACTAAGCCCACTTTTTGTACTAACGTTGCTGAGTCCTGCCGGAAGGTGCAGCAATACGGACTCCCCGCAGGCCACTCGCATCTCCGACACATTCTTTAGACAGAACGAGAACTACGCTTTTTCTTTTTCCTTCCTCCTTAGCATTGTGGCATTCGGTAGAAAAGACGGGTGCATTTGTACCACTCGCCGCAGTTCCCGAAGTACCGCAACCACTCTCCAAGCAGGAGCACACGCGCACACTCTTGCTGCCCCCGACCTTTCAGTATTCCTACGACGCTCAGTGGCCGCAGCAGCTCCCCAGCGACCGTACGTCTTATTTTCCCGCACTTCCCGATGGCCCTTCGAAGACGACCCACAAGCTTTTTCTTTTCTTTGCATGGCAGGGGCTGACCCCTCAGAGGCGGCTGGCGCTAATCGATCAGACTCTCTCTGGCTAGGCCTGAGGCAAGACAGAAAGAAATACCCGTAAACGAACGATGCAGAAGAAAGAGCTCCGTCTCTTGTACTACTGTCTTCCATTTTTCCTCCCCACACTCCTTCCTTATTCTCCGGGTCGGCCAAGCGTCCGCCGCATTTCAACGCCCCCCTTCCTCCCTATGGCCCTGGCTTGCTCCGAGCATGGCCTGCGCTCTCGTGTTGAGACCTCTCGGGATCCTCCCAACCTCCCCTCTCACACTCTCTGCCACCACCGTTCTTCCCTCTTTCGTCTCTTTTATTGTTTGCGATCCCTAGACGTCCTCTTCTTTGCCTCCGGCGCGCACTCTCTACATTCGGGAACCGGGCTGGGTCGTTCTGGGTGTCGTCGAGGCGTCGTCTTGGCTCCTGAGAATGTTCCTCTACACTCCCTCTCGGTCGCAGTGTAGAACGAAGGTCGCGTGCTTGTTTCAGCGCACTAAAATCATGAGTGCATGATATCGACATTGATGTGAAGTGATTATTCTGGGTTGTCTTCTGATAAATCACGAGAAATACGTCTTCATCGGGTCGGTGAGGGCACAAATAAAGAACGCTAAATTGAATTTTGTAGGATGTTCTACAATTACTATATGAACTCCGAGTATGAAAACACAGACTGCCTCAACGATATGACAATTAAAAATGTGTAGCTAGCAGCTGCGTGGCCACGAGAGGGCAATTACCACAGTAAGTACTGGTACATTAGACACAGTGTCAGCTCGGTTCCAAAAAGTGGTCGACCTTGAGCTTCGTCTTTCGGAGATGAACGCGATAGCAATATCCTGTCTTTAATGCATATTTCAACGACTTAGCGCACACTTTTGAGTGCGAAGCATTTCTTATCTATGTATCTATCTATCTATCTATCTATCTATCTATCTATCTATCTATCTATCTATCTATCTATCTGTCTATCTGTCTGTCTGTCTGTCTGTCTGTCTGTATATTTACCTATCTGTCTGTCTGTCTATTTATCTATCTGTCTATCTATTTATCTATCTGTCTATCTATCTATCTATATATTTATCTATCTATCTATCTATTTATCTATCTATCTATCTATCTATCTATCTATCTATCTAACTGAAAACAACTTTTAGCTTTCGTGGCCATTTCGATAATGGTATCAATACCAAACATAGTTCCACATATACCAAATTTGGTATCACGTGCACGAATAGACAATGAAAGTAACTGACACGTCTAAACATGATAGTCAATAAATGAAAGTCAAGTAAGGCGTAATTTACATCTACCTCGTAACGTTGTGCTAATTTTAATGACATATCAACATTCATTCGTACTCCGCATGTCATTGATTCTCACTGTATGTGGGTTCTGCCAATTTTTTCATTGCATGATTCTACTCGAGAAGCTTAAATGGTGGACTACTACATTGTAGTCGATAAGTTGAAAATGGCCTGTGTCAGTGACGCTTTCGCATAGGCTGCATTCTGTGTCTGGGGAACATACGCTTTGAACCACTAGGAAATATTCTCATGAAATCTTTTCTAACTTGATATGCTCCCACTACGTGATCTTAAGGGTGATGCTTGGGATGTAAAAACAATGCGAAAATAAGGGCAAGTACTTGTAGCTTTGTTGCGCTGTTCTTACACCCCAAGCATGAACCACCAACTAGCCCAACTTTCGCTTGTCATGTTGACTTAAGGAAATACGTGCAGTAACGCGCATGCCATTTGTAATGAAGGGCTGGTTTTAATGCACGAAGTCCTTATTAGAATCACTTGTTCTGCTACTGGATGCCAATGTACGCTTGTACCACGCAGTATTACCGCAATATTGAATGTTTTATTGCGAAACCTGTATACAGGACGCATGGGTAAGTAAAACTTGAGCAAAATCTTTACTGCCTTTCCAAGGAGACGACGTTTTTTAACTGTATTTCTGAGCATACACACGGCTCTGTGGTACAAAACCTACTTGCCTAATAAATGTCGTGATTTCAAGCCTCACTCAGATCTGGATTTTTTAAAATAATTTATTTGCATCTTCCTCGATATTTTCGGTCTCGAACAAGATGGTTATAATTGGCTCACAAACAAACATTGCTGACGCCGACGCCGGTATTTGTTCGAAACGAGCTTTTTCAAGCTCTCGTGCTAAAAACGACAAAAATCAAACGTGGTACAATCAGCGATGGCGCACATGCGTAAGAGTCTACGTGAAGGATAGCGCCTGATTTCGTGCGCGTGTCAACTTTCTCTTGTGCGATGAAGAGAACTTGTGAAATAAATAGCTAAGTCACTGCTAAAATACCCAGTTCTCTTTGTTCCTAATGCGTAACTTGTGACACCTTACGCGCCTAATGTACTCATTGTACTACTACTAATGTATACTATACATTGTAATGTAATGTATACATTGTATACTACTATAATGTACTACACAGGGAGCTTGTCTGCTCCCTGTGTGTGTGCGTGTGTGTGTGTGTGTGGGTGTGTGTGTTCCACTATAATATAACACACACACAAACAATAGTAGAACACGCACACACACATGCTAAGCGTAGTGCAAAATAACAAAAACAAAAACGCCAACCAAGGTGAAAAACACAAAAGTTGAAAAGACGTTTCGGCTCCCCACACGGGAGCCTCGTTCACAGTCTGCTAAGCGTGCGTGTATGCAAGGTTCGCCTATTCGAATAGCTTTGCCTCACGCGATTGGCGCTTTTGGAATCACACTGAAGAGAGTGCATTTCTATTTCGTCATGGTACGTTTTCCAAAGCCTGCTCTGTACAACATAAAAAACAAAATAAGTACCATAGGTTACGCTTTCCGGCTAACAAGCCGCTCGATCACAGCTTTTATCCGCGTGGCAGTTGCCAAAGAAAGTAGGCACGGTCGCTGTCCTGTTTATCGAATAACAATCATGATACGGGGTATAGATTTTATTCAATTTATAGGTCCCACGCCGTTTGTCTCTTATACTCTTTTTTTTTTCTTTTTCATGAACGTTTTACCTTGGTGATCATACTGACCTTAGAAATATATTACTGCTTAATCGTGTCATCTTTTTTACACCAGAAGTCCTTCGACACTTATTATCTTAAAGGAAATATGATTATATTTGAAACAACGCTGTCTTCAGTCATTCATCCAGCTCAATACAACTTTATTCGTATATTTTGTTGCCTCTTTCGACACAGCTGTTAAAATCTGTGTGCTGAGCTCAAAGAAATCCCCCCATGTATGCAAGTTATCTGTGAAAACCTTTTCTTAAAGAACTCCGTTTGCCTATGTTGGCACACAAACTGTAGAAGAGCTGCGAAGAAAGATTTTAATTTTTTTTTGGCAGACAAGGGAGGCATGGTTGGAGTGCTCATGATTTATTCAAATTTTGGCTCGGCTTCGTCGTCTTTTCACACCTATTCTTCAATTGAGTGTTATTGTATTCTATTTAAATTATGAAAAGAAAATCCTCCGATATTCATCGTCTTCCATCATTCATGATTTATTATGCAAGCGATCTTACTTAAGACGAAACAAGCCGCTTTTTCATTAACGAATTGGAAACTTTCGTAAATGCTAATGGATTCTTCGCATTTGATATTTTTTGTCGAATGCTTAAGTTTGCTTTAAGCGAAAGAATCAAGTGGAATTGTGTTTCGTGCTGCGTGGGAAACTCCACCATGAATTTGCATGAAAAGTTGCCATAAGAAAACCTTTTTTTTATTGTTCTTGTGCTGCAGTCATGACTTGAGAAGGGAAAGGCAGCCTTAAGGCGTGCGCATGTTCGGTAAATATTTGATGGACTTCTTGTTTGTGCAGAGAAACTGGAACGAACGGGAGCTGTTGTATATCTATACAAATTTTTTGTTGTGGCTCCAATACTCGTTCATTAACACCAAAACCATTTCGTTGAGTCGGCACACCACCCTGCGCAGCTTTCACCTCGAACATCGACTTAGGACTACACAGGAAGCCCGCGAGGCAGTGAAGAGGCAAAACGGTAATAAAAAAAGATTGTAAAAAGGGTGTATTTTTGTCCTACAACATTAATCATCATCCGGCTTGCTTGCGCTTCATTTCTTGTAAACTCGGCGCTGGCCACTTTCCTATCAAGAAAGCTGCGTCACTATGATAACGCACGTGTCGTTCGTGACATGAAAGCGTCAGGTGTGCGTTAGTAGTGCAAGGAATGTAACGCAAGAGAGATGATGAATATTGCTGTGGGATAACAAAATGACGTCCTTTTTATTTGGTCTTTTCCTGGAATGAAGGCCTTGACTTGCTCACGTGGCAGGCCGAGGCACAACCATCTAAACCGCTGGTTTCATTGAAAGTTTATTTCTCTCTCTCATCCACGGCCCAATACGTTAAAATAGTTTTCGTGATACGTTCCGAAATGTTTCGTTGACAATAAGTGACTGATCGCTATAAAAAATTGTTTATTGGTCATTTGTGATATGCACTTTTATGCGTTACACTGCATTAGCCGACGAGATTAAACGAAAAATACAAAAATACGCAATTTATCACTAGAAACAATGAGTGGTAATCACCTTCTGCACCAATGGTCAACTCTTCAGCATTCGCTCACAAAGCTGCAGTATGCTTATTTTGTTTATTTCTTTGCTGACGGTTCTATATTTTCTGTTTTGTGGAACGTTTGTTCGATGGAATGAATTATTAGTGGGAGTCACAGTAAAAGCTGATACAAAATTTACTGACTTATCATGTCTGTGCGACATGGATGTATGTGGAAGCAGCATAATTGGGGCGAAGATATACGCTTCCTAGTACTTTTTCGAAAAGCTCGCTTCAGCTACAGTCCCTGTCCAAGAAATTTTTACCACTTTGTATGTATGTATGTATGTATGTATGTATGTATGTATGTATGTATGTATGTATGTATGTATGTATGTATGTATGTATGTATGTATGTATGTATGTATGTATGTATGTATGTATGTATGTATGTATGTATGTATGTATGTATGTATGTCGGTGCTAAAACAAGATAAAGGGTGGCCTCAATTCTTTGTAGCCACAGTCGCGCGAGAACAACCAACATACCGACGAAACGAATGGGGAATGGCATCAGTTTCGGTGAAACACAGACATAATGTAGAAATGAAAATAACAAGAAACAAATCGAGAATGCACGCGGAGCTATATCAATTGCAATTTTAAACTGAAAAAAAAATAGATGGTAGAACAGCAGCACATTACTGCAATTTCCAACACGCGCGCGTGTTTCAAAGGAACTAAGTCGCTTTCTGAGTCCCAACGTTGTTTTTAAGTCTGCCTTATTATTATTCCAAGATTTTGGTGTAAAGACGTATTATTCTTTTTGCTTCACCAAATTTCAATGAACTGTCATTTATATTTACGTTGCTCACAGGTGAAATAAAAGCGAAAAAAAAAAGCAGGGCTGCTTCCACAACTATGAATCGGTAATAGACGAAAGTGGACTGGGTCGTTAGAAATGATTGATTGATTGATTGATTGATTTGTGAGGATTAGCGTCCCAAAACCACTATCTCATTATGACAGACGCCGTAGTGGAGGGCTCCAGAAATTTTTACCACCTGGTTTTCTTTACCGCGCACGCAAATCTGCTATGAGCACACGGGCCTGCAACATTGCCGCCTCCATCGGAAATGCAGCCGCCGCAGCCGGGATTCAAGCTTGCAATCTGCGGGTCAGCAGCCGAGTACCTTAGCCACTAGACCACCGCGGCAGGGCGGGTAGTTAGAAATGTACATCAGTACTCATTGTACAATGATAAATAGGGGTTTGCACATCGTCTGGCGGAGTTTGCAGCTATATCACCATCACGTGAGGACAAACGTGCGCTGATGGGTTTAGCATCTCCATCGCTACTACGGACGTCAGCTATCTAGCTCAGAACTCAGTGGTAGCTAAACTTTTTCACAAAAACCTGTACACTGCGTACGATGAATACCACACAAATATGGCAGTAACAAGTACATAATAAATTTTAGTACTCGATACGCACTTAAGAAAAGCACCGGCGATTGCGGAGAGTAAGGGCAAGCTGTGTGCTCTTCAGTAACTTGGTAATATAACGTACCCTTAGGACTGCATACAGAAAGGCTTGCGCAGAAGGGCTCGCGTCGCTGAAGGGCTGTGCACAACCCCTCAGTAACACGAAATGCAGAGCTTGCAGCTTTCACCTCAAACCGGCGAAGGTTTCCGCTACCCGCTGGCATGTTTTATTGCAACAGTGCACTCATTGAAACTGTATTTAACGAAATTCGCTGGAAATCTAGAAGCCAGCCTTCGCACTGCAGTTCAGGGCGCTTCCTAGCTAGCATTGAGCAAAGAATTTATGGCATCAAGGGGCCGAAACGCTGATACTGCCGAGGCATGTACTATATAGGCACATGTTATAGTAATGGGCCAGTATTTCACTTTATGCCTACAAGACGGCGACTTTTGTTTTTGTTTGCTAATGGTTCAATCCTGGTATTAATATTATTTTTTTCGCTGCAGAACTTATTGATATAGTGTAGCTGAGGTATTATGTACCTGAACTTCCCCACACCAAAACAGTTAGCCAGCGGAAAACAGAACCCCGCACCGAAAAAGTTGTTCTGCACGGGAGAAGATGTTTATCAAAATGGCCCATTTCAAGAGGTACATGTGTGAGCGTCGGTGGGGCGTTGGTTGAAGGGCACTACTGACTCCCATTGTCGCGAACCGAGTTATCGGGATTTCGACTATTTGGTAATTGAAATCAAGAAAAGTTGTTTTTTTTTTCTTTGTCGTCTGCGTGCATATTAGTGACGTATTTCGGTGACGGAAACACTTCCCTGAGAACTTCTCGGATCTCTGCAAGCAGCGATTTCATGTTCAAAAATTTGAATAAGGTATTTGGTCCACGTCCACCAGCGCACCATCACGTAAGAGGGGATACCCATGTTGCAATGAACAATCTTTAGAATATGCGAATACCATAAGAACATTTACAATTCAGTGATTCACAAAAGCTAGTGTACTAAGATAATGTTTATTTTCTTTGCGATTGAAGGCGACAAAACAGTTTTTCAGCTTCTTGAAGACAACAGATCATGCTATGACGACTGTGCAGTGCAAGTTTCTGTGAGCGTGCTCTCCACTTTCTCTCTCTCTCTCTACATCTTGCAGCTCTGTCTCCCTGCTATGTACATCACAATCATTCTCAATTCTACATTGTACAAGAGGTCACCTTGCAGTCTCTGACTATGGGACCTCTTTCTGTATATCATGCACATGTATTCTTCTTCATTTAGCACAATAAAACCTTCTGTTCTGCAAGCTCCATCTCCCATTTCCCCTGTGTAACGTAGCATGCCGTTCCTTCTAGACTGGTTAGCATCCTGGCCTTAACTTTCTCTCCTACTATTTCATTGCTTTTTATTTCCGATTACTCATATTTTATATAAAAATCGTGTGGTTTAGTTTTTTTTAGTGTAAATACGAAGGCACCGTGTTCAATATATTATTTGACGTTCTAAATATTTGTCTACAGGCACCTGACTATTTTTTATTATTTTTGAATTTATGCGCACATACTTCTTGTCGATAGTACGTAATGAATTAGATATATGTCGTCATGCACGCTCTTTAGCGTATGGCTTTTTGTTTCTTTGGTTTTTAAAGACAATAAGTAGAGCCGCTGCCAGCGCGTCAGAGCGTCCGCCTCTTTTATATGTGAAGCCCATGTAAAAAAAAAAAACCCTCTATTCGAAGAACTGCGCACCGAAAAAGCGTTTCCCTACCTAAGCGAATGTGCAAAGCATTAAACGTTCAGTAAATTTATTCTTGTTGTTGGCACAATCAATATCACGTTACCGCCGACGCAGACATGCAGAAAAGAAAGGGGTGCATCACGCGGGCGCTCTTTATTTAACAGAGAACGCGGGTATTGATTTATGCAACCTCAAACAAAGCTCTCTGGAAAAGGTGGTTCTCAAATGTATTGTCCTCACTAAACAATGGAATCGTTTGGAAGGGTCGGAAGTTTCTGTCCAGAAAGTTGAAGGCTCGGAAAAGTACAAAAAAATTAGAAAGGAAGGAGAACGCAGCCGAATAATATATCAAAGCGATCGTTGAAACTAACTTTGCAGAATGGGATAACGATTCTGCTTGCAGTGTCATTATGTCAGCTTAGGTAAATGGTGAACGGTAGTGCGATTTATCACTGTAACCACAATAGAACATAGCACGCTCGCTTTGTCACGTTTTGCATGGTAAAGAAAATGCGCAGTTAACAAACAACAACCCAATGAAGCAACAACAGTGGCGACATCGGCACTCCATTTATATGATCAATTGTCACACTACCATACGATCCAATAATGGTATCAGATAAGAAATGGCTCAAGATAACGAGTACCATTCTCAGTCGAGCACTTGTGAAGGGAAAGAAAAATGAAGCAGACGAAAAAGACGTAAACCGAGACATGTAGCACCTTCACATTTCTCGCATAACGACTGGGGAGTCTTTAAAACAATTTAGGTAAAATAACCATTCAAGCTATGGTGACAGCTTTTATGTCTGTCATAATCGTGAATTAGCGGTTTTAAATGACACGTTTAAACCCCACACACGTGTAAGACGGTCGATGTCTTCTACCCAGCTTCGACATCTCTATTGTGCTCGCTGTTAGCACAAAACCGTGTTGTGTAGCTTCAAGTTCACTTTATCCATCTCTTGCATACTATTCTTCTCTCTTTACTAATCCTGCCTTTTCATTATTTTCCCTTTTCTACATCCCAACTTTAGGGTAGCCAACCGAGCCGAAGCTCGGTTAACCTGCGTGCCCTTCGTGTCAATTTCTCTGTCTCTCTCTATTTGGGCTACAGCGTGCCCCACTCAACCCCCGCTTTCCCATTTAGCGAACGCTGTTTTGGTGCGACATTGAAGCATGTGTACCAATGGTTGAGCACGCGCACTGACGTGAAGTATTTTCTGTTTATCTGCACAAAATCAGCATTGCTTTGGATTCACATTATCAGAACTCTCCTGATAACCGGCATATACATACAGTAATCATTTCCTGTGAACTTGTCAAGATCACTTGTTGAAACAGGTATTCCTATTTTTTTTCTTTATAATTTGCTGTGCACTAAAACTGTTTTTTTGTTTTTGTTTTCTTTTTGCGTTAACTTACCAGCCAACACGCCTTTGCTCTGTCCTACTCAGAACTTAAGAAAGCTGTCTAATCATGGAATAAAACAGAAACACAGAAAAAAAAACTTGAGATTGGTGGCAGGGAATTCGAGTAACATTGTCCTATGCTTCCCCTCTGACTCTTTCAGGTTCACCTTCTTTTCATCTAAAATCTTCTCTAGAAACAGCTTCTTAAATTAACTTCGCGCTTGAATCCCAAGATAAGACGACGCTTCTGTTTAGTTTTCTTTTTCTTACTCTGGCTTCGTAGTGCTTCTCTCGGGAGAACACGCTCACATTTTACATTTGAGCAACTTCGCCTGAACAGAGAAGGCTCTTGTTCGCTCCCACGCCGCAAGTTTTTCGAAAGAGAGCACCACACGCAGCACTAAATTAGAGTCTGTTCTACAAAAAAAGTACCACATCTTCGACGCAAGTGATCTCGTACCAACCCTTCCACGGTATAGCGTTTCCTACAATATTTACTAGAGAGAACTAAGGCACTGCGATCATTCAGCCACTGTAGAAATCTAACCTAACCTAACCTAACGCACGTGCATCTGTCAAATCGTACATGCATCTTTCTAGTCATTGGGCTTGGGGGCTTCGAAAGCACTTGCGGCTTTGTTTTTTGTAGTGTTTTATGTCTGTTTCAGATAAAAGAATGAACCATTGTGAACTTCGTGAGCTGACTTGAGTTTGTGAGCCCAAGAATGTTAAGAAGATAAATTGAAACAGCTGAAAATGTGTCGATTATTACCTCGTGGCAAAAGCGTTCCAAACCACGCTAAGCCAGATGAAGTCGAAAGGTCGAATATTAGACAAACTTGCGTAGTACTCATCATTGCAGTACTGGCTGAAGCGGCACGCATTGCAGCTCCCAAAGAGACAAGTGTCAACATCCCCTCCAGTGTATTTATCGGAAACTCGATGTTTTGAAGCAGAAGGGTTGCACGTCCAATCTGTAAAGTGGCACAAAAGTGTGCTATATACTTGACGCACGCAGACATCGCCACATCAGCAGGGCATTTATGCGAGTTAACGCACAATTGTGACAGCCCAGAGGGTACTGTGCAGGCACCCCTCTGGACTTTGATAAACAGAGCCCTCACCGAAAAGGCGTGTGATCTAGCTTGAAAATAAAGGCACCTGCATGCTAAGCCTAAATCAATATCGCACTGGCATGAACCTTTATTACTACCCATTAGTGTTTTCGTTTTCTTTTTGTTCGTCTGAATGCCGCAAAATAATTCACAGCATATCCGCGGAGAAAACGACGATCACTTGGGCGGAGCATCTGTCTGTCTGTCTGTCTGTCTGTCTGTCTGTCTGTCTGTCTGTCTGCCTGTCTGTCTGTCTGTCTGTCTGTCTTCTGTCTGTCTGTCTGTCTGTCTGTCTGTCTGTCCGTCCGTCCATCCATCCGCCCCCCCCCCCCGCCCGTCCATCCTTCCGCTTCTATCACACTAGAGCACGCATCGAACGGACGACACTTCGCCCCACTCATCATCATTTAGTCCGTGAATATTTTGTGAATTTCTCATTATAACAGCAACATCTATCTTCTTTAATCGTCAACTACTCAATAACCACTAACGCCATCTAGTGACATTATTTACAAGGACGTATACGTACGACGTCATCTAGTGAAGAATTCATAAACTAGAGGTGGCTATATACATACTACATACTGCTTACCAACGGAGTAATGAACGACCCACACTCTAAGGAGCTTCGCCCCTAAAACAAAGAATAGGCGCATTGCATATGTCTTGACCTATGAGATACACCTAATCTGTGTTCGTTGCTCTTGGCGAGGAGAACAGAATATTATAGTACTGCGCATAACAGTTAGCGTTTACTGTGCATAGGTCCTATTCAGAAATGTGGCTTCAGTAAAAGTGATTTACCCCGCACTAAATGTAATCAGGGTCTGAGCTGCATTCGAGGAGAATATATGGTCCTTATTATGCTCCTGTTAGAGATTTCAGATACAATAGAGGCAATGCACAAAACAGTCGGCTGACTGGACGATTATCCACTGAGCGTTGGGACTTGACCGCAAGCTTGTTCTTCTGATCAGTAATATTTCAGGATCCAGAGACAGCACTTTACTCCTTATGACGCCGACTGCTACGCCAACTCTTGTGAGGGCATACTGACATCCTCGCGTGAGTCAACATTTGCAATGTGTCCGTTTCCCTTTCCCCTAGCGTTTTCTATATACGGATTGACCAATCACACGCTTTTGCGAATAGCATTCCTCGTTTTATGGAGAAAGAAAAGAAAAAGTAGGGGGCATTACGTCACACAAGATGAAGCCCACCGTGTCGGCCCGACACGTGATCGAAATGTCAGAGCTTGCGGTAGGTTTTAGTACTTTCGGTGGCGTTTCCTTTTTCAACCCCTTACGTGAGCCGGCTGGTCTGCGCTGAACAAGCACGCTTTAAGTTGAACCTACTGGGCACCACACCAAGAAATATCGGCAAGTCTCGTTGCTTGCGCGATCTTGACGACACTGCTGTCTTTTAAACGGGTTAACTTGCCGATGATGGCTGCATGATGTCATGCTCCCCTTTCTTTTAGGAGCGAAGCTCCTTAAGGCGTGGGCTGAGCGTCCCATCGTAATCTTATGTAGCCACCTCACGTTAGTTCTTCAACCGGTCGTCGAGAGCGGTACTTGTACGCATAACTAAATGCATATACGCTGAAAAATGCAATCGGTACGATACCAGAGGACGTTACTTTTAGTATGATAAATAATAAAAATCACATCATATTCATGGAGTGAATGATGAGTGGGTCGAAGCGTCCGTCATTCCGGCCGTGCTTCCGGCAGTCCATTCGTTCTTGCTTCTGTCCTCTTATGCGTCCATCTATACGTCCGTCCGTCCATGCATCCGTCCCTGCATCCACCCGTCCATGCGTTCATCAATTCATCGCTCCATTCATTCATGCATCCGTCTATGCATCCGTTCATTCATGCATCCGTCTATGCGTCCGTTCATCCGTCCGTCCTTCCGTGCGTCCGTCCCTGCGTTCATCCATGCGTCCGTCCGTCCGTGTGTTGAACAGACAGACAGACAGACGATGGACGGGCGCGGCCAGCAGGAGATTCACGGTTTGCCAATAAAAAGTATGATACGCGCAAGGCGGCGGTTGCTCGCGCTTGAAGACGGAACCCCAATGTGCGAGCATGCGAAAAAATAGGACTGATGTCACATGAAGACGTTGGCAATCACGTGTTCATCGGCGGCGCCGTAGGCTAGGGGGAGCGGTGTAGTAAAATAAAAGATGTCTTGGCGCGCGTGCGTTCAGAAGGTCGGCGAATAGACAAGGCTGCAGAGCGGCGCGCGCGCAAGGTAGTGGCGGTTCGCGCGTGAAGACGTAACCCCGATCTTCGAGCGCGCGAGGCAGAAGCGTGCCGTGAAGCTGCGCGGCGGCGCCGACAATAGAGAGTTTTAGTACCGCGGAATGATGCTACGTACGCATCACGCAAGCGCCTTGCGTTACGTGGCGTCGCTTGCCACTAATCGGCTTTTAGTACGCCGTAGTACCCGCGTACGTAACGAGCGTGAAGCGTGTTGCGCCATCTGGTGTATCAAAATAGAAGCACGTGTTGTTGACAGCCAATGTGAGCCAATCCAAGTGTTATAGCCAGATTATGGTCATATTTTAAGCCACAGAGCCGGTCGGTGCTTGCCTTCGATGCCGCCATTTTGCAAAACGAAGTCTCGCGCTGTCGCGAACTTGTTCGAGAGCGGCGCGATCACCTCCTACGTACGCACGCACGCATCTCATGCGTGCGTACGTAGCGGCTGCGTATACGTAATGCGATACGTTCGCGTTGCGGTCTGCGCATGCGCACTACGCAGAACGTGGCGTCCTTACGTACGCAACGCCGCCACGTACGCAGCGTACGCAGTACTAAAACTCTCTAATGTCCCGGCGTACGACAACGGGAGGCCGAAGCGGGCGGCAGCAGCGTGCGGACCCAGCTTCGCTCCACTCTCCATCATTCACCCCATGGATATGCTGTAATGGTTTTTCTCTGTGCCTTCTCCATCTCTCCCTTTTTGTATACCTCTGTTTCTATCTCTGCTTTCATCAGTCCTTGAAAACGTTATGTAGCTATATGCAGTGTCTGTCATTGGGGTGAAAGGTCCTTTGTGAGTCATGCAAATGTGACCTTAAGATATTCAGTGATGTGACGGCATGTAAACAGAAGGTCACATGACCATTCTCTCGTAATCACCCCCTTAACGTGCGTGGAACCAAAATTAGTATGGCATGGTGAGATGGTTTGAAGAATATAACGTGCTGGTGATGACTATTGTCACAACCTCGCTGCGTACGTCGTCAAACACTTTCCACCAAACAAAGGCACGTACCCATGGGCAGGTATGTGCCAGTTATATGTAGGTATGCGCCACAGGTGATAGACAGTTTATACCTATCCAGGAACGGCGAAAACAGACAGTGGTAAAATATGCGTGAGAGCATTGAGAAAAACTGATATCGACTACATTGACCCGACGAACATGAGGGTCCCAGCAGGAATCAAACTCAAGCATTCTGCGTGGCAGCCAAGTATGCTACCAAAGAGCCACGCCGGGTCTCTCTATTGATTTGGCAAAAACACTATGGAAGTGCAATATTGGTGAAACGTCAATTGTGATAGCAATGCTCACTTTCCGATTGTATGAATATTACATATGTACTCCTGCAATACAGCCATCTTTTCAAGTTAACTTCGATTGTAGACAAGTGCCATCCACTGAGGTTAACGTATGTAGCTGTGTCCGTCGCTACCATTCACGTGAGCACAAGTGGTACACGTCAGCTTACCACTTCTCGTGTTCCAAATACTGATGTTGCTGCTGGCACCGCTGCGCAACTGAAAAACACTGGTTATATGAAACATGTGTGACAGTGAACATATGTCTGTGCTTACCAAAGTTTTACATATATTCATCGTCATTTCTTCACGCATCGCTAAATAATAAAACTTACACCTTGCCGCCACATGCTTCGCATAACGTCAATACCAAATTGACGTGGGACCTGTCGCTGTTTTTATTAGTTATTTTCCTAAAGTTATCGATATATTGAAAAATAAACTCAATAGTGTTAGTGAATTGTCACTGTTAAATTTTTTGTAGTATTATGATAATAACACGGTTTGTTTGCTGCTTTGCTTCAACCTCGTGAACTATGTATTTGTTTAGGAAAACTTACTCCACTATTTCAATAGTGTTGTATAAGGCTCAAGTTTTTTTTTATAAACTAATCAGTGAATAAAGTACACTGTAAAATAGTCTCACCAAGTACCTCTCGCTTTTGAATTGTCTGCTCTAGCTAAAACTGGTGCGAATCGAGCGCGCCTAGTCCACGAAATGCTCGAAGTGCAAAATGCTTTCATTGTTCCCGCAGTTGGCACGCGTGAGGTATTGGTGCGGCATGCTCTGTAAGCAAAATGGGCCAAAACACCATTCTCATCCCATAGTATAGAACGCCATCGCTGGCCGTGCATTCACTGAAACGTAGTGTATAGAGAAACGCTGCTAGGCGGGGAAAACACTAGGAAAAGTTGTGCGAGCACGAAATGGTCATGGCGACCTCCATATGAGAAAGTGAAAACGAGTCTAACTTAATTAGAGAACCATGCGACCCCCGCGTGCGATGCTCTCTAAAAAAGAAAAAAACTTCTGACTGGAAGTTCACACAAGTGTAGGCGGAGGGCTCGCTCTGCCCCCCGCGAGAACGGCGAAACGCCGATGCGCCGTTTTATAATTGTGCACCGGGCTCTGACGCACACACCCCCTGCTCCTGGGCGCGTTGTTCGAGACGAATAGTGCGCTGGTTACCGAAAAAAAAAAGAGGAGGCCCGTACACGGAGTGAGAGGGAAATGTGGTGGGTTTAGGGGGGCGAGGTTGTTTTCAAACTAACATCGTTTCGGGAGTCCAGCGGAAAAGGAATGTGTGTTCGCTTATTTGTTTGTAACTGGAGGGGTAGCAAATGAGATGGGCAAGAGTTGGAGGGTTCTCTAGTCTTGACGAGTTGGCGATGCCCCGTTCGTTTGAGCCTTGCGCCGCATGAAGAACCTTTTTGCGTATACTCGGCCTGCAACATGCTTTTCGAGTAAGCTTAGTTTAGGTGGATGATGTGGAAGTGGCTGGCGTTTTGGTCGACAAGGCGACATAGTTGTGAGCTGCCCTCTTAGCAGAACGGGGGAAATCAACGACGGAATTTAGGTTTGGCAGTGAGCGAAATTATTGATCTACTTTCCAAAAAGAAGACACGAGAGAATCAATCTGCCGGTGCGCTTTCACTGTGCACCAGTTACTTCAAATAGAGGCAATTAAGGATTCTTTCAGTACTCGAATAATTTCGATCATTTTGAAATTTACGTTTCCGAGAATCGCAGTTTGATCAAAAAGACTTTGAAGTGTTAATTGCGATACTGGCTCTCTCACACCGCAACGTCGGATACTGACTCAACCTTTTTTAGCAACGATGAATTATGATGACCTCGTCTCTTTGAAGATGCTGCCAATTGCCAAAGACAAACTGCACGATCATTGTGCTGTGTGCGTTCAGTATCACCAAGCCCGGTGAATTGTGATCTCTTGGTGTGAAACGTGCGAAAGAGCACTCTGGCAAGCTTGCAGTTTGACTCTTCATTTCTTCTTTTAAATGAGGCAAGCGACAACGCTGATACAGCAAGAATTATGGTGAGCTTTACATTGATAAAGTTTCTTCATGATAATACGCATAGAAGTTTACAAATTCGTATACTAAAGAAAACAAAAATTTAGGCAATGATTCAGTATACACTGAAGCTTCGTATGTGCTTTCGGTCATGTGCGTTATACGTGCGTAACATTCACAACCATATATACGACAGTGAAAAATTGTTGAAGGAGTTGATTGTCAATACTACAAGAACAATTTATGGGCTCTCTGTTGCGCTTGACAAATCGTCGAACTGAAATTGTCGCAAAAAGCAAGGTTGAGCCATTGTAAGCCTGTCTTGTTCATGACACATTGAGAGTATCGACTTTCACTTTTCTAAGATTTCTCCTAACAGCAGACCCAACTATCCCGAAACATTTGCTGTGTATGGGTATGTGCATTCAAAGAATTTAAGCAATGTTAACTATTGTCTTGTATGGGCTGGTAATTAAGCAATGTACATATATTTATTTTATTTGGTGCATTAGAATACCAGAGCTATGCTGGAGGACTCGCACAGAAAAAAAAATATATTTAAAGAACAGGTTGGTTCCACAATTATAATGGGCCCTTAGTCCACCTTCTATATTTCTTAGCATCTCAAGTGAACGCGCCCACCATATTAAAATGTCACCGCGATCTACAGTGGCAAAATTGGCAGCGCTACGTATCGTGGGGTGAGGGGGGGGGGGGTTACGCCACAAAATGGAATAAGTAAAGCAGTCGCGTGGTTCTGTCTACACCTTTCGGTATCCCCGTATTGCATCATGCCTTCTGCTCTTCCTCTTCGTATGACGGAAATAACTGGGGAGGGAGGAAGGACGAGTCAACGAATAGACCGTATATAATGAAAAGCGAAACAAGTTTCGATAATGAAATTCGTGTAGCTCTGTTGTCATGGCGGCATTTCAAAAAATCTTCGCGGCAACGTGTCTGTAGTGCACTTACGCACAAGTGCAACAGAACTCTGTTTCAGTCATTCGCTGAATTCGATATCCATTTATAGGTCGCTAATTACTTTTTGATATAAATCATATTCAGAACACATGACAATGATCACATATTGATTCGATTACGTCTTTATGAAACACTTCAATATGCGGGGCAACAAAGAGCTGAGGAAATGCTTAGTAACGAAAGCAATGTGGGACGCAAAGCGTGGCTAGCAGAAAACTGAAAATCAGAAACTTTCGTAAGAAGTACTGCAAACTTGCCTTCCACAGCTACCCATACACGCAAGCAAACTGAATGGTGCAGCATTCACGATTACAAAAAATTTGGAGCATTACAAAATTTGAGAAACAAATTAGGAGCCAACACAGATTTGTGCCGAAGAGATTCGTCGACGCAATCGAAATACCCTCATCTCTGGTTATGGTGCACTTTTGAGCGGATGATTTCGTGTTATATTGTGACAGGTTTGAATTAGGCTCGTTATAGTTTAAGCCTTAACGCAATCGAAAGTTCCGAACACTCGGCGGCTGGCGTTCTTCGTCGCGCATGAATGCATTTTCACTGCCGTAAAACGGTTCCTATCTTTCCCTCATTATTGGTTAATCTGATTTGAGCATACTAGGAAAACGAGTCTCGCTAATGCAGATGTAAAGAATGGAATCAGTAATAAAACAGCATTAATTGAATTGCTCATTCCGCACGGCACAAAGCGAAAGCGAGTGATCCCCACTGTCTCCTGGATTGAACAGCATTCACAGTTTAGAGACGAAAAAAACCTCCTGTTAGATGCTAGGAAGAAGTGTGACTCGTCCGGTTTGTAGGATTCGAAGGTATCTTTCGTTCCTTACTTTCATTTTCGAAGTTTTGATCGTTTTTTTAATTCGTTTATCTGTGTCAGCTACGTCAAGTGCTATCCGTCACGTAGATGGGGTGGTATCTCTTTCTAGACATCAGCAGTCTGTCCGACGCTCATGCCTGGCCTCTCAACCACGCCTTTTTCGTGTCCAAACAAGGGCTTTCTGTTCTCCTCGGTACCAGATCGTCTGCGGGATGTCGAGATGGAGTCGTAGCGCGTTTGTTTCTCTGCATGGAGGCCCGACGCTGTGCACTATCTTATTTTCTAATACTGTGTTGGCATTCTCGAAGGGCCCGGATGTCCTATTCGAAAATCATTGAGAACGCTAGAACTTCGCCATCTTAATCAAAACACTGGCTTTTCTTTTGAGTAGAACACTAAGCATTATCATAAAGAAAGTATCCCTTCGCACCTGCAAACTGGTGCTTTGGAACTATCTCAGAATATCCACTGCAAGCACAGTTTTTCAATGACCACAGCAACCTAATTCTTTCTTTTTCAAATTTGCACGAAACTGGCCATGCGTCCGAAAGGCAACGCGTGAACATGCGCAGCTGGCCTCTTGTTAAGGCGACAGAGTTAACGAGCCTCGTCTCGCAAAAATTTTGCCATCAGCACCAGTGTCGGAGTTGTTGGATGTGAGCGAAAAGCTATCATCTGGTCCGTGACCGAAAAATCGAGAAGTTCGCAAATAAAATAACTAATACACTACCGGTTCCAACAGAGGATCGAACCGAATCCATCTGCAAGGGTAACAGGTGTTCTACCACACAGTCACAAAGTTTGTTTGAAGTGCTCTGAAAAAAAAAACACTACGTAAATATCGCATAGCGAAGGAGCCACCTTAATACATTATATATTGCAATCACAGAGGCTTAGAATGGTGGCAGACATCAGAACGTGAGTTGCGCAACGAGGGTATGCGATGATGGCCCACCAATTACAAAGCGCTTAGACATATTCATTCATAAGCAACACCGTAACCTCCCCAGAAAGTGAACAGAAAGTGAACAGTTTTTAAGTTCGCGCGAGGTGGTAACTTCTCTGACCCGCAAAATAAATAATAATGGCACAATGGGCACATAACAACACTGCTTACAAGAGGCACTAGATAATACTTTGAAACAAACAATGTTAGACGAACAGACGTTCGTCACCTTACAGCATAATTGAGGCTTGCACCGAGCACTGAATCCCGCTAGAAATCAAGAAGGCGTGACCAACAAGGGCCAATCATGCTATCGCAATCTGCTCTTGGAGGCGAAGCTCAAGCATCCTTCAATTTTTCGATCATACAGTATATTTTCATTTTTGAAGATAAAAATTGCAAAATATTCTGGACGTTATCTGTTTTCTTTGATTTACATTCACACTGACGTCTACTGGAGAATTGTAAATTGTGAGGAAAATACTCAAAGATTTTATGTCATATAATTTTATGCCTCAGAATGTCAATGTGTAAAACTTCCTATAAGCGCGTGCAGTGAAATAGAGGCCGTGTTGAAAGGGTTTACAATTTTTTTACCTAGCATTGTTTGAACTCTATTCTTACGTCAGTTAGATTAATGGTTTCTTCGAATTCAGCAAAGCACTCAGCAACCAAACATAATCGCACAACTCCTCAAAAAATTTTATATTTTTGCTGCTTCTTCAATGCTTTTTGTTTCTTAGTTCAGCACGGCCTGCGCAATATTTTGTTTCCTCATTCGGCCTTGTGCTTTTCAAACGGTGTCGGCTTACTTCCTCTCACTCGCGCACTTCCATTTATTCAAATATGAGCTCGAGAAGGAGCGATTTTTTTTATGGATTTGCTGCTTCAACAGTTACGTTTGTTCTCTTGTTGCGTTGCGTCGGAAATGGATGGTCTATGCCACTAAAAAACTTCGGTAACGTTCAATCGCTTTTCTTCCTTATTTGTTGTTTTAGTCTTTTCCGTTTCTGTATACAGCTTGCGTTTGCAAGAGGAAGCAAAAAAATCGCAGCATATCGACGTGAAAATGATGAGGAGTGGGGTGAAGCTTCTCTCCGTCCCTTCGGCAGAGCGTCCATCTGTCCGTCCGTTTTTGCTTTGAAGGATTCTGCACAGGCACTTACGCAGAGCGGAACGTGCTATCGCATGCCAGCGCGTGCCAGCACTTTTTGGCCACAGCGTCTTACCCAGCCCCTTACACAACTACTTCGCAAGTACAGTAAAGCTGGCCACGCACATAGGACTGAGCTCAACGATAAGCTGCTTCGTATTTGAAAGTTTCAACAGAAGACTAGTCTATAGATTACGGCTCTTGTTAAACACCGGGGTAACATGCTTCCACACCGTTCGTTAGGTATCTATACACCGTGCATAGGAGATGACTTTCTCAGTTTCATTGCTTCTCTTTCGTAACACATTCGTACATCTTTATACGTTCAAAATAACACTACGCCAACCAACGTCGCTTAGAGCGAAGAAATTTTCTCCAGTTGAAGTGGGAATTCGCAAATACGATCACAGTTTGAGAAGTTTCTCTACACTCCCCAGAGGTTTCGGCAGGGAGGGATATCCCTATCATACTATGTCAACGAAAGGAGGTCCACTGAACAACTTTCACGCTCAGCAAACAGGAAACGGTGGAGCGTGAACTACGAGAACACTTTCACGTAGGGCCTCCTGTCTCACATCATTTCCGCACGGCGAGCTCACTGCGTGCCCTTAGGGATGATTCAATCGATTCGAAGGCGTTATCAAAAAACGAAGCAAGATTGCGAAGCGATGCACGCACGCAGGATGTAGCCATGGCGGATTCGAAATGGTGTGTCTTTTTGTGTTTTTCGTTTCTTCTTCAAGTACAAGAAGACGTATTGTTCTTCAAGACACGTCAGAAACAAGGGGTTCGGAAAAGCGCAAAGGAGCAGTGTGCCGAGAAAGCCGTCCTCGAAGAACCGGCCGGCGAGGCTTGATCGCCGAAGGCAGGATAGGAAAATGCAATCTAAACAATACCTCCAGTGGTATACTTGATGCTTTTGGTTCTGCACTGAATCAACCAGCTACGAGATCTCACTTTAGGGTCAGTCTTTCTTTTATACGGAGCCCGTCTGCAGTGACATTGATGCAAGTGTTTCTCTTCAAGTTCCAGAATGAAACATGTTGCATAGTTGGCACAGTCATTTGTTTGAAAAGTTGAAAAGGAAACACCTACATAAACTTGTTTATTTAGCTGTGGACAAATTACGATAAATTTTTGATGTTGGAGAAGTGCGTAGAGACTTTTATTTCATTGCATGAAACTTTCTTAGGTATCACTACTCTTCAAAGAGAAAAAAGTACAAGCATTTCTGAATAAGTTCGTATACGTCTCAAGCAAGGGCTCACGAAGAGTCAAAGGCCTTGTTTTCCATAGAGTGCGCAAGTGCGCATCGTCACAACTTTAGTAGCTGGCGCCTTTATTACGACGTGTACATTTGAAAGATAGGTGCTCCTAAACAATACTATAGCATCGTGTAATGTTAAGAACACCCCTTGCCCTCCCCACCGTTTCCCTCTCCACCTATTCAAGGAACTGGCTTTTGCACTGCCTCTTTTATTTTTCTGCACAAACTTTGTTCGGCATGCCTGGAACCGCACAAGGACTGTCCACATCACAACCCGCAGTAGAACTTATTTTTCCGTAAAAGCCTTTGGCCCGTCTCTGGCAGAATTCTCAATAAAACAGCTTTTTAAATTTCACAAAAATCGTATTCACAAAATGTGGAAGAAAAACTTCACTGAGGAATATTGTCTAGGTCTCTTAATTAAGCTTGAGAAGCCCTTTGTCATCCACACTCTTCTGTTTTATTATTTTTTTACAACCATTCTTCCCCTTCCCAAGCACCGGGAAGCAAACCGGAGTCTCCATCTGGTTAACCTTCCTGTCTTTCCTCCGGACCTACAAAGAGATATGCATAGATCATTATCTCTCATGAAGAGTTCTGCCCCTGCCAGATTCCTCGCTGGGCAGGGCCTGAGCTGTCACTCTCATACTGGATCAAACAAGTACCAACTCGAGCCGGCGACAACACCTAATATACGGCAACCAGTTGTAAAGCTCGGGCAGCCCCTTATGTGCTAGTTATGCGGACTTCGAGCATGTCCTGTGGGGCTACGATCCTCGCGGTTTCTTTTACACCAAGACCGAATGAAGAACACTAAGGTTCAGGATCTGACCTCTCGAACCTTGGCCCTCCGGAAAGCCCTTGCGAGGGCGGTCATTTTTAACCTGACCATTTCCGAGTGGGCTTAGCCCACGTGACGTCGAGTTAACTCGGGCCTATTGTGGACTAAGTAGAGTTGCGTCACTCACTCAGTCATCGTAATTGCACAAAAGTTAAATGAATAATGTTATCAAACAAAGGAACGCTGCCAAATTTTCTTACGAGCATTAAAACAACCGTAAACGGTAATACTTGCGCAAAATTTTATTATATAATAATGAATAAGGTTGTGTCACACCTGTCTGCAAAAAACAAAAAAGCTAACGGGAAGAAAGAACAGGAACCCACACGGTGCAAAAAAGTTCAGATCTTCCACTTATGAAAAAAAATTACTGCCAGTTCATCTCAGCCGAACGTGGTATTCACGAAAAAGAATTTTCGCAAATGGATTCCGTTGAGTTCAAGTTCTTTATTTTTTTCGAGAAGTATCTCGACGCGAACCGTTTTGTCGAATCGATTGTGCTCCAAAACTTCACTGCGATATGGCCTCCACCAAGACAATAGCTGAAAAGAACAGACAAGTAGCCAGTATTGTTTTATTGTTTTTGATTTAAAGAGAAACGCAAGCGTCAACTGACATCAACAAACAAAAGCATCACTGCTTTCTTTTCGTGCCAGTATAACACTCTGCAAACCGTGTCAACTACCGCGCAATGTACAAGCGACATTTTTTGCCCTCACGACGTGAAACCGAACGTTGCACGACCGCCAAACACCCGTCTCGCTCGGGCGTTGATTTGTTATCGAATTGGCAACGGGGGGCCACTTTGCGGCCGTTCCGCCGTTTTTCTTCTTTTGACAGCCGTGTTCACGACGTTCATGGCTTCGTTCTTTTGACGGCGGTAAGAACGCCTCTCTATTGCTTTTCATGTTTTGTAAGTGCGCTTCAGTGACGCCCGCAGGGGCTCCAACTCACAGAACAAACATGCTACGATACTTTACCGACACAAGCAAAATATCAAAACAAAATAATGAATGAGATAAACAATGAAGGATGGCTTCTTTTTTTTTTCTTCTTTTCTAAACGCGGGACTCTCCAGTAAAAGCGGTGAGGCTGGGCCTCCCCGTCCCTACGTGGGAGCGGCCCGCAATCTTACCCATATAAAACGGGGGTGGAATCCTTCAGGACACCTAAAAAGTTTTTTATCCATCCATCCATCCAAAAATTTTCGTGACCCGCTATACTGCCGATGCATTTTGAAAGATTAGCCAATCCGCCAGCCGTCTTATTCACTAAGCCTTAACGAATAAAAAAGCGCGAAGAAATAATTCTTATGTTTAATGCTTCTCCATGGCCTATATGTTGGCCGTAGCGAGAGAACTCGCGTGTGCGTCATTCCCATTGAAATATGATATCGAGATAACGTTCTGCAGAACGCAACAGAACGTTTCATGGTACGAATCTATTCAGTTGCGATATTAGTAAACAGGTAATTGAATGGCCACTGTCAGCAAACCGTCTTTGCGAATATAGCTCTGAAGTTTATAAAAACAACTTTTCACTGAAGTTCTACTTCAAACTTTTTTCTCACACTTGTAAAAGAGTGTTTTACAACTGCGAAGCCAACAATTAATATAGAAAATATATGCACAAAAAGTGAAGGGAAATCGCCGGAGATACCACGATCATGACCCAAAGTAGCAGGCGTATACAACGTTCTGGCGCGAAAACTTCGAGCCTGATACTTGTACCTGGAAAAAACGTGCAACCTGCAGCAAGAAAAAGTAGCCCTTGTTGAAGCTAAAGTTGATTTTGGTGAATGTCGCTGAATTCTAGCATTCGAAAAAAGAAACTTAAATAAATCCACGCCCCAAATTTTTTTTTAGTTAAATGAAAACGTTAGAACTCCACAATCAATCAGGCCAAATAAAGGGGAAGTTCTGCTGTTATCAGTTGTTTGTTAATGTTTACTAATTTTGCGTTCAAAGACATTATATATAGGAGCGCGAAAACAACAACCCGCGCCTATGGTGATTAAACCAACAACCCCAACAACCCTCGCACAACGCGTTAGATGCTTCACCAACTGAGCTACCCCTACATGTTGTGCGTCCAGGAAGAGCCAGCCAACCTCGCTTTTCTTGCTAGTTAAAAAAAGATATTGTATCGCCCTTTCTCAAGTTCATATGTTATCGAAGCAACCTTCAACTCTTGGCAAGGTTCCATGCAGGAATAATTGAATTAGGTTTTTCATACAATTTGCCTTTAGGTCTAAATAGGACACACAGTTATTATGCCTATATTTGTATTACATACTCCGGCAGCGTTATATCGCAGTCCTTCATATCACGCCGTTGTATAACCGACTTTACTAACTTCACTTCATGAGATAACTTCTCTTCACACAACCGATCTTATGAGCAGTCTGAGTTAGCTTTCACTGAATCCCGACCCGTATCAAGATTTTTATTTGCAGCGAGATTGCTGCAACGAGGACGTAGCTTATATTAAAACAGTGCTCTGTGTTCCGCAAAAAGGCCTCATAAACCACGTCCTTGGGTTATAATTTTTATCACTCCATTGATTCAGTAATAGAGAAACGCGTAAGGAGTGTCTGCGTTGATAGTGCCTATATACTTGATTTACGTTTGCTTTTTCTTGCTTGTCTCTGTACACCAAAATCTATTTTACCAGTAATTCCCGTAATCTCGAGCAACCAAGAACTCTTTATAGCACGGCCTCCCTCCTTACGAGCATGGTGCTTTCCGAAATGCTATGCGAAATGTGAGCCAATTTCTCCCTTATGAACTTTATTGCAGCCCTCTAAGATTAGCACCAGCCAGAAAGATCTTGAGGTTACTCTGGACACTGATGTAGGCAATTTGCATAAATGATCTAGAATACACTGCATCGCATCGAGAAAGTATTCTTCCGCGTTTATTTTTGTCTTTTGCGCCTGCTGCATAAGTAAATCAATGATTGAATACGCCTTATTCGTACTTGTTTGGCAGGATGAAGATGTTTATACGCGCAACCAGGAGTAACTATTTGTTTGTTTATTTATTTATTTACTTACTTATTTTTTTTATTTATCTCTAAATTGTGTGGGCAATGAGTGAAACTTTTTTATTTTGGTCCACTATCAGCCAAACACTTTTTTTTATTCTGAAAGTGTTCAATGTGTCAAAAAATTCAATTACAAAATTGATAGTTTCGTTTAAACTGAAATTTTTTTTGCATATATATCACATCGAATCATGAGTTTGCTTAAAATAAGAGTGAAATAACTATGAGGTTATTTATTGAGTATTATTTTAGTAGGCCCTTTCAGATAGGAAATGGTATTTTTGTGAGCAGATGGGTTTGTTGCGCCGTCTGGTGAAGCCTATTCAACCTTTGGACTTTTTTTCAACGTGGCCTATTCAATCCAATTGGACAGCAGGACAAAACTTCAGGTATAGGCCGTTTTTCGCAGCTAGTTTGTCTATGCAAAACAAGATGGCGCCAGTACACCAAAGCGCCACGGCCGTCTCCTCGGCGGCGCGTCCTCGGTGTGGCGTGTGGCGGACGTTATCCTGAAGCCTACGGCGAGAAGTGGTGGTGGTAGATATTCTTGAATGAGGAAAAAGGCACCTAATTTCTGTCAGCCGTAAGGCGACACGGGGCAGCGCCTAAGAGCAAAAAGAGGAGAAACGGGCGGTGCGGACTATCCGCTGCGCCCGCTTTGCTGACCTTCAAACTCGCAGCGGTGGCGGCGATCAGCCGGCCATCGGTGACGGTGAAAAAATGAAAAGAGGAAGGCCATTAGATCATGTGTTTGAACGTTGCAGCACCCGTTCGCCACTGAAGAAAAGCACCTGTAACTCAAAGAACACACAAGCACAAACGAACGCCGACTAGCGGTTGATACTTCTAGACACCTACTAGAAAGAATAAAAATAATGGTGTCCTCGAGAACTTTTTTATTTATCTATCCTTCAATTTTCGGTTGACTCTGTATTTTTGTAGCATTTCAATATATTTCTAATAAAGTTTAGACATGTGGTTTTTATCAACAAATGCTAACTTCTTTTTTTCGGGAAATGCAATGCGAAATAGACGCTTTCAGTTGGGAAACCATCATAATTTTTTCCAAGCGCATTCCATGCTTTTTTTAAGAAGGACGAATGTAATGACCTACAGAATCACCATCGTAGTGAACGTTCTACATAGGTATGACATTTTAAGCCAACAACCAAATAAGCGCAAATGAGAGCCTCCTTGAGGCATTTGTCAGACGTAAGCTGTTCAGGAAAGAGCCTTCTTGGAGCCAGAAACCTTGGCAAATCTATTCAGTAAACCTCGCAGGAAATGTAAACATGCATATCGAACAATGCTGCACTTCGAGTGCACTTTGATAATCCGCTTTAGGCGCAGGCATTCACAAATGGTCGCACAACTTCCACTGTGTGTGTACAGTTATGTGGCTATTATTATTTACTCGCTGGCTATTAGATACTATACCAATGACGATGCTATGTAAGCTCAATGTTCGAGACTTACTTTTTGTAAGTAAAGTGTTCGGAAACAGGTGTGAATGCTCGAAAAAAAGGTGTGAATTTATTAAAACATGCTCTAAAAGAGGTGTGAATTCATTAAATGATAAGCAAAGTGTGTGATTCTAGGACGCGGTCTGTACACTTGGCGTACAAGGACCTTTTATAAAACAGCTAAAGCCTTCTATGAAGCAATATGTTTTACAACGGTTGCAGTGTGTTTTCTGCACACCTTTTTTTCTACACGGTTGCTGCCTGTTTATTAATGCTCCCTTCATTGCACAACTGCCACGTAGGACAGTGTGTTTGGCACCTCATTATCCGTTTTCGATTTTGCTCTGCTAGAAAAGACGGCAAACACAAGAAAAAAAATCGCCTGGAATATTTTACTGAAATGGTACGTAGCAAGATGTGCTGAAGCTGTAATAACCAGAATACATGGTAAAATTCAAAATTTTAATTTTTACATTCACAGAGTGGGCTTGGCGATCTCCCCTCTTTGCTCCTAATGCAACGAACTCGAAGCCATAGAACAGTTCTTGTTGAGCTGCCAACGTGTTTGTTTTTTTCTTTCGTTACACAGAAAACGAAGTGCTGAACTTATATTGCGGCAACTCGGGCTATCGGTTAAGCCGACCTTTCTGTTATCATATGGGACCTCTGCACTGGGGTACTCGGAGAAGAATATTTTGAAAGCTGTCGAAGATTTATATGTGACTCGAATAGATTTTGTACGTGCACAAATTGCTAACAATTCTTTATTCAGCATTTTTAGTCAAAAGACCTTCGGTCACTGGGAGGGTACAAAAAAGAGTGCAACTTAGAACTACAATCACTCATATTGAACGTTGCATTAAAACGTTCGTCTCTAAATTATTTTTGCCCATACTAAATATAAATACTAAACCAAGTATGTACGATCAGCCCGACTCTTGGCCAATCCCCCATAGTGGGTAGGTGGCAATATTCCGAGAAACATCACTGGCATGATTAGATGCGAAAGCTGTGCACGCACTGGTGGTTTAAAATGGTGGTGAAGGGAAGTTGCCTTTGTTTTCAAAGTTATTTCTTTAACTCGTAGCTTTGGTAGGCTGCGCAAAAGAGAATGGCTGCACTACGTCACGCGGCAAAGGAAACGAAAAAATTAATCTCTGTTGCAGGGTTAGCAAAGTAAAAACGAAAAGAATGCTAGATGCTCATTCGAACAATCGTGCCTGTTTAGGTATGGAATTTATTTGATACGTGTGCAACGGTAATGGGTGCTAATCATCTAATCTCCTAATTTTGGCAACGCTAATATTTTTTCTCGACAAGATCGCTGCAGGAAGGTATGAATCGTATCGAAGGTTCCAGGAAAGTATTTGGCAGTACTTCAACAGGAAGTCTAAAGGGCACACACGGGGATAGTCTTAAAATGTCTGGAGCATACAGCATTCTTACTCTTCTAGCAAAACGTATTGTTTTTCTTTATTTATGCTGTCGTGTTCGAAAGTGCTGCCAGGTAAGTTAAAGTGGAGATTATCAAACTTAACGCGGTCTGTAAGAGGTCGCCGTAAAGCACGTTCAAATAAGACTGCCATTGGAAAACCTTTAATATTTTTAATGCAATACATTTCAACGCTAAAAGGTGTGTGATCTTTCTGTGTCCCTCGCAGTTTCATGGTATCGGTTAACATATGTTACAGTGAGAGTCGCTGTGCGATCATAACAGACAATATCGGTGGCACAGTTGCTCGCCACCTTCACTGGTGCCTAGTCCCGTAACTACCACAATGTGTGATGGAAACAAACAACACAAAAATATATAGGATCAGATAGTATGCTCCATTACACAGCGTTATAGGCAGGCAAAAGGCAGAGCTTGTACACTGAGCTGTGAACGCATGCAGGTTTCCTTTGGGCTCTTCGGACGCCTCTTATGGCAACAAGGCACTCATTCAAACTGTACAAAGTGGTTTTGGGACATTAAACTGCACATAATCAATCAATCAATCAATCAAACTGTACAAAAATGAAATGGAGTGGAAATCGGGAACTTAGCATCCGCTATGCTGAGACGACCGTAATGCATCGTCTTGGCTTTTGTTAGTCCCATGGTCCAGTGCTTCACGTCACCAATCTCAGATAATACGCCCCCCCCCCCTCCACACACACACATTTTACCCACCGAGCTAAGACAATTGGAAAAGGAGATGGTGCAATAAATATACAATGCTTTTTGAGCGTCAGCAGCGCAGTGGGTGGACACCTACCGGTCCCTAATGTCTCGAACTCCGAGGTCATGGTTTCGGAACATTGATCATCCGATCGAATGAAACGGTTGCTCGTGGTTATTCTTTGTCATCTGATCATGCGAACTTCACCTACATCCCGTACGTGACGGAAATGATGCCAGTGAATGTTCGGTGGACTTTCTCTTGTTAAAAAAACTAAACAAAACTAAACAAAAAACGCGTGTACACTGTTCTAAATCTCGATTGTATGACCTCCTAGCGGAGAGAACCTCAGTTACCTTTCGCTAACAGTCAAATCGATGTTATCGTCATGTTAGCCAAGATCAAACGAGAAAGTGCGGGTTTTCTGAGTTGTCAGAAAGGAAAAAAAAACAATACAAAGACAGTGGAAGATGACCTGCACACCTATAGAGTGGCCCTTTTGGTGAGCCTAAACGAAGACATACGATGCTGTCGGTCAAGTTGGAAACAAGGTCGTGACACGGTGGCGCAGGGGTCTCAGAATAGCAATAAAAAAGGACTGTTTTCATCTCTACTACGAAAATAAACTCGATCCTACATACGAAAAACAAAAACAAAGAGCTACAACGTGTGGCGATGGCACTGCATGACTTCCTTTGATTCCTTGTGCTTTTTTGTAGTTGTTTCTTGTTTGCCTGCCGTTTGCGAGCTTGGATGTGCAATCTTTAAGGCAGTATGGCAAGAGCAAGACGTAGGTCACGGCAAAATGAAGGCAATACCGAGGTCTGCCATATGAAGCGATATTCTTTCTGTTTCAAACACATGACAGAATATTGCGCTCCAAGCTGCCCAGTGTCAGTGTGCATAAGGTATTCTTACGTTGATCAGACCCCATCCTATGCGAACAGAAGAATGAATTGAGCGGCATTTTTAAACCTATGTATACGCTAAAGCAAGAGTTGTAGAAGCTAAACAAGTTATAAGGGGCGGCGTTAATATTTTCAATTCATATGCATTATATACTAAGTGCTTCGGGAATGTGGTCGGTCAAACAAAACTAATTAAAACTCGCCGCCGGAAGCCAGCGTTGTAATTGACGGGGCTCAATCTGTTAAGGTTCGCCATCCTCTAGCTATACTTTAACATTATTTCTGTGATCATTACTTCACCGTAATTAAGAACCACAAACGACGAAATATATGCTTTCTTTTAATTTCAATAAATGTTGGCATGGCATGGTTGCCTTCAAAAGCAGCAAAAGAATTGCATTTTTTTATTTTTCATTCGATAGAAGCAACAGAACTTGGAAATTTTACGACTTCATTTATTGTTTGCATATCAAAACGCAAACCACGTTTCTCATAGGTTTTCACGCGAAGCGTGAACATGAGCATGAGCTGTAGTCAATTTACGTTCTACAATCGCGATCTTGTAGTCACCGTAGACTTGTGCAAGAGAATATATGTTCAGTAAATACAAAAAAGGCAGTCTCGTATCGTGTAGCGTCCTTCTTACATGATGTAGCTGTTGTTTTATGCTACTTTGCCCAGCTTCAGCAAAGCGCTGCACATGCGCAGAAAGACGATGCCACTTAGAACGGTTGCCCCATCCGTGATACGCTGCACGCATCTATAAAACTACCCTCACTTGAATTTCCGCAATTGAGCCTTACACTTTTGTATCAACGCCGGGACGCGCAAAGTCTTACCAGGACAGCTGACGTCAGCACAGTTCTCGAGACGCACACATATTGGACGAAGCTATCTCAGAAATTTCATTTCTCTCGCGTCTCGCTGGTGGTTTGGCTACGTGACACCCTTTGCCTTTCGAAAAACACCTTGGTGCAACTTATTCTGGCAGAAATATGCTGCCGTCCTGTCCAGCATGTCAGTCACTGTCAATGAAACTACTTGGTTGATTTTTAGAATCACCTAATGGTGACAGCTGTTCGAGTCAGCGAAGAAGGTTTCCTAACCAGACAGCCACTTCTGCGAAGTAAGCTCCCTCCCCTTCACAGCCTATAAAGTGTGTTCCGAAATATTGACTCTTCAAGTGAACTCTGACGAGTCGTCCCCGACACGTGGCTCTAACTTCAACGCAATGATTTCGAAAGCGTAGATGTCCAAACGCTGCCAGGCCGCACGTCAAGCAGCCTGATCCGTAAGAAAACAGCGAGTGTGAGTTGTCTTTTAAATCCCGGGCTTAACGTATACTTACAACGTCACGCCTAAGTAGTCTCC